>NC_091445.1:73389828-74138280 GCF_964237555.1 Oryctolagus cuniculus
GGAATATTTCTATGAAAACCTTTGCTTTTGTCACCATATTGCCTAAATCAAGCCTATAAAACAATATTAACAGAATGGGAGAGGGAAGAGGAAGTAGGGTGGAAGTGGGGGTGGGAGGGTAGGTATGGTGGAAGGAATCACCATATTCCTAAAGTTGTACTTATGAAATTTGTACTCATTACATAAAAGATTTCCTAAAAATATTAATGAATAACCCCATCTTGGGATCCTGTTAGGTTAAAGAATAAGAAGTATCAGGGAAGGAGTAAACAAGTGGTTAGTAATAGAGTACTAATTATATTTTATGTATTTTACTGGGTGAAATATTTTAGACCTGATAAAAATTTGCACAATACTACTTTGTAATATATTTATATATATACCCATATATATATATATCCATCAATAAAAAGAAAACAAAATTATTTCATAAAACATAAAAATTAGCTTTATATAAAGTTCAGTGAAAAAAATCCATTCATAAATACCTTCTAGCTACAAAGATTATATCTATCACAAAACTCACACACATATATAAAAACATATATGATGACAGTATGATGTGACAATAGGTGAACTTTTATGTCTGCATAATTTTAGTTGTTTCAAAGCTATATTACAGGAAAAAGAAGATATGATAAGTTCATAAGTGACCATTTTCAGAGAACTCAACAGCATGAAGGAACTCTGAGGGCAAACAGACCATGTCACTATAAATACAAATAGCACTCATTCCTACCTAATTTGAAAGAAAACTAGCCAAACTCTAGAAGGAAAGTGAGACAAAGAACTATGAAAATTACTGTTCAGAGAACTGGCTCAGGATAAAGACTATTAGGAACCTAAAAATTTAGGTTATCCTGATTGCATTACTTTTCTTCAATATTTCCAGACCACTCTTGCTCAAAATATCACATGGCATTTCGCATACCACTAGAGTGACACCTGTCAGGTTTCTTCTTCATGGATCAGTCCACCCCTCGATCTGAGTCTCAATTTCATGCCAAGGTGCTGACTTAGCAGAAAAATCATACACAGTGGCATTGTGAATTCTACCCCTCACAACGAGACACTTTTCATTTATATTCATCAAGAAAGTACTTCACTAGCATCAAACCATGTACCCAGATCTAAGTTTGTTATTTGATTATCCAACTTAATCCCATTAGGCACTGATCTTTTAAATAGCACAGAAACTGCTGACAAAATGCCTCTGAAAACAATAGAAAATCCCTATGTGAGGAGTATTCAATTCCACAATTAGCCTTAGGAAAAGCTAGTGTTTACATTTATTTAAATTTTAATCAGAGACAATTTTAAGTGAAAATGAGTATCTTAGGAAAACAAAATCTTACAAAAAATGCTATGATTCAGTGAGACAAGCTGACTCTTCCTTTCCACTTAGATATCCAGGGACTTGGAACAGCACTTTCACCATAAAATGATCAAATGTGTTAGTCTCTTCAGAAACCCAGATTTAAACTATTCCCTATTTGTGGAGGACCTCTGATTTTTCTGTTTCTCCTAAAAGCCTGAATTTTCATATATTTTTATATACACAATGTAATATACATAGGCAGAAAATTAAGTATCTATTAATGCATAGGAATTCAAAACACCTTGAGAAAAAAGTGATTCTAATAGATATTAGGGCAGACTACAGAAATAATTAGATAAGCAAATACAGAAAAAATCCTAGTATTTAAAAACTAATGTGTGCGCAGAGGACATGATAAACAATGGGAGGATGGTAGGATACTCAGTAAAGCATACATTTAGAGAAAGAAAGAAAAAACTTTCTTTTCAGGTAACAGGTATTAGTAGAGTACAAAATGAAAGTCAGAAGAAGTGTATCTTGAACAAGTAGATTATGGGCTTATACCTTCCTTTCCTTAGCAGCTAAATGGTCCCAATAAGCAATCTCAAGAAATCTTTCAGTTCCAGAGAGTTTGGGGAACATATTGTACAAATATCATTATGTCAGTGTGCTTGTGGAAAGCAAAGTCTTATGCATGCTGGGAAATCTCTCTTTTAAACTTACTTACATCTTTTAGCAAAAATGAATAGAAAACAGAACAAAAGGAAAAATTTAAAGCACACTTCTACATAAAACATTTCCACAAAACCATTGGAATATGAAATGCTCTAGAATCGAAATGGTGTAATAACAAACAGTATTAAATATTTTTTAAATACTTATGTATTTATTTTAAAGGTGGAGTTATGGGGGGAGAAAGAGAGTACACATGTACACGCTAGAGAAAAGGGTTGGGGGGGATAGATCTTACATTCACTGTTTCACTTTCCAAATTGTCCCAATGGCCAGGGCTGGGCCAGGCCGAAGCCAGGAGCCAGGAGCTTCATCCAGGTCTCCCACATGGTTGCAGCAGCCCAAGTACTTGTGCCATCTTTCACAACTTTCCCAAGCACATTAGCAGAGCTGAAAAGGAAGTGGAGCAACCAAGACTAGAATAGGCACCTATATGGGATGCTGGCATCACAGGCAGTGGCTTTTCCTGCTGTGCCACAACATTGGTCCCAAATGGTATCAAATATTGACAATGTAACTTCTGTGTGTGTATTAGTAAATATTAAAGAACAATCCTCCTGAAGACAAATCAAAAATTAGTTCCTGTCTAATGGCTTTAGCATCGTTTCATGGAGAGGAAAAGAAAGGACTAAATAAAAGTCGCACCCTAAGATTGCAAATAAACTATAAATAATAAGTAAATATCCTCTCGTCCTTTTCTTCCATGTCCATTTCCTTAACTTTTTCCCTCAATGATGCTTAAACTACTGTATATTTAATCACTGAGAATATAATGTGCACCTATCCTACAATAAGCTGTAGAGCAGGTATTTGAACTATTAATACAGAAAATGAGACAAAAACTCCCTCATTTTGAGGGCCCACTGTTCATTGGAGAAAACTGGTATGTAAATGCTAAACAGTGAAGAAGAAATGTACACATGGTGGGAGTTTAGACTAAAATTCATTTTGGTAACAACTTGGTTTTTATTCTTAAGTTGAATAGACTTATATTTTTACAATTCCACATGTACTGATATATACCTTAAGGTAATTTTCCATGTTCATCCATAGCATGCTCGTAACAATATAATATATAAAAAATAAAAAGAAGGGGCTGGCATTGTGGTGCAGTGATTTAAGCCTTCGATTGTAATGCTGGCATCCCAAGTACTTGGGCCCCTGTAACCCACGTGG
Organism: Oryctolagus cuniculus; assembly: GCF_964237555.1. Taxonomy (NCBI): domain Eukaryota; kingdom Metazoa; phylum Chordata; class Mammalia; order Lagomorpha; family Leporidae; genus Oryctolagus; species Oryctolagus cuniculus. The sequence goes on from NC_091445.1 coordinate 73,393,055, forward strand.
AATTTTAGATTCTTGCTTTCCAACTAACCTAGCCCTACCAAATGTGGCCAGCTGGGGGGAGTGAACTAGTAGATGAATGGATGGATGGGTGGATCAAAGATTTTCTCTCTCTCTCTCATTTTCTCCCCCTCTCTCGTTCTCTCTCTATCCTTCCCTCCCTCGATTTCAAATAAACAAATAAATAAATTTGAAAAAGATTACAATAAAACTTGAACATTTCTTTAAAAGAAATAAATGTGAAATAATTATAAAATGGAATAAAATACAGCTTTGAAAGTAAATTATCCTTAGTCCTTAGAAATACAGAATCGTATGACAAAAAGACTATGACATTAGCCTATATACAATATGATGCAATTTTAATAAAACTTAAATATATGCATTTATTTTGAATGATATATACACTCCTAATGAAAATATTTTAAAATGACAAAGAAATACAAATACTGAATTCAATATAATGGTTAAATTTGATGGGAGGCAGGACAGTGGCCAAAAAGAATTATATCCAGGTAGCTTCCTTGTAATTGTCATAATCCAGTTCGTAAATAGTTTGGCAGGCTCACAGTTCAATTATTATGTTTCTTAATTTCTTATATACTACATGGTTTGTATGCTTCAACTTTCTCATAACAGAAATTAGGTAATTAAAAGAAACCTTCAAGTGTCAGGAAGTTGGAGTGATTCTGTCTGAAGAACAAGGGAAGGGAGCCAGGAAGTGTCAGCAGGAATGAAACAGCATGAACCAAGGCCTAGATATGTGAAACAGCAGTATGCTGAGAAAAGTATGAGAAACATGTCAGGCGGGATCCTAGGGCATATATGAGAAGGGGCAGAAGATGATGATGACAAAGGAACCCACTACTTCTACAGACAGACAGTCTTATCTGCCTTTAAAGGAAACTTGTCTTGAAAACCATAGAATGATGTGGATGTCTTCTTTTAATGCAGATAAGTTTTAAGACAGCAACTTTTTAGAAGGTGAATCCTGGTGACAGACTGTGAGAAAAAAAAACTACCGGAGAAACACAGGTGTCAGTGAAAGCAACTCTGGGAGTGATACAATAATGTAGGTGAGGCAGGATGAATGTTTGAATGAAGATATTAAGGGTGGAGAAGGAGAGGTGAAAAGGATTAAAGATATGTAAGGGATGGATTTGGTGATTAAATGGATGTAGGGTGTTAGGAAGAATTAACAGTCACAAATATCCCTAAATTTCAATATTTAACAGGTTGATGGGTAAAACTTTCAAGCAAGTAAAATGAGAGAAGAAAATGGCTTGGTGGAGACAATGATAACTTCAGTTTGCAATTTGTTGAAGTTGAGAAGGTTTGAGAATCTGTGTGAAGTGAGAAGATGCTTGAAAATATAATAGCACATTGGTAGAGAAATTAAAATTTGTGGCTCTTAATTAGTACATGTGACCAGGAGTGAAATATTTGTTGAGAGAAAGTAGAAGACTTGAGCAACAGTATAAATGGATGTTACTTTGGGAAAGAGACAGAAAACAGTGATGGTTAAGACCCTTAAATTCTGGAGTGCCAAGATTCATGATGTTCCCTCTATCATCCTCCCAGGGGAAGCCACCAAATTCCTCTCTGCTTCAGGTTTACGCACTGAAAAATCTAAATAAAAATAAGAGTAACTTCATAGGATTGTTATGTGTTAAATTAATCAATATGTATAAAACATTTGGGATGTGTTTTTATCCATGCAACAATATATTAACCACATACTATAGGTCTGGTGTGCAGGATGCTAATTATTACCTTAGAATCACTTGTACTTACTACAATTTGAAGATTCTGAAAGAGTACTTGCCACAACCATCACACTCCCCAAACTACCCAATATGTCTGTCTCCCATCTGTGGATTGATAACTAATGACAAAACTTTCTCTTTTTTTAAAATTTATTTATTTCACAGCTAGATTTATAGACAGTGAGAGAGAGACAATGAGAAATGTTTTCCTTCCCCCAAATGGCTGCTACAGCCAGAACTACGCTGCTCCAAAGCCAGGAGCCAGGTGCTTCCTCCTGGTCTCCGATGCGGGTGCAGGGGCCCAAGCACTTGGGCCATCCTCCACTGCCTTCCCGGGCCACAGCAGAGAGCTGGATTGGAAGAGGGGCAGCTGGGACTAGAACCCGGGGTGCTGGCGGAGGATTAACCAAGTGAGCCATGGTGCCAGCCCCAGGACAAAACCTTCAACCCAAAATACTAGGTAAGTTAAAATGCAGAGAATAGAAAAAGTAATATAACTATATTATATTAAAAACTAAAATTCTAAACTTCGGCCCTTTCCTTACAACATACATTGAAAGCAGTGAGAAAAAAAAGGTATCAGCCACTGAGTACATGAAGGGGACTGAGTTATCAGGGAGGCAGACGACGGGCTCTAGAAAGAGGACTCTGGAGTGAATACTCAACTCCACTGTTTGTGCTCAGCTACTTCCTTTGGACTGAGAAGTTTGAATATCAATGTCTTTCTGTCACAGCAATGAATGACTCTACTACTAAACCTGTTTTCTCTTTTGTGGATTAAGTGGCATAATCTACATGTTTAGCACAGTCCCTGTTGTATAATACATGATCAATAAATGTTGTGTATCGGTATATATGAGTGTCCCGCAGGCTGCACAGACTCCTGCTTGCATGTAGTAATACTAACCCATTCTCACCCATTGATGCAACGCCCAATTGTTAAGAAACGCTCTGCAGGACAACTTATGAAGATTAATTCCCACGCTGGGGTAAGATATGAGTGTTGTAAAGGAATAATACTTATAATGTTTACAGTATGCTAGATCCTATGGTGTCACTTTTCACGGACTGTTTTAGAGCATGAAGTATTCAGGCTATGGTTTCCTTTTTCCATTAAGAAGTAAAAGGCCAAGGATGTAGTTATTTGTAAAAGAAAATGTGATTCTAAAAGAACTTAAGATACTAAATGCAAAAATTAAGTCAATAATAAAATATTAATTCGTGACAGATTGTCATTTCATTAAAATTATTATGGACAGTGGCATACAATATACTTATCATAAAAATAGTAGAGTTCAGCGAAATACTCTCTTTCACCTCTTTATTTCCCTCCATCCTTCCTAGAAAGAACTATAAAACTAATTGGCTTCTTGGAAACTCAACTATAATTGACATTTTCATATATTTTGCAGTTCTCATTTTCTTGCTTCTTATTATTTTCAGACCCAAGATTTGGAAACTATGATTCCCTGCTCAATGTTTTAAGAACAGTAATTCTTTTTTTTTTAGAAAATCTTGATCATAAATTTATTTTTTTATTTTTTTTTTAACTTTTATTTAATGAATATGAATTTCCAAAGTACGACTTATGGATTACAATGGCTTCCCCCCCATACCGTCCCTCCCACCCACAACCCTCCCCTTTCCCACTCCCTCTCCCCTTCCATTCACATCAAGATTTAAGAACAGTAATTCTAATGAAATAACAATCTTTTAATACCAACAGAAAAGAAATTTAAATTCTAAAAAATATGTATTAGAAACCAAACCAGCAGATGGAAAATATCCTTCTCTCTCTTTGAAAATAAATGAAGGAAGGATGAGAAAGAGAAAGAAGTTAAGAAATGAAAACCAATCTAATGTTTCCTCTTTCGTTGACAGTCCAGGACTGAATTTTTCTTTTAAGTGAAATTCAACACAATGAAAATAAATAGATAGAAAAGCATACATCAAGATTGTCATTAGATGAGTCATTTAGTGCATCTGTATAAATTTTACCTAAAACCTCATCTGATTTCTCAATCACGCATTAAATTCACACTTAATTTCCACATTTTATTAAAAATTATCTTCACTCTTTTTTAAATGTACAATCTTTTGATAACAGAGAAGAATGTTGATGCTTTATATTTAATCAGATGAAATTATTTTCAATAATTATGTATTACAATGAGGTGTATGTAGGATAAAATGAAAAAGAATACAATTTTATTCTAGCTTTAGTTTAATATGATAATTGACACAAAGAAAACCATGGCATTTAAGAGACTTCACACCTTTTGAAATCCTATTTTTTCCCACTTTGGATAAGACTGTTTTTTTAAATTTTCTTCTAAATATTTTTTGCAAGAAACTCATGTTCTTTTCATGAATCTATTTTCATTTTGTGTAGATTTTAAAACAGGACTTACTTACTCAAAAACAACCCTTGATCAGAGGACATCAGCCCACATCACAAGATGTTTAGAAAGTAGACTTCTGCTGCCCTCTTTTGGAATACATAAGTGAACAATACCACTTTCAGTTCTGCATTTTACTATTGTCTGTGCCTTGCCACTGCCACTTTGCTGGGGAAACAAAGGGCTAGAACTCAAAATCAAATGCCCTGTTTATAAGAAAAGTGTAAATTTACTTTAATTCTATGTATTCAAAATATTAAAACATTATTTTAAAAGGATTATTTAACTGCATGCTGAATAAAAAGCATAATGCCTTTGAATACTACAAATTCAGATTAGATAATCACCTCAGAAACTAAGGAAGTAATATGATCAACATTTTGGATTTCATGTAGTCTTAGAGTTACAATTATATTATTTTAATATAAAAATTATGTTTTATTTTGAAATTTACTTTATGAAAATACTAGGGAATTTTTAATCTACCATAACTGGAAACACAAAATATATTTTAATTTGTAATATATTTATACCCATTTGAACAAGAAATGTTGAAACTTGCTGATAATATTACTGTCATCCAAAGGAAGTATACTCCAGTGTTCAGTGAGCCAGTTGAGACTTTGCAAATAGTAGATGAGTTCAGACAAAGCTTAGCTGATCACAGCACCAGAAAGACTAACACTAACAAAAATCTGTAAGTGATCCAAAATACCAAACTTCTCTAATAATAACCTAATTGTATCTGGTACCAAACAGAACAAAACAAAGTCCACCAAATTAAATATATGCACATGTTGTTTTTGAGAGGGATAAAAACCAATCAAACAATATATATGAAAATTCCCAAGAATGCTGAAATCTGAGTGTGTTTTTCAGTTACAAGAACACCTCTGGAAGGATGTACTTTGAAAATCTGATGAAATAAATGACTGCATGTTAAAAGTTCAGTTAGAAAGAACATAATATATCAGGATACCAGAAAACAAAAGCAATAAAGAGAACTCATGACAAATGCATGGTCAGAACACTCATGATGAAAAAAATAGGAGCCATTATTAAGAAACACTTGTTTCTAAGGATATAAAACATGAAATTTTAACAAGTCTTATTCCCCAAATTAAACTTTCCTACCAGACAGGACAAATTATTGACATCAACTTCCTGTGTGGACAAAATCTTATTGTAATATTTCCCTATAAAAAAATCTCAATTTTTTGGCTTAAATAAAACAGGGCAAGAGTTAATCAACAGCAATTTCAGATGTAGTAGAAGTTAGGATAATACAAAAATCTATGTAAATAAATAAAAATGTGTATTAACTACACAACTTATGAACTCTTACAATCAATCATCTTTTTTTCTTTTTAAGTATTATTTTTACAACCCAATTTTCTATTATTGCATGATATTTGTATACCCACATACAAACCTTCTTAACTGAATGAATAGTAATAATTATAAGCATTATTATGCAAACATCCACCTTATTTTAAAATTTCATAAATATACTTCAATTCAATTATTTTTATTTCTCTGAAGTAAAAAAAAATTTCAACACATATGGCAAACAAAAATTACTAAGTGATTGACCAAGTAAGTAAAATATCTAGATAATTATGAAGTATAAATGAAGCTGAATTATGTGATCCTGTTGTAGGAGTCAAAACACCCAGGTGCACCTAACTATATTGGATATTGTAGAATAAGCTCAGATCTATAGATAAGTAATTTGTTTGATTTGGGACAAGAAAATTAAATAGACTTTGTCTAGACAGAATGACCTCATTGCATACATTTGCTCCACAGAAGCCAGAATCTAATGAAAATTCCAAATTACTTTATTAAATAAATGTCTTTAGCTATGCATATATGTTGCTTTCTGTGAGGCAAGGCAATTCTACTGTGGTAGTTGTAAATTTCACACTGCATTAAAAAATAATAGAAAAGTTCTATGAAGCGTATATAACAAATTGTAGAGAATTCACAACACTCATTTATTACTTTTTTGATGCTGATGATTTCTATTTAAATTCATTACCATCAATACATGACTCTGCCATTTGAAACTAAATTTGTTTATTTCAAGACTGCATAAGTTTTAAACAAAAAATTGGACTAAAGTGAGAACATAAGGAAAGTCTCAAATTACTTTTATTATCTTTTTCAAATATGGCTATGTCTATGGGTGTGTGTGTGTGTGTGTTGCTTGGTTTTAAATTTAATTTTTGCTGTATTTTTGTTCTAGTTTTCTAGGTTGGAAGAATAGAATATTTAAATGAAAGAAGATACAGGGACAGGTATGGATGAATTCATGATTAAAACTGAAACTGAGATGAAATTTCAATAACATAACTTTGAGGGAAACTAGCATTATTAAAGGCTATTTACTAGCAACAAAATTCAACTTTATATTGGAATCATCCATATTATCTTTGTATATAACCACTATTTACTGATTCATGTACTACCAGAAAGATCACATCCTGAAAATTAAATCTAATGCTGATAACGAATTGGGGGTACTCTAAAATACAAATGAATGCAGGAATAAACAAATAGATCTGATGAATTATTTCAGGAAGACACAATGATTACTCTGGCTACTGGAGCTCAGAAAACGACACATTGATCTAAGTAAATGACTTGTTATTTTCCAAGCCCTTTTTTTTTTTTTTCAAAGATTTATTTATTTTTTGAAAGCAGAGTTGCAGAGACAGAAAAAGGGAGATCTTCCATCTGTTGGCCCACTCCCCAAATGGCCGCAACTGCCAAGTGAAGCCAGAACCCTGGAATGTTTACCAGGTCTCCCACATGGGTGGCAGGAGCCCAAAGACTTTGGCCATTTTCTGCTGCTTTTCCCAGGCCATTAGCACGGAGCTGGATGGGAAGCGAAGCTGCAAGAACTCGAACCAGCACCCGTATGGGATGCCAGCAATGCAGGCAGTGGCATTATCAGCTATCCCTACAAGTCCTATAGATTTTCAGGTCTCACATTAAGGAATTGGTTCCAGATTCTAAGAGCAAGAGTACAACAATTTCCACTGCTTTACAGTTTACAAACTAAGAACAAAACATGAAATAACTGGAAACCATTATGCTTAGCAGAATAAGCAGTGCCCAAAATGCAAATATCATATGATTTCTCTGATTTGGGGTAACTAATCTACAGAATAGAAAAAAATGTAATGTATATGAGTGAAAATCACCTCTTGAAATCAAATTATTATTTATAGCATTTGTCTATACTCTTAAGGAATGGTGGTCTTTCTACTTACAACTTGTTGAATTATTTATTTCATGGAGGATTAAGCTTGTGATTATGAAGTAAATTGAGAGTATGTTATCACAAAAATTAAAAGAGAAATAAGGAGGAGGAGAGAGGATGGAAAGTATCATTATGTTCTTAAAACTGTATACATGAAATATATGTATATGTATATATGAAATACATGACATCTGTTCCTTTATATAAATAAATAAAAGTTAAAAATAAGATACAGCAGGAGAGATATAGGACTATAGATTGTCCCTTAATTAAAAAGCAATCTGCTGATTCTGCTATTTCTAGCACAGCTAGTCCGTGGTTGACCAGCATTTCAGCATTCCACAATATCATAGCTACTTAGTGTGGTTTTATTTTTCATTTCTTGGCCACTACCTCCAATCAATTCCTATTGCCAATGGAAAATGAAACATGCAACATGTCCATATCTTAAGCCAAATTCTAACTTGGCACAGTCACTCTGTCAGTTCCTATTCTTAGTTATCCCACCTGTGTATTAAACAAATGCAGAGACAGGGTCCCACTGGCTGGCAATGAAGTAAAAGAATATTTCTAACTATTTCATGTGTATAGTGCCTGAGAAAATACCAGGATAGTTCCAAAGAAGAATGGCACATAAAAAGAGAAGAGTTAGGGTACACATATATTCCAAACGCACATCCAACACACACAGAAGGCTGCCAAAATTTAGCACATTTGTATAAGACTTAGGTTCATTATCTTGGAATGTCAGATTAGATACAAATATTCATGTGGAAGGTGGTATTTTGGTGGTTAGAAACAGCATTTTAAGATGAAGTAATACTATGTGGAGCTGTGGAAGAGAAAGGAGCAAAAGCAGAAAGCAGCACACGGATTTCACCCATCAGCATAGTTAAGGCAGCAGTCTCCCTGACCCCAAGATGGCCAGTGGTGCCCACGGGCGACAGGAAATATCAAATGCCTTTTGGAGCATTCTTTATGTTGGTTGATTCTCGGGAGGGTGACTCAGAACCTTATTGCACAGAATACATTTTGTGCAGGCAATGGTTGACCACCAGCATATGGCAGGTACTCTGTCACCACTCAAAAAGCATTATCCCTTCCTACTTACTAACAGAACCTCAGTGCACTTTGTGTGATGATGTAACCAGGCCCCAGAGATAAATTATGGTTAGTAGTCCTATTTCCCTTTTCCCAGAGATTTGTGCAGGGTGTATATGTAACCCAATTATAGACAATTAAACTGAAGGGAAAATCAGCTAATTAGTCAGATAATGTATGTGATGAAGAATACATTCCTTTTTTAAAATTTTATCTTTATTTTCTTTTTTTCTACCTAGGATGCTGCTATGGGAGGGTCTGAGGCTACCACTACATCCATGGTCAGAGACAAGGCAGATCACTGACTAGGACAGGATGGAAAGATAAAAAAGATCTGGATCACTGCAACATCACTGAGCTGCTGTAGTCAGCCTGTACCACCACACCTCTTATTGTTCATAAGAATTAAATGTCAGTATTGGTTTTACATGCATTATTTTAACTTATTTTATTTGTTTACTCAAGAAGCAGAGAGAGAGAGGTATTGATAAAGATGTAGATGATAGATAGACAGATAGATAGATAGATAATATAGATAAAACCCATCTAAATGGTTCATTTAGATGAACACAACATCTGGGTCTGGGGCCTCTCCAAAGCCAGAAGCAGTTAAATAAATTCATGTCTCTCACAAGGGTGGTAGGAATCCAACCACCTGAGCCATCACCACTGTTCCTAGTGCCTGCACCAGCAGGAAAACTGAATTCAAGAGCCAAAAGTCAGCTTCAAACCCAGGCATTCTGACATGAGACACAAGCATCTCAATGACCACCATCAGCACTAGGACATTTGCTTGCACCTGTGTTTAGGCTATTGTTATTAGAGCATCCTGCTACCTGAAACAAAATTCAACTCTCAGTTACATAACAGCTTAATGTTTAGGCAAAGTAACAGAATCATTCATGTGAATAGTGGTAATCTAGTTGATTGCAGAAAACCTGTTTTGTTGACAGAACTTGATATTTTGTCTTAATGGGTCTAGAAATTGATGTATTTTTACAGTATCTGGTTGATATGACACATGTAACATTTCTCTTTTCTCACTTCTTGGAATTAATATTAGCAACAAAAATAAAAACAATAGTAGCTACTGTTATTTATTGAACAATTACTATGTGCCAGACACTGGACTAAGTATGATCTCTATTAGTCCTAATAACAACCACTACCAAGGAGAGTACCAAGCATGTAATAGGTTATAATAAGCTTATTTCATTATAAAATGAGCAGGTGAACAAATTATGTGACTATTATTAATCCCAGATGAGAAAATTAAAACTCAGGAAAGTTAAGCAAATTGCATACGACTATACAGATAATGGAAATGCTGAAATTTAAAAGCATGACTTCCTAAGGCATAAGCAGACTCCCATAAAAAGTCTGGCCCACGAATGTTGCTTCTGGGTGTTTAGTGAATGAACATTTTGCACTATTAAAAGTGGACAGTACATCTCTTTTGTCTTGAGTCAAGTTGTTTGGGTTTGTATTACGATTTTCATTTATTTTATTCTGGGCACCTTTAAAGCTATCTTCAATGATACAGAGTACAACAGAAATGGTTGGGGTATAGCTGCATGAAATTTATATATATATATAGTATATAATATTATTTACTATTTAATATATAATGTATAATATATAATATACAGGAGGGTATGGATAACAAGATAGCCAGAATATCCTCAAACTCTGTAGTTAGCTAAGAAGAGGATCTGTCAGGGCAGGTAGAAGCACCTGGTATCTTTCATGTAGAAAGCAAGTTAATCCTAGTCTACAAACAATTCTTCCAGGTTGGCAGGAAATATTACCTAATTAATCATTGCCATCATTTTTCACCATTCCTTCCAAGAGTTCTGTACAAATTCCAGGAGTTTCTGCAATTCGAAGGCATCTGAATTAGAGGGTCCCTTTGATATCAGTCTATACACACACTTTCTGCTGATAAACCCACTTCTCCATTATCATGGCCATCTTAAGGTCAACTGGTTCAAATACTTCTATGCCACAATAGAAACCAAAATCCTTGCCATTGTAGACATCTTCCTAGAATTCTGATGCCTAGCCAATAAACCACTAAGAAACAAAGCCAATTCTCCTATACCTCCAGGATCTAAGTCAACTTCTTCAGTAATGACCTTTCACCATTCAGGGGAATATTTGGTGTAAGTGAAAACTCTCATCTCCTCTATCCCTTGCCAAGCTTCTCCAAAATATTCTCTGTACACAAATATATATATATATATATATCTTATATTTTACCTCCTACACACACCCTTGTTTCTCCTTAAGTGCTTGTCTTTGAAAACCAAAGTCAAACAGGAATGTGGTTTTGGTGAGCTTTGTAGACTATTTATGATCCCCTCTCCTACACACTCACATTACTTACTCTATTCCAACTACATAAGTTCTGATTTTCTCCTCGACTGAAGGAAAGCAAAAAGGGAAATGTGAGAATAAAAGATTTACTAGTTAATATCCCTAAGAATTTCCCTGTCACATTGGCAAATGTGAAAAATCTATTTTACTTTTATGGGACATACATAAAGAAGCTTCTGTAGGAGGCATAGAATCAAAGAATCTTTGTTATAATTCATGTGTAAATGTTCATCAGGAATGGCTTAGTTCAGGGCTACAAATAGTGAATGATCCCACTGGAGATATCTGAGGCTTTAAGTGTAAATCAATTACACAGTCACACTTAAGCTCTGAAGGCAGTTCTACTTTGTTAGAATATACTCCCTGGGAAGTAGCATGTTTTCTAGGAAATGGAATTGGGAATGGGAAAATAGTAACGTGAAGGAAGAGAAAAAAAAAAAAAAACAAGCAGTGATCTTGGTAGGTGTTCCCAAGCTTTCTGGGATGGAGTGCATTTAAATGCTTTTAAACAGAATATTCTGAGAATCCAAATAGAGACCGGGATTACAAATGACTAAATGTTGGATATCACTTTCTTGATGTGCTCTTCTGTTTTCATCTAATGGAGGAACTCTCTAGGATGGTGTCTTCTGCAAGAGTGGTTTTATGTTGGAAATGTGCACTGCTACAATGATGGGCATTTAGTTACAAAGCCTTTGAACATACCTTTATCCATAAAGATCCTCAAAATAAGAGTCTCAGCTTGGGTGGAAGACTCCACCAGCCCCTGTGCTGTAGAGCTAGAAAGTGGCTTTCTGTTACATGCCACCATTTATGGCCAAAGTGCTAGGAGTAAGACTACACATTTTGTGACCCCCGGTTTGTCCACTAATTTCCTGGTTATATGGATCAGTTCCCACAAGGAAGGTCAATGTCAACTCTCACTCAAAGAGCCAACTTCAAATGGGTCCACACTACATTATTAAATTGCATCTTATAGTCAATTTATTGGTAATACTTACCAGGAGCCCCTACTTATAAGTAGCACTTTTTCAGAACTAGTCAAGTGACATTTATCATGGGGAAATAATTGACATGTCAAAATCTCAAATAATTGATTTTACCTAGCTCCTAAATGTGAAATGTATTCACAGATAAATTTGTAAATTTATAAAATCTTCAAGATTTTTAATGTATTAAACTTTGTTCTATATAATATATCTTTTAAAAAGTTTTATTTTTTTCTTAAGGAAACATCCTGTTCATTACATAATAATCAATGAACAATTATTATTAGTGGTTAATTAATCACCAATTGACTTTAATTAATAAAATGTGAAACATTTATTAATGATGAAAAATAACCCACTATTAGTTATTGGTATGAAAATCAGTAAAACAGTAATCCTTAGATATTTAATGTGAAATACATTTAACATAATTGCTGATAAATGTATAAAATTATATGATTTTAATTTCTTTATAATATAAATTTTTTTCTTTTGTCAGGTATGTCATCATAAAATAATTATTTTATTTTAAGGGAAAATTGTTCTAATATCAAATAAGAATCAATCAGCCACTTTTCATTGAGTAAAAGCTATGTGTGCCTTAAATGTATTTACTAGCTTAGTGCTAGATATTGGTCTATTTATTTACCTAAAGACATGTTGATGACTCCTTATATTCAGAATTGCTAAGATTATGCTCTATCTAGCTACAAGGTGGCCTGACTGATTTATTCATCACAGGTTGAAGAATTATTCTCTTTTAAATTACTTGAATTATTGTAATGGTGGTGATTGATCAATTAACACTTTTTTTTTTAATTTTAGATTTAACAAATACTGAGAACCTTGTAGGTACTTGACATTCTACCACACAATCAGATATTAGATGTATAATGACAAATCATAGAGCTTGGTCTCAAGAATTGTATGGCTTGTTGGTGGAGACAGATGTGTTATGTTAATTAGTAGATGTTTCTATGAAACATTTTTAAATTAAGTGTAAAATATGAAAAAATTCAAAACATATAAGTAATTTTAATGAGTCTTTATGAAGTAAACATACTCATATAATCAGAAATTTTTATGTATGACATATCTTATAGCACACACTTATCTTCTTTTAATATTATTTTTATGAGTCATCTTATTTTTGTATAGAATTATAATCCAGCCATTCTTACTGCTATAGAGTATTCCAATAAAAAGTATATTACAGTTTATTTATGCTTTACATTATAGTCTGTAGATTGAAATTAAGTTGCTCTGAGACCAGGTACATAATGAAGTGTAAATCTATAAACATTCTTGTTTGCATCCTTTGGTGAATATTTTATGTATTTTTGTAGGTCATATATGTACAGGTAGATTCATTACATCGTAAGTTCTGCACAAGGCTACCATTAATAGATATTACCCAATATTTGCTAATGAAATCACATGAATATACAATCCCACAAAAAGTTCATAGGAGTTGCAATAACCCCAGCACTTGTTATCATTGATCATTTTCCTATTAGTTTTTCTAGTGTAGAGTAACATAATTGAATTTCTCAGATTATTAATTATATTGAGCATTTTTAGTTAGCTAGCTTGTCATCTAGTTAGCTTCTTTTATGAATAACTGTTCAAGTGTTTTGCACACATTCTTTTATTTTCCTCTGGCCTTATTCCTATTAATTTTTAGTTCTTTAAATCATGAATATGAATCCTATGTCAAATATATTCCTGAGATATACACTTCAAATTGGCAACTTATGTCGCTCTCCCTCTTCGTGGAGGAACGACACAGGACCCTGCGCTGTTCTTTTGTCTGCTCGGCCCTCCCCGGGTTTGCTGCTGGTTCTTCCCAGGTTGGCTACCGTCCCTTCCACCTCCGTGGAAGGGCGGTTCCCCCTGCCACATTCCCCACTTCCACGGGGGAGCGGCACACCGCCGGCCGGCTCTCTCGGGGGCTGCACAGGTGTTCCTCAGGTGTTCCTCTTAGATGTTCCTGGTGCATGTTGTCTCTCTCCTCCTTTATAGTCCTCTTCCAACAATCCCAACTCTGCTACCCACACGCCGAGTACGCTGCTCTCCTCCAATCAGGAGCAGCTCCTGCAGCTTGTCAAGTTGGTGAGAGGCAGCTGTGTAGAAGCTGCTTCTCCCTTCTCAGCGCCATATTGTGGGAAAGCAGATGCATAGAATAAGTCTTAATTCCAGTAACTTAGTCTAATCCGAGTTGCTCCCCACAAACTTACATTTGTACTCTCTTGGTGAGGTCTTCTTGTGAGTAAATTATTAATTATTAATTTTATAATAATCAAATCTTTCAAAATTTTCTTTATGATAGTATTATTTGTCTTTTTAGAAATATTCTATTTAAGAGGCAGGGAAAGAGAGAGATGGACAGACAGAAAAAGATCTTCCATCCACTGATTTACTCCCTCAATCTCCGAGCAACCAGGGGCCAACCAGGCTAACGCCAGAAAAAAGAACTCAATCTTGCCCTTCCATATGGGTGGCAGGGACTCAAACATTTGAGGCATCAAATGCTGCCTCCCAGAGTGCACAAGGGCAGGAAAACGCTAGAATAATGAACCAAGAAGGACTCCAAATCAGGCACGGATCTGGCATGTAGGCATCCCAAGTAGTCATACCCATTAAGTCCTATTTAATAAATATTTGTCCCTCTGGAAATTCATGTACATGATTTATTTTTCTTCTAAAAGTTGTATTTTAGGCCAGCGCCGCAGCTCACTAGGCTAATCCTCCGCCTTGCGGCGCCAGCACACCAGGTTCTAGTCCCAGTCGGGGCACCGGATTCTGTCCCGGTTGCCCCTCTTCCAGGCCAGCTCTCAGCTGTGGCCTGGGAGTGCAGTGGAGGATGGCCCAAGTGCTTGGGCCCTGCACCCCATGGGAGACCAGGAGAAGCACCTGGCTCCTGCCATCGGATCAGCGTGGTGCGCTGGCCCCAGCGCACTGGCCGCGGCGGCCATTGGAGGGTGAACCAACGGCAAAAGGAAGACCTGTCTCTCTCTCTCACTGTCCACTCTGCCTGTCCAAAAAAAAAAAAAAAAAAAAAAAAAGTTTTATTTTAAAATAATTAATATTTAGATTCAGGTGAATTTTTGAGTATGGCCTAGGGTCAAGATTCATTTAAGTAATATGGAAATTCAATTAGTCAAAGACTATTCTTGAGAATAACATTTTCCTTCTGTCCTGTATTATCATTATGGCCTTAAATTAGATTCCAATTTTGTGGGTAGTTATGTCTAAATTCCGATCGCATCCATTTTTCTTTTTTTTTTTTTTTTTTTTTTTTTTTGGACAGGCAGAGTGGACAGTGAGAGAGGAGAGAGAGAGACACACAGAGAGAAAGGTCTTCCTTTGCCGTTGGTTCACCCTCCAATGGCCGCCGTGGCCAGCGCGCTGTGTGCGGCGCACTGTGCTGATCTGAAGCCAGGAGCCAAGTGCTTTTCCTGGTCTCCCATGCGGGTGCAGGGCCCAAGCACTTGGGCCATCCTCCACTGCACTCCCGGGCCACAGCAGAGAGCTGGCCTGGAAGAGGGGCAACTGGGACAGAATCCGGCGCCCTGACCGGGGATAGAACCCAGTGTGCCAGCACCACAAGGCGGAGGATTAGCCTAGTGAGCCACGGCGCCGGCCCCATTTTTCTATGTGTCTAATCTTACATAAATACCACACTGCCTTAATCACTACAATTATGCAATGAATCTTGATGTCTACATATTTAATGATTAGAACTGCTGCTTTACTATACTTAATATTTTCTCAGCTCTTATTTTTTGTTCAGGCATCAGAGAATTTCTTTAAATGCTATGGAAGAAGAATAGAAGAACTTAACTATTAAAGCCAAATGAAAAGATTTAACTATCTTTGCCTTCATCAAGATAACAGAAGTAATACAAGGGAACTTCATGAAGTTTATGGAAATAGAATCAAAGCATATGTTGATTTTGATATAAAAAATTTCAAATCCATGCATTGTTTTTTCATGATATACCTTTTCCATTAACTTTTTTGAAGACTTGTATCTAACTGGGGCATCAAAGATAAGTTACACTTTGATAGGTGGTGGATGGGGAAAAAAAAACACTGCATGATTACACTTGCATAGCAATTCGAGATGCAAAGGGTACTTTCATCCCTTTCCAAATATTGGTCCTTAGCAGATTTTGACCTGTAGGCCTCCTCAAACAGTACTCAAATTGATAACCAGAACAAAGTTTCAAGATACAAGATCAATATGCAGAAAAACCAGTTATATATTTATGTACTAACAATGAAAAATGAGGTTATGAAAACAATTTTGTTTTTCTAAATGATTGCACTGGCTATAAAGACCAAAATAATTTTGCCTTCATTATTTTATTTTGTTAAAACACATCTGAAAGTTTCTGCTATTAAGTGTACCTTATTAAATGCATTCATAATGTACAACTATCACCACCATCCATATCTAAAACTTATCATGTAATCCTGACACCATTAAACAGTAACTCCCCAATGACCCTGCCCACAGCCCTGGGCAACAACCATTGTACTGCCTGTCTCTGTCTTTTTGAATATTCTAAATACCCCATGTAAGAATAATTATATCCCTAGTATTTATCTATTCTTCTGATTTATTTCACCTAAGATAATATCCTTCAGGTTAATTCATGTTGCACCACACATCAGAATGCTCTTCCTTGTTAAGGCTGAATAGTATATACCACTATACATATGCATATCCATCCATTCCTTCATGGCCACTTATGTTGCTTTCATGTTTTAGCTATTGTGAATAATGTTGCTATGAATATGAGTAAATAAATATATCAGATATATACCCAGAAGTGGAAATGCTGAATTATATAGTAACACTATGCTGAATAGTTTTTAAGTAATTGTTATATTCTTTTTCCACAGTGGCTGTACTGTTTTACATCCCCACCAACAGTGCACAAGGGTTCGAATTTCTCTACATGCTTAACAGCACTTTCCTTCTTTCTCTCTCTCTCCTTCTCTCTCTCTCTCTGTCTCTCTCTCTCTCTTTAATTATAACCATCTTAATGGATGGAAGGTGAGCATATATAGTTTTGATTTAAATTTCTCCTGTAAAATCAAATACAATTTTGAATATAGGTGATGAGAGTGCATACCTTTGTCATGGTTCCAATCTTAAAAAAGCATGAAGCTGCTTACCATTAAATAGGATGCTTGCTGACTTTTACAAGGCTTAAGAAGCTCCCATAAAGAACTAGTGTGGGACAGTTTTCATGAATGAGTTTTGGAGTTGTTCTTTTCCTGCATCTATTGAGTAGATCATGTAGGTTATTTTTATTCTATTACTATGGTGCATTACAGTAAATGGCTCTTAGATATTAAATCAACTTTGCATTCCTGTGTTAAATCTTGCTTGATCACAATGTATAATTATTTTTCATATAATACTGATTTCCTATATTTTATAACACTTTTCTATTTTATTCATTTTCACTATGAACTCTTTTCTTTCCCTCTTTCTTTTTCTTCTTAGAGTTTAACTTGTTACTCTTTGTCTATTTTCTCAAGACAGAAACTAAGATTGTTGGATTAAGTTCTTTTTCTTTAATATAGATTGCCAATGCTATAAATTTCACCTAGTCACTTCCTTAGCTGTGTCCAATGTTATTTATGAAAAGCATGAAGTTTGTGTATCTTAATTTTTTAAAAGAACATAAACCAATAAATCTTCTCAGGCATTTTCATTTACATTTAATCTATATTTTAATTTCCACTTTTTAATTTATTTAACTCAGTTTTTAGAAGTTTCCTTTTTTAAATATTTAAGTATTTCTTAAATTGCTTTGGGTATATTTCTAACTTATTTTCTATCAAGGATATACTTTAATGAGATCAGTCTTTTCAAATATGCTCTAGCATGTGTTCTGTGAGAAAGTTACATGTTTTCTTGAAAAGAATGCAGGTTATGCTGTTGTTGAGTGGACTGTACTCATAAATATTAATTGGGTCAATTTTATTGATAGCATTTTTCAATTCTGCTAGGTCCTTTTCCATTTTCTTTATAAATGTTTTATAAAATACTAAATGTGTGTTATTAAGATCCCAAACTCTATTTTTAAAAACTTGTATTTTTCCTTCCAATTCTATCAGTTTTTGTTTAATCTATTTTGAGGTTTCTATTTTTAGTTGTAGATTAATTTATATTTGTTATCTCTTCCTGATGTACTGACACTGTTATCATTATGAAATATTCTTCAACTCTAATATTTCCTAATGTCCATCTTTCTACTTTCAATATATTCTTCAATTTTATTTTAGCTTTTTAATTTTAAGCATGTCTCATTTAGAAAGCATGGAGTAAAATTATCTTTCCAGTGTAACAATCTCTGTCTTTAAAATAGTGTGATTATTGGAGACAGTGCTGTTGCATAGTAGGCCAAGCTTCTGCCTGTGATGCCCACATCCCGTGCCGGGTACTAGTTCAAGTTCTAGCTGTTCTGCTTATGATCCAGCTCCCTGCTAGTGCACTTGGGAAAGCAGTAGAACATGGCCCAAGTGCTTGGCCCCTGCACCATACACAAAAGGTCTTGGCTCCTGGCTTTGGTCTGGCCCATTCCTGGCCATTGCAGCCATTTGGGAAGTAAACCAGAAACGGAACATCAATCTCTCTCTCTCTCTCTCCCCCACCCTTCCTTCCCCTAATTCTGCCTTTCAAATAAATGAATATTTTTTTAAAACAGTGTGTATTAGTATGTGTATATTTGCACTTGGCAATTTGCAGTGCCCAGCTTTGTTCCGGTTCTCTGTCTTTATTAAAGGGAGATTGGAATTAAAATCTGTGATAGTGAGCACTACGCATTTTTCATCATTCTATTTCCTCTATAGGTACTTTTCTTCCTTTTTTTAAGGCTTATTTTTATTTATTTGAAGGAAAGAGTTACAGAGAGGGAGAGAAAAAAAGAAGGGGAGATCTTCTATCTTCTGGTTCACATCCCAGATGGCTACAACATTCAGGGCTGTGCCAGGCCTAAGCCAGGAGCCAGGAGCTTCATCTGGGACTGCCATGGGTGTAGGGGCCCAAGCACTTAGACCATCTTCTGCTGCTTTTCCCAGGCACACTAACCAGGAGCTGGAATGAAAGTGGAGCAACCAGGACCTGAGATGGCTTGCATATAAGATGCCCGCATCAAAGGCAGCAGCTTTACCTACTCAATGCCACAACATCGGCACCTCTATCACCTTAAAGAGTTAGGCAAATTCACACCAGGCCTGTGCAATAGGCCATAGATGGAAATGACTTGTGGATTCCAGACCCACATGTAAGAGCAGAAGGAAAAATATCCATCTGATTCTTCAGAGAAATCCTCTAAGGAGGCAATCTGGTCTCCCGTGCTTTTGTATGTGAAGGAAGCAACTTGGGTTGAGCAGAGATGGGAGGTGCCTGCAGCAAACAGTTGCTCAGGAAAGTCACTTGGTCTGAGAGCAGACTTGCATGAGCAAGAAATGAACTTCTACTGTGTTGAACAGTTTAGATTCAGGGACTTGGCTAAGACTTCAGAACAACCTTGTCTCTTCCTTGTGATAAACAATTGTGGAAAATGATTTGTACAGTCACTTTCAAATAAATTAACTTCACTCAGGATTTGGTAAGGACCATCTAGGCCATTTCCAGTTATGTGAAATTTATTTGGCACAGCCACAGCAAAGCAAATGATATAATTCAATCTATATGAATTATACAAAATGACTTTTATTCAAGAACATGGGTTTAGAAAGTTTCAAAGATTTCAGTGTTTTCATCATATACAATGTGCCTATCAAATCATTTAATTTTTTTCTAGTGCCAACGTTTAACAATGGAGCAAGTAACCGAGATTCTTAATCTTCTAAAACATTTCTTAAATGATACAAAATATTCCTCATTAAGAAGAAAATACAGAACAGAGGTAACGTTTTTCATATTGAATAGCATCAGCAGTTCTTTAGCTGAGCATGGTCCAGGTTGGCCTTTTTGCTGTCAGTGGCAGGTTGAATACAAAGCCTAAGCCTGCACCTTTGTTCACAGTTTCCAAATGCCTGCAGCTTCATTACAGGGTATGTGGCGGATGCTCAGTCTCTCTCCAAGAATGCTCAAGGGGTTAGCATAATAGGAAGGTGAGAGTCAAAGGCCATGGGTGGGGGAGGTGATTCCTGGCCATCAGCTATTTTACTATCAATTCTAGTTTCCTTAAGGGGTTTAAAACTGTCACTTCTATTCAAAGGTTTAAGCACTTGGGACAGCCTCGGGCAGCAAAAATACAGTCAATGTTTGCCTACAATATTATAATCGCACTTGTGCTGTATAGTCCCATACTCCCATGAATTTCTGGGACTACAGAGATATGAATTCCAGCATAGCCACTTTACATTGACTGTCCCTATACTTTCCAGAGGCATAGCATATAATTTTCAATGATTAAAAGTAGTCTTTTACTTTTCCCTTCACAGGGATGGTCTTTTTTCTTGTTTGTTTCAAATTTAAAAAATTGAACATAATTGCATTTCTGAAATAACTTAACACTACTTGAGAAAGCTGAAGATAAATCACAAGCCCATCTAAGATACAATGAAATTTTATATACCCTGTAATATTTTTATTCTAAGAGAGTTATTTATTCTGAGTTCTCATTAAAATACAAACATGTATTTAGGAACTAATTCAATAAAGTGTTCTACACAAATATTCACCATTGCTTTAGTGGAGTTTTATTATTTCCAAAAGAAATTATTATATACTTTCAACTGAATTTCTGCTTTTACTTAATTATAAGCACTAGGCACTAGTCTTGTCTGGTTAAATATATGTTTCCCTGATAAATATCAAAATTAAAAAGGAAAATAGATGTTTCTAGAATTGATTGTAGCACATTTTAAAACAAAGGTGAAACATGATGCTACTTTGCAAATTTTTCTTTTTTCTTCAATAATTGGTATAGCATGCATAATAAAGCAGAGTGATGTTACAAAAACCCTGAGAGTCTGTTTAATCTGAATGGGTTACAGCAACAAAAATGTTTGCAAAAGTGAAACAAAAAGCACATAAGAAATATTCACATAATTGCAAGAAGCTATACACTAATGCATATTTGTGAATATTCATGTATGTCTTAACAGGCAAGTCCTTTATGACATCAAAATAATTGGTTATTTACCCAGTATTATTAGCTACCAAAATTTCAAAAGTAAAGACATTCTTACATTTCTTTAATCTAACTTTTGCCAATATGTTTTCATTCTAATACACTTTTCTAAGGATGTATTTTTTAAAAATAAAGTTTAGTTATTCTAACAATTAGCATTTTATTTAAGTAACACAGTGGCAAATCCATCAAATAGGGGACTGGCTTCATGCTTCAAAGTTTTTGTTTCATAAACTTTTCTAAGACATCTGTTTAAACTAGACCAACTGAAAGAAATGTCTCTATGAAGGCTTCATAGATTATCAAAGTAAATGTATTTGAATAACGTACACCAAGATTATGCTTCTCAAATCAGAAAAAGTAACGTAGAAGTGGGGGCAGGTGTTGTGGTGCAGCAGGCTAAGCTGTTGCTTGGGATGCCCACAGTCCATTTTAGAGGGCCTAGGATCCAGACCCTCCACTTCCAAACCAATATTCTGCTAGTACGCCTGGGAGACAGCAGATGACCTAATTACTTAGGTTCCCATGGAAATACACTAATTGAGGCAAAGAAGACACCTAGTGAAATATGCTATTTGAGTTGGGTCTTGAGTATGAAGAATAAATGGACATGGGTTGAGAGAATGAATTCAAAATACACATTTGCAATCACTCATACGGTTGGCAGAAAAGTCAGATCCAAGGAGCCATAATGATACACATTCCATAAAACTGTGAAGACCCTGTGGGTGACAGGTACATGCTGCAGTAGATGTTTGTCAGACTCACTTTCTCTTGGCACTCATCTTTATGTACACATTCTTGGCTTCTTATTTGAAGGCTTCTTCTAGGCTGAGGAGCACATTAAGCTTGCAAGCAGAGCAAGCTGGAAGTGCTAAGACTCAAAGGAACAGTCTTCAGCCCTGATCCTTACTACATATGGCCTCCGAAGTCCCTGGGGAATTAGGGCTCACATACCCACCATGATAATTTGCACATTAATGAATCATTTAGATTGACTTTGTTTCCTGTCCTGTACTACTCATCCACTCCTCTACCAGTGCTTCCTTCAATCAACTCCTGTTAGTTACCTATCACTCTGTAACAAATTATCCCAAAACAAAGTGTCTTAAAATTTATTTAATTATTTAATTTGTTTACACTTTGGGTTCAGGGCAGATCCCAGTGATTCCTATGTTCTGTGTTAGGTTCAAGATGTTTCACTCATATGCCTGATAACTTGACAGGGATGGCTGGAAGAAGGGGCTCAAACAATACTGTCAACCAAAGAACCCACTTTGCATCTGTCCAGCACATTGGTCTTAAGTGAGGTTGTAGGGTTCCCTGAGGGAGAGCTCCAAAGTCTGCCAGTGGAAGTTGCCATTCTTTTAAAGCAATTAACAGAAACTTGTACAGAGTTGAATCATAATATTGAGTTCAGAGTGAAATGCCCTCATCTGAAAGCTTATGAGGGGCAAGAAGATGGAAATTCTAGATCTCTCAGACAAGTCCTGCCAGTGGTGGATGTCTTACTCTCACAGAACCCTACAGCAACTCTCTTGAGAAGAACGTGCAGATTTGTGTCCTTACTCATGTGCATGCTAATGCTTGGCCCCAACCATGTGCCAGACATGTCCTGAAGGCACTTCTCCACCAGCCCACTGATGGCTCTGAGAAATTCAATTCCCACTCCAAATTCAACTTTGAAGCTGACACTGTCATCTCATTTGGGAATGTGTGGGAGGAGGGTTTCTGGTTTTCTTTGTGGTTACTAGAATGTGGGCTACCTGAGTGTGTATGGAAATGGGTGAGAATCTGGGCACATTGTGTGAAGTTTCTCTAAGAAAAGTTCAGCGAAGAACAGTTGTTCTGGGTGTGCAATGTATTAACTTAATTTTCTTTAATTTTCTTCTCTACTTCTTGTGTCTTTATATGAAGAAAGTCTGACTTTCTGAAATTCACACAAAGAGCACTTATGGCTGGCAGAGTTCCTCATGCAATATCATATTGGGGTTACTGTATATATAATCCTAGTGAAAATTACCAACATTTTCATCACAGTACCTGAGAACATAGGGATTCTATATTATATTCCCAGGTTATTTGTTATGTAAGTATCTTAGCAAGAAATGAGGCTTGTGAGACTTAGCTTCCCTTAATGGAATAATTGGAATGATAATTATTTTGCTACCAACATAACAGGGATGAGGAAGGATTCAATGGAGTATGAGATGTGGAAGTGCTGTGAAACCTGCAGTGCAATGACGTGTAGGTTAAATTTATTCTGAATTCATTGAGAACAAGAATTATTAATTCTTTAAAGAATTAATAGTAATTTTTGAAATTATCCAGAAAGATGCTTTTACTAGCACAGAATTAAAACCTACAAACGATTTGAGTTAGGAAGAACACTCTAATGTTTTAAATAGTCCCACCTCAGGAGTCAAACGAATTACAACATATTTGACTTTGAAAACACAGAGAATCCTTGCTTTTTGCATTTCTATGAAGGGAAATTTTGGCTATATTGAGAATAGGAAGTAGTGAGGAGAGAATTTTTCCGTGAACCAGATGGATTATTTTTCAGCTCTTGGGGAATATTACAACCAGCCACCATAAAAGCCTACGGCTGAGATGTTTAAAGGTGAGCAGTTCCAGCCTTCAACCAGGCAGTCTGGGGGAGGGGTGAGTTGCTGTGCGAAAGAACAGGGAGTCATGTGGTCCAACTGTAAAATAGAAAAATTGCATGTAATTATTTTACAAGCAGAGTGCGATGATGTGAAAGGAAGAACTAATGATGATGCACTCAGCTTGTTAGAAGCTTTTCCTTCTGGGGAGCTCAAGGTTACAAGAAATGCTGCTCCCTGGAATTTTTTTTCTTCCCTTCCTCCTGATACATAATGTTACAATAAAGCCTGCACAGAGAGGGTTAATGTTGCAAGGATGTTTTTAAATAATTTCTGTGACCAAAGCCGGAGATACAAGCCTGGCAATAATTCTCCCTGACTTCAAGCATCCTGTATTGATTGATTAATTATTCCACCAATGAACTAACAGGTATTGACCTTATCTGGTTGAGTAGCATTTAGCCAAAAGTCAGTAATCTACATCGATCACTTAATGGAACATCAAAGCTCAGCATTCTGACAGGTTTATGTCATTCAGCAAAAATCTGTCTATGTTTTGCTGATACCTTGACCTTTTTGTATCAGGCAGTCTTTACAGAAAACGAAAAGCAATGACAAAATTAAATCTTGGAAATAATGCTTTGTTATGTAAAAGGAAGTTCTTGGTCTATTGCAAACAGCTTCTGCTAAGATTCCATTGAGGAGTTTCTTTGCAATCTAAAAAGCAGTTTTCTACTTGCTTGCAATATATGATATTTTGATGAAGCATGAAATTATCAAAGCAATGAACCTTGAGATAATTAACACAGAACAGAGCTTCACAGAGGTAATACTGAATGTGTGGGATTCTCCAGGGAGGGATTCACATAAAGACTTAGGCCAGTGTTTCAGAAAGGGCAAGGATCTCAGGCCATCTGTCTGTGCCCATTCTGTGTACCAGAATCCTGATCCAAGCATTCAGGTAAAATCCTCAGATCCTAACATCTCCATTTCTACCTCAAGGACCAAAAGAGACTGTTAGAAAAACAGAAGAAGCATCTGCTTATAATTTCTAAGCCAACATTTACAGCATCAACTAAACAGCCTAGCATATTTATGTATAATAAATATGAAAAATAGAGGAGTGCACTTCATTTCCCCTCATTAAGGACCCAGTGATGAAACCATTAACAAAGACCCAGCAGCAAACTCTGGCACGATCCTCTTCTGGATGTCAGTGCTACTATTGACCTACAGGGCCTGGCTGCATAAGGATGCCCTTTTCTCCCTTCACAGCCCCAGTTTTACGTTCTAGCTGTTACGCATGCACTTGACTCAAGGACAATTACTGAACACTAAGGCTCTTTTTACTACCTTCTAGGAATGTTGTTACCTTGCAATATGTTAGGTTGCTTTTTCTGCCCACACAGTGCTTACCACAAGGTACCACTATAGTTCTGCCCCCAAAGGCTGCTTTGGGTTCCACCTTCTAACACCTACAGGGTTGATGAGTGGTGGGTCTGTAGGGTTTGGAGCTCTTCAAGTGGGAAGCAGCTATTACTGCTTGGAGTCTTACTTAAAAGGTTTCTCCCAATTACCAAGCACCATTTTGATCCTGCATTTGCAGCACCAAGTATACCTATCCCCTCCACCACTGAATATGAGCCATGTACTATAGCTCCCCTACACATTAATAAACTTGCTTTAATGCCAGTGACTTTTTTTTAATCTTTTATTTAATGAATATAAATTTCCAAAGTACGACTCATGGATTACAATGGCTTCCCACCCACAACCCTCCCCTTTCCCACTCCCTCTCCCCTTCCATTCACATCAAGATTCATTTTCGATTATCTTAATATACAGAAGATCAGCTTAGTATACCTTAAGTAAGGATTTCAACAGTTTGCTCCCACACAGAAACATAAAGTGAAAAATAATAGATGATTTTTTTAAATGATGATGAAATCAGATCAGACCTATTGTCATGTTTACTCCCAGTGAGAGTCAAGTTGGGAATTGATAATTTCTTTTTTTTTTTTTTTTTACAGAAGATCAGTTTAGTGTACATTATGTAAAGATTTCAATCGTTTGCACCCCCATAGAAACACAAAGTGAAATATACTGTTTGAGTACTCGTTATAGCATTAAGCCTCAATGTACAGCACATTAAGGACAGAGATCCTACATGAGGAGTAAGTGCACAGTGACTCCTGTTGTTGACTTTACAAATTGACACTCCTGTTTATGGCATCAGTAATCTCCCTATGCACCAGTCATGAGTTTCCAAGGCTATGGAAGCCCCTTGAGTTCTCCGACTCTTATCTTGTTTAGACACGGTCATAGTCAAAGTGGAGGTTCTCTCCTCCCTTCAGAGAAAGGCACCTCCCTCTTTGAAGACCTGTTCTTTCCACTGGGATCTCACTCACAGAGATCTTTTTGCCAGAGTGTCTTGGCTTTCCATGCCTGAAATACTCTCATGGGCTTTTCAGCCAGATCCGAGTGCCTTTGGGGCTGATTCTGAGGCCAGAGTGCTATTTAGGACATCCGCCATTCTATGAGTCTGCTGAGTATCTCACTTCCCATGTTGGATCACTCTCCCCTTTATTTATTCTATCGGTTAGTGTTAGCAGGTACTAGACTTGTTTATGTGCTCCCTTTGACTCTTAGTCCTTTCATTATGATCAATTGTGAACTGAAATTGATCACTTGGAATAGTGAGATGGCATTGGCACCTGCCACCTTGATGGGATTGAATTGGAATCCCCTGGTATGTTTCCAACTCTACCAATTGGGGCAAGTCAGCCCGAGCATGTTCCAAATTATACATCTCTTCCCTCTCTTATTCCCACTCTTATGTTTAACAGGGATCACATTTCAATTAATTTTCAACACTTAAGAA
Organism: Oryctolagus cuniculus; assembly: GCF_964237555.1. NCBI lineage: Eukaryota > Metazoa > Chordata > Mammalia > Lagomorpha > Leporidae > Oryctolagus > Oryctolagus cuniculus. Next base: position 73,419,605 of record NC_091445.1, read on the forward strand.
TAACTGTGTGATAATTACAGAATTAAACCAGTCATATTAAGTAGAACAGACCAAAAAAAACTACTAAGAGGGATAATGTATTAAGTTGTCCATTAACAGTCAGGGCTATGCTGATCAAGTCACCATTTCTCATAGTGTCCATTTCGCCAGTGACTTTTTGAATAATTAAAACTAAATTTAAAAAACTAAAAATAAATCTTTTTAATAAATGCTGAATATTGTCTATGATTAATCTAATAATTACTATAAAAATGATAAACAGATTTCAGCTTCAGTTCTAATAATTTTGTCCATGGTTATTAGCTCAATGCTCTTGGGTAAGTCACCTGCCATTAGTTTGCTTATCTACACTGGCTTAGAGAAAATAAGTTTCATTCTATTCTTAGATTCTATTGAGCTTGATTGAATAGGTAACACTAGTTAATTTCAGAAATTATTAAGAGAGAAGTTCACAGGAGGAAAAATAATAAGCAGAGTGGCTTATTCTTTAAGATATAATAATCAAAAAAGATATGAAAAAGGATACACAAAGATACACAATATTTACCTAAAATCAACACAAAGAATGATTTGAGTGATTACTAGGTAATGCACAACTCTTTTGAATGAATAGTGGGTTTAATAACAGCCTGAATTTTTTTAAAGAAATTATTTTTATTTATATGAAGGGAGAAAATTTCAGGTATTTTATATACAGATTTAAGAGCATAGTGATACTTCTCATTCTATCCTGCCTTTTTCCTCTCACCCTCCCTCCTTATTTTTTATTTTTCCTTTAATTTTCAGAATGACATACTTTCTCTATAACTTTATAATCACAAGCTTAATACTCCACTAAATAACAAATCCAGCAAGTAGTAAGTAGCACAACCACTTTTCCTCTGGAGTATAGACAGGGCTATAAACAATAATCAAATCTCAAAATGTCAATTTCATTCATATACAATACTTTTTTATACTCCATACTTCAGTTACCACAAATCAGGGAAATCATATGATATGTGTGTTTTTAGGGCTGGCTTATTTCACTAAGCATACTGGTCTCTAGTTGCACCCATTTTGTTGTGAAAGACAGGATTTCATGCTTTTTTATGGCTGAGTAGTATTCCATTTTGTATATATACCATAATTTCTGCATCCAGTCATCAGCTTATGGACATGTGGATTAATTCCATATATTAGCTATTGTGGGTTGCACTGCTATAAACATGGGAGTTCAGATACTTTCTTTCATATGCTGATTTCATGTCCTTTGTGTAAATTCCCAGGAATGTGGGAATTTACACAGCTGGGTCATATGGTAGATCTTTTTCCAGATTTTTCTGGAATCTCCATGCTGTCTTCCACAATGGCAGTACTAGTTTACATTCCCACCAACAGTGTGTTAGGGCAACTTTTCTCCCACATCTTCACAAGCATTTGTTATTTTTTGATTTTGGTTGATAGCCATTCTAGCTGTAGTGAGGTGCAACCTCATTTTGGTTTTCATTTGCATTTCCCTGATGGCTAGTGATCCTGAGCATCTTTTCATGTGTCTGTTGGCCATCTGTATTTCATCCTTTGTAAAATGTCTGTTCCTATCCATAGCCCATTTCTTAGCTGGATTGTTTATTTTGTTGTTGTAGAGTTTCTTGAACTCCTTATATATTCTGGATATTAATGCTTTATCAGATGCATAATTTGCAAATATTTTCTTCCATTCTGTCAGTTGCCTCTTTTCTTTGGTGAGTGTTTCCTTTGCTAGGCAGAAGCTTCTTACCATGATGTAATCCCATTTGTCTCATTTTGCCTTTATTGCCTGTGCCTCCAAGAAGTCTTTGCCTATACCAATGTCTTGAAGTGTTTCCCCTGTTTTCTTCTAGAAATTCTATGGTTTCAGGTACTAGATTTGAATCCCGATCCACTGTGAGTTGTTTTTTGTATAGCATGTAAAGAAGGGGTCTTGTTTCATATTTATGCATGAAGAGATCAAATTTTTCCATCACCATTTGTTGAAGAGACTGTCCTTTTTCCAGGGAGTAATTCTAGTTCATTTATCAAACATTAGTTGGTTATAGATACGTGGATTAATTTGTGAAGTTTCTAGTCCATTCCTGTGCCAGTTCCAGGCCACTTTGATTATAATTGACCTGTAATATGTCTTGCAATCTGGGATTGTGATGCCTCCAGCTTCATTGTTATTGCTTAGGATTGCTTTAGCTAAAGTCAGGGTTTCTTTTGATTCCATATGAATTTTAAGGTCACATTTTCCAGATCTGAGAAGAATGTCTTTGGTATTTGATAAGGACTGCATTGAATCTATAAATTGCTTTGGTAGTATAGACATTTTTATATTAATTCTTCAAACACTGACATAGAAGACTTTTTCATTTTTTTTTGGTACCTTTTTTATTGACTTAACAGGAACATTTCATGTGGTATTATAATCATGGGAAGAAAGAAACAGGATGGGGAGAATGAGAATGAGAAGGAGAAGGGAAGGAAGGAAGAAAGGAATGGAGGGAGGGAGGGGGAGGGGTGCAGGAGGGGGAGGGTGGGAGGGGAAAGGGAGGCAGGGAGAAGAGAGGGAGGAAGAAATAAAGAAGAAAGACAAGTAAGAAAAGAAGCAGGAAAGGTGGAGAGAGAGAAATTAGAGGGAGGAAAAAGAAAGTTGTGAGACATTTCAGTTCTTTGAGGAAGGAAGGGGAGTGCAGAATTTCACCAAGGACTTCTGTGCTTTTTGCACTTCATCAACAATGAAATTCAAAGAATTATTGAAAGCCTCAAATTGATAACTTTCATGTTGGAGTTATTTTCCTTTATATCTGAAGTTATTGAATATGTCAAGATGACCAGGAAAAATGTACATCTCTTGCTGCAACTTTGTAGAGTTTGATGTAGTTTGTTAAAAAAAAATGGCTCCTAGTTTTAGCATTAATAGTTTTAGTATTAATACTGATTTTTGTTAGCATTAACAGTTTAGTATTAATACTGATTGTTAACTGACATTTAAGTCACTTGTTTGGATTTTTTTTTCATTTTGTACAAACTGGGGAATTTAAGCTGTTTAATTGAATTTATATTAATACTTATTTATCTTCATCACATGCTTACAGTATTAAGCATTTTAACAAAATGTATGTTATGGAGAAAATATATCACTCATCTGGAGAAATCATGATGATGTTAATGTTTCCAAAAGTACTAACATTGAACCTCATAATTTGGTTAAACAAATTAGAGCAAAAGCCAGATAAGGAGGCAGACCTTACCCTGAGAGCCTGGGAAACGAGAGTATACAATATTAGTTCATGTAACTAAATTATTAAGTTTCTAGAAAGTCTAGGTCATTAGAGAAAATGAGCAATCAGTAAATCAAATTTAAGAAGTAAATGAATAAAGTATAATTATTTTACTAACCAATAAGGAGTATTATTTTATTGCAATTATGGGGCTTCCAAATGTTTTGCTCTCAAGAAACTTTTGTACTATTAATAATTAAAAACCCTGATGATCTTTGGTTTATGTGAGTCTTATTTATTGATATCCAAATTATTAAATAATGGACCGGCGCTGTGGTATAGCGGGTAAAGCTGCCGCCTGCAGTGCTGGCATCCCATAAGGGCACAGGTTCAAGTCCCGGCTGCTCCACCTCCAATCCAACTCCTTGCTATGGCATGGGAAAGCAGTGGAAGATGGCCTAAGTCCTTTGGCCCCTGTACCTGCGTAGGAGACCAGAAGGACACTCCTGGCTCCTGACTTCAGATCGGCAGAGCTCCAGCCGTTGCAGGCAACTTGGGAGTGAGCCAGCAATTGGAGGACCTCTCTCTCTCTCTGCCTCTCCTCTCTCTCTATGTAACTCTTTCAAATAGCTAGATAAATAAATAAATAAATCTTAAAAATTGTTAAGTAAGAGATTTTGAAATATCTATGTATTATTTCAAAATTAAAATACTCTATGTATAAATAAATAACTGTTTTAAGAAAAATATTGGGGCTGGCATTGTGTTATAGTGGGTAGAGCTGCTGGCTGCAATACTGGGATGTCATATGGGCATGGTTCATATCCTGGATGCTGTAGTTCTAATTCAGCTCCCTGTTAATGGCCTGGAAAATGAAGCAGAGGACTCCGCAAGTGCTTGGGCCCCCGTTACCCTTGTGGGAAACCTGGAGGAAGTTCCTGGCTTTTGGGTTTGGCCTGAGCCAGCCATGTTGTTGGGCAGCCAACCAGGGAGCGAACCAGTGAATGGTAGTGGTAGATTTCTCTGTGTCTCCCTGCCCCATAAATCTCATTTTCAAATAAATAAATATTTTTTAAAAAATAAAAAAGAAAAATAATACACTTTCCAAAAGAAGGTAATGAGAAAAATAGAATTGTTTTCTCTTTTTTTCAGATACATTAACATGTATGAGTTATAGCTAGATTATCGTATCTTCAGCTACATTGATATGTTCCAATATGTTGTTTGTGTAAGTTAATGAAGAAAGCCAGATATTATACAGGTAGTTTGTTGGAAAACAGAAGAGTATTTTAATGGATTACAGAGGATTGTGGACATTCTCTTAAGCAGCACAGCAAAATTCAGTAAGTAGTAGTTTCCTGAAGATTAGTTGCAACAGGGAACCTATAACTACATCAATGAACATTTCACACTCTGTTACATTAAAATTATTTACTGTATCTTCAATATTAATAGGAATTATACTCATAGTTGATTTTCTTAATAGACTTCACATATCAGAGAAGTTTCATGTCCACAACAAAACTGACGTGAAAAGGCATAGATCCTGTATGTTCCATGTGCCCCTTGTAAAAACACACACAGGGAGTGGAGGGAGTGGGAAAGTGAGAGAGAGAGAGAAAGAAAGAGAGACTCTCACACAGCCTCCCTATCAATATCCTACATCAGAGTGGTACATTTGTTACAACTGATGACCCTATGTTAATATGCCATTATCACTTACAGGCCATAGTACTGACTCTTATTACTGTACATGCTACGGGTTTAGGCAAACGTATGAGAGCTATAGTTCACTATACTAAAAATTTTTCATGTTGTGCCAACTTATCTCTCCTTCTTCCTTAATCCTGACAACTAGTGATGGTTTTACTGCCCTCACAGTTTTCCCTTTTCCAGAATGTCGTGCTGTTAACATTATACAGCATGTAGCATTTTCTTTTTTTTTTTTTTTTTTTTTTTTTTTTGACAGGCAGAGTGGACAGTGAGAGAGAGAGACAGAGAGAGAAAGGTCTTCCTTTGCCGCTGGTTCACCCTCCAATGGCCGCCGCTGCAGCCGGCGCACCGCGCTGATCCTGGCAGGAGCCAGGAGCCAGGTGCTTTTCCTGGTCTCCCATGGGGTGCAGGGCCCAAGCACCTGGGCCATCCTCCACTGCACTCCCTGGCCATAGCAGAGAGCTGGCCTGGAAGAGGGGCAACCGGGACAGAATCCGGCGCCCCAACCGGGACTAGAACCCGGTGTGCCGGCGCCGCAAGGTGGAGGATTAGCCTATTGAGCCACGGCGCCGGCAACATGTAGCATTTTCAAACTGGCTTCTGTCACTAAGTACATTGCTTTGAAGCAAGCTCCAAGACTTCTTTGGCTTGAGAGCTCACTTCTGTTTCACACTAAATACCATTCCATTGCCAGGAAGTACTGTAGGTAATTCATTCATTTAAGTTTCGACAATTATGAATAAAGTTGTTATAAACATCCAACCACATTTTTTGGATGGACATCAGTTTTCAAATAACTGGTAAATACTAAAGGACACCACTGTTAGATCATATAGAAAGAAGATGTTTAGTTTTGTAAGAAACTGGCATGACAAATTATCTTCCAAACTGGATATACCATTCTGCAACCCAACTAGCAATGCATAAGAGTTCTTGTTGATCTACAACCTGGCAACATTTGGTACTTTCAGCGTCTTGTGGATTTGCCTCTAAGAGGTGCATAATGATATCTTCTTATTTTAATTTGCAATCCCCTAATGACACATGATATTGAACACTATTTCATGTACCATCTGTATATCTTCTTGCTGTCTGTATATCTTTTGATGTGTGCATAAATGACTATTCTAATCATGAACTTGTCATTTGGAAGCTTTTGGTTCTCTGAATCCTGCAGATATCTGAAATATGTGCACATTTCATTATACAATATTAAAATTTTACAGTTGCTAACATCACCACCAATTTCACCAGAGAAGTTTCCAAGTATTGTCAAGTCCATCAGAGCAAATATAAGATCTCAAAATTCCTCTTGAATACCCAGATTGTATCATTAACATATTGATATTATTTCATTAATTTTCTAGGAACTTTATGTGAAACACTCAAATCTTAACAATCACAGTTACTGCTCATCATTTAAAGTGAAAGTGGTACTTTGGAAAAAAAAATTGAAAAAGCATCTAGTTCATTTCCCCGATCACTTAAGTACAGAGGCATATTTCCACCACAGATATGCAGCACAAGTGCTATGTCACCTCTCCTACTTTTTCACACAGAATACCACAAAGTGACACACTAAATAGTCAATCCTACTGAATCCTACTTAAGAATTGTAGATTTCATTAGGCAGCCAAGAAAAACTCCCAATACAGTTCTCTAAGAACTCTTAAAATTTAACAGCCTATTTTCAGATACATGTATGAGATTGTGGTGTCCAGAAACCATGCATGCTATACATAATGCAAAAAATAACTAAGAAAAAACCATTAATATAATAGTAATGATTTCTTAAAAGCTAAGATACAGAAATATGATTTTTTCAAAATTCCTAGTCCTTTTTTTAAAAAAATTTTATTTATTTGAAAGAGTTACAGACAGAGGGAGAGACAGGGAGAAAGGTTTTATATCCACTGGTTCACTTCCCACATGGCAGCAACAGTTGGAGCTGGGCTGATCCAAAGCCAGGAGCCAGGAGTTTCTTCTGGGTCTCCCACATGGGTGCAGGGGCCCAGGCACTTGGGCCAGCTTTCACTGCTTTCCTAAGCCATTAGTAGAGAGCTAGATCGGAAGAGCAGCAGGCAGGACTTGACCATGCTCACATGGGATGCCGGCACCATAGGCAGAGGCTTAACCTACAATTCAACAGGAAGATATAACAATAAGTTTTCTATGTTTTAGCCTGTTGTTGTCAGTTGTTGAAATAAGGAGAGTAGCCCATTTAGTGCTTAGTCTAAAGAATCAAGTTTTAAATGTAGGCATAGAAGAGGAGCCATGCCAATGCTTTTTTCCTGGATGCAGTGAAATAGTAGACCATTACTATTATTTGAATTTAAAAAAAAAAAACAGTATGGCAATAGTTTTACTCATACAAACAGAAATGCATGTAGCTTAAAAGGTATATTATCTGGTAAAAGTGAAGCTAGCCTTTTAGTACCTTGTTGCATATAAGCTGGGCTTTAATGTACAGAAAATTTTGTTACATAGATGATAAACCTAACATAAAATGGTTATTTCTGGCAGCCAATATACCTTTAAAGTTTATAGAGGAGCATTCTTCCTAAGGGTACCATCAGATTCTATGTTCATGGAGTCCAGTAATCAGTGTCAATTACAGCTGGTTTCCATAGAAATAAGACAACTAACAGTTTTTAAATCTTCATTCATGGATTAGTTGTACAAATACTGTAGACCTTGGAAGTATTGCTTACTAAGGACATAATGCTTGAAGCAGATCCCAATAAATTTAACCCCCTGAAATGACGTTTAAAGTTTGTGTATAGTTTTTGCTAATAACAGACATACACAATTAAATACAGTGTTCTGCAGTTCAAACACTATGAAAAGATTAAGCTGCTCTTCCCTAAGGGATGTTGAAAGAATTGTATCATTTGGAAGCAGCTGTGGAGAAGCTAAAAGACCTGAGTTGATAGGATACTGTCTACAGTTTGTTGGAAGTTTATTGTTCTTCCCAATGTTAAGGAAAGTTCAGATTCTCCTTAAAAGATGGCATCCCCACAATAATTATGGAGAAATAAAATATAATAAATAAATTACTTAATATTGTGAGTTACATGGCTTTTAAGTGCAATTATTTCATTAAGTAGTGACACAATTGTATGGATAGTTGTTTATTACACTATTTTATAACTTTCTGTATTTCTAATATAAATTTTATGCATACAATTTCTTTAGTATTGATTTTCTTTATGCATGCTATGGTTGTACATTGAGAATAGATTCAAATTTCATTTTTAGCATTACATGTTAATTGCTAATTAGTATTTAAAATGTAATTATGAAGAACAATACAAAGCAGTCTTCATCTCATCTGAGCTAATTTTTTTTTTTTGCATCTCTGTCACTTCCTTTCCTTTAAAGCATTTGCCAGGCTTCAATTTGGCCTGGTTGGCACTGCTTCACATTGTTGAGATTATAGCTACAATGTTAAAAACTGATACTATCTCTCACATTAATATGAGGTGACAGTGGAACACTAGACACCTGTTGTAGGAACTTGGGATTCCATATTACCTGGAATTAAGATGACCAGAAAAAAAAAAAAAAGATGCACCAAAAAGGTAGAAGAACATTAGTTTTTGACCCAGACCTTCATGTAGATTTCAACTTGAGCTACAGTGGAGCACCATATATTTCCTCTTCTGCCTATGGCATCATCTTTCATATTGAGAACCAAACCTGCTCAGGGTCCTCTGATACATCAAATTTGAGGTCATCAAAAGTGCTTTAATTGTGACACTAAAGTTAAACCACCTCATTTACCCTTGAAATGGAATACGTCTCCCTTGTCGGTTTTATTTCAAGTAAAATGTTTGCACGACTGTCATGTGCCTCAGTGGGGTTATTTGTCCCACATTTTTTAATGTCAAGTGTTTACCATAGATTGAGCTCACAGTTATCTAGCTTTTCAAAAGCAAGCTAAAAAAAAAAAACCCAGCGGGACCCAGCTGAAATATTTTCTTTCAATACAACCAAGCTGCAGGCATAAAACACAATAGTAGAATACACAATGGAACAAAGTAAAAGGCCTTTATAACAGATCTTTGTCATGCCACTGCAAGTATTTCATAACATCAGCTACTGTTTTTCTCAATTGACATCATATAGGTCTCAGTTAATGCAAAGAGACATGGAGCACATTGCATCAAATAGATGCTGGACAGGAAACAGAAAATGGATCATGAATCCAGGCCCCCTGGCTAAAGCAGTCAAACCTCTGAATAGCAAAAGGACTAATGTGTTTTAGCTGTTCTTCCTTCCAGCCATAAACCCAAGAGCAATACCAAAAGTGTTTTATTTTCTAGGCTGTGCACCAACCCCTTACACACCCCACCCCACTGTGAAAGCCAGTCAGCAAGGATCAAAAACATTTCCTTTTAAATGAATCATGGCAATCCAATAAAGATGCAACACACAGATTATGTTCAAATCAATGACAGAACCATAGCCAGTATCAGCAGGCCTCAAGGAACAAAAATTGCTCACAGTAAGGGGGTGTCCATCCAATAATGAGCTTTGGGGCTAAATACAGAGCACATGCTACGCTCTGGGCAAAATCCCTGAAGCTGCTACTATTCTGGTTTCTTTAAGTTACTTTGGGGTGCAATAGCATTGTCCTCATTGATACCCTCCCCAGATGGGCCATGACGGCTTAGCTTAGCTTTCCTAAGGGGAGCCGTCAATGACACAGTTATATCCAGGAAACAAGGCAGACAATTGCAATGCTAATTTCTAGAAATAAATATGAAAATAAATAGAAGACAGGATTGATTTAAAAGAATCAATTTATGTGCTCGACCATTGGGAACTCTGAAAAATGAACAAAGATAAGATTTTTTAAGAATCAATTCCTGAGCTTGGCCATTTAGAACCCTGAAAATTGAACACAAAGAAGATTTTTAAATGCTCAGAGAGCTTGCCACCAGCTACTTGTCCATTGATTCTATTGGCATCTCATTTCAAACATCTGAGTAGGAAGGAGATATTTTTCTATTTGAAAAACAAAGAGATAAACAGAATTATTGGGTTTCCTTATTACTGTTTGTCTAGTGCAATTTTCATTCTTTGAGAATATTTAATAGCATCTGCAGCCCTCTTTAATGCCCTCATATATCTCCTCCTGGCACTTGCTAGTATGCTTTTCATAAAACAAGGGTAGCTAACTTTTATACTGTCACAGCAAAGACACAAATGATGATATAAGGCTCAGTATTCTAGGTAAGAATGAAAGGAAGAAAACATAATCAAACATCAATCAGCAAAATCACAGAACACATTTCAGAGGACCCATGTTTTCATGCCAGAGTGGCATCAACCAGTTGGAACATTTCAGACAAGTCATTTATCTTCCCAGAGCATTCATTTCTTCAGCAGACACATCTTTTCATCTCTGAATTTTCATTTTCAAATCTAAGAGTGTACTTTCAATTAGCAGAAAAGCAATCTCGAGTCTTTCACAGTTAATCAAAAGAAAGTTTATGACCTTCAGGCCCCTCCAAGAGCATTTCATGTGCTATATAAAGAATTGACAACAGTTGATCTACCATAGGGTATTTTTCTTCTTTCTTATTAAAGAAATTACAGGAATATGAGTCATCTTATTTAATCCATTAATGGATAATAGCTTCCTTTATAATGAGCCCAAAGGTCTAAAATAATAGCTAATAATCAGCTGCTTATTAGAAAACTATCTGCCTCTGAAGACACTTCTACTAACTCCGAATTCAACAGCCCATTATACTTCAGGTTCAAATACCCAGGGTTTATTGGTCTCCATGAGCAGTCAGGGCATATGGCACAGTTCTCTGCAAGGACAGAACCAATCTGTTTCCAACAGAAAGAACTTATCAGATCTAGACATATTTTTAGGACACCTGTAAGATAATTTGGATTCACAGCAGTAATAAAAAAGCAAGAAAATTTCCTTCTGTGGAGAATGATAAATTACTGTATTTCATGGAAAAGACTTTCCCTTATCTGATTTGTTTTTAAAATGATAAATAGGTCTGTACAAATCTGAAGGAAATCCAGAAGTCACCATTTTCCTAATTGAATCAGATATTATGTGATTCAAAGAGATAAGAACACATTAAACAAATGAAGACATTCTACATTTCAAAAGTGGATATAAAATTCACCTTTAAAGAATACATAGAAAATATGAATATTTGAAACATAGAAAATACCAAAACTGAAGTGAAATTAATAGAAACTTTCCATTTATGAGTAAAATCCTGCTTGAAATCTCATTTTTACATTTACAAATGTTCTGTCCCATTATATTATGATTTGCTTATTTATTTATGTACTAATTATCCAGCTCCTTTCAGTTTATAATGAAATCCTGATTTCAGTATTTCCACTGTCAACCGCTATATGTTTCATAACTTTGAGTTTCATCTCTTCAGGAAAAAAGTCCTGTTTAAGATGCATATTTCTCTTGCAGTTCTATCAACATTTAGATGCTTCTTGTCTAATTTTGCTGTCTTCTTGGTCTCTGTCCTCTTCCTCCTTCTGACTGCACTGCAGTTAAGCCCTGTGCTTCACCTCCTCTTAAATCTTTTTGTAATTATAAATTTTCTACTTTCTTTTGAATTCTCCTCTAAGGATATATTGTAGCTCCATCTCCAAGCACTTCTGGACAAATGTTTAGATATGTAATTCAGCTCTGGGCTTCTGATTCCTGCTATGAGGCAGGAAATCTGAAAACTCTTGATTTTGTTAGAAAAGCAACAACTTATTTTCCAATTGATTTCCATGAATAATGACAAAAATGCTGTTTGGAGATTAGGGATCATTGTCACAGTATCTATAAATATCCTTTTAAAAATTTGTTTTAGGCATGACAGTGGTAGACAATTATTTCATTGCATACCTGGAGAACTTTCAAAAGCAGACCAAATTTCTTCTTCTAAGATGGTTAACTGAATGTTATGTCAAATCAATGAATGAATTCTTTTCAGTTTATGCCTATGATAATACAACTCTTTATTTTAAAGTAATGGGGAAAAGATGAAAATAATGAAATGAGAAAACACGGATTTGACATCAGATGTGGTGGCCTGATGGGTTACGTCACTGCTTGAGACCCCAGCATTCCATATTAAAATGCAGGTTCAAGTCCAAAGCCATGCTGGTTCCAACACAGCTCTGCTGATGCATCTGGGAGGTGGCAGATGATGGCTCAAGTGTTTGGGGCCCTGCCATCCATGTGGGAGATGCAGATGATGCATTTGGTGAATTGCAGTCATTTGGGGAACAAACCAGCATAGGGATGGGCTCTTTCTCTCCCTCTCTGTCTCTCTCCATTTCAAATAAATAAACAAATATGTAAAAAAGTCAAAAAACATGAATCTGAACAAGCTAAGATGTATGTGGTGTGTTTGAATGGGGAGTTACCTCAGAGTATCCAAAGGTTTCTGAAAATATGAATGAGATCACAACACTCCATATCTAATTGTTTGAGGGGTTTATATTATATGTAGGGCAAAATTCAAACTTCTTTTTATTAGCTACAAGGTGCTCCATTACATGTTCCATGCCATCATCTCCAGTATAATTTCACTCAAATCCTGTCCCCCACCCACCCAGCCACCACTGTGGAACATCATCCACCTTGTGTTTCTTGAATGCACCAGGCTCATTTCTATTTCAGCTTGGTGACACTTGTTCCTCCTTTTGGAATGTTCAATCTTCAAGTCAACCTGAGAGTCACTCTCTCATTTCTGCAGATTAGTGTATGACCTCCTTAGAGATACATTGTACAATCCTTCCATATAAAGAATAGAATCTTTCTTAACACCACTCACTAGATTACTTTATACTTTACTTTTTCTCTGACACTATAGAAAATAGTTCCTAGCACAAAATGAACAACAAAAAAGAATTGTTAAATGAATGAATAAAACCAGCAGGATTGTTTTAAAAGTAAAATAAAATAATTTATGAAAAGGACTTGATACAATGTCTGGGCCATAAAAAGTTCTCAACACAATTATCTCTGTCTCCTATGACAAATCCATGTCAACCCCTTTCCATCATATTTCCAGCTTTCTTGGACAGAGATGTCATTACTTTTGCTTGTCACTGTATCCCAAGACTCTACAACAGGCTTCAGGATCATAAGAAGTGTCCATTTAGTCTTTTATTTCAACAGAGGGAAGAAGGAATTTTATACACTAAGCAAAACTGAAGATAGTTTCTGATAAAACCAATGGCGAATATCTGAATAAAATTCTTAGTCCAAATAATCAAATGTATGAAGTTATACATTTAATTCTCTCATTTAAGTATATTGCCTACTATACACAAAACTTGATGCTAAGTACATTCAAAGAACCAAAGAGAAACACCATTAGACACAGCAACTACAAAACTGAAGATAGGGCTAAAAAAAATTTTCCTGAAAAGGAAATGAGAGAGTGCAGTTAAAGAGAGCATAATTGTAAAATCAGAAAACTTGGAAAATAGTATATCAATAACTGAGTGGAGAAAATGGATGAAGCAAGTGAATATTGATCTATAATGTAAACAAGGAGAAATTATTTACAGTCTATAGATCACATTTAATTTAATTTCATGAACCATTAATCACAATTTAATGAGGACAAATGTACAATTTTAATAATTTTTGATGCAGTTATTACCATGTAGCAAGTAAAATACAACTATGTCATTCTCACAAACTATTGTCAACAGTGGGTATATGTAACACACTGGCCAAAATTTGTGGAACTTCCTACTTTTACTTGTTGAATGATATGATTAGTGGTGAATTAATCCTGTGCATATACAGTGGATTAAAATTATATCTTTGCCAAAACTGATGAAGAGAAGAATGGGGGAAAGTGGGGAGGAAGGGAAGTGTGGTTGTCTTCTAGGAACTGTACCAATGGAATGCATGAAATCTGTCCTCTTTATATTAATAAAAATTTTGTTTAAAAAACCTTCTAATTAAAAAAGTTAACAATAAATTTACAGTTAACAAAGAAATTCAAAAGTAATATATATTTATTTAGCATCTAAGATATAATCTATAACATAAGAGTCCTATATATGAAGAAAAATCATAATTATTTTAGAACACCAACAGTGTTCATGCAGTTATCATAACCTATTTAGAGCAAGAGAATAATTTTTCCCATATTTTATTTTTTAAAGCTTGCAAGATACAGCATAATAATGAATCCTAGCTTTACAAATCTGTGTGATGAACTCCTGGTTTTGAAGCAAGTTAAATCTGCAAAAGTATTTCAGAAGTATATACCAAATTTTCTCTTGAACTACAATAAAGTCAAATTGCTTTGTGTTATGCTTAGCCTTTCTTCACAAAATGTACAAAAGTTTCCGGAAAACCTTCCATATGAGCCATCACTCCAAAACAATATTTTTTTAATAAAATCAAGATAAATTAACATTTTCACCTTTATGAAAAGTGCTTCCTATTCATTACTACAACAGCTTCTTTAATTTGCTTGGACCTGGTGTTTTTTTTCCTACAGGTGAGCAGCTAAATTGCAGCACCCCACTACCTACAGTTCAATTTCAATGATGAATTAAGTCATTAATATAACATGGTACTTTGATTGAAGATAAAGTTTCACATATTATTGTTTCTACATAGTTCATTTTCCTTCTGAATGATACTTACATTGAATATTATAACTCTATAATTAATTGCACCAAAAATTATTAGAAAAAACTCAAAAGAGAAAAATATGTATTCTAAGCAGAATTATCAGGCCCGTGTTCTACACTAACTTTAAAGTACAAAAGTGTGATTCCATATCATGATGAACACAATGATAGTGAAAGAGGCTGCTTGGAAATCTCCAACACTGCTCAGAAGGGCAAAAGGAGCCATGCATTCCAGTTTCATATTTGTGGAATGGGTCACATGCTAAAATATTTAAACCTGAATAAACTATTCTGTCTTCATTACCTGAATGTTTCCAAGGATTCACTGTCCTAAAATAAGGAGAAAAGCATTCTGATGGGAGTCATCCATTTTTAAAAAAGGAATAAGATGATTCTTACAGATTCAATTATGAACAAATACCAATGAAATTAAGAATTAAATATTCACAAATATCCAAACAAATGAAAATAATTGGGATGTTATAAATGAGCAAACCACCTGCTAAACTGATAAAGCAGATAATCCTTCAGTAGGCTAAGGAGCACAGACCACCTCAGTAACCTGTACCTTGTCCTTGACCATGATTCTTCTCATAAACAGCAAACAATAGAGATCACTTCAGCATGAATGCTGTACATATTAGTATTATTGTGTGACTCCTTTTGAAATCTATATTGCCAGAATGTTAAAATGCTTAACTTAAAGTTATGTTTTTATGGCATCATGGAATTCTCAGTTATGATCTTATTACTCAAAAAACTTTGCTCTGAGTGTCATAAAATTTCATGAACATTGATTAATGGTGAATGAAATCTGAGGATTTAATTTATAGGAGCTATTTCAGTAATGAAGTATTTAACCAGTACATTAAACACTTGTAATGTGGTCTGTTTATTTATCCAATTACCTCTAAATGTTCATCAGTGGATCTAACTGTCCCCTCTACCTGAAATAAAACATCTGAAGATCTGTAAATGAGGTAATAGATAATTCTACAATTTCTTGGAGTCATAAATAAACTTTAGACAGAATTTCAGGTTTTCAGTTCTGTGACACAATAAAAAAAAAAAATCTGATCCCAACTTATGCCTCTCTTCTCCTGAGGCTTGAAACCTTGGAAAGAGAGCCAAGATGTCTCCTCCCCTTACTTATCCTGCTGCTCCTTGTCTTGCCTCTGCCTCTAACTGTTCCTGTGCCATCTCTAGTAACAAAAGGAAGAATGTGTGGACAGGTGAGGATAGGACACATTGTCCTGCAAAGTTTTCCTTTCCAGTTCTGGAGGTATTTAGAGCTGTATTCACTACGAGGTTCCTTGTTTAAACGTTTGCATTTCCTTTGAGTGAGATGGACACATTCACAGATCTTGGGCATTCAGGTATACCCAGTCTTTCTGCTGAGACTTCCTTGATTGCTTCAGACTTTATGAAAAATAATCCACTTTGACTCATACCTGTCTGTTTTGGCAGTGGAGTCCACAATTGCCTGGGCAACATTCATGTATCCTTGACCCAACAGACTCTTGAGCTCTTCTGGATACTGCAGTGTAGACTGTCCTTAATCTTCCTACAATGTGGTAAGTCAATCATTCTCTTGCTTTGGGGGTTCCCAGGCAGACATGACCTCTGGTGTTCCTCAGTGTCCTCCTGGTGCTACCTCAAAGCCCCAGTCAGAGAGGCGGGAGTTTAACCCCACTCATCCTTCCCAAAGATGGGGAGGAAGGAGCCTCACAGAAACACAGCTCCTTTCACCAAGTAAATCCACTTACCAGCCTTCTTTCTCACAAAATCCTATCTGATTTCCCTTTAAAAAAATTTTGATCACACTATGAACCAAAGAATTATGGAACAGAATCTCTCTCCTACCTCCTTTGTAAATTCTATATATTTGAGCAAGGAATGGGTTAGGGGTAGATACTGTTAGCTTAAATGAAACTGAAGCTAGTCCATACTTTGACTTATAGTAATACCTTGGCTACTCCAAACATGGCAACAGAAAAACAAACAAGAAAATAATGAACTCTGATATGTGTGCCTGTGTGTATAAATATTATTTTCACTCCTGAGATTTAGTGATACTTCAGCTTTTAACACGAAGTCTCTGTTATATACATTACGTACAGCCTATGTAACACCAATTTAATTTTCATCCCATTCTATGGTAATTTGCATTCAAGGGGAAAGGATATTAGGCATACTGATATCTAAGTTTTGGGGCTGCCATTGAGACTATTTGTTTTCAATTATGTATCAAGCGACAGCAACAGTGCTATGTTGTGAATTAAATAGCTTTCGTTTTCCATCAGTTATGAATGCAAAGCCCAAACAGAGATATAATTAACCATGGTAGGGGTGGAATCCAACAGGGGTCCTGCCAATAACAGGATTTAGTTTAAATGGCTATATATTCAATTTTATGCTCTTCCTTCATTTCCTATAGTATGTAGTCACCATTATAATTAAGAATTAAATGTACTAACACGAAAGGCTAGAGGAAAATAAATTGAGGTGTCATGAACAAGCAGTTAGTACATCTTGTAATTATGTATTTATTTGATTGATTTTTATTTCCTGTCTGTATCACCAAAATGTATATGCAAAGAGAGCAGATACCTTGTCCTTATTTGTCATGTTTCCAAGCATTCAGAATAACATTTAGCACAGAAAAAGCATTTAGTCAATACTTGAGAGGTTAAAATTCATTGAAGAATAAATGAATAAATGTGTGAGTAAATTATTTGGTAAGTATTTCTGGAATGGTCATTTAATTTTTATGCTTCTACTTAAAGACCAAATCTAGATACTGATACTATAATCATAGGACATTTTCATTTATAAGCCACTCTTAGGTCTTAAAAAAAGATTTCACTATGAATAAAAGAGTAAAAGGAAGTAGAGTTGATTTAAAAAAATTCTGCTTTCACATTAGTTAAAAAATAAGATGTAGAGGATATTAATACTGAAAGCCAGGAATGGGTCACTGGTTGTGTTTCCTTGGGCTTCTGTAACCAAGTAAAATAAACCACATGTCTTGAAACAACAGAAAATTAAAGTCTTATATTAGGGGTCAGCATTGTGGCACAGTGGGTGTGGCCACCACTTGCAATCCTGGTATCCTGTAAGAGCAGTGTTTTGTGGCCTGCTGCTCCACTTCTGATCCAGCTCCCTGCTAACGTACCTGGGAAAGCAGCAGAAAATAGCCCAAGTCCTTGGGCCCCTGCCATTCATGTGGGAGACCTGGACAAAGTTCCTGGCTTTTTGGTGCCTTTTGGTCAGTGAACCAGAAAACAGGAGATTCTGTGTGTGTGTGTGTGTGTGTGTGTGTGTGTGTGTAGATATGTATGTCTCTCCCTCTATCTATGTAACTTTGACTTTCAAATAAATAATCTTTTTTTAAAATTTCAAATCCAGGTAATGGCAGTGTAGCTCCTCTACAAGAGCTTCTAGAGCTCTAGGGAGATTCTGTTCCATGTCTCTTTCCTAACTCCTGGCAATAGCTGAAAGCATTTTGTGTTACTTGGCTTGGAGTTGCAAAGCTCCCTTCTCTTGGGGGCTGATGCTCTGGCACAGTTGGTATCCCTATATGGGTGCTGGTCCAAGTCCCAGTTGCTCCACTTCTGATCCAGTTCTCTGCTAATGGACCTGAGAAAGCAGAGGAGGATGGCCCAATTCCTTGGGCCCCTGCACCTGACATGGGAGATCCAGAAGAAGCTTCTAGCTCTCGGGTTCAGATCAGCTCAGTTCCGGCCATTTGAGGAATGAACCAATGGACAGAAAATCTCTCTTTCTCTCTCTCTCCTTCCCTCTCTCTCTTTCCCTCTCTCTCTTTCTCCCTCCCCCTCCCTCTCTCTGTAACTTTGTCTTTCAAATAAATAAGTCTTTAAAAAGAAAAAAACTCATGGGTCCAGCGATGTGGCACAGTGGGTTAAAGCCCTGGCTTGAAGTGCCAGCATCCCATATGGGTGCCGGTTCTAGTCCAGGCTGCTCCTCTTCTGATTCAGCTCTCTGCTATGGCCTGGGAAAGCAGTAGAAGAGGGACCAAGTCCTTGGGCCCCTGCACTCACATGGGAGACCTGGAAAAAGCTCCTGGCTCTGTTGCGGCCATCTGGGGAGTGAACCAGTGGATGGAAGACCTCTCTTTCTGTCTGTACCTCTCTCTGTAACTCTTTCAAATAAATAAAATAAATTTTTTGTAAAAAAAACTCGCTTATCTGTCTCCATCTTCCTATGATCCTATTCTCTCTATATCTCTACATTTCAAATCTCCTTTTTTTTTATAAGAACATGCCATTAAATTTAGAATCCATACTAAGATCAAAGTGCTCTTATCTCAAGATTCTTAACTTTATTAAAACAGCAAAGACTGTTTCCAAATAAGGTCATAGCCACAGATATTGAGCCTTAGAAATTAGAAATATCGTTCAGGGATAACTCAATCCTCTAGAGTAGCTTTCAAATACTAGACAATGGAAGCCAATACTAATCCCCTTAGAATTATAAATTCAATTAATCTCACCTTATTTCCTGTGTGGGTCTCTGAACCAATTGGTCTGAATCTTCCACCGACAGCCTCAAACTAATCTGGTGTGGTCCCTTCCTTTTCAAAGGAACTTATTAATACTTAAATTCTCAGGGTCACCAACAAATGCAAGATAATTACTACACCCCAATACTTGCTTTTGTCCCTCCTTTAGATTGGACTTCTGCCTGTGAACTCCTGCCACATGGCTACCTGCACTAATAACAACTATGTTTCCCACCCCGGAGTGTCATTCGCTTTCTACAGTTGAATAGGTCCTGTCCATTGGGGGTGCTACGCCACCTCCTTCAGCATCTTCTCCAAATATCAACAGAGGATTGGACCTGGAGTTTTGCCCCCCTAGTTTGTTTCTCTGTCACCCTCCTAACTTGTGGATCACAGACAATACATTTTTTTTAAGATTTATTTTATTTATTTGAAAGACAGAGTTACAGAGAGAGGTAGAGACAGAGAGAGAGGTCTTCCATCTGCTGAGTCACTCCCCAGATGGCTGCAACAGCCGGAGCTGCACCAATCCAAAGCCAGGAGCCAGGAGCTTCCTCCAGGTCTCCCACGTGGGTGCAGGGGCCCAAGGACCTGGGCCATCTTCTGCTGCTTTCCCAGGCCATAGCAGAGAGCTGGATTGGAAGAGGAGCAGCCGGGACTAGAACCAGCGCCTACATGGGATGCTGGTGCCTGAGGCCAGGGCTTTAACCAGCTGTGCCACAGTGCTGGCCCCCACAGACAATAAATTTCACATGAGTGCACAAACCTCCCTTCTCTGAATTTGTTGAGGAAATCCATCCTGTTTTAAATATTCAACTACTCAGAAAGTAACATCTTGTCTTGATGTTTCTTCTTCACTGTGCTATAAATAGGCCCAAAATCCAGCATTACAATGTTTGATCCCCAAATATCTTCTTAGACAGGATTGCTTTAGATTACATTGTGATCTGTAATTGAGAGAGGAGTTCTTGCAGAGTTGTCATCAGCAATGAGACACAGCAGCAACCTAAGAATGAACCAGAGAACCCAGAGAAGCCTCTCCTTTGTTCAAATGTTTTCTAAGGCTGCTCTGCCTTAAGCTTAATAGTTCTCACTAGAAATATTTTCTGCCATTCCTCCAAGTTAATTCAACTTCATAATGAGTATTGCACAAGCAGAATGTCACGTTTTCGTGATCATGGTATCTCCCCTGCCAGGTAAGTATAGAATATCACGTTTTCAAAGAATGAATTAAGATTTTCTCCTCTCAAGTATAATATTTCTGGCCCTGCAGGAATGTTAAGAAGAAGTTAAAGATTCTTACATCCCATATTGGAGATTGCTTTTAATCCCAAGCTCTGGCTCCTGACTCCAGCTTCCTGCCAATAGAGACCATGGAAGGCAATGGTGTTAGCAAAAGTAATCAAGTCCCCACCATCCATGTGGGAGATCTGAATTGCATTACAGCTCCTGGCTCTGGCCCTGTCTCAGGCCTGGCCTTTTCAGGCATTTGGAGAGTGAACCAATGAATGGGAATACTGGGAGCTGTGTGTGTGTGTGCATGCGTACACGCATCTGCCTCTCAGAGATTTTTTCAATTGTTCCAACATAAGGTTCCTTCAGGCTTATGACAAATAGTTTTTCTTTTATTTCTTTCTTTCTTTTTTTTTTCTTTTGACAGGCAGAATTAGACAGACAGAGAGAGAGAGAGAGATCCCCAAGTGGCCGCTACGGCTGGAGCTGCGCCGATTCGAAGCCAGGAGCCAGGTGCTTCCTCCTGGTCTCCCATGCAGGTGCAGGGCCCAATCACTTGGGCCATCCTCCACTGCACTCCCAGTCCACAGCAGAGAGCTAGACTGGAAGAGGAGCAACCAGGACTAAAACCCGGGGTGCCGGTGCCGCAGGCAGAGGATTAGCCTAGTGAGCCATGGCACTGGCCAGCCAACAAATAGTTTTTCTAACATGCAAGAAATCCAGTAGTAAATGGGAAGACATCAAACTCTTCTGTGTAATATCCTGTGCCAAGGGGAGGAGATAAAGTAAGTCATCAAGTTGCTCTGTGAGCTCTGACTACTAGGAACTTGGCTTCCTCCACCAGAATAAACCAGTAGAGGAATTATATTAATTTGAACTCTAAAAAGATACAGTTCTACCCTTCAGACAGGATTTAATATTATGAAAAGAAGAAAAAAAATATGGTATAGATCTACTGATTCTAGACAGTAGCAGTCATTAGGGATATTTCACTATGCAATGACAGCTAAAACAACTGAAACAAAAATCTATTCATTACAAAAGCAGAGATCATAACTGCTGGAAGTCTTTCGTATTTTAAAAAATAGTTTCATATCACATCCATATTTTCAGTTTTTGTTAAGCAGAAACTTTCTGCCATTGTGCCACTGGGCTTTCTGGTTTTCCAAAGTTCCCTCTAATCACTGTTAATTCCCTATGACTGAAGATGAAAATTCATTGCCATGCCTGTGCTGTTTTTCCAACATCAGACCTAATCCAAGCATTTACGACACAAATACATATCCTAGAGAAACTGAGATTTACAATGTATGGTGTAACATAACCCTAGACCTCCTCGAGAAGATGTTTCTGTATCAACCATCAAGTATTTTCTGCAGAAAGATGAGTCCTTGGAATGTAGACTTGCTGAATATGAGCCTCTGCTGTCTGCCCTAGATATTCAATTGTGGGCTCCTTAGATTCCAGGAATTGTGCAACTCTTACATTTTGTGTTTCCAAAATTCTATCCATGGAGACTTTGATAGGGATCTATACAGGACAACACTGGGTTGGGCAACCGTAAGTATTTAGTCTTTCTTTCCTTACACAGCTTCCTCTTCAGGCCACGATTCTCCCCATTTTTGGCTCAGTAGTGTCACACAAGAGTAGAAACGTCCTCCAGGGCACTTTGAAAATACACCTTGTAGCATATAGTTATCTTTGCATTAATTTGAGATTGGTTATTTTTTCCATGTAGTAAAATACTAAGCCACATCTTTGGGGCAAACTCTACATATGAGCCATGTAAGCTTTTGCAGGCTTGAAAGATTAGTCAGGATGGATCTGTTTGCAATGCAATAAATACATCACACTGATGAAGAAAATTTCATAGGCGAAATCTAAGTCAAATCAGTTTCGCTCTGCCCCATTGCTAAATCTTATTAATTGCAGACTCCATATACATGAACGCTGCAGCCAACTTTGGAGATATTTCCATGTCAGCACAGAAGAAAAGCAAAAGCAGCCCCATAATCATGACTCAAAACGAAATCCATCTACTCTCTGACACAAGAAAAGGAAGAAGGAGAGAGGAAAGAAAGAATAAAGATCCAACATGTTAGGATAATGATGCTATATAACCAGCTTTTTATGAATTTACTAAGTTATCAAAGTAGTAATATACCTCCTCTCCTTTCACACAAACAACAGTAGATACTGAATGCGGTATGAACATTATATTAATGATGAAGCTTTCTAGACAAGAACAGTTTGCTTACATGGGTGCATTATTTGAAGAAGTAAGGCAGTTGTCTAAGCATACCACTTTAATGATTTGGATGACCTGTTCTTCAACTGATGGACAGAATATTAGTTTTATAACCAGATAGCAGCATTGTTTAAAAACTGAGAGCTTTCAGCCACTGAAATGGTCTCTGACTCCATCAATATTGCTTTAACCTTTGCTGGGAAAGGTAAGTGATTCATTACTAATAGAGAACTTCCATTAGAATCAGCCTTCATCTTCAGACTTCAAACCTCAGGAACATACCTGAATTTCTTTCCTATTAAATTCAAATAAATTTCACCAATAAGAGAGATACAAACATGATCATGATTTGTTACAGTGATTAAAAGTTTTCAGTTTGTGTAAGAAAATATCTTGTACAGCATATTAAACTGCTGCTTGTGAGACCAGCACCCTGTATCAAAGTGCTGGATCAAGACTCAGCTGCTCTGCTTCCAATCCAGCTTCCTGTTAAACGGCCTGGGAAGGCAGCAGGTGATGGTCCAAGTGCTTAGACCCCTCTTCCAACCATGTGGAGGATCCATATGAAGTTCCTGGATCATTGTTTTGGCCTGGCCCAGATATGGCTGTTCAACCATTTGAGGAGCAAACCAGTGAATGGAAGATCTCTGGCTTGCTCTCCCACTCACTTGCTCTCCCTCTCTCTCTCTCTCTCTTTCTCTCTCTCTCTCTCTCTCTCTCTCACACACACACACGCACACACAGAGCCTTTTAAATAAATAATATTTTTTTAAAAAACTCACCTTAGACCACAAATTCCTGACCTAAATATCAAGTGATCAAGTGCTCACAAGAGGCACCCATTGGTCAACTAATCATTATGCTAAGTTTAAGTACTCCACAGCAGAAGAGAAACTTTGTCAAATTTTAAAATTCATTGTGACCACATCATTTAAAGAGTTCTAGAACAGTAATGCTTTTTCACAGAATAATAATGTTTTTTTCTCAGACTTCTCAGTTTTTTCTCCTTTTCCACGTATTCTTTCCAAAATGACATCTTAATGTGTGCACCACTTGGAGGGAGGCCCATATTTCCACAATCTCATGGTTAAGAGCATGAGCTAGT
Source organism: Oryctolagus cuniculus (assembly GCF_964237555.1). Taxonomy (NCBI): domain Eukaryota; kingdom Metazoa; phylum Chordata; class Mammalia; order Lagomorpha; family Leporidae; genus Oryctolagus; species Oryctolagus cuniculus. The sequence continues at coordinate 73,443,304 of NC_091445.1, forward strand.
CTCTGTCTCTGAGTACTGTCCTTTGGCCCTTTTTTCTCTAAATATTGTCCTTCCTCCAACTTATTTGCATTTATTATCTGAGCACACATATGACAATCTGCATTCTCTCCTATACTTGATCAGAATTCAAAGCTTCTCCTATGTCAATGGATTCCCACCTTGTCTTTCTATAGTCCCTGAAGTACTGCAGTGACTACTTCATCTCACGTATGGTGCACAGGACCTTACCAAGCAGTGATGCATGTAAGTTTGGAACAACCTGAGCAAGGCCTCCTTCCAGAAGCTCATCCACTTTGCCCAGTGACTCCTTCACTTTTCCAGCATGTGTCCGTGTTACAATTCACCCTCTGCAAATGTTGAAGGGCCATAGGGACAGGTATCAGAGACACAAGATTTATCAACTCCTTTAATCCTTTTTTTTTCCAATGATTGGGGGGTTTTAGTTTCCTGTTGCTGCTGTAACAAATTATCATGAATGGACCTGCTTAAAGCAACACTCTTTCATCATCTCCGTGTTCTCCAGCTCAGAAGTCGGAGTGAAGTGCCACTCAGCAGGGCATTCTGCTTATATTCAGGGCCTGAGTCAAGGTATCACTGGGCTGCATCCCTTAATGAGGGTTGTAGGGGAAAATCTACTTGGAGTTGTTTGAAGCAATTAGACAAAATGCAGTTTCTAAGTTGTATGGCTGAGGTTCCCTTTTCCTTGCTGGCTACCAGTCAGGGAATGATTTTGCTTCTATAAGCTACCTGTATTCCTTCTCATATTTTCCATATGATCTCCCTCCAACAGTATCAGTGTGTCTCTCTCATACTTTGAGTCTCTTCCCTTCTGCCACATCTTCCTGCCTTTCTCTTGTGATTCTAGCCAGAGCATATCCTCTGCTTTTTAAGGTTCATGTCATAAAATTGGTCTCATCTGGTTATTATTGGATAATATATTGTTTTATTTATTTATTTTTATTATTTATTTATTTATTTCATTTTATTTGAAGGCAGTTAGTGGGAGAGAGAGACAGACAGACAGACAGACAGAGAGATTCCCTAAATGCTCACAACAGCAGAGTTGGGCAAGGCTGAAGCCAGGAACCTCAAATTGAATCTGAGTCTCCCATGTGGGTGATAGGGAACTAGGTACTTGAGTCATCATCTGCTATCTCTCAGAGTGTACATTTGTAGGAAACTGGATCAAAAGCAGAGTCAGGACATACATCAGATACTCCCATATGGAAGTTCTGATTGGGTTTGGGGGAATAATTTTGCCAACTTGGAGTGCACCTTGGAGCCTAGGAGATTCTGCTGCCCAATCTAACCTTTGATATACTTCCACCACTGACTCAATTCACAGTATCTCTTCCTGTTCTTGATTTCATCAGTTCCACAAGTATGAGAAACTGCCCCACATGCAGAGAGGAACGGAGATGTAAAAATGGAGAAGCACAAGATGCAGGACTCTTCCTAAAGGGACTTCTAAGTTCCCCAAACTAAACTTTAGCAGAAATGTGGCCTTTTCAAAAGATCACAGATCCGTATTTGAAATGAATGAAAATTTTTCACATAAAATGGAGATTTTTAAAGGGAAATCAAAATGAAATATTAGACATGAAGAATTCAATTGATTGAATAAAAAATATGGTGGAAAGCCTTAACAACAGACTTGGTGGGGCAGAAGAAAGAATATCTGAGCTAGAAAACAAATCTTTGGAAATGTCTCAGTCAGGTAAGAAAAGAGAGAAAGAGAGGAAGAGAGGAAGGAAGAAAGAAAAGGAGGGAGGGAGAGAGGGAAAGAGGGAGGGAGGAAGGAAACTTAGAAAAATCAAAAACAGTATTTGAGAGATTTACAGGATATTATCATACAACCCAACATACGGGTCTTAGGAGTTCTTGAAGACTTGGAAAGAGAGAATGGATTAGAAGTCATATTTAGTGAAATCACAGAAAACTACCCCAATTTGGAGAAAGAAAGGGACATTCAAGTAGAGGAAGCACATAGAACTCCTAATAGACACAACCAGAAAAGATCTTCATCACTACACATTGTAGTTAAAATTTCAACAGTGAAACATAAAGAAAATATTCTAAAATGTGCACAAGAGACATGCCAGATTACTTTCAGAGGATCTCCTATTAGACACACAGATTACTTCTCATCAGAAACACTATAAGCTAGGAGAGAATGGAGAGACATAGTCCAAGTCTTAAATGAAAAAAGCTGTCAACCCAGAATATTGTACCCTATAAAGCTCTCATTTATGAGTGAGGGTGAAATAAAAACCTTCCATAACAATCAGAAATTGAAAGAATTTGTCACCAGTCATCCAGCCTTACAAACAATGCTTAAGGATATGCTATACACTGAAACATAGAAAGATAGATATCATTATGAAAAGAATGTGAAGGGAGAAAATCTCACAGTAAAAGTACAAAGGAAATCCAAAGTGAAAAATAGAAATATTTATGGAAAAATGACGGGGCAAAGTCATTACTTAACAATAGTCACCTTGAATATAAATGGCCTCAAATCTCCAGTTAAACATTACAGCTTTGCTGAATGGATTAAAAAATAAGACCTATCTATTTGCTGCCTATAAGAAACACATCTCACCAACAAAGATGCATGCAGACTGAAAATGAAAGGATAGGAAAAGACATTCCATGCTAACGAAAAGCAAAAGAAGGGAGATGTTGTCATTCTAATATCAAACAAAAGACTCTAACAAAAAAAAAAAAAAAACTCTTAAAAGAGACTTAGAAGGGCACTGTGTAATGATTAAGGGATCAATCCAACAGGAAGATATGACTATATTATATAAAGTTGCATCCTATTATAGGGCACCTGGCTGTTTAAAAGAAATGTTAATGGATCTAAAGGAAGACAGAGTCCAATATAACAGTAATAGGAGACTTCAACTACCCCTTTTCATCAATGAACTGATCAACAAGACAGAAAGTCAACAAAAAAACAGCAAACTTAATTGACACTATAGATTTAACTGATACCCACACAATATTTCATCCAACAGTTGCAGAATACACATTCTTTTTTTCAGTACATGGAACTCTATGATAGACTTTATGCTAGGCCATAAAGCAAGTATCAGCAAATTCAAAAAAGACAAAATCATACCATGTGTCTTCTCTGACCACGATGGAATGAAGCTGGAAATCAACACCTCAAGAATTGATAGAACATATACAAACACATGGAGACTGAACAACACACTTCTGAATGAGAAGTGGGTCAAAGAAGAAACCAAAATAGAAATCAAAAAAATTCTGGAAATGAATGAAGATAACAATACAACATATCAAAACTAATGGGATACAGCAAAAGCTGTGTTAAGTGTTAAGAGGGAAGTTTATAGCAATTGGTCCCTACATCAAGAAATTGGAAAGTCACCAAATAAATGAGCTATCAGTGCATCTCAAGGAATTGGGAAAAAATAACAAGCTTAACCCAAAATTAGTAGGAGGAAATAAACAAATAAAATTAGAGAAGAAATAAACAAAATTGAAACAAAAAATACAAAATAGCAGTGAAATGAAGAGTTGGTTTTTTGAAAAAATAAACAAAATTGACATCCCACTGGCCCAACTAACAAAATAAAAAAACAGGGAGAAGACACAAATCAATAAAATCAGAGATAAAAAAGGAAATGTAATGATAGATACAACAGAAATATAAAGAATCATGAGGGATTACTACAAAGAACTATATGCCAAAATATTGGGAAACCTAGGAAAAAATGAATAGACTCCTGGACACATACAATCTACTAAAATTGAGTCAGGAAGACACAGAAAGCCTAAACAGGCCAATAACCAAGATGGAGATTGAATCAGTAATAACGGCATTCAACTCCCCCAGTAAACAAAAGCCCAGACCAGATGGCTTCTCTGCTGAATTCTACCAGACATTTAAAGAACTAATTTCAATATTTCTCAAGCTATTCAAAAACAAATGAAAGAGAGGGAATCTTCCCAAACTCCTTTTACAAGGCCAGCATCATCTTAATTCTTAAACCAGAAAAAGACACCAACAGATACAAAGAACTACAGACTAATATCCCTGATGAACATAAGTGCAAAATCCTCATCAAAATATTAACTAATCAAATCTAACAACACATCAGAAAGATTGTTCAAGCAGATCAAGTGGGATTTCTCTCTGGCATGCAGGGATGGTTCAACATTCACAAATCAATAAATGTGATACAGCACATTAACAAACTGAAGAACAAAATCAATAGATTATCTCAACAGATGTAGAGAAAGCATCTGATAAAATACAACATCCTTTTCATAATGAAAACTTTAAGCAAATTGGGTATGGAAGGAACATTCCTAAACACAATCAAGGCAACCTATGACAAATCCATAGCCAGCATCTTATTGAATGGGGAAAATTAGAAGCATTCCCACTGAGATCCAGAACCAGACAAGGATGCCCACTCAGCATTGCTATTCAATACAATCCTGAAAGTTTTAGCCAGAGCCATTAGGCAAGAAAGAGAAATTCAAGGGATACAAATTGGGAAGGAGGAAGTTAAACTATGCCTATTTGCAAATGACATGAGTCTACATAGGGGAGCCATTGACTCCACTAAGAGACTAATGAAACTCATAAAACATGAAACCAATCAAAATATCAAGGACATTCTCAGATCTAGAAAAAATGATGCTAAAATTCATGTGGAAACACAAGAGACCCCAAACGGCTATAGCGATATTATACAAGAAAAACAAAGCTGGACACATCAGAATATCAGATCTCTAGGTATACTACAGTGCAGTTATAATCAAAACAGCTTGGTACTGGCACAAAAACAGACTGGTAGACCAATAGAATAGCATCTACAACCAACATATCTTTGACAGAGGTGCTAAGATCAATCCCTAGAGAAAGGACAGTCTCTTCAACAAATGGTGCTGAGAAAACTGTATCTCCACATACAGGAAGTATGAAGCAAGTCCCCTACTTTACATCTTTTTTTTTAACTTTTATTTAGTAAATATAAATTTCCAAAGTACAGTTTATGGATTACAATGGCTTCCCCCCTCCCCGATAATTTCCCTCCCACTCGCACCCCTCCCATCTCCCGCTCCCTCTCCCATTCCACTCACATCAAGATTCATTTTCAATTATCTTTATATACAGAAGATCAATTTAGTATATATTAAGTAAAGATTTCATCAGTTTGCACCCACACAGAAACACAAAGTGTAAAATACTGTTTCAGTACTAGTTATAGCATTACTTCACATTGGACAACACATTAAGGACAGATACCACATGGCAAGTAAGTACACAGTGACTCCTGTTGTTGACTTAATGATTTGACACTCTTGTTTATGGCGTCAGTAATCTCCCTAGGCTCTAGTCATGAGTTGCCAAGGCTATGGAAGCCTTTTGAGTTCACCGACTTTGATCTTATTTCGACAGAGTCATAGTCAAAGTGGAAGTTCTCTCCTCCCTTCAGAGAAAGGTACCTCCTTCTTTGATGGCCCCATTCTTTCCACTGGGATCTCACTCACAGAGATCTTTCATTTAGGTCTTCTTTTTTTTTTTTTTTTTTTCAGAGTGTCTTGGCTTTCCATGCCTAAAATACTCTCATGGGCTCTTCAGCCATATCCGAATGCCTTCAGGGCTGATTCTGAGGCCAGAGTGCTGTTTAGGACATCTGGCATTCTATGAGTCTGCTGTGTATCCCACTTCCCATGTTGGATCGTTCTCTCCCTTTTTTATTCTATCAGTTGTATTCACAGACACTAGTCTTGTTTGTGTGAACCCTTTGACTCTTAGACCTATCAGTGTGATCAATTGTGAACTGAAATTGATCACTTGGACTAGTGAGATGGCATTGGTACATGCCACCTTGATGGGATTGTATTGGAATCCCCTGGCACGTTTCTAACTCCACCATTTGGGGCAAGTTCAATTGAGCATGTCCCAAATTGTACATCTCCTCCCTCTTATTCCCACTCTTATATATAACAGGGATCACTTTTCAGTTAAAATTTCAACACCTAAGAATAATTGTGTGTTAATTACAGAGTTCAACTGATAGTACTAGAACAAAAAAAATACTAAAAGGGATAAAGTATTACATTGTACATCAACAGTCAGGACAAGGGCTGATCAAGTCACTGTTTCTCATAGTGTCCATTTCACTTCAACAGGTTTCCCCTTTGGTGCTCAGTTAGTTGTCACCGATCAGGGAGAACATATGATATTTGTCCCTTTGGGACTGGCTTAGTTCACTCAGCATGATGTTTTCCAGATTCCTCTTCCCCTTTCCTGTACTATCAATGGCATTTCTTTTTTTTTTTTTTTTTTCGACAGGCAGAGTTAGACACTGAGAGAGAGAGAGAGACAGAGAGAAAGGTCTTCCTTCCGTTGGTTCACCCCCCAAGTGCCCACAAAGGCCGGCAGTGCACTGATCTGAAGCCAGGAGCCAGGTGCTTCCTCCTGGTCTCCCATGCAGGTGCAAGGCCCAAGCACTTGGGCCATCCTCCACTGCACTCCTGGGCTACAGCAGAGAGCTGGACTGGAAGAGGAGCAACCAAGACAGAAACCAACACCCCAACCACATCTAGAACCTGGGGTACCAGTGCCGCAGGCAGAGGATTAGCCAAGTGAGCCGCAGCACCGACAATGGGATTTCTTTCACCATCAGGTTCTCCAAAGAGACCTACCATCAGCTGGGTGCTCTGCTTTAGTGATACTAAATGGCCAAAACAGTTTCAAATCTTCCATCCTCATACTCCAAAAGAAGTCAGAAAACAGCTTAGTATCAGAGACATCAGTAAATGTCTCATTGTGTTTCAACAACTCAGATTAATTTTTGGACTGGCTAAAAGAATGATATTGGTTGGTTGATTTCAATTAATTAGAACTCAAGGCTTTAACTTGGGGTGGGATGGATACTACTCACAATACATGGTTGTTTCCGTACCCAAAACAAATTTAGGTAAGAACTAGATAAGACAGGAAAGAACAGCAGCAACACCACCACATTTGCCATTATACCCTATGTTCATAATGTTTGAGGAAGGAAAATGCTTAGGGAACTAAAGGTAATGATACCACAGCAGCATCTAAGATCCAGAATTTAATGTGAGGTCTGTAAAACAGAACAAAGCCAAAACAGATTTACAACATACCATACCTCACACATCAACAAATATAATCAAGAAAAAACACCCTTACACTTTTAGGGTTGCATATAGATATGACAAATAAGCAAAATCATATTCTGACCATTACTGAAGTTAATCAATTTAAAGAAACAATTATTAAAAAGATACAAAAACTGGAATAAAGATATAATCTTTGGAAGACATTCAACCATGCATTAATTCAGCAGCAAAATTTCTAAAAAGCAGATAGTTATAAATATTGTAGACATTTGCAGTCTTTAGAAGCACAGAAGGAAAAAATTCAGACCCATTCTAAATATAATATGAATTTATTATAGCAGGCAGTTTTTAATGCTATTTTCAGAGAGCTTTTATGGTCTATTATGTCAGCTCTTACACCTCCCACAACACGTCTTTGTCAGTGCACAGCCATTCAAAATATGAAAAATCATAGACCTCAAAATGTTTAGAAATCTGTGGTTTGTTGGCAGTGCATTAGAAGAAAACGTACTAAATGAGATCAGACAATCCAACAAAAGTCAGTAATTCTCTGAGTCAGAAAGCTGAAATGCTCTCCCTGCAGGTAGTAGAAGAAAAGTTGGCATCACACCAATCAACCCTTAAGCTCAGGTGGCCCCAGGAATTGCCTTACAACAACTCTTATGTACTAGACCTCTCAGTTTCTTTCCTACCCTAGAAACCTGATATCTAACTCAAGGGCCTGAAGATTTCATGGCACACGTGCTTAGAACTGTGTGCTGCCTCAGGGAACGTTAACCCAGGAGATTACAGACTAAAGCTATGTATGGCACTGATTGAAAAAGGTATTTCTATTTATTTGTTCATTTAATAGACCATTATGGACTATGTTTTCTGTGTCAGGTATTGTGATATGTCATAAAATATAAAACATAAGTAATAAAATGTAGCAAAGGAGAGAGACAAAACTGTGATATAGTCTAGTCTATAGTTGAAAACTGAGACACGGAATGGGTCTATGGGGTAACAGAGAAAGAGAGGTCACTTTGGGGCTGGTGCTGTAGCGTAGTAGGCTAAGCCTCTACCAGCAGTGCCAGCATCCCACATGGGCACCAGTTCATATTCCAGCTGCTCTTATTCCAATCCAGCTCTCTGCTATGGCCTGGGAAATCAGTAGAAGATGGTCCAAGTGCTTGGCCCCTACACCCACCCACATGAAGACTTGGAAGAAGCTCTAGGCTCCTAGCTTTGGCTTGACCCAGCTCTGGCCATTGCAGCCATTTGGGGAGTGATCCAGTGGATGGAAGACCTTTCTCTCTGTCTCTCCCTCTCTGTCTGTAACTCTACCACTCAAATGAATAAATCTTTAAAAAATTATATATAAAAAAATGAGAGGTCACTTTAGAAGGTCCTGGCTTAGAGCCAAAGGGAGGAAGGACTGCAATAAATAGGAGAGGTGGAAAATATATCACAGAATAGTGTGAGATTTTATGGACCATCTAAGTGTGTGTGTTCAAAATTTTTTGTAACTTCTCAGTGCAAATAAGCTTTATCTAAAACTTCATGGCAAGCCTTCATGCATTAGAAGGAGAAAATATTTGGTGTTATTCAACTAACTCATTCATATGTCTCCTGCTGCCTGAGATAGCATAAATATATAGCACCTGGTACCACATACTTATTAATAACACTCTCTTCACCTTCAAAAGTCTCCTGGTTTGGATGATAAATTATGTGATTATCCCATTCTACCTGGTATCAGTAGGGCCTTTGATTATTCAAAGATTTTATGTAAATTTGGCAATGGACACCCAAATTTTTACACATTCTCAGGGTCTTATATTAACTTGGAAGTCTGGGCTCCCATTACCCTGAATTTTACCCCCTATACTTTCCTTGTGGCCTCTGACAGGAAATGCATCCTTTAAAATCCATAAAGATGTGCACCCACAATCATCATTGAAATCCTTTACTATTGACTACAAGTGGAAACAGCACAGGTGTGTGTAACACTCACCACCTAGAAAACTCATTTGAACTGTAAATTGCATGTCTGTCTTCTCTGGGAAATGGTTCAGAAGTTTCCTTCTTTGTTCTTCCCCTGGGAAGTGTGCCTGGTCTCATATTTTGTCAGGTCCTCTCCCTCTTTCATTGCCCCACATCTCCCCCACCTTCTGAATCTGTTACTTTCTTCCAAGGTGTCAGTAGAACATTTTTTCCCTTTGTCTTCTACACCATCCACATGATTCTTGAGATCTACTAACATCTATTTTGACTGACCACAAGGAAACAAAGACAGTTTTCTCTAATCACTGTTGTAAAGCCAATGGAAGTAGAGCTAGAAATGAGGAAAAGAGACAGAGGATGTGAGGTAGTGTGTCTTGGTGATGACTGGGACAAGAGATAGCACAGGGTCTCAGATGATAACACTGGTGCCTATTTTTTAGGCACCTCAAAAATAACTAACCAAAATATTTACCTAAAAGTCTCCCAGTCTTGATTTTCTTTTATAAATAGAGCTCCTTACTGTAAAATTTTCTGATTTTTAATTCCATTGCAAATTATTTAATCATCACTTTGGCATAAAACATTATATATACTTGATTAGCTGCATACAATCTTTCTTAAGAATTAATTACCTTACATTCACACATACTTATTAATCCAGAAAAAAAAATAACCAATGACTGCTTCTCAAAATGCAAACATGATAAAATACTAGAAGACAGAAACAGAGAAAATAAAAAAGTTTGGCTAGTACACTTTTAAAATATTTTGTAAACAAATCTATATATACTAGAGTTGGACAGCCAATTCAGTTTAGTGCTTCCAGGAATAAAATCCAACAATGAAATAAAATCAGTGAAAATATTTATGATACCTTTAAGAATTTTAAAATAACTCCAGCAACTGATGCATTTCTTGATACTAAAGACCTGAAAAGAACTTCTACCATTAATTTGCATTAAAAAGATAGTTACTGTGTGAGATAATGGACAATCACATCAGAATTATCTCTAAGAATTTGAAGGAGGCATTCTTTGTATAACTGGTTCCTCCATGCAAGTTAAGGCTTACATGCCCAATCCAACTCATTAAAATCAATTTCCAAAGAGGCTAAAATTACATTGTGGAAGTACATAGCATTCTCATAGTGTGATACAGTTTTTTTTTTTTAAGATTAATTTATCTATTTGAAATGAAGAGTGACAAAGGGAGAGATAGACACAGACAGATCTTCTATCTGCTGATCCACTCTCCAAATGGTCACAACAACCAGGATCGGGTCAGGCTGAAGCCAGGAGCCAGGAATTCCAGCTGAGTCTCCGACGTGGTTCCAGGAACCCAAGAGTTTGGGCCATCTTCTGCTGCTTACCTAGGCATATTAGCAGGAAGCTGGATGAGAAATGCAGCAGCTGGGACTTGAACAGGTGCTCATATGGGATGCCAGTGTTGCAGGCAGTGGCTTAACCCCCTATGTCACAATGCCAGTCATGAAGTAGAGTGTTTTTAATCATTATTATTATTATTAACATTTGAAGGTTGTGTAGCCTTCAATCTTCCTGATTCACATTTTTCCCAAATCGAGATTTTTACAAGAATTAAACAGCATAAAATTTAATAGTACTCAGCTATTAAAAAGAATGAAATCCTATCTTTTGCAACAAAATGGATGCAACTGGAGACATTATGCTTCATGAAATAAGCCAAACCCCCCAAAACAAATATGTTTTCTGATTGGTTGTAGCTACTATATAGAGTACCAAAAATAATAACAATGTATATTGAACTAAACTGACAGCATGTTATTTGATTGTTGTCTATAAGAAAAGCATTGAGATCATGATTATAAAGTAAATAGAAAATATGTTATCATAAAAAATCAAAAGAAAAAAAGGAAAGAAAGTAATGATGAGGGAGGAAGGAAGGGAGCAGGCCACTGTCATTGTATTCTTGAAATCATACCTATGAAATTCATGAAATCTGTTCTCTCTATATTAAATTTTAAGAGTAAAAAATAATTAAAATAATAAAATAATGTTCTCTAGATAGAAATTGCAGTGTAGATATGCTGAGCTACTGATTTTTTGACAATTGGCTGAGTAGGTTTCCTAGAGTAATTAAGTTGTGTAATCAAGACTTGAATACTTGTAGAATAGATGACTACCTCAACTTCACATAGGGGTGGGTCAAGGAACCTTTATTGACAGAGCAAAGAATTTCCTCAGAAAACCAGTTTTACATCTGCTCTAACACACAGACAAAAATATATTGTGTCCCAAAGATGGTGTGCCATTGAGCGTGGGCACAATATTATCCCTTTTTTTTTTTTTAAAATTTAAGTTATACAAATTTCATGTAATCATATACAGATTTAGGAACATGGTGCTACTTCCCTCCCACCCTACCTCCTGGCCATGCTCCCACCCTTCTTTCTTCTTCCTCTCCTATCCCTTCTCTTAATTTTTACAATGATCCATGTTCCATTTACTTTACACTCATAAGATTAACCCTATGTCCTACACTAAGTAAAGAGTTCAGCAAAGAATAAGGCGAAGACAAATATCACTGTTCCTCAACAGTAGAGACAAGGGCTGTAAACAATGATCAAATTCAAAATGTCAATTTCACTCCCATACATTACAGTTTTGGTACTCTATTAGTTACCACAGATCAGGGACAACATATGGTATTTGTCTTTTTGGGGCTAGCTTATTTCACTAAGTATAATGGTTTCCATTTGCCTCCATTTTGTTGCAAAAGAAAGCATTCCATTCTTTTTTTATGGCTGAGTAGTATTACATAGTGTATATATACCACAATTTCCTTATCCAGTAATCAGTTGATGGATAGCTGGTTTTATAGCATATCTTAGCTATTGTGAATTGAGCTGCAATAAACATAGGGTTACAGAAAACTCTTTCATAAGCTGCTTTCATTTTGTTTGGGAAAATTCCCAGGAGTGGGATTGCTGGGTCATATAGAATATCTATTTTCAGTTGTCTGAGGTATCTCCATACTGTCTTCCACAATGGCTGTAGTAGTTTGCATCCTCACCTATAGTGGATTGAGGTACCTTTTTCCCCACATCCTCTCAAGCATGTATTGTTTTTTTTTTAATTTTTGTATAAGAGCCAGTTTAACTGGAATGAGGTGAAACCTCATTGTGGGTTTGATTTGCATTCCCCTGATGGCTAGTGATCCTGAGCATTTTTTCACATGTCTGTTAACCATTTGAATTTCCTCTTTTGAAAAATGCCTGTTCAAATCCTTTGCACATTTCTTTATTTTTTAACTTTTATTTAATGAATATAAATTTCCAAACTACGACTTATCGATTACAATGGCTTCCCCCCCATACCGTCCCTCCCACCCACAACCCTCCCCTTTCCCACTCCCTCTCCCCTTCCATTCACATCAAGATTCATTTTCGATTATCTTAATATACAGAAGATCAGCTTAGTATACATTAAGTAAGGATTTCAACAGTTTGCTCCCACACAGAAACATAAAGTGAAAAATAATAGATGATTTTTTTAAATGATGATGAAATCAGATCAGACCTATTGTCATGTTTAATCCCAGTGAGAGTCAAGTTGGGAATTGATAATTTCTTTTTCTTTTTTTTTTTTTTTTTTTTTTACAGAAGATCAGTTTAGTATGCATTAAGTAAGGATTTCAACAGTTTGCACCCCCATAGAAACACAAAGTGAAATATATTGTTTGAGTACTCGTTATAGCATTAAATCTCAATGCACAGCACATTAAGGACAGAGATCCTACATGAGGAGTAAGTGCACAGTGACTCCTGTTGTTGACTTTACAAATTGACACTCCTGTTTATGGCATCAGTAATCTCCCTATGCTCCAGTCATGAGTTCCCAAGGCTATGGAAGCCCTCTGAGTTCTCCGACTCTTATCTTGTTTAGACAAGGTCATAGTCAAAGTGGAGGTTCTCTCCTCCCTTCAGAGAAAGGTACCTCCTTCTTTGATGACCCGTTCTTTCCACTGGGATCTCACTCACAGAGATCTTTTTGCCAGAATGTCTTGGCTTTCCATGCCTGAAATACTCTCATGGGCTTTTCAGCCAGATCCGAGTGCCTTTAGGGCTGATTCTGAGGCCAGAGTGCTATTTAGGACATCTGCCTTTCTATGAGTCTGCTGAGTATCTCACTTCCCATGTTGGATCACTCTCCCCTTTATTTATTCTATCGGTAAGTGTTAGCAGGTACTAGACTTGTTTATGTGCTCCCTTTGACTCTTAGTCCTTTCATTATGATCAATTGTGAACTGAAATTGATCACTTGGAATAGTGAGATGGCATTGGTACATGCCACCTTGATGGGATTGAATTGGAATCCCCTGGTATGTTTCTAACTCTACCATTTGGGGCAAGTCAGCTTGAGCATGTCCCAAATTATACATCTCTTCCCCCTCTTATTCCTACTCTTATGTTTAACAGGGATCACATTTCAGTTAATTTTCAACACTTAAGAATAACTGTGTGTTAATTACAGAATTAAACCAGTCATATTAAGTAGAACAGACAAAAAAACTACTAAGAGGGATAATGTATTAAGTTGTTCATTAACAGTCAGGGCTATGCTGATAAAGTCACCGTTTCCCATAGTGTCCATTTCACTTCAACAGGTTTCCTTTTTGGTGTTCAGTCAGTTGTGCACATTTCTTAACTGGATTGTTTGTTTTGTTGTTGTTCAGTTACTTGAGTTCTTTATAGATTCTGGATAGTAACCCTTTATCTGTTTCATAGTTTGAAAATATTTTTTCCCATTCTGTTAATTACCTCTTCACTTTGCTGTGTGTTTCTTTTGCTGTACAGAAGCTTCTCAGATCGACATAATATCATTTATCTATTCTGCTTTTGATTGCCTGTGCTTCTGGGGTCTTTTCCAAAAAAGTCTTTGCCTATGTCAATGTCTTGCAGAGTTTCCCCAAAATTATCCTCTAGTAATTTGATGGTATAAGGTTGTAGATTCAGATTCAGATTCTTGATTAATTTTGAGTTGATTTTGATTAAATGAAGGCTATCTAGCTAGAAAACATGATCTTATGCGTAAAATACAGTGATAGGAAACTTCAGCTGAAGGTTTAAAGATGGAGGCCAGCATGTGGTGCCATGGGTGAAGCTGCCACCTGTGACACTGGCATCCTACATGGGTGCCAGTTCATGTCCTAGATACTCCACTTCTAATCCAGCTCCTTTCTCAGGGCCTATGGAAAGCACTGGAAGATGGCCTAAGTGCATGGGCCCCTGCATCCAAGTGGAAGATCCAGATGAGGTTCCTGGCCCCTGGCTTAAGGAGAATGGAAGACCTCTCTCTCTTTCTCTGTCTTAGTCTCTTCCCCTCTCTCTGTATTTCTGACTTTTAAAAAAATGTTTTTAACAAGATTAAATTCATTTGAAATCCATGAGTGAGCATCATGTGGGGGAGAGTGTGCTTCCTGTTATGGCACATATTAGACATTGCTCAAACAGGATTAACATGGGAAGGTCAGTCCTTACCAGGAAAAATTGGAACTCACTTTGCATTATTTAGATAGACTCTTTTTCTTCAGTGTATTCCTTTTCATTTGAAGGATGCAACTTGTTTTAGAGGGAGATATTTGCTAGAGAAGTATGTAGGATCCACTTGCACACATTACATTACTGGTTAGCAGAAAACGTTAATTAAGTTCTACAGAAACTCAAAATTGAAGTTCTGATATTTTTTCAACTGAGAAAGGAGCTCAATTTTTGTTTCTCGTGAAAGGTTATTCTTATACGTTTATCTGTGTGGTACTAAAATAATGCAAATGTTTTACATTTAAGTTTACTCACAGACAACACTAAAGAAAGTAATTTTCATTAAAATAAAAAGATAAGAATGAAAGGACTCCAAACTGACCTTTTCTCCTACTGAGAACCTAGAAACTCCATTTAGTACCTGTCCTCATATTTGTAAAGTTGCACAGAATCTATGTACAATTAAAGGAGTGAAAAAATTCTATATCTTTGCTGGAGTACCTGGGTTCAATTTCCAGGTCCAACTATTGATTCCAGCTTTCTCCTAATGCAGATCCTAAGAACAAGTGATAATAGCTCAAACAATTATGTTCCTATTGCCCCTGCAGGAGACCTGGATTACTTTCCTAGCTGCCAGTTTAGGCTGGTAGCTATTGGAAGCATTTGGAGAGTGAACCAGCAGATGGGAATATGGGAAATAATCCTTCTTTCTCTATCTCTCTCTCTTCCACCCTTCCTCTCTCCCTCTCAAAAGACATTTTTAAAACTTAATTTAATAATTAGCCAAATTATAGTTTTGGTCATATAGTATTCTAATTACATCCAGGATTCACAAGCCAACATCCAAAGTTTGAACTGTAATCTCTTTCTCACTAGACAAGTGTGAGGCTGGAAGGGAATCCACTACCAGAGGAGCATGATACCTTCACAGAAGGAGATCAAAATTGATTCAAAAGTTTTCAGAAGATACACGCAGTTAAGTAATAAATTTACCAAATTATGGTAGTAGTTAACAGCACTGAAACTTGTGTGTATGTGCATTTATATATAAAATCTTAAAACTGTTCTGATTCTAAGTGAGAAAACCATTTATTCATTTGTTCTACCAGGACTCAAGAAACACTAAATTCTTTCAATGGTACGATTAAGGAAAGGGGAGCCAGTATTGTAGTACATGGATTAAGTTGTCACTTATTAGGCCTGCATCCAGTATCAAAGAGCCCTTTGAGATTTGGCAACTCCCCTTCTGATCCAGCTCACTACTAATGCACTTTGGAAGGCACTAGATGATAGCCCAGGTACCTGAGTCCCTGCCCTCATGAAGGGAAACCAGCATGGAGGTATGGAGCTCCTAGGCTGGCCCAGATCTAGCTGTTGCAGCCATTTGGAAGCTCTGTCTCCCTCTCTCCCCACCCTCTATCTGCTGCTCAGCCTTTCAAATGAATAAATGGATCTTAAGAAGTGTGTGTGTGTGTGTGTGTGTGTGTGAGAGAGAGAGAGAGAGAGAGAGGGAGAGAGAGAGAGTTGTATGAAGGGAAGGAAACGAGGGAAGAGAGGAGAGGAGAGGGGAGAGGAGAAAAGGGAGGAGAGGAGAGGAGAGGAGAGGAGAGGAGAGGAGAGGAGAGGAGAGGAGAGGAGAAGGGAAGAGGAGGGAAGGCAAGGGAAGAGAGAAGGGAAGAGAGGAAGGTGGAGGGAGGACATGACTATAAAGGAAATACTCCCATCTTGTGGCTAGTGTTGAAATAACATGCTTTAACTAAAGACGATTGCTGTAGAAAATATAACATAAAATCATCAGAAGAATCCTTGCTACTTATTGATCCTTTCCTCTAAGACCCAGGCACCCCATTAGGCATTATGTAAGCTATCTTATTTAATACCTAACACAAAAACAAATGTGCCACTTACATTTTACTGTAAATTAATAATATGAAAATAACAGTGCATTTGTCATCCCATTTTTTTTATTTGATAGACAGGAAACTATGAAGCCCTGGTTGTTGAAGGAATTATAGTCATTGACTAATCACTTATTCCAACAGACAACAGGATTCTTGGTTCCCAGCCTTGTGCTAAAATATCCCATTCTCTCTTATATGACAGTATTCCCAATCATATATGAATGGAAAATACAGATCTCTAATTTACAACTGCAGTCATTTGTATTTTCAAGTTTTTTCTGTCAAAAATAAATAGTATCTATTTTTTTTGGCAACTGGGTTGAGAGTGATAATTGATCTTTTACTAGGGGAAAGAAGTTTCATTTTTAATAATCTAATGCTGGATCAGGTCAAATTTCACTGCTGATTTGTCAAAGTTAACTGAGAAACTTTCAGAAGAAAGAACAAATACAACTTCAGATAAATAATCCAGAAATTTGTGATTAGAAATATGTACTACTAATAAAATAATTTGATAATAAATTTTTAGGACATGAAGCCCATTTTACTGCATCATCCAATTCCAGAAAACCAGTGAGAAAGACAGAAAGAGACACTTAATATATACACTTCTTTTCTGTAACAGTTTCTTTAGTGAGTACTTGTTAGAATTACTCTTAAAGATTTCCTGGCAGATGCATGATGAAGAATAAGATGTTACTTATGGTAGGTTGGTTACTGGTTTGTGCCATCTAAATAAGGATTTACATGTTTTAAAACTTGCTTAAGCTTGAAGAAGATAAGATGGGCCAGATGAAGGCAACCATCATCATCTCTGGCAGTTGATGATTTCCATCCTGCTGACAATGTGCAGATCCTGTGTCTTGTCATGGAAAAATTGCTACCTGAACACTTTCCTTACCTGGACTCATTTGTTTAAATGTTTGATTTATTTATTTGTTTGTTTATGTGTTTAAAATGCAGAGTAATAGAGAAGATGAGATAGAGAAACCTGAAATTTCATCCAGGTCTACCACATGGGTAGCAAGAGCCCAAACTGGCCATCTTTCCTTGCTTTCCCACGCACGTCAGCAGGAAGCTGGATCAGAAAACAGAGCTGTTGGGACTTGAACCAATGCTCCAATATGGGATACCAATATCAGATCAGCAAGGCAGTACCTTAACTCATTGGGCCATAATGCTTCCTCCCATTCCATTCCTGCCCACCCCAACTCTTAACATATCTTCAGATATATGGAAACTGGACAAAACTGCTCTTCCATAAGATGACATGCAGCAAGGATGGAGCTTACTCATTTATTTACTTATATGTTTGTGTTGAAATGCAGAGACTCAGAGATACAAGGAGTCAGGCAGAGAGTGATCTCAGATCCTCTGATTCACTACCCAAATGCCCACCACAGCCAAAACTGGGCCAGATGAAAGCCAGGAAACAGTAACTCAATCTGAGTCTCCCTCATGGATGGCAGAGGGTGCATTAGCAGGAAGCTAGAATTGGGAGAGAGCCAGGACTTGAATCCAGGCAGTCCAATATGGGATGCAGTCATCACAAGCAACATTTTAACTGTTTGTACCAAACATCATCTGCTGATCTACTTTTATATCATTATTAAGTATGTACACCTTTCCCATTCAATTAATTTGAATAAAACAAAATAAACATGGAAGCCAATGAAAAATCCATAAACTATGTGCTCTTAGTGGAACAAAAGTTAAAGAATTACACTAATGCTACACACTAATTCTAATATGAAAAGGATCACTTCTCAGGTAAATTTGTTAGAAGGCTTCAAACCTTAATGAAATTTTTAAATTATTTAAAAAGCTAATCTAAGTGTTGATTGATCTTTCCTACTAAAAATGCCTAGAAATCACAGCAGTTTTGAACTCAGAAAATATGATTCCATTTTCATATTTTTAAAATAAGCCCAATTTTAAAGGGAATTTTCATTTTTTGCAAATTTCAAATTTATAACTGATTATCAAACTATCCATTTATACATATACACATATATGATATAGTACCCTAAAACATGCCATCTTAAGACATCTGAATTAACTTATATCTAGAAGCTAACACTGTAAGTTGAAATATTTCCTTAGAAATTATGTTTATTCCATCACTCTTGGCCAACAAGCCAAGAATATACATGTTGTACAAATGAGCTGCTGACTGGAGGCAGTGAGCCCATCAGTGTAAAATACATGAGGTATAATAGTCTTCACAGCCTGAAAGAGCCCCTGAGGTCATGGCTTCAACATCCATATGCATGACTTAGCACTTGAGCTACTGTCAAAACTGAGATACCAAGCTGGGATATGCACAATGACCAAATTAGCACATTACTGCTTCTTGCTACTGTCAAATTCCATGAGGTATTCTTCCTCCTGTATTATGTCATTAATTCCTTATACTAAAAATAGCAATGGGACAAAACATAAGCAGATGGCTTCACATCCAAAAGCACGTCTAGATTAAGTTATTTAAAATAACTGGGGGACCTATAGCACAGATTGGATACAATATGTATGTATATTACATGCCCGGCACCTATAATGCTAACAGTGCTTCTGGCAGATGGAGGCAAAGAGAAAGAAGCACTTTAGTACCACATGAAAAGAATGGTCTCAAAGGAACATGTGGTCACTCATTGGATCTGAACCCAGACACACCAAGACGTTTCCAAGAGTATCACTCTTTCCCTTTGAAGACACTGAATTGCCAACATTCTATATTTTTTGACCCTCAGGAGTTCCTTCCTGAAAGACAAATATCTATATGCAAGGTAGAACTCCCCTATAGTTAACAGATAAGTGGGGATTTGTTGACCTTTTGCTGAAAAGAAGTTAGAGAACATAGTTGTCAGGTAACCTGGCAGCAGAGAGAGAATGTAGAGAGAGCACAGGTTTTATAAAACTACATTTTCTGTAGTATCAAATTTTTTCTAGCACAAATACTCTGTTCCTATTAAAAATACCTGCAGTTGGTAGATCATCTTGGACTAAACAGCTGTGATTTGTACCTCTCAAAATGAATGCAAAAGCTTAGGAACTACCTCTTTATAAATTAACAGGTATAGAACATGTTTTATAATTTAAAAAAATCGCATTCTAATATCACTGAGATCTCTACTAATGTAGTTAGCAGTATCGCATCACTGAAGCATTTCAAAGATAAGATATCAAAAAGCAAGTGAGCAGGCAGACATTGTGACTCAGTGGGCTAAGTCACTGTCTGGGACACACACATCCCATAGCACAGTGTCAGATTTGACTCCTATCTGCACCACACTTTGATTGAGCTTCCTGCTGATGCACCAGGATTGCAGCAGATAATGACCCAAGTACTTGGATTCCCACCACCTAGAGAGACTCGGAATTCCAGGCTTACTGCTTCAGCCTGGCATAGAGCTGGCTATCGTGGGCATTTGGAAAGTCAACCAGTAGATAGAGGATCTCTCTCTCCCTCCCCTCTCTTTCTCTCTCTCCTCCCCCCCCCCATCACTCTACCTTTCAAACAAATAAATAAATAACTTTATAAAACAGAAATAACAAAGAAGATACTGACAGACCTGGGTGTTAGATCCCTATTGTAAAGCAGTTTACTGTTTACTTCTTTTTATTAAGAAATACTTTTAAATTACACAGTACTTCAAAAAGTTTGTGGAAAATGGAATTCGAAGAAAAGTTTATATCTGTGCAAAACAAAAAATTTGAACTCCGTGTACAGCTTTTTTTCATGATACACATTTTCCATGAGCTTTTTGAAGACCTCACATATTATTCTCATTCATTGGTAAACTTTTTATCCTCTAGTGTTAATATGTCATGGTACATAGCCTACATACCAGTCAACTTCTCTGTCTTATACAAATGTGGGACAATATCATTTGAAATAGAAGTAGTGCTGAGTGGGAGAGATTGTCCTGAAAGGAGAAGGTAGACATTGATGTGGACCCCCCACCTTCAAAGTTCAAATACTTCTAGATTTGGGCAAGATAGGGGGAGAAGGGAATATCACTATATTCTTATATTTGTATCTACAAATCACGTTGGGTCTGTTAAAATTTAAGAATTAAAATTTTAAGAAAATGCTTTCAGACTTGCCTTATGTTCACAGTTAACATTGTTCCCCTATCAGTATCTTACTTGACATGAAAAACTGTAAATGAAGCCAACACTTTTACAG
The DNA here is from genome assembly GCF_964237555.1 of Oryctolagus cuniculus. Taxonomy (NCBI): domain Eukaryota; kingdom Metazoa; phylum Chordata; class Mammalia; order Lagomorpha; family Leporidae; genus Oryctolagus; species Oryctolagus cuniculus. The sequence goes on from NC_091445.1 coordinate 73,464,035, forward strand.
AAAAGAAACTACTTTCATTTGATTGCAATATACACCTTTTTCACTTATTAACACCTTTGTCCCAAATTACCTCTTCTATATTATGGTTTGTTTTGAAGAGTAGGAAGTCAATGAAAAAATTTCTCTCTTCTCATAAAATCCTTAAGTTAGGCTTTGACGTCTTAACTCCTCTGTTTCGATCCAACTAAGAAAAAAATAGTATAGCGTCCCCCACCCCCACTTTCCCTGACCCTTAAATTGGGTAGAATTGCTTTCTCATCCTTTAAATTGAAAGATTCCTACTATATTCCTAACAAGCTGGATCAGTTTCCTGCTGTCTTCTTAAAAAAAGATTTAGTTTATTTGAAAGGCAGAGTGACAGAGAGAGGCAGAGACAGAGACAAAGAAATCTTCCATCTGTTGGTTCATTACCCAAATGGCCACAAATGTCAAGGCTGGACCAGGCCAAAGCTAGCAGTTAGGAACTCCATCTGTGTTTCCTACATGAGTGCAAGGGTCCAACCCTCTGGGCATTAGCAGGGAGCTGGATCAGAAGCAGGAACTCAAACCTACCTTCTGATATGGTATCTGGGGTCACAGGTGCCACCTTAACCCACTGCACCACAATGGGGGCCCCTCTTGCTGTTTCTTTTAATTGAATGTAAACTTGGGTAAGGAATGAAGACTATAAGTATTAGTATAAAATGTGTTAAATTTCTGAAATTTTAAAAATTGGATACTGTGTGTTCAGATTTGAAAAAATATACTGGACATTTCAAAACTTGAAATGTGTTTTAGAGTATTGCTGACAGACAATCTGAAAGACAGGTAACAGATATTTAATATTAGACTAGTTTGATAACTATTTCTTCAGGTAATATAAAAAGTACTTATCAATTCCTTTTCTCCCCAGCTGTCTGTTGCTAAATTTGCAAAATTAAAATTGCGGGTTCCTAATTACAAAAGCAACTTCAGCTTTGGTACTCATTTGTGTTTACATTTGGCAAAAGATGTCTTCCTGCATTTAGGAAAGGAAGGCTTAAGTAGGCTTATGACCACCTACACATCAAATGACTTACGCAGACATCTCCCTTCTTAAATACAAGTTAGATATATATGCAATAATTAAAATGTTGAACCAAAATGATCAGAACAAAGTGCAGGAGGTAACAGTCCAATCAACTCTCACAAATCTGAAAGCTCTCTTAAGGTGTTCATGAAATCAAAACTGCAGCTGAACTCCCACTTCCTTAACACAACAGCATCTTGGCTATGAAAACGGGCTTACTTCCGATAGCGGATATTGGGTGGACCAATCCCAGAAATACACAGTATTTCTGGGTCCTTGAAACCCAGAAAACATGCAAATTAGACTTATTAAATGTTAAATGATTTTAGCTGATAAAAATAGAGATTCATAAATTATAACTATATATACTTTTAAGCATTATATTGGAGTAAGTTCATCTAAAGTTTGATCATTATTTCTATGTTTAAAATATACCAGAGCAGGCATTTTTCATAACAGTTAAGATGTTGCTTGGCACTCCAGTGTCCCATATCAGAGTGCCTGGGTTTGAGTCTCAAATTTGATCTCAAATTCAGCTTCCTACTAATGTATACCCTGGAAGACAGCAGTGATGACTCAAGTAGTTACTTCCACACCACCCATGTGGGAGACCCAAACTGAGTTCCCAGCTCCTGGCTTCAGCCTGGCCAATTACCAGCTGTTGTAGGGATGGGGGTAGTAAACAACCACATAGGAGACACCTCTCTCTTTCTCTCTATTTCTACCTCTATCTCTGTCTTTCAAATAAATAAAAATTTAAGAAAAAATTAACAAAATTTAACATACTGATTAAGCTTTTAACCTTCAGTTCAACTCATTTTTAAATATCCAAAAGCTTATAATAGGTGGATTCTGAAGAGAAAACCAAGAGCCAATAGTAGGTATGTAGGTTCACTTGGCTATCCATGACAAGTGCCCTTTGTAAAGGAAAACAAATGAACACAGACACTAAGACTAACAAGTCAACTACAAGGCTACCACAACACTTTCACCTTTCATACAGTGAAATTGCCACCAATCAAACTGTATCCCAACATGGTTGTTTTTTGTTTGTTTGTTTGTTTGTTTGACAGGCAGAGTGGACAGTGAGAAAGAGAGACAGAGAGAAAGGTCTTCCTTTTGCCATTGGTTCACCCTCCAATGGCCGCCGCGGCCGGCGCGCTGCAGCGGCGCACTGCGCTGATCTGATGGCAGGAGCCAGGAGCCAGGTACTTATCCTGGTCTCCCATGGGGTGCAGGGCCCAAGCACTTGGGCCATCCTCCACTGCATTCCCTGGACACAGCAGAGAGCCAGCCTGGAAGAGGGGCAACCGGGACAGAATCCGGCGCCCTGACCGGAACTAGAACCCGGTGTGCCAGCGCCGCAAGGCGGAGGATTAGCCTAGTGAGCCGCGGCATCAGCCCCAACCGGTTTTTTTAACAATTAAATAGGGTAATTTAGGCCAATGAGAGTTTCAAACATTTCTATAAATCCTAATAAAAGAACAGAGGTGTGATGAAATTTGAAAAAAGAGAAAAAATGCATGCAAACATAGGCCCAAGAAGCTCTGAGAACAGCATATGAAGAATTCCAGGAAGGTGAGAAAATCTAAAGTCTCTCAGCCAGGGAATTCATGTTCTACCAATTTAAGAATCCTAAAGCCTGCAGATATTTGGATTCAGCCTTAGGATGCAAAACTCATGCAACCAAAAAGGTGTTTTTCTCATTAATTTCACAGCAGAACATCAAACAAAGCAATCCAAGATGGATCAGCTCCAATCCATCTGGAGCAGCCAGACATTGGGAAGGGTTTCCAACAGCATCGTGAAGATCAGAAACAAAAGCTGTATCAAAAAATATAGTCATCTCCTTCCTCGGTACATGCAGATCTGAAACAAAAGCTGTATCAAAAAATACAGTCATCTCCTTCCTCCCAACTCCCTCTCTTCCACCCACTACCTTAACCCATGACCTCAAATAATCCCCAAATCTGGGAAACATTAGTAGCGTTGCTGCAGCTGACCCCCATTACTGTCCCCAGTAGGTGGAGGTAGTCTCTGAGGTAGTGAATGTCAAGGTTTAGTGTGAAGTATGACATTCATTTCAGACACAGAGATACTCCGTATGAAATAAAGAAGCCATTGATGGAGAAGTGCATAAATGTCTTACAAGTATAGAACAATATCCTGGGTGAGGAAGTGATAAATAATAAGGCATTCTGACCACACCTGCTACTCATTAAGAGACAGAAGCCTCTTGGCCACCATTAATACTTTCAGCATCTGCCAGAGGAAATAGTGGGCTTTGTAAAGAGAAAGATGTTTTTAAAAGGTGGTGGTAGAATTGAGCAGATGTCTAATCTACTCTTTGATTACACTACTGTGGGAATCAGTGCAAAAAAGAGGTTTAATAAGTTGAGGTATAAACAACATAGATCAAATAGAGTTTATGTAAGAAACTGAAGAGATTTAATGAACTGAGGACTTGGTTTTAATAGCCACTCTGCAGATAGCACTATGTAAACTAAAACTTATTTCTCAACTACTGGGATAATTTTCAGAGTTTCTATGAAATTAGACGTTTTGTAGATAGCTTTTGGATTTGGGAATTAAAGGGAGAAACACAGAATATAAACAGAAGTCAACACTTTCTTCACAAGACAGGAAGTGAGCTGCCTTAAAAGCTACAGTCAAAGCTGAACTGGCCTCTGATGCTCCTTCAAGGTCCCCCATCATTGGAGGAAGATAGTTCAGGCATTGATCGAGTCCAGTCCCTTTCACCTTCTCAGAGTGAATATGGAAGCAACCCCAGAAACAATCTCATAGTGCTTGGAAGAGGGGTAATAGAGGCAGCATAAACCACAGATTTCTGGAAACACTGAAAATTGCACTATTTCTATTCCACCTCTCTCTTCCTGACAGTAATCACTTCTGGGACCCAAAGGAAAGCCACATTGGAAATGTACCTAAGGCTGGAGCTCTCCCATCTTTATGAGGCAGCACCTTGAGAGTCTGACTCCAATTCTGGCTTGAGTGAGAAAAGGAAATTTAGTGTACCTGTGGTGAATTAATTTTTCTATTAGAAAATCATTTGGCTTGATTTGTCAATCTAACGTCCTTTAATGCTCTGGGACTGCTAAAGATTCACTTAAATCATTACTGCTGAGCTGCTGTTTGGACCTGGATCCATTTGCTTTGTGACTGACTTCAGTGTCTGCCTGGACATGGAGGTAATGTGATTTGATAACTATTGAGATTCTGATCAGGATCAAGTGTTCTTAGGGTGCTTTGATAGATCTCTCTCAGTGATCTGATTTTTTTCCCCATCTCAATAGCTGAGTTTGAAATCTTAACTCCTGAATCCAACATTTGCTATTTCAAGCTGCAACCACAAGATAGCAGAATAACTTAATTTGAGCTCCATCCAGTGAGGTCACTGATCCCAAAACTGATAAAAGTGAATCAGGAAACATGTTAGAAATATGATTGTTATATGTTACAACAGAAAATTAAATAAGCAACCATTTAAAAATAAGCTTAATTATGTAAAGCATAAATTTATTATTTGTATTAGTAGTCAATGATAAAGAAATATTATATGGAAATCTATTAACTGCATAACTGAGTACTTCTAAATATAATGATGATAATTAATATTGAAACCCCTCTTTTGCATCATTAGAGATTAAAATAATATATATGTATGTATTTAAATCTATATGTTTCCAGATAACTCCCAGTCCTTATTATTTTGAATGTCTGTATAATTCATAGCTTAATTACAGAATGAACATTAAAAAGAAGAGAATGTTGTATTAGCTTTTTTATTAACTACTGCAGTAATAAAATGTTCCCTAAGAATATTTAAATAGCATAAAATGTCTCATCTTAATAGTCACGCATGATTCTCCACAGAGCTAAACTATAAACATGTCTCAAGAATCCCAGGCCATCCCTGGAGATTTCGCAGAGCTTCCTTCACATGTCTCCCTAAGAACAGAAGCCTGAGAAAACAGATGGGTCTTCCTCTGTAACTCTGAGATCAGCAGCCCAGCCTCTGGTCAATAGTCAAGAAGAATTCCAGAGTTGACAGCTCTTCTTAAAAAAAAAAAAAAAAAAAAATCTGCTTCCTTTTTCCCAGAATTCAAAGTGAGACTCTAATTCTTGCACAATTAGTTATGTTCCACCTCAACAAATGACTAAATGTCCCACCAGATTCACTATAAAAGAAGAAAAGGAATAAATAGACTATGCTGGGAGAATAGCAAAGTCATTTATGTGATACATGTTACCAAAAGAAGTCAGAATCCTCCAAGGATATATTGGTACTTTATGCTTGAGTTATAAAACAAAGTAATTAAGAATAAAATCAATTAATTTATCCTTGACCGATGCTAAGGAAAGAGAAAGCACTAGACTTCAAGTAACAAGGATGCTTCAAAAAAATCATAGAAGAATGGAATCAAAAGATAAACTTATTTTGGTGCCAAAAATCTTGAAATCCATGCACTATTTTTGAAAAGAATATATTTTCCAGTATAAACTTTTGGAAGATACTTTATACGCCTGTTTGACCTACCAGTTAAGATGCTCATATACCATATTGAAATGCCTAGGTTTGATACCTGTTTCTGGCTCTGGATTCAAAATTCCTGCCAATGCTGACCCTGGAGGGCAGTAGAGGAGTCCCTGGAATGCATATGAGAGAACTGGATTAACTTCCTGACCCCTAGCTTCAGTCAGCCCAATCTAAGCCACTGGGTGCTCTGGAGTAATGATCCAGTGGATAGTTCATTCACACTTTTACTCTCACTCTCTGTCCTCTGCTTCTTGAATAAAACTTTTTTTAAAAAACTTTTTTTTCATTTTAAAAGAATGCTTAATATGACAGTTTGAGGCTTAAGTATAAAAAGTATGCCATCTGGTCAAAAATCATATAAAATATATTCTCAAAGAATTTTTGAAAATTATATGTGAAAATGAGAAAATTTTAACACCTTTATTAGGAAAGAGTAGGAACTCAGTAAATGAATTCTAGAAAGATATATCTTAAATTTTTATGTTTGTATCCAGAAAAAAAATTAGAAAAAAGAGTTTGATGCTATGACATGTTTTCCAGAATCACAGATGAGTAAGGAAACAACAGATCTTATTTTTAAAAAACATCCCAATATTGCCATTACATTTTAATGCATTATTCCCTGTATGTATCATAATAAAATTATTTTTCATTTCCAAACGGTAATTAGAAAGGAATAGCAGATATTACAGTTACTCTAATAAATATTGTAGTAACTGACTTCCACATAACTTTCTCTTCCTTTCCTGGATACCCTAGAGCAGGAAATAAAATTATTTTCTTTTAAACATAAACATTTTTTTTTTCTTTTCAGCACAAGAAAAGAAATGACAAATAGCTGAAAAGCCTTTAGGTCTATTTCTCTTTGTATCCTTTTACAAAGCCATATTTATTTTAACTTAGAAGCCCCTGAACCCCAAATTACTTCTCTGTCTCCGATTGCTCTCCTGATAGACCCATTTCTGTGTGTTTAACTGCCCAATGAACACCTTCACCTGCACAGTCTAGACAGAGACACCACAAATTCTTTCAGGCCAAAACTTTTTTGTTAATTATTTAAGGAATTTATTAATACATTACCTCCTCAGGGTCATAGCAAATTCATGATAATTACTCTAACACAATTCTTATCAATTCTCAAGTTAATGTGATATTTTCATGAATGAATAAATTCATCCAATTTCCTGGCAAAGCATTTTTTTGTTTGTTTTGTTTTGTTTTGTTTTGTTTTGCTTCAGAATACCTTTACTTCTGAAACGCTATTACCATCCACACCACACACCCCTAATTCCTTACTTGGGTTCTTTCTCCTCAACTTCTCTACTACTACATAATTTAGAACTTCCTGTCTCTCTTGCCTAGTTGTATGGAAACCATTTTTTAAAACAACCTTAATGTTTCCAACATTGAACCCTTCCATTCTCCTACCAAAGAACTTTCTGAAAAGCAAATCTAGAGAAGTTACTCTCCCTACCTAAAATCCTTGATGACTCTCCCACAGGAGAAATCTGCAACGAATTAGGACGGCATGCAAAGTCCTTTATGTATGCTTAGTGCCAAGGCTTCTTGTAAAACCTCCTCCCATTCCACTCCTCTTCCTTTCTTCTATATTGGTCACCTTGTGTGCTAGACCTTCAGAAATACATGTAGATTTCTAGTAACTGCCATGCCATTTCATCCCTCTAGGCAACTGCTCGAAGTACGCTGCACTTTATGTTCTTCTCCATCTTCAGACTTCTGGTCAAACTCTTCCTTCAAGAACTTTGTGATCTACAGCTCTCAATATTTCTTCCTCTATTAAATTTTCCTTACATCACATGCTAAGATTTTGCGACTCTTTCCTTTCAGCCAGACTGCAACTACAACATAATTCTAATATTGTGTGTTTATGTATATATATATATACACACCTTATTTTTAAAGTGTTTTCAAAATATTCTCCCTAATCATCTCTGAAATCCTTATAACAGGCAAATCTGTATTTTTTCTACTTTCCAAAAGACTTGGAGATCTTTAGTATACAATATGCATTAAAGCAGTTTTCAATTAAAAACAATTAATAACTGAATCAAATTATGTAAGCTCTACATTTTCTAAAGCATTATTCTAGGTGTTGTGGGATATACAAACACAAATAAAAAAGTGTTCTACACATAAAGAGTAATGGAAGTCAAAAACCTGTATTAAATAGGAATATATAGCAGGATATAAAGTGATACTGCCATGGGAAATTAGGGTAAGATTTATTTTCCAACCAAAAGGCCTCAAAAGATTTCACAGGAGAGGAGGGTGGTTGGCAATGTGGTGCAGCAGGTTAAGTCATGCCTGCAACACTGGCACCCCATGTGAGTACTGGTACCATGTGAGTACTTGTTTGAGTTCTGGCTGTTCAAATTCTGATTCAGCTCCCTGTAAATGTACTAGGGAAAGCAGTGGAAGACAACCCAAGTACTTGAGTCCTTGCTACCCACTTGGGAGACCTAGATGGAGTTGTAAGCTCCTGGCTTCAACCCGGCTGTTGCAGGCACTTGGAAAGCAAATTAGCAGAAGGAAGATCTCTCTGTGTGTCTCCTACTCTGCCTTTCAAATAAATAAATAAATCTTAAAAATAAAAGAGATTCATGGGGAAAGAAGAATTGCATACAGAGATTGAAAGATTCGTGAAGCCCAAATATGGACTGAAGTGCATGGACTTTAATTGGAATGAATCAGGATCTCTCAGTTTCACAAGTATGAAAATTAATGTCCAGATCCGGGCTTCAAAGTGTTTGATTTGATGGCTTCAGTTAGAATAAAGTTTATCAGTGAAGTACAGAGAAGCCATTTAGAGATCCATTTAATATACCAAACAATTCTGAAGGACTTGATATTTGAATCTCAGAAATAGATCTGTAGTTGGAAAAGCAAAGAGGTAGGAATTTGGGACATTTGGAAGAGAGGACCAATGAAATTTTGCAAATGATTCACACATCCAAATAAAATAAATATTCATCTAAAAAGTAGATGTTTTAAATCAGGAAATGAAAGGATGGTAGTGTCATCAATAGAAACAGGGACTACACAAAGAACTTTGGAAAGGAAAATTACTTCAGGCTTTGTGTCATGGAATTGGAATCTTTGGTATATCTGATAGGGACATTCAACAACCCTCTAGAATGGTGTCTGAAAATTATAGAAAGATTATAGCTAAAAGAAATATATTGATCATGCTTACAAAGAATATATTTAAAGACATTAAATAGAATGAGTGTTAATACTGACAGCTGAAATGCAGGAAGACTGAGAAAAACATTTGGGAATAGTTTGTATATAGGAAGTTGGAGAAGAAAAGATTCCAAAAAAGAATAGAAAACAAGAGAACAGTCATGAAGTCATGACCACTGAGACCAAGGACAAGCAAAGCAACAATATAATGGAGCAATTGATTACATCTAATGGTACCTAAGTATTGAAGCTACATGGTCCAACAAGCTAGGCACAAACTATATGTAAATACTTAATTAAATTAAATTAAAGTATGGTTCCTCGCTTGAATTAATCACATTTGAAATGCCTAATACTCACATATGGCAAGTGATTTCCTGGAAAGAATTGGTGTGGTACAGGAAAAATTCATCTTGTTAGAAAACTATTCTAGACAGTGTTAGACTAAGTAATATAAAGACTGGAATAAAAGGTGGCTGTTAAGAGTTTAGGTTTAGAAGGCCGGCGCCGTGGCTCAATAGGCTAATCCTCCACCTTGCGGCGCCGGCACACCGGGTTCTAGTCCCGGTTGGGGCGCCGGATTCTGTCCCGGTTGCCCCTCTTCCAGGCCAGCTCTCTGCTATGGCCAGGGAGTGCAGTGGAGGATGGCCCTGGTGCTTGGGCCCTGCACCCCATGGGAGACCAGGAAAAGCATCTGGATCCTGGCTCCTGCCATCGGATCAGCGCGGTGCACTGGCTGCAGCGGCGGCCATTGGAGGGTGAACCAACGGCAAAAGGAAGACCTTTCTCTCTCTGTCTCTCTCTCTCACTGTCCACTCTGCCTGTTAAAAAAAAAAAAAAAGAGTTTAGGTTTAGAATGGGATCAATTCCTCACTCTTCTACTGAGTATCTGTGTGTCCCTCCACAAATTACTCAGTTTCCAGCACTTACCTCCTGGAGTTAGTTGCTGAGTGACTGGATGGTAATATGCATTCAACCACCATTCCTGGTGCACTGCTAGTCCTCAACGACAGGGAAATGGCAGCAGCAGCAAAGTACCAAGACACACTGCTAGGGATTAAGGAGAAAACAGGTGGTAAGTGTACGAATGAGTGCAGCAGGCCTAGCCTTTAATAGGCCAGAAAGGTAGGGCAGACTATGCCAGTGACAATTTAGGGAGGAATTCTTTTAAAGCACAAGTGTCCTAGAGAAGCTGTGAGCATGAAGGATGACATGAACAGGAAGAAAACTGGAAATGATGGGTTGACTTTGATTTATGCCTTCTGATTGTTGAAGAGATGGTTATATTATCTGTTGAAAATATCACGTAATCCTCCACCTGTGGCGCCAGCATCCCATATGGGCGCCGGGTTCTAGTCCCGGTTGCCCCTCTTCCAGGCCAGCTCTCTGCTGTGGCCTGGGAGTGCAGTGGAGGATGGCCCAAGTGCTTGGGCGCCTGCACCTGTGTGGGAGACCAGGAGGAGGCACCTGGCTCCTGGCTTTGCATCGGTGCAGTGCCAACCCAAGCAGCCATTTGGGGGTGAACCAACAGAAGGAAGACCTTTCTCTCAGTCTCTCTCTCTCACCGTGTAACTCTATCTGTTAAATAAAAAATTTAACAAAAAAAAAGAAAATATCACGTCAGGGCCGGCACTGTGGCATAGCAGGTAAAGCCGCCACCTCCAGTGCCGGCATTCCCATATGGATACTAATTTGAGACCTGGCTGCTCCACTTCCAATCCAGCTCTCTGCTATGGCCTGGAAAAGCAGAAGATGGCCCAAGTACTTGGGTCCCTGCACCCATGTGGGAGACCCAGAAGAAGCTCCTGGCCCCTGGCTTCAGATTGGCCCAGTTCTGGTCACTACAACCATTTGGGGAGTGAATCAGCAGATGGAGGAGCTCTCTCCCTCTCTGCCTCTGTAAATCTGCCTTTCAAATAAGTAAATAAATCTTTTTTTAAAAAAAGAAAAGAAATATCACATGTCAGTAAGGAGATTCTTCAAAGAGATGCTTATTGGGAAGAGCAAGGAAAAAAAAAGTCAGAGGAACAAGAGGAATTTCTCATCACCCCTTAAATTGTATCATCACTGAAGCAATGCTTATCTTTCTTTCTAAAACCCAAGCCTGACTTCATTTACAGTTGCTGCCTAAAATTCTCATGTTGACAGGATTTCTAGAGCTGTATTGGAATTCATTAGCAAAAAGCACACAATTAATTGCATTTCTGAATGGACACAGAAATCTTGCCCTGGGGTCAACTCATATGACCTGGTTTAACTGCTTTCAGGTGAATAAATGGTCATTGTCAGAACTATTCTTGACTTTTGTTTTACAAATGGCCTCCTGCCACTGGGACACACAGATTAGAAGGATTTTTTTGCTCTAATATCTCATCAGTGTAATGAAGAGGCTGTCTCCTATTCTTTCTTTCACCAAACCAGGGTAAATTTACCTGGCCCTAATTCCCCATCCTTCCTGTAGTTCCAGACTTCTGTAACCTCAATTCAAAATCTACTTGCACTCCAATAGCTCCTTAGGCACCTTTGACCCCTGCCCATGGCAATCCTTGACATTCTTTCCATACACCATTCACACCTGAACCATGAAAAGCAGGCAACAGTTCATTGAACCAGTCAAGGACATCTAGGTCATGGAACATGGAAGCTTGGATGAAAAAAACAAAGCTTACTGATGTAAAGAATTTAATTCAGAACCTTTTGTTACTGTTGCATTTCCATGTAGGAGGGGCCTGATATGCAGATATGCCTCATTAATCATAGTTATGCAAATTGGAGCCTAGAAAAGGAAGTTAATGGTTCATTATAGCAAGCTTCATACACAATCCACATTTGTTTGTGCAAATTCTGAATATCTTGTAAACATCAATGCATTTGACACTTGTGATAAAATTTTGAACAAGATGTCAGCCCTGATTACTTAATTAAAATATTAACTCTAACTTTGCAGATTCCCTTCATAATTGTCAATCGCAGTCTAATATCCTGCATATTTTAAAAAAGAATGGAGAATATTGCTCAAACCATTGTTCTTAATTAGTAAATCCCCAGCATTGCTGACTTCCCATCCTCTAGAACAAAAATACTAATTTTGAGATGAATGCAAATTTTGGCCGAAATCAAATCAAGATCTGCCAAAAATACACTGGCCAGACTGTATCACTCATTTTGGTGTTCTGCTTTAATATTATTTTTCTTCCTTAAATTGAATCATTCATGACAGATTTATGGAGAACCCAGAGAAAAATGGAAGAGTTGGTTTGAATGATCCTGCCAGGTAGAAAAGAAAAAATGGAGTATGTTTAATACTTAAAGTTTTATTCTACATGATCAAATGACTTTGAAAATTGAAGATTTTGTAAAATGAGACACGGAGATTTTATGCTAAGACAGAGACCTCTAAGAAGTTTGTTGACCATACCAATGAAACAAGTAGTCAATAGGAACTTTGAAAAAGCCTGCTCTCTGAATATGCATGCTGTTACACAGGAGCTGTATGGCTGTTTCAGAGTCCAATAGAGCCTTTCATTTCTATCTGAGAGAAATGTTTCTATGTAGATACAAGAGCTCTGTAAATCAGCTAAGACTTCCAAATCAGTGCATCAACTTTCTTTCTCTCTCTGTTTATATACACTAAGCATTTGCTTCCTGTGACCACTTCAAAAGAAATATAACTCTGTTAAATATTACTTAAGTGCAGCTCTATGGCTATGAAAGAGAGAAAGTATAACTGACTTTGAATCTTTTACTACATGGGTGGAGAAAGAAGGAAGGAGAGATTGAAATGTTACACTGACCAGTCTAGGAAATGGGTAATAACTTGTGATTAAATGCAGATGTTAACCTGAAAAATTCAGTTAATCACAGATATTAAACATGCCTGGAAGCCATAAAAAGGCAAAAAAGTAAGCCAATGAATAATGTTGCATTGAAGTAGTATAGTGATACAAAATTCATATTGGGAAAAAAAGTGGACTAAATTTAAATTACTTCAACTTTTCCATATTATATAAATGTTTATGTACAAATGAACAGACCATTACATGGACTTGCAACAAGGAAACAATTGGCAACCTGAATAAATCAAAACAGAGTGGAAAGATCTATGAGTGACAGGTGTGTAAGTAGCGTTGGAAAGCAACAAGCTCAAAATTATTTAAGTATAAGCCACACTAGAAACATAACAAATAGATTTTTAAATTCAGAGTGCCCATTAGATGTAAAGATAGTGCAATAATATAGAAAGCAGATCATAATTTGCCATAAGTGGTACTTGGAGATCGACTAGGCATTTCATAGCTAATGCTCCCCAGTCTACTACTGGGCTTGGCATATAATTGTCACTCAATAAATGTTGCTTTTGATTTATTATTAGTAGTACTCCTAAACATAAAAAAGTAGAATGTTACATGAAATAAGAGGACTTCAAAAAGAATTCAGAAAAGCAAGTATACTTGCTACTATAATACATATATTCATCCATTTAACCAGCAGCCACCACGCTTTGTCACCTCCAGTTAGCAATCTCACTTTGTTGAAAAGCATCTATATTTCACTTTGAGCTCCACTGAGTTTCTCATTCATCATTTTCAGCTGCTGATTTATCACTTTCAGCAGCTGGTTCTTCAAAGCCCCGGGTAAATGCAATCAGGAATTTGGTGATAGAATAGGATAACCACAAATTGAAGAGTGCTGATTTTTAAAAGCACAACAAAACTATTTCCCACCATTTGTGTCTTCCAAAGCCCCTTCCAAGATGCAGTCTAGCAAAATGTGAGGATGTCACATATCCACATGTTGAAAAAGCTTAGTCCTCAGAGTGACAATACTGCTCAATTAACAATAGGAAGACTGGAAAAGAATCCCAACATTTTGAAATAACAGGCAAGCAAAAGCAAAAAGAGTTTCTTATTGAAGAAACCACTAATACTCAAAACAGGGAATTTCTGTTACTATTGACCCAATTATTTATATGTGTTTTCCTCTAGAAGATTAAAAGATCAATGCAGTCTTGTCATTCAGTAGAGAGAGTTTTTTTGGAGAGACAAAGAAAAAAGGAAATCGATGGAATTGCAAAAGCAACAAAAAAAGCTCTTAAAACAAACGACTCTAACTGAACATATATTTTAGACTACAGAACAAAAGCAGTAGAGCAATAAGGAGGTTTGTTATGTTGGAGTAAATTAGTGAAGCAGAGGGGTAAGAGCCCTACACAAGTCAAATAGCAATGGCCATGTAAGTCAGAGTATAAGAATTCAGATTCTCTGAGTCAAGAGAAAGCACCACCAGCATCCTACAGAGTCTCTCCAGAACATAATGGAAGACAAAGGACATGAGTGTTGAGAAAGTTTCTCAACTCCATATGCACAGTCATCAACAGTAACTCCAGGAGAAAATTGTAATGAATGAGGCACATGAAAAATCCATCTCATGTCATTTCTTGCCCATGCTAGAATACATAAAATCCTACATTTTGGGTTGACAAAGTTAGTCATGTGACCATTGTGCTTCTACAGTTCAGTTTTCCTGAGCACATGGAAAATGCTCTATAAAACAGCGGCTGACCAAAACTGCAAAGCATATCCTGCAAGAAACTTGCAAAAACCAAAGAACAGAGAACAATTTTCACAATTTGTAGCTCCTATAAGTTTGCATACTTTCTCATTCAGAGAGATATTCCTGTATGCATAGAAATGTAAATAAGTTTATCTAATTAGATTAACACTAATTCTCTGAGCATGCTGCTAAAGTAAAAACAGAGTTGTCGTTATCTCCCTTAATCCAATTTAAGTTTAAAATATAGTTGGATATATCTAGGGATGAAGTGGTGTATTTGAAGCTAGAAATAGAGTTCATAATCTCTTAAGAGTTTAGTGGAATTCTACTTCTTGTGCATTGTGGTTTATCTGAAGCAGTTTTGCCAAATGATCTTCCAGTCCATTTGATGAGGTAAGTCACTTTGTTTATCACAGGCTTATTGAAATGTAGCACTTTTCTTGGTTTATCAATACTGGCTTCAGTACAAGTGATCTCACCATGTTTCTCAGTCTGAAGTCTTAGTGGATTTCGATGCTTATTTTTAATCTTTAGCTGTCTCTACCTGAAAACAACAATTCTGTTTGAATAGATCATAGTCTCCTTAGATGAATCATTATACAGTATCAGTGATGCAGCCTGCAAATACTAGCAAATTGAAATTATAAACCCAGTAGATCTTAGTATACCACAAATGCCTTTCATAAAGGAAAACAAAAGTCATCAAAGCCAAGAAAAAACATATTTCTTGTAACACCAATGAACAGCACCTGATTTATACTAGGTATTTGGTGAAGTTTTATTGACTCACAGAGTGAATGATTGAGAATAATTTAGTATTTAGAGATTGTTTCAGTTACATATGACATTTCACTTTCTGTGAAAACTAGTGGGAGTGGTAAGAGGTAGTGATGGAGGTGCCAGATGATTCGAATCCTCTCCATGGTCTTGTCTGACATCTCTAACTCAGCAGACAATACTGAGTGAAACCCAAAATACTCGAATGCATTTTCACATTTGTTTTCTTTTAGCTTTTTGTCTTTAAACAATTGTAGATTCACATGTTGTTGTGCAAAATAATCAAGGTACTATAAAAGCTTTAACCAGTCTCCTCCAAAATGTAAAATTTCCAACCAGAAAATTTATTTTGATACAATCAATCAAGCCATGTTTACATGCATTCATTCGTGTGTGTGTATGTGTGTATGTGAGAGAGAGAGAAAGAGAGAGAGAGAGAGAACATTTAGTTCTGTGTAATCTTACTGTAGATAAATGCAATCTATTTGTCTTTCAATATTTTTAATTCAATTTTTATTTTGAAGACATTTCTATGAGGGAGTTAAGTGAGACAGGCTTTAAGTGTAAAAGAAATGACCAAAATTAGGGAATTTCTTACAGGATCTGAATAGGTGAGTGAGTATAAAATACAAATTTAGGCTAGATTGTCTGAAATGGTGTAAATTGAGAGGGACACAAAGAACAAAACAAGACTTGTCTGAAGTTGCATCAATAAATAAGGAGCTAGTAAGTGTCTATAAAGGAATTTGACAAGTGGCTAAATACCAAAGGAAAATCTCATAAGATGGAAAAGTCCAAACAGGAACAAAATCTGCATGTTGGTCAGCATGAGGAAAATACTGGAGAAGGATTAAGGACAATAAAAGAAGGCAATTTTTTTTAACCTCTTTCCCAAGGTTATCACTTCCTTGTGTCTAACAGTCCTATTACTCTCATACTTCATTCACTATTAAACATTTAGTCTGTAAAATTATTGGATTTATTGAAAAATAACTAAGCATATCATTTCACCAACTATGCAAAATATCAGTTTTTTAAAGATATTCTTTGAAGTGGGCGTTGGCACAGCAGTTAAGACACTTATTGGGATGATGACATCCCAAATCAGAGTGTGTTCTTCTGGATTCACTATTCCTATTCCTATCCCTGCTGGTGTGCTCCCTGGAGGCAGCAGGTGTTGGCTCAGCTACCTGGGTCCTGCTACCTACGAAGAAGGCCCATCCAGCTTCCTGGTTTCAGCCTGTCCCAGCACGGATTGTTGTGGGCATTTGAGGCATAGATGGATAATATTCATTCTTCATTCTCTCGCTCTCTCTGTTCTCTCTCTCTCTCTTTCTCTTTCTCTCTCTCTCTCCCAGTCCTCTCCCTTTCTTTCAAATTAATTTAAAAATGTAATGACTAAAAAATTTAAAATATATGCTTACACACACACACACACTTGGAACTGGTATCTATTATTTCAAGTAGAAAAATAAACTTAGGGTAGCATCTAAAATTATTGGCAAATTTTATTAATGATTCTTTATTTTCACATGTCTAAGAGGTGATAAAACAACTACTAGGACTCTTGAAAAGGCTGTAAGGACTGGGAAGTGTTTTGTTTAAAGAAAACTACTCTAAATTACACCTGTTCTCTATACTAAATTTATATATGAGTAGTAGTGATGCTCCCTTAAATCTTAGCAAAAAATAAACATTCATTATTTTGATTCTGACTTTTCTTCTTCTTGAACTAGCTTCACATCTAAAATTTTGCTTATCTCATTGATCACTTAAACTAAAAACCTGGAGCTGTGCCATTTTCTTGAGCTTTTGCAAAGTTCAGACATTCTGACTTCCTAATCAATCTTGCTTATTTAATTGTAGGAATATTTTATATTCTTTTTCTGGGAAATCCTTTGGCTCTCTGCACACCCACTAGTCAGTCATCCTCCGTGGTGACTGATGTAAAGATTTCATGGAGCATTTTATCAATTTCTACATTATTTTCTTCAACTAATATTCTTTTACTTTTTTATAGTAGCCCTATCATTTCTGTATTTCTAATCTCCAACCATATTTATAATTAACTATTCACATTCTTGAAGGATTAGGCATACAAATTCCTTGGAAGCTAGTAAACAGTGCTTTCTTTATATTCCCAACTGAGCTATGAATAAAGAATTCTTAAAAAATAAGATTTGATCCTGAGATTAGAAGAAACTAAGACAAAATGACATTCAGAGTAAGTCCACCAAAAAAAAAATGAGTTAATATCGTTTCAATCACTTTAGCTCTTATGATTCTACATACAGAAAAATCATACCTTTGAGAGTATAATATTTATCTTTAAACAAGTAAGAAAAGAGAACAGGAGGGCATGGGAATTGACAGTGAAACTATGCACCACTTAGATAATATAAGAAAATGCAAAGCAAACCACAAAAAATGACTTTAAAAAATATACTGGACTCCTGATACAAGTATTCTTATGGCCCAAGACAGCTGAACTGGGGACAACCAGAGTTATTTAAGTAAAACAAACATTAAACCACTCTGGTTAAACATAGAAGGTGGTGAAAAGAGTTATATATGCTTTCCCAACTGTCACTGGACCTATGAGACAAAAATTGGAAAAAAATTTAAATGCTACCCACTAGCCTGGAAAAGTAGTGAGAATGCCTGCTAAAACCAAGGACAATAAGAAAGTGAAAAGAATTCAGCAAAATATATCAGGACCCCAAGCCTATTCTCTATGAAATTGTGTGAAATTTTAAAATCTCTGACACAAAACAGGAATTTATTACAAAAATTAGTCTAGAATCAGAGAAATTCATAAAGCTTTAAAAGAATTAAATTTATATCCACCCTTTAGAAATGCTTTCACAGCCCTGTGTTCAGTCCCTATGAAATCAGCTGGAGCTGAAGGTGTAGCCGGCTGTGAAGTCTCTGTGTCTAGGACAACCATGGGGGACAATCAGTAGATTCAATAAGAGACGCATTTTGCATCCAGAGGTAGTAATAGAAGAATGTAAAGGAAACACATTTTGTGTGTCAGGGTCTTCAACATCACTCTTGGGCTTGATGATTCACTTGAAAGAATCATGGTGCTCAGAAAACCTATTATACTTATGGATACAGTTTATTACTGCAAGTGAATACAGATTAGAATCAGCAAGGGGAAAGCATATAGGATGATGCCCAGGAAAAACCACAGAGATGCTTCTAGGTGTCCTATCCCATTGAATCACATCAAGCCACTGAATCATGCCAACAAAAATGTGTTGGTAGTCAGGAATCTCCGACAAGTCTGGTGTGCAGGGTATATACTGGGAGTTGTCATACAATATGGTAATGCTGTCATAGGTCAGATTTCAGCTACTCAGAATCTGTGAGGCTGATCTCAACTTCTCAAACTCCAGCCCCACAGAGAAAAAACAGGTGCTGAATGTAAACTGCATTTTTAATTTTAAACTGAGTGAGTGACCTACGTGTCAGATACACAAAAGAACTCTAATCAAGTGGAATATTACGTGAACCCAGAGTTCATCTCCCAGGAGCTGTCCAAGGGCAAGTTCTGAAGACGGGCCTTTCCTGGGAAGGTCAGGGTTTGAGCAATTCACATCTGTGATTCAACAATTTCCTACACATATTTACCAAAAAATCAGTGAAATATTTACCAAAATAACAGAGCTGAGCATAAGAAGAACCACAAATAAAAGACTAATCTGAGAATATCTCCTAGAATTCATACAAATTGACAAAGATAAATGTAGAAACAAGGATAGAGTGTGATGGTCTAGGAACTAGAAATGACAGAACAAAAGCCCTCGTTGTTCAGAGAACTGTGAAAAACATAAATCTCAGCTTGAAGAGACACACCATATCACCAGCAGGATTAAAAAAAATGCATACTCAGACCCATTTAAATATTCCTGCAGAATACCAAATAAAAATCTTTAAGCTTACAAAAAGAAGAGAGTCATTATAAAAGGAAGCAAGATAATTGAGCAACATATTTTGGCTCAGTGAATATCAGCTAAGAATAGAATTTTAGAGAAGGAATTATTTTCCTCTCAAGTTACATTATGCCATTGCCTTTGGCATTCCCCTTTTGTAGCTTTTAAAAGTTTCCCAGTCTGAGGAATTTATTTATTCAATCTGTGCCTCAAATTCCTCATTTATAAAATGAAAATAATAGTCTGTACTTTTAAAAGTAAAATCCAGACACTTTCAAATATACATAGATTGACTTTATGATTTGGTGGGCCTTTATCAAAAGAAAAACTAAAAGAGGTGGTTCAACAACAAAATGAAAGAGATTTTAATATACCTTTGTGATAAACTTAGGATACTTTTTAAAAATAATAAAGAATTTAAGCAACATACTCTTGATTTGCATAGAAAATATGCATTGTTATCAGATACACATGGAACATTTACAGAAACCACACCGCTGCTAGACCATGAGATCTGTGCTTCCCAGTTTTAAGCACTTTGAGGTCACTTGAGGCTTCAGTGACAGGTTCTGTCCATTACAAGCCCCACCCAGCTGTTTAAACAGTTGAAGAAATTAACATGTCCACACACCTGTAACCTATGCATGACTGGGTAGTTCTTTCAACATGTTCCAAACAATCAGTAGCTCCTATGCATAGCAGTTCTAATATCCTGGACATCTATTGCCAGTTTACTATGAAATGAATTGTGCCCCACTAAAATTCATATGATATCTCCCTCTCTTTCCCTCTCTGTCTCCCCTTCCCCTCCTTCTCTCCCTTCCTCCCTCTCTCTCTCTCTCTCTCTCTCTCTCTCACTCTTTTACAGGAATTCAAGGATCCCTAAGTCCCTAAGTGAGTGTTCCAAGAGATAGGAAAGGAAAATCACTAATCTAATAATTCCTGGACTCAGAAGCTGGCACATCTCATCTGTGAAGCACTTATAAAACTCATCCAGATTCAAGGAGATAACAGAACTCAAATTTCAATGTAAGAAGAAGCAAAGAATTTGTGTCTCTCTTCAAAGTGCCAGCTTTCCCCCCATCACTACAGCAACCAAAAGTTGACCATTCCTGGGGAAGGGAGCACTCTTTATAGAACTGTCTATAAAATTTCAATTTTTTCAACTTTAGCAGAATTACCACCACCACGACCTGAGGTCTATCATTCACTTTCAAGAAATGAACTGCTATGTTTGTGGAAGTGACCACTCCTGCAGACAGCCCCAGAATTCCGTTAGGTATCCTGGGAGCTTAGCACTACAATGCTAACAGGGATTCTTCCTGAAAACTTTTACTGTTTTTAAGGCAATGTAAGGCCATCACTAAGTGCTTCCATATTGGCTTACAAATACATTCCTGGCTTATCTCCAGGGATTTCCCAAAGGGAGTTGCCTATTTATAAGCTGAGTGTCCAGACCTATAAATCTCTTTAGCTATCTCCAGGAAGAGGTAGGGGCAGTTTCCCTAGGCCCTGGGTGGCCTACTACAAACATCCTCACAAAGATTTTGCATAAATGTCCTTGTACAGATTAACTGGAGCTTCCTGGACAATACTGGATAAGAGAAATCACTGGAAGGCTCCAGGGAATTCAGACAAAAATAAAGGTGGGGAGCTGTTAAACATCTGAAGAACCAGCCTTGGTGCCACGGCCCAAGACTAGTAACAAGCCCATCCATGCTGAGCTCAAAAAATAAACTACAGAGGAAAGTCTTGAGGTATCTCTGTTTGAATGTCTTCCAGAACTTCTACTAAAATGCAGACATTCTAAACACATCTTAGTCTTGTTAGCTTTTTATGAAAGTAAGTATTCAGAAAAGCAAGCCAGAAAATTCAGAATTTGGGGCCCTCCCCAATGTAGTATTTTTACAAATATCTTTACAAATGCCTAAACAGCTTCTGTCCTCCTCTATAGGCTAGAAAAATTTTCTAAGTTCCCATCCTCTGTGTAGGTGAATTAACTCTTTCAATTTGGAGCACACACATCCTTCTGCTTAGGATACCTTTACTCTGTGATTTCCACTGATCAATGATTAAATGTTGAAGTCAGCTACCATCTTGGGGGTAGGGTCTCTAAGTTAAATGCTGTCCACTTGCTAGGAATTTGCAGTTTCCACACCAGTTATATGTAGCTTATGTTTGTTAAGCATTGAAAAAATATTTCCTGTTTAAAATTTTATTTATATGAAAAGCAGAGAGAGAGAGAGATAGAGAGAGAGAGAATATCTTCCATCCTCTAGTTTGCTCTCCAAATGTCTGCAACCACCTGGACTGGGCAGGCCAAGACAGGAGCTGGGAAATCCACTGGGGTCTTCCATGTGGGTGGCAGGGACTCAAGTACTTAAGCTATCATCTGCTGTTTTCCAGGCACATTATCTGGGAGCTGAATTGGAAGTGCAGTAGCCAGGACTCAAACCAGTACTGTGATAGGGGATGCAGGCACGTTAAGCAGCATCTTAACCATGCTGCACGACAACACCTGCCCTTGAATAAATATTTCCAAGTGGCTTACTACTCCAGGATTCTGCACATTTTGTAGATTTATTTTTTTCTTTTTGAGGTTTACTAATTCCATGTTAGTATTTCAGTCAGCATATTTATTTCAAGACATCTCAAACCTACAAAACCCCTCTGTGACCTGAATTTAGAGAATACAGACAAGGACAACCCAGGGTATTGATATTGTGTGTCCCTTGTATCAGAGCTTATTTTACAGATGAAGAAGGATTCGGTTGAATCCTCTCTGAGGTCTGCAAACAAACATAGGAAGACAATTGGAGATTTAAATCAGTTACAGGTGCACAGAAGTTGTTCATTTATTCCTCTGTGAGGACCTTTGGTTTTCATCCATAAACCATTAATCATGCTGTAGTTTCTTCCAATCATGAGTCTATCACCCATAAATAAAAACT
Source organism: Oryctolagus cuniculus (assembly GCF_964237555.1). Taxonomy (NCBI): domain Eukaryota; kingdom Metazoa; phylum Chordata; class Mammalia; order Lagomorpha; family Leporidae; genus Oryctolagus; species Oryctolagus cuniculus. The sequence goes on from NC_091445.1 coordinate 73,486,064, forward strand.
GTGATAGTTCATTCTCTTTGAATTGTTTGGTTCTTGTAAGCTAGCCAATAGACTAACTGCATGAAAAATGAAATGTTAAGCTACTTCTACTTTTTTGGTAAAAGTAGTTGATTTTTTTTAAGCCAAAGCTAGATGAGGCATTTTCCGGAAAGTCACAAACTGCAATTGTAATATAATGCATGGGAATTTTATCAGTGCCAATTTGAGTTTGGAAGGAAAGAGCATAGTTACTTGTCTCTTTGTGCAGGTCATGTTACAATGCTTCTGAAAAGCTAATCCAATATTCAGTCTGTGTTGTACAGTAACATCTATAGTGAGAAAGGGGGAAGAAAAGCTGAGCTAGTCAAATGCAATGTCCTCTTTCAGAAGGTCAGCCAGTAGGAATTGTAACAGCTAATATCTTAGACAGTGGGAATGTAGGAGAGGGTTTTTTCCCTTCTTTCCCAGGAGAAAAAATAAATATCAAGGCAATCATTTTGAAACCCAGAAAAATCACAGCTGGAAACCCAAAATAAACCTTTCTCAACCTTCAGATTCTGTTGTTTGATTTATTATCTCCTTGAGAAACAAACCAAAGTAGGACATTAACATTACAAGGAGTTTCAGTCTGATTTCTAGCAAATAATCCCAAAGACAGTTAACTTTCTGTTTAGATCAAGGATTATTGTGTAACCTTTAAAGTTTAATATCACTTACAACTATTTCATATAAGTGATTCTTACTCAATTATATTATCTTTATCAAACTGATTTCAACATCCTCTTTGCCTTATCAAATCAGCCATTGTAAAATCTAACCTGGTCACTTTCCTGAATTACCGATTCCATTCTGGATACATTTTGCAGGTATTGGCCAGTTAGAATTTGACTGCCTTTGATTTAAAACGTTTAACTCTAAAACTTATCCTCTTGCAAGGAAGTGGGAATGGGACCTAGAATTTTTCAAAACCACTGCACAATCCATCAACTTCTCTCTGCAAATTGCATCTACAGCTCTTGTAGCCTTGTTTCTGTATGGAAGCCAGAAGTCAACAAAGGAAATTAGTGACCAGAGGATAGATAGGTCTGGTATTTTGTGTTACTACTGGTATCGTGACAACTATGTATTATGTTCACATGGATGTTGGCTATATATTGTGTTCAATAGTATTGTTCCAATGTACAATACACAAGTTGAAGAACAAATGATAGAACCAAACCTATCTCCACTTTATATACCACACTTATTCTGAGCAACACCAGGACATCATCTCATCAGCTGAAAATCTCTTGGAGCATATTACAGTAAATTCTACCAGATATTAAGTACTCATTTATTTGAGAGGAAGAGTTAGAGAGAAAGGGAGACAGTGAGAGAGAGGTCTTCCATCGGTTGGTTCACTCCCCAAATGGCTGCAATGGCAGGAGCTGGGCCGAACTGAAGCCAGGAGCCAGGAGATTCTTCTGGGTCTCCTATGTGGGTACAGTGACCGAAGCACTTGGGCCATCTTCTCTGCTTTCCCAGGCCATTAGCAGGGACCTGGATTGGAAGTGGAATAGCCAGGACTTGAACTGGTGCCCAAGTGGGATGCTGTTGCTGCAGGCAGAGGCTTAAACTATTATACCACAGTGCCAGCCCCAGATATGAGATACTACATCTATTAAAAACCTTTCTCTTCTAAAGAACTGACAGAAGCTTATAGGCAATATTAGAATCTATTTAATAAAACATTCTCCCTGTAATTTAGTGAAAGTTATCTGGCGCTTACCATGTGCCAGCTATAGCTCTAAGTAATTCATAAACACACATTCTTTTGAGTCTTACCACATCCCTGTGAAGCAGATATGATGCCCCTTCATGTTATGATAGATGAGGAAGCTTCAAAAAGTCCATGGAAATGCAGAATTAAAAGACAAGCTGCATTTTCCATGAACCTTTTGAAGATGCCCTGTAGATAGGGAAATTGAAGTACCTAGAGGATAATCAGTTACCCATGGTTACAAATACAGTAACCAGCAGAGCTTGAGTTAGAACTCAAGATGTCTTAATTCAAGGCCCATGCTCTTAACCACAATAGTGTGCTGTATACCTGGCTACCAGAGTTCAGTTTCCCTAAAAGAATAAATGGTAAATGTTTAAGATTTGGGATAGGTTAATTACCCTGAATTGATTATTATACAATATATATGTATGTATGTATATATATATATATATTACTCTGAGCTCCATGATTTTGTACAATTATTGTTCAGCAAAATGGGTAGAACTGGAAGACATCATGCTGAATGAAATAAGTCAGACACAGAAAGATAAATACTGCATGTTCTTCCTTGTATATGGGAGCTTAAATTTAAAAAAAAATTTGAACACCATTACTAGAGGCTAGGAGGGATAACAGGGACAAAGATTTTTGGATTAAAAAATTAGTAAAAGCATGATATTGTTTACTAATTGTGCAAAGATATTGATATGCAGTGCTAAAAGAGGGAAAAGGGTGAGGGACATATAAAAACTCTTGTATTATTACTACCTGACAATTTTTCTTTGTAAATTTAAAGCTATTCTGAAATATAATGCTTAAAAAAATTCCAAGAACATTTTAGTCAAAAAATGAATTTAATTTAATTGAGGTGCAGAGCTTTCCCAAGGGAAGCAGAGAACAGTCCTGAAGAATCCCTTAGTGTTTTTGGTATCAGGGTTCTACACAAAAGGGGGACACTTGCAAGAGACAACAGAACCCAAATATCCCTTGATTCACAGTTGTTCTGATGCATAGCTATGCTGAGCTTTACTGAATGAGAAGGAAGCATAAAACATGCCTGGAAATACTGACAACTGAGAGGCATTAAGTTGCACTGAATATAGAGAATAAGAGCTGCACATATTTCATATTCTGCTATTCAAGTTAATTCTCTAACAAGAGAATAAAAAGATGAAAGCTATTTATTTCAAGGCTGGAATGAATGGGCCTCATTATTAGACTCAACTTTCAGAGAAATAGTCTGTTTTGTTTTTTAAAGGCAATGAAACACAGTGTGTGTGTGTGTGAGAGAGAGAGAGAGAGAGAGAGAAAGCTCCCACTCTCTGGTTCCTCTCCAAGCTTGTCAGGGCTGAGGGACTGAAATCAGAAGCCAGAAACTTGGTCCAAGACTCCCATGTGGGTAACAGTAACCCAACCACTTGAGCCATCGCCATTGTCTCTTAAAGCATGCATCAGCAGGAAATTGGAGTCAGGAGCCAGAGTCGGGAATTGAACCAGGCACTCTGATGGGGGACACAGATGTCCCAACTGGCAGCTTAAAAACCAAGACAAATGTCCACCCTAGAGCAATGGTGTTTGAACTTTGCTACATGTTATGACCACCTGGAGAGTTCCAGTAAAAATTTCCAGTGGGAGAAAAAAAATTCAATGACCCAGACCAATAAACTAATAATCTCCAGGGTGGAAACCACAAGAATTTTTTTTAAGTAATCCAGTGTTTCCAATATTCAGGGAAAGATAAAAATGCCAAGAACTACCCCTGTAGAGTACCCACTGGTTAAGAGCCTAGATGTCTTTAGGTAAAAGATCAGTTTTGCCTTTGCATTTTCTTTTCCTTTTTCTGTCCTAAACAGATAAATAATAAGCTGTTGATTCCTTATTGTATTTTAGTTATTCTATTTGCAATGTCTTTATCTGAATCATTTCTTTGCCTTAAAACAAAAAGTTGGCAACCCAGGGCGTGGTGTGGGGTGAGGGCAGTCACTGCTAATTAGTAGACATGTTGAACTCTAGGAGATTTGATGGGAAGTTAGAAGGGAAGCATCCCAGTGTTGTGAAAAGTCCCAGGCTCTAAAAATAGACACATCCAAATAGACACATCCGGCTCCTGTCTCAGTTCTTCTGCTGTATATTGTGACTTTGGACAAGTTACTTAACTCTGAATTTTGGTTGTCTGAATGGCAAAATAGGGATAATGATGTCTGTTGGTGGGAACTAAACTAAGTAACCCACATAAACCCCTGACGCAGAGGAATGCCTGTGACAGAGGCTTGAGGAACAGCTTCTATCCCCCGGCAACTTTCCTGATCTTCAGAAGGAATCCCAACCCTTCTGGAAGTCTCCTTTGCTGGGTTCTAATTGCCACACTGCGTGGTGAAGCGGAAGAGTTATTCCCCCCTACTCAGACTAACGTCTTTGAAATGCTCGGTTTCCTTTATCAGCAATTTCCCACCTGGGACTGCTTCATCCTGTTCTTGATTCTTTCATCTTTTTCCTTTATTTCTCATATCCTCAGACTTCGATGTTTTCTTTAAGATTTATTTATTAGAAAGACACAGAGTCTGAAGGGGGTAGGGTGGAGACAAAGAGAGAGAATATGTGTGTGCTTCCTTTCACTGGTTCACTCCCTGAATGGCAGCAAGAGCCCGGGTAGGGCCAGGCCAAAGCCAGAAGCCAGGAGCTCCTTCTGGGTCTCCCACATGGGTGGCAGGGACCCAAGGACTTCAGCCATATTCCTCTGCCTACCCAAGTGCCTTAGCTGGAAGCTGGATCAGAAGCAGACCAACCAGGACTTGAAACAGAGCTGGGCTGTCATGGGATGTGGGCTTTGCAAGTGGCAGCTTAACAGGCTACACCAAAAAGCCAGCACCCAAAACTTGATTTTCAAAGGGCTTTTGCTATGTAGTTTCTTTCTGTCTGTTTTTCCAACTTACATTGAACCCCTCTTTATCCTCTCACAATGTTCTCAAATACATAAAATGGACAGTAAAACTTTTTATTCCAGCTTTTAACTTTAGCTTTTACTTTTCAGATGAAGGCTACAAACCCAATGAATATTTCATGCGGAATGCTTCCCAGCCCTCATTTGCTGAGGTACATGTAATAACCAGAAGAAAAGCTGTAATAAAATAAACTCAATAAAGATAACCAGACAGAACATATTAGGCGACCCAAATTTATGACTGCTTCATGAGTCAGAATGTTCTAGAAGAAAATCTGCAGTTTTCCTTTCTGTCTTATCTTCCTTAATCTCTCTTCTCAGTGCTGTTTAGCATCATCCTTTTTACCTAAACTCTACCAACTCCCTTTTAAATCCATGAGCACTTTGTAGCCCCCATTCTGAATGCTTAACTTTTCCTTTTATCAGTTATAGAATAAGCCATAAATGATGTTCCACTGCATCTCTCTTACATGTTTCTGAATACCACAACTCTGGCCCATTTTGTACAACAAATCTGCTGCTTCTCCTTTCTCATTTTTTCCACAGTTCTACTGTAATGAGGCCTGGAAAATCTCTATAACACATGGCCTCCTTTCAATGCACATAGCAGAGTCTTCTGTGGGAAGTCGGATTTAATCATGTTGCTTCCTCTTTTGACCAACCCACCCATTCACTAGAGATGCCAGAGATGGATTTGTGAGGTGCTCTGAATGACTGATATGTAGATAGCTATGAGCTCCTAATCACAATTTCAAAGAAAGCTTCCTTTCTTTGACATTCTTATTTCCAATTTGACATCTTTTCCTATTTCATCAACCTTTAAATGTAATTTGAAACCTTCCTCTGACTGCTTATCTCTGTGTCTCTTATCCATCATAGTTGTTGCAAAATTAGATTTCCATTATAGGTTGTTAAGATACCATCTTCAACTCTCTTTATCATAAATAGTCTACAAGAGGTTACCTTGGATGTCATTATTTTTAAAGAATCATTTTTTGTCTTAACCACTCTATCTCTTCACAAGTTCAAGATGGTCTGAATTTTTCCCTGTGTGGTTTTTTTTTTTTTTTGTCTCTCTTTCTTTGGAGGATTGAAGCAAGTATATGGCTCAAAAGCAGACTAATGTCAAGTTTATGCCTTATTGTTTATGCATGGCTGAGAAACTTTCAAACAGGCAATAATTCTGTCAGTGTTCTTTAGGTTCTTGAAGATTTTTAAATCTTTACTAATGCACAATTTTTTTTTGGATAATGCTAGGGAATTTTTGGATAATGGTAATAAAATACAATCTCTAAGATCCAGAGATTAATTAATATATCCAAATTTCAGTTCAGATGTCTTATAAAATTCACTGTTCCTAACATATCAAAAGCTAAATATATTCTCAATATCTATTTGGCACCAAAATTGTGGGCAGCAGAAAGAATCAACAAATATTTCTGAGCAGAAAATTGCAAGGTGTCAAAGAAAAAATTCAGTTAGGAAACCATAACATCAACATGGGTAAACCTAGGAAAATGCCACCTACTTTATTTTATTATTTTGTCCCAAATACTATTATCAAGCCCAGAGACAGACAAGCAATATAATTATCAAAAAAATGTATAGTAACTTCTTAAATATGGATGATATTTCAGTCAAAATAGATTTTTATGAGGTTAGCAGCTTATCAGTTAAACTGTGATCTTAATAGATAATTATAGAATGAGGTCAGCAAATCAAGTTATTGAAGAACTTAAATAAATACAAAAAAAAAAAAGTTCTGACTCCTAAACAAAACTTAGAAGATAAAAAGAGAATGTCCAGGATTAAAAGATGGGTGGGAAACCACAGAGTCTCACACTCTAAGCAACCCTATCCTCTCCATCCTTATGGTGAGTTGTTTGAAAATAACTGATCTTGTTAAATATTTATTTTTAAGTAAAGAAACTAAGGCTAAACTTGCTAAACACCTCATCCAATAATGCAGAATGCCTTAATAACACAACATATACAATGTCAGGCCTGCAGGCTTGACTCCTCAAAAAAGAGGTCCATTCTGAAAATCATTCTTTGGCCACAAAATAGGAAGTCATGGAACTTCTTGAGATTCTGTTCAAGAAACATATGAAGTGTGCATTCCAAAAGAGCAAGGAGTGAAGGTGCAGCACTGTGTCTGCCTGTCCTGAGCTTCTGTACTCTTGCATATATCTGATTTTATCATGAACCAATGTGTTAGACAGAAGTTTTAGCTGAGAAATCTGTAGTTTCACATATTCAGGAAGCTGTGACTAAGCTATGAAAGTGAGAATAGGATTATATAAACTTGTTACGAGACCATTCAGCTGTGTTTAAAGAAGGCAAACTTAAATGAATTTGGGTAAGTTTATTTCCAGATATATTCTACAATCATCACTGTCATATAGCTATAACTTTGCTAGTGATATGCCAGCACATAAGCAAATTTCTATAAAGTGGATCTTTACTAAGTGAGACTTTATCACAAAGCCTCCAGGGGACATTTATGGGACAAATCAAGTTTATAAAAGACTTCTGCGTGTCATTCATGATGATAAAAAACTAATTAAATTCAGAACCTATATAGTTCTAATCTGCATGCATTGTCATATCCATTCGGGCTGCCATAATAAAATAAATTAGGTGGCTGACTACAGAGATTATTTTCTCATAGTTCTGCAGTCAGGAAATCGAGGCTGGGTGCCCGAATGATGGGTTCTGGTGAGGGCTCTCTTCCTGGCTTCTAGCTGACTGCTCACTCTGTCTTCACATGATGGAGAGAGAGGCTGAGCCTCATGGTGTTTCATTACAATTATGCTACATTTTTCAATCTTTATTTCATTTCTACTAAGTGACACATGCCTAATAATGTTCAAAGTTGCTTAGAATCTTATTACTATTGACAAAATTAAACCCCAAATTATATTTTTCAGGTGTCATATTCATTGACATTTGAGTATATATTAAATATATAGTATATTTATGCACATTTTGGAATTTTATAATATAGTTATTTTTCTGTTTTAGAATTTCAGGTGACACGCATTAAAATAAAAACTGTTTTTTATTAAAATTAAACAAGAGGCAAGTTCTAGACAAGCAAGAATCTATTTTTTGAAAAAGATTTGACATATATTTATGTTGAGAATTAACTGAAACGGTTTAGTTTCTCTCAAGAATTACAGTAGTGCTTCAATAAAATGTTTTTCTGTTGAATAGAATTTGGTCTTAGTTTTCACTCGGCAAACTTCAACCCAGTGGACGGACCAAGGCACTATTATACCAATAAGACCGCCAAGTAAATTGTTACATAAGTTTCATAAATAAGTTCTTTTAAGATTCTTTTGCTGTCCCCATGATTAGCAGAAGCAATGTATTATAGTGGAAAAACTTAGACGTTCTGCTACTCAAAGCAATTTGGGAATACGTATCAAGGTATCAAACTATTCATTTCTTTTGACTTAATATTTTTGATGCCCTATTATTAAATATGTGAATATTAATTAATATCAACGATATAAAATCTTTTGCACAAAGAGAAGCATTGAAGCATTATATTATCAACATCTGCAGAAATACGACTTATTTGAAAAACAATACCTTGTCTGGAGTTCCCGCTGCTCGATGCGGCCCCGCGTGCTGCGCAAGCTCACTGTCGACAGGATCCACGACTGCTTCACCTTCGGCCAGTCCCGGACCCATGTGGAACCGCTGGGCCGGCCCAGGGCCAGGAGGCGTGGAAGGAGGCGCCGCGCAGGGCCGCCGGTGCGAACCCGGCCCTGACCTGGGGCCCCGAGGGTCGCGCGTGGGGAAGGCAGGACGCTGGCTCGCGGGCAGCGGGGGCGGCCAGGTGGGCCTGGGCCTGGGCCTGGCTGCGCGGGAAACGCCGCCCGTGCAGCCTGGGTCCAGGAGCCAGAGCCGAAGCCATCGGAAGCTGACCTCCCGGAGTTTTCTGTCAGAAGACAGACGTTTCGAAGCAAGTTTTGGGTGTCCGGAGAAGTGGAACAGAGGGGACAGGTGCTCCCCGGTGCTCCGGTCCTGCGTCTCGCCCAGGAGGCCTGCAGTTTGCGTCGGCTCTCCGCTTGGACGGCGGCGGTGGCCCTGGGCTGTGGCTGTGTCCACCCGCGGGTCGGCTTGCCTCTGCTTCCAGCTCCCGACGACGTTCACCGCCCCCCCCGAAAGCCTCCGCAGGCCCCTCTTGTGGCTATCACTCCCCTCCGCCCCACTCAGGGTGTCTCCGTGCAGAAGGCGCAGGCCGGACAGGCCCAGCCCTTTCACTCAGTCAAGGATCGGCAAAGCTGAGAAGCAGCCTCTTCCCGACCCGTAGATCGGTAATTTTGTCGAAGCGATGCGTTTGACACCACAGCAGGTTGCAGGCTGACAGGATTTAGTGTTTGCCCCTGTTACCCACAAAGTCTGCAAACCGATTTCATTTATCAAGTGATTTCCCCATTGCGTTCGGGTCAATCTACCACGCGCAGCTGGAGCAGAATGCTTGAAAGGGAGATGACGGAGGAGGTCAGAGAAGTAAGGAAGAGATGGCTAGCTGCCTCTTCCAGCTGAGCGAGGGCTTGGCTGCTTGGCTCCGGGTGGAGCCGGGAGCCCCCAGCAGGAGGCGCCCTAGGGTTCTGGCAGAGCTACAGCTTGGGCAAGGTGTGGCTTCTGGCACAGCAGGCCCATTGCTGTGCTGAGAGGATTGAAGGAGGCCCAGGGCAGCAACAGGGAGGTGAGGGACGAGTCCGCGACATCACCTGTGACGGTTCATTCTGTGTGTCAGTTTGGCCGGGCTGCAGGGTCCAGGTGTTTGGTCGGCCAGCACCTTGGGTGTGTCTGGGAAGGTGTGTTTTGAATGCGATTGACGTGTAAGTTAGTGGACTTGGATTCAGGTGGCTTTTCCCCATGAGGCAGGCGGGTGGGCCTGGTGCAGTCAGCTGAAGGCTGGTCTCTCTGAGCAGGAAGGAATTCTGTTAGGAGAGCCCTGCACCGTGTGGCCTGCAGCTCCTTCCTGGGTCTGCAGCCAGATGGCTGGCTCTGTGCAAGTCCACTTGCACCTCTCCAATTGTATGAGCTAATTCCTTAAAATAAATCTCTTTGTAAACACACACGCACACACACAAAAAAATAACAATACATTATCATAAAATGTGGTGTAAGATCTGAAATTAAGGCAATACTACATGCTACTTTGACACCCAGTAATATCAGTAAGGCCCCAAATGTCCTAACCTAACCACTGGTTCTCTGTCCCACTGTGCCCATGGATAGGATCCCATAGCCAACATCTGTCTTCATCAAGGGGCATGGGAGCAGTTCTTGCTTAGCCTGGACGGTATTCAGTTCCCTGCCAGTCACAGAATCACTCAGGCAAGTGAATCATGACCTCCTGCAGGAACCAGGAGGCACTCTGCTTTCCTGATGGTACAAAGCCCATCCCTAGCTATTTCTGGTTGTTTAGCCTCTTCTTGGGTGCAGCTCTCCTGTGTCCTTCCTGGTGCCATGTCCTCTCTAAGGCCACGAGATTATGCAATTAACCAACTGCTGCCAATCTCGTCTGTCCAGGTTGGGTTTCATGTGTTCAGCCATCCCCATAACTCTAGGGTGGGATCCTTCCTTCACCGACAGGGTTTCAAGGAAGAGATTTAAAACAAGAAACTATGGGGACCAGTGCTGCAGCTTAGTGGGTAAAGCCTGCAGTGCTGGCATCCCATATGGGTGCCTGTCTGTTCAAGTCCCAGCTACTCCACTCCTGATCCAGCTCTCTGCTATGGCCTGGGAAAGCAGTAGAAGATGACTTAGGTCCTTGGGCCCCTGCATCTGCGTGGGAGACCCAGAAGAAGCTCCTAGCTCCTGGCTTCAGATCAGCCCAGCTCTGGCCATTGTAGCCATTTAGGGAGTGAACCAACAAATGGAAGACTTTCTCTCTCTCTCTCTCCTTCTCTCTCTTCTCTCTCCTTCTCTCTCTCTTTCTCTCTCTGCCTCCGCCTCTGTGTAATAAAATAAATAAATAAATAAATAAAATCTTAAAAAAAAGAAACTATGTATGCAGACTTTGTAGTTACAAAGCGAAAGAAGTTATAACAATAGATTATTATGTAAAATCAATATATAAACAGAATATATATTTAACTTCCTTTTTAAAAATTTTGTTAAAGATTTATTTATTTACTTAAAAGTCAGAGTTACACAAAGAGAGAAGGAGAGGTAGAGAGAGAGAGAGGTCTTCCATCCGCTGGTTTACTCCCCCGTTGGTCGCAATGGCTGGAGTTGCTCTGATCCGAAGCCAGGAGCTAGGAGCTTCCTCTGTGTCTTCCCATGTGGGTGCAGGGGCCCAAGCACTTGGGCCATCTTCCACTGCTTTCCCAGGCCATCATAGCAGAGAGCTAGATTGGAAGAGGAGCAGCTGGGTCTCGAACCAGCGCCCATATGGGGTGCCAGCACTTCAGCCGGTGGCTGTACACGCTTTACCACAGTGCCAGCCCCTAAAAATATTTTTAATGAACATGAAGGAGGGGCTGGTGTTGTGGCACAGAGTAAGGTTAAGCCACCATGTGTGATGCCAGCATCCCATATGGGTGCCTGTTCACTTCCAGGCTGCTCTACTTCTAATCCAGCTCCATGCTATTGTTTCTGGGAAGGCAAGAGAAGATACCCCAAGTCCTTGGGCCCCTGCATCCACATGGGAGACCCAGAAGAAGCTCCTGGATCTTGGTTTGATCCTGGCCCACCTGGGTTGCTGTGGCCATCTGCGGAGTGGATCAGCAGATGGAAGACTTCTCTCTCTGTCTCTCTCTCTCTCTCTGTAACTCTGCCTTTGAAATAAATAAATCTTTTTAAAAAATGATGGAAGCAACTAACATATTAATAGTGATTTTTCTCTCCATACTGATTCTTTTTCCTTATTTTATATTTGCTTCATTAATCATCTACAATGTAATAAATAATGAGCAGGCATTTAGCTAATTAAGATGTCCATATCCCACATTGGAGTACCCAAGTTTGATCCTGGCTTCAGCATGTGACTCCAGCTTCCAGCTAATGAATACCCTATAAAGCAGTAATAATGACTCAATATTTGGTTTCCTGCCACCCACATGAGAAACCTGGATAGTGTTCTTGGCTTCCAGTTCTGGGCCCAGCCCAGCTATAGCTATTGCAAGCATTTGGGGAGTGAACCAGATAATAAAGCTCTTTTTGGTTTTTTTTTAAAAGATTTATTTATTAGTTTTATTTGAAAGAGTTACACAGGAGAGGCAGAGAGATAGATAGAGAGAGAGAGAGAGAGAGAGAAAGAGAGAGAGAGGTCTTCCATCTGCTGGTTCACTCCCCAGTTGGTCACAATGGCTGGAGCTGTGCCGATCCGAAGCCAGGAACCAGGAGCTTCTTCTGGGTCTTCCCACACTGGTGCAGGGCTTTCCCAGGCCATAGCAGAGAGCTACATTGGAAGTGGGACAGCTGGTACTTGAACCAGTGCCCATAAGGGATGCCAGCACTGCAGGCGGCGGCCTTACCCACTATGCCACAGTGCCAGCCCCAGATTAAGCTCTTGACAGTGAATCTCTCCCTCTCTGTCCCCCACTTCTCTCTCTCTTTCTCTCTCTCTCTATTTTTGTCTCATATGTGTGCTTCCCAAATATTTTTTAGATTTTAAATAAAATTTGATATATAAGAACATTTTAAAATAAGAAGCCCCATTTATCTTTATTTATAAAAACTTGAACAGATAGTTAAACTTTATTCTTCATTTTTCTCTAAATAGGAGTATAATATTACCTTCTAGAATCATGCTTAGTTTCACTTTAGACCACTTTGAGACTATCACAAATTTTAATAGATCACGTAAGATACTTTTGTTGTTAATTATTACAGTAATAAACAGACTTCTGCTTCTAACATAGCTAGGATTGACTACTTGCACAGCGACAGTTTTTTTTTCTAAAGATTTTTATTTATTAATTTGAAAGTCAGAATTACACAGAGAGAGGTCTTCTGTGTGCCAGCTCACCCCCCGTTGGCCACAACAGCTGCACCGATCCGAAGCCAGGAGCCAGGAGCTTCCTCCAGGTCTTCCCATGCGGGTGCAGGGGCCCAAAGATTTGGGCCATCTTACACTGCTTTCCCAGGCCCCAGTAGAGAGCTGGATCGGAAGTGGGGCAGCCAGGACCTGAACCAGCGGCATATGGGGTGCCGGCACTGCAGGCGGCAGCTTTACCCACTAAGCCACAGCACTGGCCCCGAGAGTTACTTGTTTCTAGGCTCTGACAGCTCAACAAAAAGCTTCCTAGTTAAAAAAGCTGTCTTAGGTGTTTCACTCCTTCCCCGCAACTCCTTGGACTTATCCTCCCAACGTCTAGGGTCCCCAGATCTCTCTTAGACAACCACAAAGAACCTCACTCCATATTGTGACATTTTCCTTTCCTTCATTCTCCCCATCCCTTGACAAAATGAATGAATTTTATTCAGATGTCTCTAGTTCCTCTTTTTTGTTCTTTGTGATACCGTGATAACAATCAGAAAACCATCCAAAGCCTCTACATCATGGCTTAAGATGTCAGTAGCTATTCATCCCAAGTGAGATGTGTGTTTTAGCAGTGCCTCCTTATAACTTTGAAGAAGTGGTTCAAATAGAAGTCATTCATTTGATACTAAAATTTTCATTGTATCCCATCCTTGACTACACCATAATAGGAATTTATGCTACCGAAGCTGATTAATATGGCGAATAACTAAAGTAGGAGAGACTGTATATCACACTGTTGCCTAGTGTCCGAGCACGAGCAGAGTATGAGAGTATTCCTCCACCTGCCCGAGGAAGACAGTGAAGTAAGGGGCTAAGGTGGCCAAACTTCTAAAAGCATTACCATATGTTGTATTTTCCAAGAAAATCCAGGAACAGATATCAAGGAAGTGGGAATTTAAAAAAGAAAACAAGTACTTCTAAATATGTGAGTTTAATCACATACAAAAATGTACTCTTAAAAGTAAGCATAATTTATATTCTCATTTTTTCCTTGTTATTCCTTCATCTTGATGGGTGTCAAAAAGCTACATTTTTCAGGTAAGTTGCAATTGCTTCATAACTTGAGCATCCACTGTGATTATATGCTACAGGGTCGACAGCTAAAGCACTGAATGGCCATTTTTAATGCTATCTATAATACTATTCTCCTTTTGTGTCCAGAATTCAGGTGCTTGTATTCTGCCACAATTATCATTTGACATTTGGAATGGACTGGGGTTCAGGTTATTTTTTTAAAAACTACCGATCATCAAAAGAATGCATCAATGATAATTTCAATCTTAGCAGGCCTGTTTTCACCTAAACTGTTTGATCTCGTGTAATTATAGGTTAATACTCTATTTAGAAAGACCTCAGCAACTGTAGTTCAAGGCATTCACATATGTACTTCATGCAGGACAGCTTAGCTCTGGAAAAGCAGGGTCAATAATGATAAATGCAGAACCAGATTATAGTTTAAGTGATAGGAAGGTGCTGAGTGAAATTAGTGATGGAGAACAACTAGAAACTTCTGGGATCTATTCTGAGGTAAGCTAGCAGCAGATAAACTGCTTCCTTCACTAAAATGAGAGGAACAAAAGCATAGCAGAACTGAGGGAGATACATTCCATCTGCCAAGAGTTCTTCCTGCTTTTCTTTGCTGAAGGGGTATTTGCTTCTGTCCAGAGATTGAAAATTAACTCCTTTCTGATAAGAACAAAAGGAAGAAGCAATCTCTTTCCCACATAACATCAGTTATAGCATACATAGGCAAATAGTCCAGTGGTTACTCTGAAGAATACTTTGGCTGATTTTCTTTTGTAAAAATATTAGATATTAAATCTAAAAATCCACAAAAGTAAACTAAGAAAACATGCGAATATTTAATGCTGGAATCAAAAAGGGTTCTCAGAACAGCTCCCACCTCATAAGATGACTTGTGCCATCTGAGGATCAGTAGGTCATAAATTTCTATTGATTCAAGTTCTGATTCAAAACACCAAACTCATAGCATTGACTTCCACAAAAAGCCTTCGTAGAGTCAACTGTTCTTAATATTCATGGCGAAAGGCTTTGTGTGCAGATATCATGGCAGAATTACAACAGGTCACCTTGAGTAGGACCTTCAGATAGTAACAGTAGAGAAGGTTCAGTAAGAGAAAAAATGGGAGCCTAATGTGAAACAGATTGACCGTTTCAGTTACCTTTCAAAGGTATCTAGACCTTTCACACAACTTCAGAAATATAAGTTAAACTCACACACACACACACACAAACACATTTTGCATTAATTCAGTGGTCATTTTCTGATCACTAGGATGATATCAATGGAATCACTTCAACTTCTATTATAGACTCCTGTGAGAATTCAATTCCAGGCACAATACTCACTAATACACAAAGGCCTGTTACTCTTTTCCAGTCTCAGGAACTGGGACCAATATTAAAAGATCATCACAGTCAGAAATCAGTCACTTAGACTCCTGTGTTTGACACAACAGTGAATAAGTCTGAAAAATTATTGCCTATTTTTTTAAGCTGCAATAGCACAGGATTTGGTGTTGGTTTGTTAGGTATGTGTAGATGCATCCAGCTGAGTATTTCTTGAGATAACTGCCAATAACATCCTTTTGCTCCATCAACACCGCTTGTTAGTATCCTTACAAAAGTTGTCAGGTCAGCTATGTATTTTGGAAGTTACATAAGCCTCTGTGTACATGCATTACTAGTTCCAGTTAAACTTTTTGGATTTCCATATATTAACATCACAGAACTAGATAAACTCTAGAGAGGAAATCCAACATTGGAGTGTCAGTGGCAAAGCTCAGAGTTTAAATCTTAAGTCATACATATAGTTCATGCTCATTAGGAAAGCTGTGCATTTTTCTCACACCTCTGCACTTCCAGTTGTCTTAACCACTGAACATGGAAGTGCTCAAATACCAAAGGCATGACTCTTTCATGTTATTTGTGGCCTGACCAGGGCAGGAAGTTTCAGAGACCTCATGAGGATTCTCCCTCTTATGTTATTTTCAGCTCCATGTTTGTGTTTGTAGAAGTCTGAATACTTCCCAAGGCTTGGTCAAAAGCAAATGAATGTAAATCTTCTTCTAAAGCAAGTCCTCAGAGGCCTCACAATTGTATTTTCTTAGAAGCTAAGAGGATACTATCTCAGACAGCTAATATTTCTTGACCTATAAACCAGATTCAATAAACAGTAGGAGATTTTTAAAATATAATATAAACCTAACTCAAAATAATCATTCATTTTACATATCTGTGAATGGAACAGGGGCCCAAATCAATCTAGAGCACACAATTACACAACAAATTACACTTATCCATATTGCTATTTGTCTAACCATAGAATTCTACATTTTATTGAAAATATCAAGAAATTATGATTGCAGCGGAAGGAAATTGCAAAAGGGTGTAACTAGGTCTTAATATCAGCAATCATCAAAAACTCAGCAAAGTGATGAGAAGGTACAGTAATTCCATGCAAGGCCACTACCAGTATATATCTCCCCCTCTGGAGGAATGACCTTTAAGGCACTTTCATGGGGAAAGTCTGGCTGAAAAAGGATGCCTTTCCTTCAAGCAAGGACATTAATATCAAAATGTGCATGATGTGGAGTGTGGAGGAGCATGAGCTCTGTAATTCCATTCCCACTTACCTCCTTGAAACTGCTTTTCACCCGCCCACAGAACAACCAAACTCAGACTCTTTATACCCAGCTCTGATCATTGTTACTAGTTCACATACCCATAATCTAAAAAATGTCTTTGTGTGCTAGGTTTAAATATCACTCTTATTTTAAGTCTTCCACTTTATGTTCACCAGGAAGTGGGGAACTCCCAAGTTTCTGTTAGTAGAAGCTATATTCTCTTAGTCCAATTAGGTAGAAACCAATTGAAAGAAGATAGTGTAAAACAAATAGAGTGGGGCCGGTGCTGTGGTGCAGTGGGTTAACGCCCTGGCCTGGAGCGCAGGCATCCCATATGGGCGCTGGTTCGAGACTTGGCTGCTCCTCTTCCAGTTCATCTCTCTGCTGTGGCCTAGGAAAGCAGTGGAAAATGGCCCAAGTCCTTGGGCCTCTGAATCCACATGGGAGACCGAGAAGAAGCACCTGGCTCCTGGCTTCAGATTGGCACAGCTCCAGCCGTTGTGGCCAATTGGGGAGTGAACCATTGGATGAAAGACCTCTCTCTCTCTCTCTCTCTCTCTCTCTCTGCCTCTCCTCTCTCTGTGTAACTCTGGCTTTCAAATAAATAAATAAATAAATCTTTAAAAACAAAAACAAAAAACAAATAGAGTAGTATTTGTTTATATAGGATTAGTTGAGAGTATATGAATCTTTTGAACCAAATACCACTTTTCCAAACACTTGAGTGTTGAATTTCATAAATGTTTTATGAGGCTAACGAATGTTCAATTAAAAAAATTTTCTCAGTATCACATAGTGTTTGTCAAAAACTTAGGTTGAATGGCTTTTCCAAAAAATACTAGAGATGTAAATATTTCTGTTACATAAATTTTTCTTTTTTTTAAAGATTTATTTAATTTATTTGAAAGAGTTACAGAGAGAGGTAGAGACAGAGAGGTCTTCCATCCATTGGTTCACTCCCCAGATGGCCGCAATGGCCCGAGCTATGCCGATCCGGAGCCAGGAGCCAGGAGCTTCTCCCGGGGCTCCCACGTGGGTGCAGGGGCCCAAGCACTTGGGCCATCTTCTGCTGCTTTCCCAAACCATAACAGAGAGCTGGATCTGAAGAGGAGCATCCAGGACATGAACCAGCGCCCATATGGGATACCAGTACTTCAGGCCATGGCTTTAACCTGCTGTGCCACAGCACTGACCCCACATATATTTTCAATGACAGAATCACAGTGAACTGTGAAAAGAATTGTATATAGCTCAACAAGAGTTACTATATACTTTTTTCTGGTCTCTGCTCTAACCTGGTTTACCTGCTGGTGGTCAGCCACCCAGTGGATATTGAAAAGCATATAAACAATCAGTCAAGTCTCTCAAACAATAGGTTAACAGACAAAATGGTATGTGAGGCTAGAGAATAAGCATTATTTTATGACCAAAAGGCCAAGGGGAAAAATTTAAAGTAATTATTCTCATCCTAAACTCTAATTTTGCCTAGAGGTAGGGCCACATTCATGTCAAGAAGGGAAATATAGCCTAAAACACTCAGCCTGGTTTGGTTTCAAGAGTATTCCTTTCCTTGTACAGGGAGCTCCTGTTACACTTGACTTGAAGCAATGCTAATGGAACATTGAAGATACACTGTATAGTATATTTCATTCTTGATACTAATATAGCATAAGAAAATTCTAGACCTAAAGTCAGCTAGTGGTAGCCCACAGGCTATTTTTATTGATAAAGTTTTATTGGAACACAGACACACCCATGCACTAACTAGTCTCTATATCTGCTTTCCCACAACTAATTAGTTGTGGCAGAGAGGATAAGTACCACAACACTGAAAATATTTATCAACTATCCCTTTGCAGAAAAGATTGGCAGAATTCCGTTTTAGATGCAACCTTACTGTTTATATCTGTGTGATCTTGAGCAAGCTGCCTGGCTTATCTAATTTCTCTCAGGAAGATTGTAACTATTGACATTGCCAAGCTTTTGTGACACTTAAATGAGATAAGTCCAGTGAACCACTTACTCCAGGATTAGATGCATAGCTAGATGTCAAATAGCATTACAAAGGCATTGAATAAGTGATCTTGATCTTGTAGTGATTGAACTTCATTGCAGATGTTTTTTGAAAACCATTTCTGCAGTAGCTGCTGGCAATTAAAATAAGAGAGGTGATAAAGAATTTAAAACAAAAAAAAGTTGGGTACATTTAATCTGTAGGGAAAAGGCAGAAGCAGAGATACATGGGGGAACAAATTGCTATGTGTACTTGGATCTCTATTCATTGTTTCATTCTAAGTCTGCAGGCTCAGTCTTATGTTTTTATTGTTAAAAGGAATCCAGAATAATGCAATAATACCAGAAAAGAACATCCCAGACCCATCACCCCAGGGTGTTTGTAAAACTTTAGTGGTCCATTATTGATATCAATCTAAAGTAGGTCACAATGGCAAATGCTAAACAGTTGTCTTAAGCTGCAGAGGATATACAGGGATTTTTTTTAAAAAATCTTAAACAAAACCAGCAACTACTAACTGAAGCCAAATCCACCTCTTGATACAATGGGAATTAATCAATGAAATCCCCTGTACAAACATTTATTTCTCTATGATTCTCAAACAGGGATGATTCTTCTCCAAAGAGATATGTGGCAAAGTTGGAGATGTATTCAGCCATCACAAACAACACAATTAGTGGGTGGTAGATGCTACTGACATTTAGTTGGTAGAGGCTGCTAAACATCCTACACACACAAATACACACATTCAGAATCTTTCCAGCCCAAATGCCATTAGTGCCAAAGTTAAGAAAACTTGACCTATCTTAAGTCAGATAAAAAATTAGATATAATAGAAATGTTACCGCAAAATAACTTCTTTGTCAACACATGGAACTCCTCTTAAAATGGATTCAAGGTGACTGTATCAAATTTTAAATGACTCTTCTTTCCTATTCCTTATCTTGAAGACACTAAGGTAACTATGGTCATTTAACGCACTTATTAAATCCCCTTTACTGAGCTGCTACTGTGCATGAGACAATGTGGTAAACACAGAGATAAAACAGTGAGAAAAACAGGCATGCTTCCTGCATGCCTGGAGCATGTGGTATACCAAAGTACATTATTCATAAATTCAGTGAGCAGAATATTGTTTGCATTTCCAGTTTTCCTGCTTTACTCAGTATGGGCTTGCTTTGGTCTCACCACATCCTACATATTGGACTAAATATGACTAAGCAAAATGTAGAAGATACACTGTGTTCCCACACCAAGCTTATCGGTAACTCTAATGTATGATAAATACTACCAGATGCTTTGGTAGCTCAGGAAACTGACCTCAATTTTGGAGAACTGAGGATGTGAGGAGGACATTTCCCAGAGAACATGACAGTAGAAGGGTTTCAGACAATTGTAAGTATTTCAGTGTGGTAGAAGCACAAAACCCGGAGCTTGGAAGGTCATCAGGGGCAGGTTGTGATGACGCTTGCATCACACCTGTAGATGTTTGGACTTCCTCCCAAGGACATCCCATAGGACTATGGAATATGGACTCCATTACTCATTTCAGACTTTTCCCACCTAAAATTTGTTTAGTAGTAAATCAAATAAAATTATATTTACCTACTGTATTCATACTGGAAATACATCAAACACAGAAAAGATACTCAATATTAGTTGGAGTAGGTGAAAGTGTCTATGTTTAGAAGGAGATAAATGTCACAAATTAGTTTTATGCAGTAGTGCTGAAGATAGTCTTTCAGAGTCAAGAAAATATGACATTTAAGAAAACTCACTTTTTCCGAAATATGGGCTGACATTTTTTGATACAGACAGAAGTAAATCCCTGCCATATGCTATTTAAAATGCCAGATCCACCCAGAGAGCCGTTGCCTGGGCATTTAGGTGTCACCTCTGAAAGTAATATGCTTCTCAGGAGTGTCAGACACAGCTTCTCATTCAGTGCGTAAAAAAAAATTACAGAAAGTTTCAGAGGAGCCAGGGCAGACAAGATGACAATTTACTGCTCTTTAATCTCACTTTCCATGCTCATCTTCCCATTTTAAAAAGAAAAACAATTGCAACTGAGTTTTTCTATCCAACGTTTATCAACTTTTTCACATTAAAGCAAACTGCAAAATGTAGAGGCAAGTGGTTTCCTAAGAGAGATAGAACAAAACTAGTTATTTATAAAGCTTGTGGTAGATTTTTGTGGTTTAGGTTTGCAGGTGTTAACTTCCTCCCTGATATCATTTTCTCCTATTATTCTTGCATATTCTCTAAAGAAAATTTTTTTCTCAAGTAGAAAATAAATGCTGAAAGTCAAAACCATGATAGGCATAAACTCAATTTCTTACTACTTAGTTCTTACTACTTAGTTTCTTACTAGTTAGTTATTTATTTTCTTATTACACTTCCAAACAAAATGAAAAATAATGTAGCATATTAATGTCCTTGCTTATTTTAAAATTAAAGTTGTAGTTGTTAATCCTATAACTACTTGTGTTAAAAGGCTTCATATTTATTTGTGTGTCCATTATTCCTAAAATAGTCATGTGGAAAAATCACATTTATTCAGCTTGTAACAGATATTATTAGCAGACACAATGGGTGTGTTCACTTGGGGTATCACCAAATAATCAGCATCAGGCAGTAAATGATCAGAAGAAAGCTTTATTTATGATAGGTAAAGGAGATGATGAGAAAATATAATTCCTTAAAAGAAACTGCCTCAACAAGAAACAATTTGCCAGGATTTTTATAGAAAAGTTATAGGAGTTTCCAGACTTATTTTTTAAAGAGAGCGAGAGACATATCGAGAGACAGAGTGTCTTTGCTCAGGCAACAGCCAGCCAATGTTGAAAGCCATAGTTTAACCCACTGCACCACAGTATGTTCAAAGATGTGATTCAGACTGATTTCTTACGGTTGTTCTTGCCTGTCACCACTGGCTTGCATTCTGATTGGGAAGAAACAGTTATTAAACAAAAAGAAAGACATTTTACAGTCTACTGGGGAGCAAGAAATAAAAAAAAAATGAAGTATAACGGGTAATTGAATAAGGAAATGCTGGGAGACAGCTTTAAATGGGGATGAAGAGAGGCTCATTGGAACCTGAGCTTTGAGAGGTGGCAACTTTGCCTTTGAATTTTTCTCTGACTTCATGGAAACACTTGGGGAGCCTTGAAGAAACACTTAAGACTAGTACAAGTTTCTCTTTAGCCCAAAGCATAGACTTACATAGGCATGATAGTAATATAGCCTGCTCTGAGGACAGTGCTGCAAGATAAAACTCTGATGAGAAGACAGTTTCAGATTCTTGGCCCCTGTACCTGTGCCCCTTCTTGCTTGAATTATACACCCTTATTTACAGTATCTATTGTAAACCTACAATGCAAGTCATGGTTATAGATTGGATAGAAATATGAATAAATCACAATTCTGCCCTCAAGGATCTGAGAATTTACCCACCAAGCTAATGTACGTTACTGCCCAATAGTTCCTATGGGTATTTTAGAATAGTTAGGAAGTAAAAATATACTTAGGGGTCAGAAATAAATGCTTTGGGCTAAAGTCACATATATGTAAAGAAAAAGAACAAACAAGCCAAAGACGCTTTGCAGTTTTCCCACAAAACCCACACTGCTTGCCCCAGCAGCAGAAGTGACTAAGGAGGGTAGTTAGTAAAACACTAGACATCCTGCCGGATCTTCTTTGTTAGCAAACTTTACAACAGGCTTCAGAACAATGCACGCCATTTGTCCCAGATATCGCTGATGTTTCACTGGGAAGCACCAATTGACTAGGCCAAAACGTTCCTTTGCTTCTGCCACACAGGCCACATCCAGCGCACCTGCTCTTCCCACACTTTATTCTGCTGGCCTAAAGCAGCAGCCTGGCACCTTGGCTTTGTGGGCACAGGACTGAGTATTGTACTTTCCGTTTTTAAATTCTGCTGAATCTATTACTATCATAGGCCTATGTAAGCCTATGTTTTGGACTAAAGAGAAACTTGTACTAGTCTTAAGCATTTCTTCAAGGCTCCCCAAGTGTTTCCATGAAGTCAGAGAAATATGCAACGGTGAAATCGCCACCTCTCAAAAGCTCAGGTTTCAATGGGCCTCTCTTCATCCCCATTTAAAGCTGTTTCCCAACATTTCCTTACTTAATTCCCTCTTATGCTCCACTTTTTTTTCTCGCTCCCCAGCAGACTGCAAAATATCTTTCTTTTTGTTTAATAACTGTTTCTTCGCCATCAGAATGCAAGCCAGACATGAATTTCTGTGTTGGTTTTGTTCATTGCCTAATCTTGAGCATCTATGCTGGTTTCTGCTCTGTATTAGTGCTCCATAAATATTTGTTCAATGACTCATAAATATTCTTATGCCAAAAACCATAGTGTCTGTATTCCATGTGGTCCATAAACCTGAGAGACAGTATGTAATGCTATGAACTTCTTTTATGAACAAATTTACCTAAGGTGGTGTTATGGGGTGATTGTTGACTCCAGGGCCTATGACTTCAGACTCATGTATTCAGGTTGCAGCTCCGATAATACTTGCTCTGTTACTTTGCCAACACGTCTGCTTTCTCCTCTGAGATGATGATGATGATGCTATTAGTGCCTCCCTTAGAGGGTTGTGGTGAAGATTAAATGAAATAAACCTTGTGTGTATGCCAGTTAGTATTTCTGCTTATTTCCACTTAATGCAGTGTCAGTTTAAGGCCAACCTGTATTTACAATAGTGCGTTTCACTCCGTAGAGCAAATATTTTACTACATGATCTACCAATCATGACAAGGGTGACAGTCTTATATCTACTTAAATTACCAAACTGACACCACAATCTGGGATCAGTGATCAGGTAGGAAACCTCTTCCCTAGTGTCCTTTATAGCTTCAGAAAAGAACATACACATCCAGTAAAAAAAATTTAAAAAATAAAGCAAAAAAGAATCCTAGTAACAAATCTAAAAAAAAAATTAGTTTAGATTTCATCTAGGTCTGAATCAACAACCACTGCTCAGCTAGCCCCCGAAAAAATGTATCCCTTCCATAATCCTCTTTTAAGATTTGTTTGTTTGTTTGAAAGGCAGAGTGACAGAGAGAAGGAGAGACAGAAGAAAAACAGACAGACACAGAGAGAGAGAAAGAGAGAGAGTGAGCGCTCTTCCACCCAGTGGTTCACTCTCCAGATGGCCAGAACAGCGAGGCTGGGCCACACTGCAGCCAAGAGCCAGGAACTCCAAGCTAGTCTAACTCTTGGGTGGTAGGGGCCCAGATATTCGGGTCATCATCTGCTGCATTCATTTCTCTTGCTTGCTTGATCTGGCTAGACAAATAGAACCACGTTAAATAGAGACAATGTAAGTGGGCATACTTGTCTTGTTCCAGATCTTAGAAAGATTTCAGCTTTTCCCCATTCAATATGATGCTAGCTATTCATTTGTTATTTCTAGTTTTTACTATGTTGAGATACATTCTTTGTATACCTAATTTGTTTAGACTTTTTATTGTGAAGTGATGCTAAAGGTTATCAAATATCTTTCCTGTGTCTATAAAAATGATCATATGGTTTCTGTCCTTCATGCCATTGATGTGGTGTGTCATGTTGAATGATTCGCATTTGTTGAGCCAGTTTTGCTTACTAGAGGTGAAACATATTTTATTCCGATGAATAATTTTTTGTTTGTGCTGATGGGTTCAATTTGCTAGTATTTTTTTTAAGGAATTTTGCATCTGTGTTTGACTTGTACTTTACTTTTTTGTTGTATTCTTGTTTGGTTTTGGTTTGAGGGTAATCTTGGCTTCATAATGAATTTGGAAGACTTCCTTTCCTTTTAATTTGAATAAATTATTTAAATAGTAGATAGAACTCAGCAAAGAAGCCTTATGACCCTTGGATTTTCCTTACGGGGAGACTTTATTACTAATCCAATTCATGGTATTGATCTGTTCAGATTGCTAATTTCTTCATGATTCAATCTAGGTAGTATGTATGTATTCAGGAATGTATCCCACATGGCATGGAAGTTCCTGGCTCCTGGCTTCAGCTTGTTACAGCCCCAGCTATTGCAGCAGTCATTTGGAGAGTGAACCAACAGATGAAAGATTCTCTCTCTCTCCCTCTTTCTCTCTCTCTCTCCCTCCCTCCCTTCTTCCCTCCCTCTCAAATAAACAAAATAAATCTTAAAAAAAAAGAATGGTTTCAATGCCAATAGAAATGGAAAAGAAATCAACAAAGGAGTTGACATTTAGCTTAGTAGTTATGATGTTTGCATTCTACATCACAGTGCCTGTATTCTATTTGTGGCTGTGGCTCCTGACTCTCGCTTCCCACAAGTACAGAAACTGGAAAGCAGTGGTGAAGGCTCCCTTAATTTCTGCCACCAATGTTGGAGATATGATTGTGGACAGGGCCTGTTTCTGGCTCTGTCGCAGGCATTTGAGTAGTGACTATAAATGAGCTTGCTCCTGCTCTCACTCTCTTTGTCTCTCTCTGCCTTTCAAATAATTAACAAATAAATAAAGATATTGAAAGAAATCAAGAAAGCAATCCCATTTACAATAGCTAAATAAATAAATGAGTACATAAGAATCATAAGAATAAATTTTACAGAAGAGATTAAAGAAATATATAATGAAAGCCACAAAACACTGATGACATAAAAGCCAAAAAAAAGGGAATACATCCACTATTAACATGTCCATACAACCCAAAGCAGTATACATATTCAATATAATATTTATGAAATATCAGTGACATTTTCACAGAACTATTAAAAGAAACCCAAATTCATAAGGAACTAGGAAAGAAAAGCTTAAATAATTAAATAAACCTTGAGCAAAAAGAGACAAAGCAGGACTCATTGTACTATCTGACTTCAAATTATATTATAAAACTATAGTAATCAAAACAACATGGTATTGGGGTGAAAACAATAATGTAGAACAATGGAACAGAATAGATAAATATATGTATAAGTAAACCCATGCATCTATAGACAATTGATCTTTGAAAGGTGCTAAGAGCATGCAATGGAGAAAGACAGCATCTTTAATAAGTGGTGCTCAAAATTGGATATCCATATAGAAAAGAATGAAACTAGACCCTCATCTCCCACCAAATACAAAAAAATCTACTCAAAATGATTAAAGGATTGGATAGTTAGCTTAGTGGATTAGACATCTACATCCCACATCTGAGCTCTGACTCCAGTTTTCTGCCAATGCAGACCCTGGAAGTAGTAGTGATGGAAGTAATTGGTTTCCTGGAACTACATGGGAGATAACATCTCCTAATTCTGGTCCCAACCCAGCTCTGGCCAATGTGGGCATTTGGGGAATGAACCAGTAGACAGGAACTTTCTCTATCCATCTTTGTCTGTTTGTCTCTCTCTGCCTCTCAAATAAATAAAAGTAATTTAATTTTTTTTGTGGGTGAACGACTTAAATGTAAGACCTGACATTGTGAAGCTCCTGGAAGAAAGCGTAACATAAAGGCTTCAGGACATCGGAGTGAGCCAGGATTTCTTCAGTAAGATCCCAGAAGCATAGGAAACAAAAAATAGACAAGTGGAATTATATCAGACTAAAAGCATCCGCACAGAAGAAGCAATTAACAAAGAGACAAAAAATTGCAACAAAACACTTATATTTTGTTTCCATTTTCCACACATTTTTGATATATTATCATAGATAACAATAATGTACCATATATTTTATAAAAGCTAGAAGGATTGTTAATGTTCACCACAAATAAATGAAAATTAGGAGACAGAGATGTTATTGTGCCTTGAACATCGCACAGTGTTTACATATGGTGACCATCACACAATGCTTGCAGAAATATGTACAATTTATGTGTGCCAATAAAAAGAAAAATCATCCAGGTCAGAGGTTTGGGGTCATTAGGAAAATATCCTGAGGTTATCTGAAGAAACTCAAAGGGAAATTCTGAGTTTACACAAATAATTCATTAGTAATTATTTCATTATTTGTGATTCTAAAGTTACTTTGAGAATTCTAACACTAAAAATGTAAAGTTCAAATGTTTCCTGTCCAGTTATTCTCACGCTTAGGCCCATGAATGTACTCCAGGAAATCTATGACCTCCTTAAAGGCATGAAAAATGTAGTAGAAACATGCATTCTTAAATTATTGGGAGAGAGCTTCTAGACTTTCATCAGACTCACAAACGGGCCCATAACCAAAAGAGAGATCAAGAACCACTATAGGGGCCAGTGCTGTGGCACAGTAGGTTAATCCTCCACCTGTGGCACCGGCATCCCATATGGGTGCCAGTTCTAGTCCCAGCTGCTCCACTTCCAGTCTAGCTCTCTGCTATGGCCTGTGAAAGCAGCGGAGGATGGCCCAACTCCCTGGGCCCCTGCACCCATATGGGAGACCAGAAGGAAGCACCTGGCTCCTGGCTTCGGATTGGTGCAGCTCCGGCCGTTGAGCCATTTGGGGAGTGAACCAATGGAAGGAAGACCATTCTCTCTCTCTCCCCCTCACTGTCTGTAACTCTGCCTCTCAAATAAAATAAACAAAATCTTAAAAAAAAAAAAAAAAGAACCGCTATAAACCCTCTTATTCTATAAAGAACAAACCCTTGAGGTGTTAGGAAAATAACCAAACATCACATAGCTAATAAGTAACAAAGTCTGAAGTATATAATCAAGGTCATCTAAATCCCAGCAGGAATTCAAGAAAGCATTACAGAACAAAAGGGAAAACATGCATGTGAGAATATAAAGAATATATGTTTAATATGTACATATATTAACTATTATAAAATCTGTGTTGCTCAGCTTTAGATGATCATATTCAAATGTCTTATAGAAAATGATTTTTGATAATGCTAACTGATCTCAGACATAGTTAAAAATCATGGCAAGTGGTACAGGGTAGGAAATAATTCCTTCACATGGATGTTATATAAGAGCCTTCTTTGTGTTTTATAACTGGTGGCTTGGATGTTGTAAACTTCAAAGTAAAAACTCTACATCAAAAGTTCTAAGGAATTCATACCAAAAAGCATTTAAAAACATCCAGCTTTGTTGTATTTGTGTATATGGTACATTACTGAGAACCATGAGACTCTATGCCACATTCTCTACTGGAGAGGAGTAACAATCTTGTAGTGTTTTCAAGTTGTTAATTTAATAAGTGCTATTCATCACTGAGAAATTTTAGTTTGTATTTCCTAGCTTCAGTCTTATACTTGTTTGAGTTTTTATAAAAAATTATTATATAACGTATGTTTCACATACCCACTTTGAAAAGCATAAACACTGATAGAAGCACATAATGATAACTTAGGACATATTACATGAAAAAATGCTGAATCGCAATATCACTTGAGGTAAAAATATTTTAGAACTGAATCATAAAAACATATAATCTTTGATTTGGGAGGAATTAGAGACTTTGAATTTTTGTTCCATAAATGAAGAGACTCGTACCAAAGAAATAATGTGATCCAATTTATTAAAGTCAAACAGAAAGTTATATATTAATGACAAAGTGGAAAGCTTCAATGTAGAACTGTAATAATTCCAACAAGAATATGCTGTTTCATCTTTCAGAGTATACTTGAAGCAATAAAAGTATTATTTTTGTCAGAGTATTATTTTTTGAGGTCAGAAATTATTTAGTTGCTCAAAATGGATTTCATATACAAAAGAATATGGACTACAAATGGTGAACTTTTCAGTCCTTTATATGTTGACCAGAACTTACATTTGAAATTTCAAAAAAAAAATTTCAAAATCATAGATTATTAGAAATGGAAATAATGTCAGATTGATCATGCAAATCAAGGGCTTCATTTTAGAGGTGTAGCAGCTAGGACACAAGATATGTAAATTTCTTAAGGTCATGTGATCCCAGTTACACTCATGCTTCTTATAGAGAACTTTTGCTGCTTGAATCCTGACACCTTGATACAATCACATGGTTCCAGGAAGTTGTTTGTTTCATTTTGTTTTTATCTGTTCTTTTGATTTTTCTACAGAGACAAGCTTTATCTGAGAAGGAAGGTAGTTTTATTTCCTCCTTTCTAACCAGTATACATTTCCTTGACTTTTCTTACTGCATTAGCTATGATTTCCAGCTCAATGTTGAAAATTGAGGCATGTGGAGACATGTTTGTCTTGTTCCTGATCTCATTAGGAAAATTCTAGTATCTAATCATGAAGTATAATGTTAGCTGTAGGTATTTTGCAAATACACTTGATTAGATTAAGGAAGCTTCACTTTTTTACGAGTTTACTGAGGTTTTTTTTTTTTTTTTATCATGAATTGGCATTGAATTTTGTCAAATGCTTTTCCTGTATCTGCTCTTGGATCATTTAAGTTTTATTTGGCCTCATGAAGTGATGGATTTCATTAATTTATTTTTGGATATTGAACCAGCTGTGCATACCTAGGACGAATCTCACCTGATCATTGTTTATAATTGAGTTTAATTTGCCAATATTTTGTTGAGGAATTTTCTACCTATGTTCATGAAGGTATTGGTTTGTATGTTTTTTTTAAACTTTTATTTAGTAAATATAATTTTCCAAAGTACGGTGTATGGATTACAATGGTTTTTCCCCCCTATAACTTCCCTCCCACCTGCACCCCTCCCATCTCCCGCTCCCTCTCCCATTCTATTCACATCAAGATTCATTTTCAATTATCTTCATATACAGAAGATTGATTTAGTATAAATTAAGTAAAGATTTCATCAGTTTGCACCCACACAGAACATAAAGTGTAAAATACTGTTTGAGTACTAGTTATAGCATTAATTCACCTTGGACAACACATTAAGGACAAAGATCCCACATGGGAAGTAAGTACACAGTGACTCCTTTTGTTGACTTAACAATTTGACACTCTTGTTTATGGCGTCAGAAATCTCTCTAGGCTCTAGTCATGAGTTTCCAAGGCTATGGAAGCCTCTTGAGTTCACTGACTTCAATCTTATTTAGACAAGGTCATAGTCAAAGTGGAAGTTCTCTCCTCCCTTCAGAGAAAGGTACCTCTTTCTTTGATGGCCCATTCTTTCTACTGGGATCTCACTTGCAGAGACCTTTCACTTAGGTCCTTTTTTTTTTTTTTTTCCCCAGAGTGTCTTGGCTTTCCATACCTAAAATACTCTCATGGGCTCTTCAGCCAGATCCGAATGCCTTAAGGGCTGATTCTGAGGCCAGAGTGCTGTTTAGGACATCTGCCCTTCTATGAATGTGCTGTGTATCCCACTTCCCATGTTGGATCATTCTCTCCCTTTTTTATTCTATCAGTTAGTATTTGCAGACACTAGTCTTGTTTGTGTGATCCCTTTGACTCTTAGACCTATCAGTGTGATCAATTGTGAACTGAAATTGATCACTTGGACTAGTGAGATGGCATTGGTACATGCAATCTTGATGGGATTGTATTGGAATCCCCTGGCACATTTCTAACTCCACCATTTTGGTTTGTAGTTTTCTCATAATGGCTTTGTCTGGTTTTGGTACTGGGATAGGGCTGGCTTTATATATGTTTTATGAGGAAGTAGCATCATGGTTAGTGGTGCATTAAGCCTGTGCTTGTAAAGTAAATTTAATTTAAGTTATTGCAAAAAGTAAAGGACAAAAAGAGGGGGAGGAGGCAAGATGGCGGAATAGGAAGGGAGCACACTGATAGTCTGGGGAGAGATAGTTTAATAAAAGTGGAGATACTGCAGGTTCAAGGAAGAGTAGGGGAGGAAACAGCAAAAGAAACTCTTCCAGAACGCGTGATTCACAGCGGACCTGCGTGGAGAGCGTGGGAGCCCACAGTTCGGGACACCAGCGGCAGACTCAACACACCAGCGCTGGAACGCGAGGTGAGCCGAACCTCAATAGCCCGAGACACCGGCAGGCAAGGGAGAGAGGAGACTAGAGGGAACGACCCCCGGGGGTGGAAAGTTCACCAGGCTAACTGGAAGAGAGAGAGAGAGAGAAAAAAAAAAGGTGACTGGTACGGACATGGGTTTCTCTCTCTCCGCTCACCTCTCAAGGGCGAGCAAGACAAAGAGCAGGCGCCATCTTGGACATACATCATAAGCAGAGTGACCTCAGGTCTGCACCGGCCCTGAGCCTAGCAGAAAAACCTGACTCTGGGCAGGGCGAATTAACAGGAGATTAGGACCTAGTAAATTTGTGGTGCCACTGAACTGAGACTGTGAAAAAAGAGACAGTGGGGAGAGAACTCACAGAATTCACGTGAGCACTCTCCAGAGACGCTACAATTCCGTAACTTTGGCAACCCAGTGGGAGACTGAAGGAGAATTTGAGCCCACTCTGAGGGCCGAACAGATTCCCTGTGTGGTCCTTGGGAAAGAGCTTCCGATCTCTGGCTCCTGTGGGTATATCATTTGCCTGCTAACTACCTCCAACTTCGTTCAGCTGTGCGGAATTACTTCCCTTTTGAATCAAAAAAAAAAGAAAGAGAGAGAGAGAGAGATTTACCACGCCTAACCTGGGAGTGTCACCTTTGGCACACCAAACAGAGCTCTCAGGCCACACCCATCTCAAGCCCTAAGGCTCCATCAAAAACAGATAGTCCACTTAATCTAGAGTCATAGTATAACAAGAAAAAGCACTGCAGTGAAGAAACCAAGTATCTCCAATATGCCAAATAACAAACGCAAAAACCGAGGTACTAAAAACAAGGAAGTCACCATGACTCCCTCAAATGAAAAAGACACCCCAATTCAAGATTATGAAGATGATGACATAGAAGAAATGCAAGAAGCAGATCTCAAAAAATTGATAAGAACATTAAGAAGTTCTCAAAAACAAATCCTTGAACTACAGAAATCCTTAATGGACAAGATAGAAAATCTCCCTCGTGAAAATGAAATATTAAGGAGGAATCAAAATGAAACGAAACAACTAGTACAACAGGAAACTGTGATAGTGACTGAAGTGAAGAATTCAATAGATCAAATGAAAAACACAATAGAGAGCCTTACAAACAGAATGGGTGAAGCAGAAGAGAGAATATCGGACTTAGAAGACAGAGAACAGGAAAGGATACAGTCAGACCAAAGAAAAGAAGAGGAAATTAGAAATCTAAAATATATTGTTGGGAATCTACAGGATACTATTAAAAAACCCAACATTCGGGTTCTAGGAGTTCCTGAAGGCATGGAGAGGGAGAAAGGATTAGAAGGCCTTTTTAGTGAGATATTAGCAGAAAATTTCCCAGGTTTGGAGAAGGACAGAGAAATCCTAGTACAGGAAGCTCACAGAACCCCTAATAAACACGACCAAAAGAGATCCTCACCACAACACGTTGTAATTAAACTCTCCACAGTGAAATATAAAGAAAAGATCCTAAAATGTGCAAGAGAGAAACATCAGATTACTCTCAGAGGATCTCCAATCAGACTCACAGCTGACTTCTCATCAGAAACTCTACAAGCTAGGAGGGAATGGCGAGATATAGCCCAGGTACTAAGAGAGAAAAACTGCCAGCCCAGAATATTATATCCTGCAAAGCTATCATTTGTGAATGAAGGTGAAATAAAGACCTTTCACAGCAAACAGAAATTGAAAGAATTTGTTGCCACTCGTCCAGCCCTGCAAAAGATGCTTAAAGATGTGTTACACACAGAAACACGGTCATCAATATGAAAGAAGGTAAAGGAAGGAAACCAAGGAAGGAAACCTCACAGCAAAAGATCACAGGGAATTCAAAGCATATATTAGAACTTATCTTTGGCAAATGGCAGGGCAAAGTTACCACTTATCATTAGTCACATTGAATGTGAATGGCCTGAACTGTCCAGTTAAAAGACACCGATTGGCTGATTGGGTTAAGGAACAAAACCCATCTATTTGCTGCTTACAAGAAACACCTCTTTCCAACAAAGATCCATACAGACTGAAAGTGAAAGGCTGGAAAAAGATATACCATGCCAACAGAAATGAAAAAAGAGCGGGCCTAGCCATCTTAATATCGGACAACATAAACTTTACCACAAAAACTGTTAAGAGAGACAAAGAGGGGCACTATATCATGATTAAGGGATCAATACAACAAGAAGATATAACAATTATCAATGTATATGCACATAACTACAGGGCACCAGTTTATCTAAAAGATTTATTAACGGACTTAAAGGGAGACTTAGACCCCAATACAATAGTACTGGGGAATTCAATACTCCACTCTCAGAAATAGACAGATCAATAGGACAGAAGATCAACAAGGATACAGTAGATTTAAACGACACTATAGCCCAAATGGATCTAACAGATATATACAGAACTTTCAATCCTACAGCTAAAGACTTTTCATTCTTCTCAGCAGTACATGGAACCTTCTCTAGGATTGACCACATACCAGGCCATAAAGCAAATTCAAAAGAATTAGAATCATACCATGCAGCTTCTCAGACCATAAAGGAATGAAGTTGGAAATGAGCAACTCAGGAATCCCTAGAGCATACGCAAACACATGGAGATTGAACAACATGCTCCTGAATGAACAATGGGTCATAGAAGAAATCAAAAGAGAAATCAAAAACTTTCTGGAAGTAAATGAGGATAACTGCACAACATACCAAAACTTATGGGACGCAGCAAAAGCAGTGTTAAG
The DNA here is from genome assembly GCF_964237555.1 of Oryctolagus cuniculus. Taxonomy (NCBI): domain Eukaryota; kingdom Metazoa; phylum Chordata; class Mammalia; order Lagomorpha; family Leporidae; genus Oryctolagus; species Oryctolagus cuniculus. Next base: position 73,519,025 of record NC_091445.1, read on the forward strand.
AGGAAAGTTTATATCAATAGGTGCCTACATCAAGAAATTGGAAAGGCACCAAATAGATGAGCTTTCAATTCACCTCATGGATCTAGAAAACCTACAGCAAACCAGACCCAAATCTAGTAGGAGAAGAGAAATAATTAAAATCAGAGAAGAAATCAACAGGATTGAATCGAGAAAAACATTACAAAAAATCAGACAAACGAGGAGCTGGTTTTTTGAAAAAATAAACAAAATTGACACCCCATTGGCCCAACTAACTAAAAAAAGAAAAGACCCAAATCAATAAAATCAGAGATGAAAAAGGAAATGTAACAACAGACACCACAGAAATAAAAAGAATCATCAGAAATTACTACAAGGACTTGTATGCCAGCAAACAGGGAAACCTATCAGAAATGGATAGATTCCTGGACACATGCAACCTACCTAAATTGAACCAGGAAGACATCAAAAACCTAAACAGACCCATAACTGAGACAGAAATTGAAACAGTAATAAAGGCCCTCCCGGCAAAGAAAAGCCCAGGACCAGATGGATTCACTGCTGAATTCTACCAGACATTTAAAGAAGAACTAACTCCAATTCTTCTCAAACTATTCAGAACAATCGAAGACGAGGGAATCCTCTCAAATTCTTTCTATGAAGCCAGCATCACCTTAATTCCTAAGCCTGAAAAAGATGCAGCACTGAAAGAATTACAGACCAATATCCCTGATGAACATAGATGCAAAAATCCTCAATAAAATTCTCGCCAATAGAATGCAACAACACATCAGAAAGATCATCCACCCAGACCAAGTGGGATTTATCCCTGGTATGCAGGGATGGTTTAATGTGCGCAAATCAATCAATGTGATACACCACATTAACAGACTACAGAAGAAAAACCATATGATTATCTCAATAGATGCCGAGAAAGCATTTGATAAAATACAACACCCGTTCATGATGAAAACTCTAAGCAAACTGGGTTTGGAAGGAACATTCCTCAATACAATCAAAGCAATCTATGAAAAACCCACAGCCAACATCCGATTGAATGGGGAAAAGTTGGAAGCATTTCCACTGAGATCTGGGACCAGACAGGGATGTCCACTCTCACCACTGCTATTCAATATAGTTCTGGAGGTTCTAGCCAGAGCTATTAGGCAAGAAAAAGAAATTAAAGGGATAGAAATTGGGAAGGAAGAACTCAAACTATCCCTCTTTGCAGATGACATGATTCTTTATTTAGGGGACCCAAAGAACTCTACTAAGAGACTATTGGAACTCATAGAAGAGTTTGGCAAAGTAGCAGGGTATAAAATCAGTGCACAGAAATCAACAGCCTTTGTATACACAGACAAAGCCATGGCTGAGGAAGAACTTCTAAGATCAATCCCATTCACAATAGCTATAAAAACAATCAAATACCTTGGAATAAACTTAACCAAGGACATTAAAGATCTCTACGATGAAAATTACAAAACCTTAAAGAAAGAAATAGAAGAGGATACCAAGAAATGGAAAAATCTTCCATGCTCATGGATTGGAAGAATCAATATCATCAAAATGTCCATTCTCCCAAAAGCAATTTATAGATTCAATGCAATACCAATCAAGATACCGAAGACCTTCTTCTCAGATCTGGAAAAAATGGTGCTGAAATTCATATGGAGGCACAAGAGACCTCGAATAGCTAAAGCAATCTTGTACAACAAAAACAAAGCCGGAGGCATCACAATACCAGATTTCAGGACATACTACAGGGCAGTTGTAATCAAAACAGCATGGTACTGGTACAGAAACAGATGGATAGACCAATGGAACAGAATTGAAACACCAGAAATCAACCCAAACATCTACAGCCAACTTATATTTGATCAAGGATCTAAAACTAATTCCTGGAGCAAGGACAGTCTATTCAATAAATGGTGCTGGGAAAATTGGATTTCCACATGCAGAATCATGAAGCAAGACCCCTACCTTACACCTTACACAAAAATCCACTCAACATGGATTAAAGACCTAAATCTATGACCTGACACCATCAAGTTACTAGAGAACATTGGAGAAACCCTTCAAGATATTGGCACAGGCAAAGAATTTCTGGAAAAGACACAGGAGGCACAGGCAGTCAAAGCCAAAATCAACTATTGGGATTGCATCAAATTGAGAAGTTTCTGTACTGCAAAAGAAACAGTCAGGAGAGTGAAGAGACAACCGACAGAATGGGAAAAAATATTTGCAAACTATGCAACAGATAAAGGGTTAATAACCAGAATCTACAAAGAGATCAAGAAACTCCACAACCTCAAAACCAACAACCCACTTAAGAGATGGGCCAAGGACCTCAATAGACATTTCTCAAAAGAGGAAATCCAAATGGCCAACAGGCACATGAAAAAATGTTCAAGGTCACTAGCAATCAAGGAAATGCAAATCAAAACCACAATGAGGTTTCACCTCACTCCGGTTAGAATGGCTCACATGCAGAAATCTACCAACAACACATGCTGGCGAGGATGTGGGGAAAAAGGGACACTAACCCACTGTTGGTGGGAATGCAAACTGGTCAAGCCACTATGGAAGTCAGTCTGGAGATTCCTCAGAAACCTGAAGATAACCCTACCGTTCGACTCAGCCATCCCACTCCTTGGAATTTACCCAAAGGAATTTAAATTGGCAAACAAAAAAGCGGTCTGCACCCTAATGTTTATTGCAGCTCAATTCACAATAGCTAAGACCTGGAACCAACATAAATGCCCATCAATGGTAGACTGGATAAAGAAATTATGGGATATGTACTCTTTAGAATACTATACCGCAGTAAGAAACAATGAAATCCAGTCATTTGCAACAAAATGGAGGAATCTGGAACACATCATGCTGAGTGAAATAAGCCAGTCCCAAAGGGAAAAATACCATATGTTCTCCCTGATCGGTGACAACTGACTGAACACCAAAAAGGAAACCTGTTGAAGTGAAATGGACACTATGGGAAACGGTGACTTGATCAGCATAGCCCTGACTGTTAATGAACAACTGAATACATTATCCCTCTTAGTAGTTTTTTTATCTGTTCTACTTAATATGACTGGTTTAATTCTGTAATTAATACACAGTTATTCTTAAGTGTTGAAAATTAACTGAAATGTGATCCCTGTTAAACATAAGAGTGGGAATAAGAGAGGGAAGAGATGTATAATTTGGGACATGCTCAAGCTGACTTGCCTGTGGGGAGCAACTGGGAGCAACTTGGACTAGACTAAGTTACTGGAATTAAGACTTATTCTATGCATCTGCTCTCCCACAATATGGCGCTGGGAGAGGAGAAAAACAGCTTCTACACAGCTGCTTCCAGTTCAACCAATAAACTGTAGGACCTGCTCCTGATTGGAGGAGAGCAGCGTACTCGGCGTGTGTGTAGCAGAGTTGGGATTGGCGGAAGAGGACTATAAAGGAGGAGAGAGACAACATGCACCAGGAACATCTAAAGGGAACATCTATCTAAAGGAACACCTGTGCAGCCCCCGAGAGAGCCAGCCGGTGGTGTGCCGCTCCCCCACGGAAGTGGGGAAAGTGGCTAGGGGGAACCACCCTTCCACGGAGGTGGAAGGGACGGTAGCCAACCCAGGAAGAACTAGCAGCAAACCCAGGGAGGGCCGAGCAGACAAAAGAACAGCGCAGGGTCCTGTGTCATTCCTCCACGAAGAGGGGGAGCGACACTTGCCCCAAATGGTAGAGTTAGAAACATACCAGGGGATTCAATCCCATCAAGGTGGCATGTACCAATGCCATCTCACTATTCCAAGTGATCAATTTCAGTTCACAATTGATCATAATGAAAGGACTAAAAGTCAAAGGGAGCACATAAACAAGTCTAGTACCTGCTAACACTAACCGATAGAATAAATAAAGGGGAGAGTGATCCAACATGGGAAGTGAGATACTCAGCAGACTCATAGAATGGCAGATGTCCTAAATAGCACTCTGGCCTCAGAATCAGCCCTAAAGGCATTCGGATCTGGCTGAAAAGCCCATGAGAGTATTTCAGGCATGGAAAGCCAAGACACTCTGGCAAAAGATCTCTGTGAGTGAGATCCCAGTGGAAAGAACAGGTCTTCAAAGAAGGAGGTACCTTTCTCTGAAGGGAGGAGAGAACCTCCACTTTGACTATGACCTTGTCTAAACAAGATAAGAGTCGGAGAACTCAGAGGGCTTCCATAGCCTTGGAAACTCATGATTGGAGCATAGGGAGATTACTGATGCCATAGACAGGAGTGTCAATTGGTAAAGTCAACAACAGGAGTCACTGTGCACTTACTCCTCATGTAGGATCTCTGTCCTTAATGTGCTGTGCATTGAGATTTAATGCTATAACGAGTACTCAAACAATATATTTCACTTTGTGTTTCTATGGGGGTGCAAACTGTTGAAATCTTTACTTAATGCATACTAAACTGATCTTCTGTAAAAAAAAAAAAAAAAAAATTATCAATTCCCAACTTAACTCTCACTGGGATTAAACATGACAATAGGTCTGATCTGATTTCATCATCATTAAAAAAAAATCATCTATTATTTTTCACTTTATGTTTCTGTGTGGGAGCAAACTGTTGAAATCCTTACTTAATGTATACTAAGCTGATCTTCTGTATATTAAGATAATCGAAAATGAATCTTGATGTGAATGGAAGGGGAGAGGGAGTGGGAAAGGGGAGGGTTGTGGATGGGAGGGACGGTATGGGGGGGAAGCCATTGTAATCCATAAGTCGTACTTTGGAAATTTATATTCATTAAATAAAAGTTAAAAAAAAGAAAAAAAAAGTAAAGGACAAAAAGGAAGGAAAGAGAAGGAATTAAGGGAGGGAGGATAAAGGAAGGGAAATATGGTTAGCTTCTTAGAATTGTACTTGTGAAACACATGAAATCTGTTCTCTTTATATTAATTAAATAATGAACAAGAAGTATTTTCTCTGACCCTATCATCTAGAATAAATTGCAGAGAATTGGTATAATTTTGTTATTAAATGTCTTATAGAATTTACCAGTAAACCACCTGAGACTAGTGCTTTGGATTTTTATTGGTTATTGAATTAATTTCTCCAATAGGTATATTCCTATTCAGATCACTGATTTCTTCTTGTGTTAGTTTTCTTAGTTTGACTTTAAAGGAATTGGTGTATGTCATCCAGGTTACCAAACTTGTGAGCATAGAATTGTTTATAGTATTCTTTATTTGTGGTCATAGGGGTTTTCATAGTATTATTTTATTATCATTTTAATGCTACGGGATCAGAAGAAATATGTATCACATGTGTTGATACTCTTATCATTTACATATACACTAAGAATTGTTACATTTTCTTGACCACTTTAATATTATATAATGACCTTCTCTATCCCTGCTAACTTTGCTCTGGTGTATATTCTGAAATAAATATAATAACTCACATTTTTTCTTTGGTAAGTATTAGCCTGGGCTATCTCTTTCCATCCATTTACTTTTCTTTTAAGGGAAAGAGTTTATTGGGGGAAACCTAACAGACTGGAGGGAAGGGGCGAAGAAGGAAAAGAGGGAAAAGGAGAGCGTAAGAGAGAGAGACAGAGACAGAGTTCAGGAGACAGAGAGCAGGTACCACGCATTCAGGAGCAGGTCCTTTTAAAACTTTGGGGGGGGGGGAGTAGGAGCAGCAAATCCCATTAGGATGGGGGTGGAGCTTGACACCAGTGGTTGGGCCATGTGGCCACTTGGTTTCCAGCAATGGCGGCAGGGACTAGAGCCTAGGCTGGTGTCAAGGTGTAGATGCGCCATAGATTAGACTGCACCATATTACTAATATTCCCCCCTTTTGTTTTTTATAAAGCAGGAGTTGTATGGGATTACATTAGTCCCAAAAGTCCAGGAGGGGTACAGGGACAATGATCTGTCTTTAGAGCTACTTCCTGTTGACACATCCATTTACTTTTAATTTAAGACAATCTTTACATTTAAAGTGAAATTCTTATAGACAACATATATATAGGTTCTTAAATTTTGACCCACTCTGATGACCTCTCTTTTAATTGGTACATTTACAGCATTGATATTCAAAGGATTGATATAGTTGAGTAAGTATCATTCATTACCGTTTTCTATCTACTGTCTATATTTTATGTTCCTGTTGTTTATTTCCACTCTTTCTGCCTTTTGTAATTTTAATACAGCATCTTCTGTGATCTTATTTTCTCTTAGTTATAAATTATCCTACTTTTTTAGTGGTTTACTTAAAGTTTGCAATATACATTTACAACTGTATCAGACTAACTTTCAAACAGCACTGCATTGCTTACAAATAATGCCAATCCCTTATAATAACAAAAGAATCCCAATTCCTTTCTTCCTAATTCATTCTTCTTTTGTATCATTTCTGCCATTAATTTCACTTAGGCAGAAGTATATGTATATATACACATATGCATTCAAAAATAATTAAATTATTATTTTTTAATAAAGTGTTATGTGTTGGATCAATTAAGAAACAAAATCTTCACAATTTTTCTCTAATGCACTTCCTTTCTTTACATAGATCCCAATTTCTGATCTATATCATCTTCCTTTCTAAGAAAGTCTTTAAAAAACTTACTTTTTTTTTAATTGTTTATTTTGAAAGTCACAGTTACCAAAAAAGAGAGATTATCTGCTAGTTCACTCTCCAGATGGCCACAGCAGCCAGGGTTAGGGGCCAGGAGCCAGGAGCTTCATCCAGGTCTCCCATGTGGGTGGCAGGGGCATAAACACTTGGGCCATCTTTCATTGCCTTTCTCAGGGTATTAGCAGAGAACTGTATCAGAAGCAGAGCAGCTGGGACATGAACCAATATGGGTGCCAGCTTCGTGGGTGGTAGCTTTACCTGCTGTGCCACAGTGCTAGCCCCCTGAAAAACTTCTTACAACATTCCTTGCAAAACAGGGTTTCTGGCAACAAATTCCCTCAATTTTTGTTTGAGAAAGTCTTTATTTCTTTTGCTTTAGTGGGGGGATAACTTGTCCCGATATGGAATTCTAGATTGTTGCATGTTGTTTTTGTTTTTCTCAGCACTTTTTAACTCCATTCTCTTCACACTTCAATGTTTTCTTGAGAGAACTTGGATGTAATCCTTATCTTTGCTCCTATGTAGTTGGCACATTTTTCCCACAGGTTTCTTTCAGGATTTTTTTCATTATCTTTGCTTCTCAATCATTTTCATATGATAGTTTAGGGTGTAGTTTTCTTGACATTTATCCTCTTCTTGGTGTTTTCTGAGCTTCCAGGATCTGTTAAAGGAGGAAATTATCCATCATGATGTCTCAACTATTTATTATCTATCTTTATTCCTTTTCTTCTGGCTATTCTCATTACATACATATACACCTTTTGTCCCAGTTCTTAGATACCTTTCTATTCTTTTTCACTTCTTTTCTACTCTTTTCAGTTTAGAGATTTCTGTTGCAATATCCTCAAGCTCAAAGATTCTTTCCTTGATTGTAATCAGTCTACTAATGAGGTCATCAAAGGCATTCTTCATTTCTGTTATAATATTTTTGATCTTTAGCATTTCTTCTTGGCTCCTTCCTCCTGGACTAGCAGAGAGGTGCAAGCTAAGGCTGAAAGTAATCTGGAATGAATAGCAAGAAAGGAAAAGCAAATCATTTAGGGGATTGAGGTCAGCTGCAATAACAAGGACTAGATTACTTGAGCTATCAGCTGCTGCTTCCCAGGTGCACGATAGTAGGAAGCTGGATTGTAAGCAGAGGAGCTGTGACCCAAATCAGGCACACCACTATGGGATGTCAATGCCAAGTGGTTCCTTAATGGCTGCACCAATGTCTGCCACAGATTGCAAAAGTTTTTCTACAAAATAAATGTATTATTCAGTTCCAGTTTCTATGAACATTTGGAAATTCTCTCTAAACACTCAATAAACTTCCTTTCTGGGCAAAATTACTTTCAATAGTCATTCATGGCCGGCGCCGCGGCTCAATAGGCTAATCCTCTGCCTAGCAGTGCCGGCACACCAGGTTCTAGTCCCGGTCGGGGTGCCGCATTCTGTCCAGGTTGCCCCTCTTCCAGGCCAGCTCTCTGCTGTGGCCCAGGAGTGCAGTGGAGGATGGCCCAAGTGCTTGGGCCCTGCATCCCATGGGAGACCAGGAGAAGCACCTGACTCCTGCCTTCAGATCAGCTTGGTGCGCCGGCCGCAGCGCGCCGGCCGTGGCAGCCATTGGAGGGTGAACCAACAGCCAAAGGAAGACCTTTCTCTCTGTCTCTCTCTCTCTGTCCACTCTGCCTGTCAAAAAAAAAAAAAATAGTCATTCATCCAGTTAATCTTTATAGAGCACTAAATGCAGGTTTTTTGGTGCCCAGATAAGTCAATGCAGAGCCATTTCCATTTTATGATCTAAACAGATTTTATGATTTAAACTGAATCTGAAATAGGGAAATTTGTGATGATGTATTCAACAAAAGGATTCTCATAACACAACTCTGTAAGAATTCTGTATAGCCTGAAAGCTCAGAGCAATGTATGTTGAACTTACTGCTGACCACTCCTATGGAGAAGAAAAATGCAGTAGGGCACCCAGCACATCTGCATTGAGGGTGCTATTGGACAGAAGCATTAGAGAAATTAGAATGCCAGGGTTGAACAAATGACATTAACTATACTCAAGTAATGCCACTATGGATAACATAAATCTGATTGAAATGACCGGTTAGGGGATTCTGTTCTGAATAAACAAACTTTAAAACTTAATTTCCTAAAGAACAGGCCATCAAAGAAGGAGGTACCTTTCTCTGAAGGGAGGAGAGAACTTCCACTTTGACTATGACCCTGTCGAAATAAGATCAGAGTCAGTGAACTCAAAAGGCTTCCATAGCCTTGGCAACTCATGACAAGAGCCTAGGGAGATTACTGACGCCATAAACAAGAGTGTCAATTTGTTAAGTCAACAACAGGAGTCACTGTGCACTTACTCCTCATGTGGGATCTCTGTACTTAATGTGCTGTACATTGTGAGTTAATGCTATAACTAGTACTGAAACAGTATTTTACACTTTGTGTTTCTGTGTGGGTGCAAACTGTTGAAATCTTTACTTAATGTATGCTAAACTGATCTGTATATAAAGAGAATTGAAAATGAAAAAAAAACCTTAATTTCCTAATGAATGTGCTTATTCCATGTTTGGATAACACACGTACACAAATACAAAAACAAGCTAAAATATCTCAGGAACAACTGATGGTGGTGTTTTCATTTATTTCTGCAAAAAAATATGTCTTAAAGCTAATGTAGGAAATCATAGTGTCTAAGATGCAGAAGTTCATGTGTTTTAAGCATTTCCTCTCATCAAGTTCCTCTTACAATTATGTTGAAGCATGTTATCTTTTTATGAAGCATATTATATTTGATGCTTAACTGAGCAGAGATCTTCAAGAATTTGGGTGATTGTAGGGTGACTCCTTCAAATAAGTAGTTGATTTTGTTTTCTTTCTTTTAGTGACATATAAGCACAAAGTAGAAATATTTTTAATAAAAAAAAGTAACTCAAAATATCTCAGCCTCAAATTCATGTGTCTCCATCTAAAAGATTTTGTTGTTGTTTTTGTTGTTCAGTGGCAAGCCCCTGTACCTACTGGACAATTATTGAATGTTTGAGAACTTGCTTAGAAATGATCAATGTTTTGTCTCCCATCATCCTGCATTTCTCTTTCCAACAGTGTCTTTTTTTTTTTTTTTTTTGAAAGGCAGAGTGGACAGTGAGAGATAGAGACAGAGAGAAAGGTCTTCCTTTGCCTTTGGTTCACCCTCCAATGGCCGCCGCGGCCAGCGCACTGCAGCCCTCACACCGCACTGATCAGATGGCAGGAGCCAGGTGCTTCTCCTGGTCTCCCATGGGGTGCAGGGCCCAAGCATTTGGGCCATCCTCCACTGCACTCCCTGGCCACACGAGAGAGCTGACCTGGAAGAGGGGCAACCGTACAGAATCCAGTGCCCTGACTGGGACTAGAACCCCGTGTGCCGGCGCCACAAGGCAGAGGATTAGCCTAGTGAGCCGCGGTGCCGGCCCCAACAGTGTCTTTAAATATAAGTAGATGAACTGGGCCAAACCCAGTAACAATATACACAGAAATTAGGCTACTAGTCCTTTTTTACTTGAGATAGAAAAGTAAAACATAGAGACAGGTGCTGCTGCTCAATAGGGTAATCCTCCGCCTTGCGGCACTGGCACACCGGGTTCTAGTCCCGGTCGGGGCGCCGGATTCTGTCCCGGTTGCCCCTCTTCCAGGCCAGCTCTCTGCTGTGGCCAGGGAGTGCAATGGAGGATGGCCCAAGTGCTTGGGCCCTGCACCAGCATGGGAGACCAGGAGAAGCACCTGGCTCCTGGCTTCGGATCAGTGCGATGCGCCGGCCGCGGCAGCCATTGGAGGGTGAACCAACGGCCAAAGGAAGACCTTTCTCTCTGTCTCTCTCTCTCATTGTCCACTCTACCTGTCAAAAAAAATAATAATAAATAAATAAAAAAAGAAAAGTAAAACATAGAGTTGAAATCTATTTAATTCAGAGAACAAATCAGGATTCTCAGGGACCCTGACACAACAGTACACTATTACAGATAAAGTGTAGCTGGCTGCAACGGTCAAACATTTCAAACCTATAAAATATCTTTTCACATTTTGACATATGTTTGTTCTCCCATGTTGGAGTGTCTCTTGCCCCTAACCAAAAAAAAAACCAAAACAAAACAAAAAAAAACCAAAACTGTAAATTGAAGAGTTAAACCAACAAGAGAGATGCCAGTACATACAAAAGAGAAGAAAGGAGATAGAATGAGGGTGGAGTTTGTATCACAATATAAATATGCAGCATGAAATGTTTTTAATTTTAATGTAAGTCAGTGGAATTCATCATCAGCCTGCAAAATATGAATGATTGAGTAGGATATTACAAAAAGATGCATGAAAGTATTCCAACTTAGTGCTGCTTCAGGATGGAAGTATGAGCAAAGCTTCTGTCTTATAATCACATATCTTTGGAGCCCAGCAATGGCATCTCAGACAGAAATAGAATAGCAAATCTGAAAGAGAAAAATTCACATTTGGGAAGCAGTACCATTAGAAGAATTGACTGATAGAACTGGAAAGAAAGAAAGTCAGAAAGGTAGTTCAGAGTGGAAGAGCTGAAACACAGGAGGTAAAGATCAGCACTCAAGAGTACAATCACAAACACCCAGCAGAGCTAGAAACACATGCCCCTGAGCTCATAGGAGTTCACTGTTACCAAAACCAACATCCACGTGGCTTGGATCCAGAGACATGTCTTTAAATGAACTCAAACAAAATGAGAAATCCAATCTTCATTTGCATCGCTCAAGAATATTCAAATGGATTCTAGCACATTGTGCACTCCAAGCAGTTGTTAACTGGCATGCCCTCATCTTTCTTCCGTCCCTAACACCTGCCAGCTGCTTTATAGACTTCCTTCCCAGACCAATTCAATGTTAACTTGCTGCTTAGTAGCCTCCTGTCTCGGAATAAGACCTTCTTCTCTGCAATCCTCCTCCAGTTAACTCAACACTATGGGCTATTAAGAGAATCTACGCACTTTTATTTGTCTATTCTCTCTTCAAGGTCAACTGTCTTGGGAGGGGAAGTATGTGAGCCTCCTCATCGTTGGTTGTTTTGTCTCCTCCTACTAGTTTTGACTGAGGATGTACTTGGTCTCTAAGAAGCAAGGGTCTTATTCATTTTGACACAAAATCATCAAGAGTCAATTAAGCCCTAATGGCCTAAGATATCCATTGTATGTGATGAATTAATTTATTTCCTATACATCTGGAATGGTACCAATTAAACACCATTCCTGAAAGCATTGAGAAAAGAGTCATTCAGTTCATTTTCTCTGCAGCTTAACTCTCCTGTGGGACTAATTGAGAGGGCTGCTTTGTGAAGTGGACTGTGGTTATATACAATGGCCCTACAAGTTCCATATCATCAAGAATTATGGTTATAAAATTTCTGAAGGTCTTGAGTACCTGGCATATTAAGTAGCATTTTTTGAACTGATAAATTAATGTCTTGGGACCAGGCAAACCTAAGTCCTAAATGTCAAAGTTCCAAATTCAATGGATAACACACAGCGCCTGAAGAGGATTCAGTTGTACTTTACCCTGTGCCAAGAAAAGTATTACTGCAATGCCTTGCTGGTATTCAACCATGACGACATTGCATTCCATTGTTCTGTCTCTCTCTGCAGAAAAGTTTAGTTATGCCCCTTAACAGTATGATCATATGAGCCAGAGCACAGCATACAACTTCAGACAAGCAATGCTTTCTAGAGAATAAAGCAGGAGAAAACCCTACAATTAACAGTTTCCTTTAGATAAATACTTATTGTCACCTGGAACCCAACACATAGGGGTGAGTGTGAGGGCAGTGCTCGATATTACAGGATTTCCAAGCTAGTCACTGCTTACTGTTTAACCTCAGCCACCAACGGCTTCCAGCAAAACTTCCTGTTGTTTCATTTGTTGAACGCATTATGCTAAGAGCAAGGCGGGAAGTCACGAGGGCCATGTCCTGTTTCTCATCTGTGATAAATGGAGATCCATCTTCATAGAGGATGTTGTGGCATGTAAACCAAACCACAACAAAACTGTCAAGAGTTGCTATAATCTTAACTTTCTGCATTTAGCAAAGTTCTCTCACCATAATTTGGAGTCAAGGCAATGAATATTCCTTCCTTCTTCCTCTCTTCCTCTCTTCCTATGAGCATTATAATTCTTGAACCTTCAGTATGACATGGGCTTACCAAAAATCAGCACACCCGGGTTCTTGATCAGATTCATAACATAAATGATTACGAAACAAAACACAGGGCTATAAACAATGGGATACTGGAAGGCAGCCCATTCTTCAGCCTTGAATCATGAATTACTACAATATAACTCTAGTAGCTGAACACAGGTGGAGAACAAAAGACCTAAACCGCCCAACCAGGTCCCCAAGCAGCTGCTATCCTGTAAATTCAAGGGGAACGATGTGTTCACACTTTGCAGAAAGTTCCACTTCTGTAGGGGAAAGGGGAAACACACACATCGTTCTGTTCAGACAGCAGAATAGACGAGAACCTAACAAATTAAGTATAGCTGTGTAAAATTAGACAGCTAAAAGAAATGCCATAAAAGAATATTCTCTGTAATCCATAAGTCGTACTTTGGAAATTCATATTCATTAAATAAAAGTTAAAAAAAAAGAATATTCTCTGGGATTATAGCATTTCAATTAAATTAAGACCTGGATGATTCTCACTTAAGGCATTAGCCTCTCCAGACTGAAGGCTGAGATAATTAAGTCATTGTTCATAGGCATGCTGGTTGTAATACTGCCATCTCCAACACTTCAGTTGCCTACTTAATTTAGTTTTAAAGTTTATGTTTTTAAAATGATTGGGGGATGAGAGTGAATTAGCACCCAGAAGACACTGACCACTTCAAAAGTATTTGATCTATGGGAAAGAAATAGAACATAAGCCATAAGAATTCAGTGCTATAATGCAGGTAACCTGTGTGAAGATCTCTGTTTTACCATTTGTCAGGCTACTTGGGCAACTCTCTTCACCTCCATTGTCCAGCTACACAGTCTTTAAAAAGTTCATGGAAAATACTATGAGAAAATTATACATGGTTTTCAAAATTGTTTTGCACTAAAATAAGCATATTTTCATTGCATTTTCCATGAACTTTTTGAAGTTGCTTCATTCATGGTGTCGAGATGGTGGGAACTCACAGTTGCCTAAAGGCCATATATTTCAGAATGATAATTATATGACTGTTCTAGTATGGATTGCATTTTTAATATATGTCTTAAAATCAAAATTAGTACATAGACTTGACACTTTAAATTGATGGGGATTTTTCCCGAGATGTTCCTCATACTTCTTCCCAGGCATTCTGTATCCTTCTTTAACATAAGCAAGTAACAAGAATCTCTCATTTTCCTCTCCCTGATCTTTATTTTTTATTTTTTATTTTTTGACAGTCAGAATGGACAGTGAGAAAGAGAGAGAGAGAGAGACAGAGAGAAAGGTCTTTTTGCCATTGGTTCACCCTCCAATGGCTACCGCAGCCAGCGCATCACGCTGATCCAAAGCCAGGAGCCAGGTGCTTCTCCTGGTCTCCCATGGGGTGCAGGGCCCAAGCATTTGGGCCATCCTCCACTGCACTCCCTGGCCACAGCAGAGAGTTGGCCTGGAAGAGGGGCAACCAGGACAGAATCCGGCGCCCCGACCAGGACTAGAACCCAGGGTGCCGGCGCCACAGGCGGAGGATTAGCCTATTGAGCCGCGGTGCCGACCCTCTCCCTGATCTTAAGTCTGATCTTATTTTGATATTGGTCCCTTCTAATTATAAAACCCATCACTCTTAATTTTTTTTTTCATTTTTGACATATCAGTTCAGAGGATAATGCAACATTGACTATTTTTGTGTTTTAATTGTTTGCCATTTGATATGCAAAATGATGCGTGTATTATATGTTAAATACTAGTGATTAGATATTTAACACATAAAACACCACAAAATATTTACAATGTGCACAACTCTTCCTGAACAGAATTATTTAAAGAGATAGATGTCTTTTAATAGCTTCCATAATTAAGTGAGACAAAACAACCTGTAGATCCCAGATGATTCTAGAAATCTGAATTAAGTTACTGTGGTTCTTTTTTTTCCTGTTTATTCTGAGAAAATTCCTCATGTTGGGGCCAGCTCCATGGCACAGAAGGTTAATCCTCCGCTTGTGACACTGGCATCCCATATGGGCACCGGTTCTAGTCCTGGCTGCTCCTCTTCCAATACAGCTCTCTGCTGTGGCCTGGGAAAACAGTGCAAAATGGCCCAAATCCTTGAGCCCCTACACCCACATGGGAGATCCAGAGGAATCTCCTGGCTGCTGGCTTTGGATCAGCGCAGCTCCAGCCGTTGTGGTTATTTGGGGAGTGAACCAATAGACGGAAGACCTTTCTCTCTGTCTCTCCCTCTCACTGTCTGTAACTCTACCTCTCAAATAAATAAATAAAATTGTGGGGAGCAACCCGGACTGGACTGAGTTACTGGAATTAAGACTTATTCTATGCATCTGCTCTCCCACAATATGGCACTGGGAGAGGAGGAAACAGCTTCTACGAAGCTGCCTCTTGCCAACTTGAGTGATGACCTCCAGGAGCTGATCCTGCTCCTGATTGGAGGAGAGCAGCGTGCTCGGCGTGTGGGCAGCCGAGTTGGGATTGGCGGAGGAGGACTATAAAGGAGGAGAGAGACAGCATGCACGAGGAACATCTAAGGGGAACATCTATCTGAAGGAACACCTGTGCAGCCCCCGAGAGAGCCGGCCGGCGGTGTGCCGCTCCCCCACGGAAGTGGGGAAAGTGGCAGGGGGAACTGCCCTTCCACGGAGGTGGAAGGGTCGGTAGCCAACCCGGGAAGAACCAGCAGCAAACCCGGGGAGGGCCGAGCAGACGAAAGAACAACGCAGGGTCCTGTGTCGTTCCTCCACGAAGACGGGGAGCAACATAAAATCTTTAAAAAAAATTTTTTAATTCCTCATGTTAGGCTTTGTTTCTTAAACAGAAATGCATATATTATATGTTGATAGAAAGCACTGTTTGTTCCAACCCAGTTGTTGAGCCTGATGTCTTCCTAGAGCATCTATTCCAAGATTAAAAGGGCAAGGGATGGGGTAGTTTATCTGACTTATCTGACTTTCTTTCTTTCTTTTTTTTTTTTTTTTTTTTTGACAGGCAGAGTGGACAGTGAGAGAGAAAGACAGAGAGAAAGGTCTTCCTTTTCCGTTGGTTCACCCTCCAATGGCCGCTGCGGCCGGTGCACTGCACTGATCCGAAGCCAGGAGCTGGGTGCTTCTCCTGGTCTCCCATGGGGTGCAGGGCCCAAGCAACCGGGCCATCCTCCACTGCACTCCTGGGCCACAGCAGAGAGCTGGCCTGGAAGAGGGGCAACCAGGACAGAATCCAGCGCCCCAACCAGGACTAGAACCCAGGGTGCCAGCGCTGCAGGCGGAGGATTAGTCTATTGAGCCGCGGCGCCAGCCATATCTGACTTTCTAAAATAAGACAGAAGACACAGAATAATTCTAAAATTTCCTATATACTGTTTGAAAATAGACTCCCAACCCAACTCCCCTACAGATTGAAAAGTATCCATTCTCACTTCTCTTCCTCTTGGGGATTCTGCTGTGGAAATATCCAAGAGGAATAGATCTAAGAAATCTGAGGTTTTCTTCTTTGAAATGTAAAATGACATGTAATTACATATATAAATAATGTGCCTTTTGTCCCTTTTGTAGTTATATATAATATAGATGTTTTATGTAATTTTATATATATATATAGTCCTTTTGCTTGACAACATCCCTAACTTGCACGATCAGTGTATGTCTGACTGTGTATGTTGAAGTCCTTGGAAATCTCTCCCTATCACATTCGTACTAGCTGCTCACTCATACTGTTCCCAGCTGTTGAAAACTTCCTCATTGTACCAAGTCAGGATACCCTGGTGTTTTCCAAAGGTTAATCATTTCTTACTCATTGCTTTCTATCTTTACCAAATCAATCATAATAATTCTGTAGAAAAGTCTACCCAAGTTTTTCCATGCATACTCTGTAATATAAATGAACACTATCATTTATATAGTTCATTTCTGTGAAAAGAATATGGATTTCAAGCCTTCTCCAGTTGTAAAAATAAAAAAAATAATGTATCCTTTTAATGCACATAATTTCACATGCAAAATAATTCTTGGAGAAAATAAAAAATGATCCTGAGGTAGGGACACAATTTCTGAAGTTAAAGGTCATTAAGAATTTGTCCGCCTCCCTCACTGTCTCACCCTCACCTAAGCAGAGAGGATCTATTTCCCTTTGACTTGTCTCTCCTCCATCACTGGTGAAGCATGGATCCCACGCTTCACAGTCTGTATTTGTTTGGAGAACAGCTCAGATGCAGTAGATGTGGAGAGAAGAGAAACTAGAGAGCAGAGCCAGCTTCACTCTGAGTCAGACACTGTGGGAACGAGAGCTGGCCTCCAGGGCCTTCCAAGCTGACCGCCCTTCCAAGCCGCTCCTCTTTCAAGCAGGAAGGAGGAGCAGAGCGTTGTTGCCACCAGAGAAGATCAATCAAGATCCCCTTAGGCAGCAACAGCCATGTACCCCAGCCTGCCAGAGACACAGGATGGATTTCAAAGGGACAGATATGGCAAGTCACCAACAACTCAATTCACATATTGTGCTTTTTACAGTGAAAATAGGCTCATTATTTAAAAAAAATCACTACATGCTTATTATACAAAATTCAGACAACATCTAAAAGCACAAATAGAAGAACCAAGATTTGAGTGAATTCAAGAGTGTATCATTGGTTCTTTGTAGGAGTAAATCACTGATACCCCTTGCATCTCCCCTGAATTTAGTAGGAGCACAGCAACTGCTATTTGAATCATAGTTTGGGGACAGTCAAGTGGAGAGATTTTGTAGAGCTTGGGGACCTGGCACCAATGAGCAGACTTTACTGAATCTTAAAGTAATAGCAATGATAGCTAACATGCTTATCAGGTATAAGACATTCTACCCAGGAGTGTGTGTGTGCGTGTGTGTGTGTGTGACAGAAAGAGAGAGAGACAGATCTCAGTGTTCACAGTAATCTGTCAATTACCATTTACTGTCATCATTCCACAAATTTGGCAACTGAGACTCAGAAATTCAGCCAATATTCCATAGGCACTAAACTTCACACACGGTAATGCCAAAATTAAGATCAAGGTCTCTCTGACCAAATTTCCAACTCTTGGCTTAAATTTATTGATTTTCTATAGTAGGCAAGGACTATGAAAAAGGGAATAAATTGAAAGGAAGAAAAAAAATCACAGATCATCTCCCTCCCAATGGACAACAATAGGTGTGTGTACTGATCCTAAATTAGCTGTCCATGAACTGTATGGTAGTGAGAAAAATCACTCAATGTCTCTTTTTATTTTCCCATCTGTCAAATGTCGAGGAAATCATAGGTGACTGGTTCTTAATGTTTTGGTGATCATAAAACACTCTCATGAATTCACTGAACTCTCCCTCCAGAAAAATGTGTGCATGAACATGAGATGTGAAACCCTGCATTTAATTCTGTGGTGACATGATATTACATATTTATCGTCAGACTTCACCATTGAAATGGCATATCCATGAGCAGAAGGGACTTCATCTTTTTATGTCTATTCTCACAGCTACTAGAACAGTACTTGGCATTTTGTGGGATTTTAAATCCCTCAGCTGAACAATAAACAGATAGAGAATCCTTGATTCCTTAAAGTCAGTTCATAACTACTCCAGGTTCTTTTCAATTCTCAGAGGTCCAAGGCTGAAGCCAATGAAATGGCCACTCTTTGGTTTTTGACCAGTAATCATGGTGATATCACAGGCTTCAACCTAAAACATTAATGTACAGTTTTACCAACTTGTCTAATATGAAGGCTCACATGTGCACTATTATAAATGTTGCTAATCTTTCAGTATGAATCCTGCTTATCTCTGACAGCCGTTACTTACCTTGCATTTACTACATGTTGAAACCTAGGCAAGAAAATAAATGTGCAGTGTTTCCTGTTTTTTGTAAACTGCCTGTGAATGCAAAAAGAGTCCATTTCTCTTGTAAGATATAATTCAGTTGCATTTTCTCCTTAAATTACGTGATTCAGAATTTATCAGCACATCTCTAACTCCAAACACTGACTTCAGTATAAATAAGAGACCAAAATAATTGTAAAACAAGAAAGCAGTATACTCAACAGAAGCAATACTTTCTAAGATGTTTCCAAGTATAAACTTCGGGTTGGTTAAAATATAACTATTCTATGGGGTGGCTTCTGGGTTTGATATTAACCTTCATACTTAGCATCTACTCAGCATTACAGGTAATATATGACACCCAGTATTTATAATTTTTTAAAAGACTCTAGACATATCTAATGTAGAAGATTCTTGTTGTTAAAGATAAAATGAAAGCAAATCGCTGAAACAAATAGAATCACTTTTGTAATTGTTTGTGCAATATAACTACTGTAACAATATTTCTCAAATATGTTGACTAAGTAACTAAGCAAATAGTGGTAATTTATTCAGATTAGTGAGTGTTAAATTGACAGTATATAAAAGTTCTGTTTTGTGCTATGACCTTTCGAATCCCTTCTTGACCATAAAGACTTAACTCATGGTGTTTCAACAAGCTCTCCACCCACCTCAAGCCAAGCTGCTTACTTTCTTCTCCAAAAGAATGTTTGCATTCGGATGGGTTGCAGTAGAAGCAAAAGTCAGATATTAAACTAAAGAAACTTCCTGTGGTTGAAAGCTAAGAGAAGTCCAATGCATGTCAATGCCAATCAAATAAAAGACAATATAATGTGGTATTAGTATAACTTTTGGCATGTATTCACCTAAACCATTCCTACTGTCTGCTATATTCATTATCAAGTCCAAAGTGAGAAAAAAAAAAGGAAGGAAAAGTTCTTTCTCTTGCTTTACTGGCTGCATTTTTTAAATAGTTGGCTTGTCCTTTGCTAGTTGGAGGTGTCCAAAATACAATACAATTAGATTGAAGAAATAAACAACTGAATGCTAAAGTCATTCTAATTCCTGAATGGGGTGTGTATGTTTATAAGAAAGGGGGTACAATGACAAAAAATACTGACAAAATTTGAAAATTAAATGTGTGTGTTTCTCAAACTAATAAACTGTAAAATCACCAAATATTCTGAATAAAAAAAAAAGGAAAAGGAAAAGCAAAGTGATGGACCTCTACTTTAGAATTACCTAGCGTTCTGCTCCTCCTTTGATTCTGTATCGATGCTTCCCTATCACTCAGTCATGGAAAAGTGAACCTGAATTTATATTCTAGAAAACAGATCTTATCAACACATCTCATACAGTTCTTTCTGGAAATAATATTGCCATGGGTAGCCTTAAGTGCCCATTTTCTGAGAGAAGATGTGCAAGGGAGTAAAAAAGATGAAAATCAAATATTCTTGTAGGTTACACTTGTAAGAAAATGAATACAGAAAACCTAGCAACTTCTCATACAAAGAAGTTTGTAGATTACTTGTTAATTCTATTTGTTCTATATCCTATTTTCTCACTGATAAGGTAGATGTTGTGATCCAATAAAGTTAAATACAAGTATTATTTTAATTAAATAATATGTTTTTCTCCATGGAAATGCCTTTTCATAGTAGTTAGTTACACAGTTACTACCTACCTTTATAGAGTATGTGTGACTATATGTTTTGCAAACTAGTGGCCCAGAATTCTTTATTAACCTCTACTGCTACTTCTCTCTGACCTTAAATTGTTGGAAATTATGGAGAAACAAAATAAATTCTTTTCTTTTTGAGTATATCACAACTAAAAATCATGGAAAGGGGAGAAGGAAGTAGAGGAAGGGAAAAGCAGGAGATAAGAAAAAGTGGAATCATGAAGTTCTGATTTTAAGAGGTTATAGGTGAGAAGGTCAGGAAAGGAGGAGAAAATCCAGCCATCACAGAATCCAGTCAGGAGCCAGAGCCCATCTGGGACAGTGATGTCCTTCTACATTACCTTATCTCCAAGCATGAAAGGAAGCAGAAACAAGGCCAGGATCTCTTCCTATTCAGGAGCCAGAAAACCAGCTGTAAGAGGAAAAACACAATCACCCTGGAGGGAAATAAAAAGATACTGCACTGAGATAGAAAAGTCACCGACTGATTAGTGCACTTATAATTTGCATTTTTTTTTTAAATGTCTCAAAAGTATCAAAGAAACCAAGGGGAGAGGAAAGGGCACTAAAAGAGAAGCCTCATATGTATTTATTTCTCAGTTGAACTAATGAAGGGTGAAACTTTAGTGAGCTAATTCATAGATGGGAAAAGAACAAAATGGAAATCATGATAATGAAAGCCAAAGCATCAATGAGTCTTTTCCTTGGAGATATTGTTATCAGGAGGAAAATAGAGTCTCAAAACAATGAAACAGCAAAATCATCTTCAGCTGGAAACCACAAAACTTCACCGCAGATAGCATCTCTGATTATAGGAGAAGGATGTCCTCACCAGCCTGCCCTGAGGATTCACAGAAAATGATTGCTTCTCTCCCTCTGATGGTGACAGGCAAGGTAACACCATGCCTTCCAGGCTGTATCAGAAGAGAGTGCCAAGAAAGCCAAGGAGCAGGAGCTCTCTGACTTAGCACATGAAAATCACCTGCTGATCCTCACGCTCCTTCGCCAGGGATGCTCTTTCATGAGTTAAGAAACAGACCAAGTGACCTCCATTTCTAACTTGCACCTAGCAGGTGGTCCCTGTAGCTCACCTCAAAAAGTGCTGCACTATTCCCTGCTTTTGCTCAAGATGCCCTGGGTAGGTTGTCTGCTTCCTCAAAACAGTGCACTCAAGTTCAGATTCTCTCAGCTTTGGATTAAGATTTTTTTTTCCAGCAAGTGGTCAACCTCTCAGAGGATTTCTTCCCGTTCAATTCAGACTTTTTTTTCTGAAATTTCCAGACTGCTACTTTCCTAGGTTCAAAGGAATACTGTGCTTTGAAAGACACGTTTAGGTTATTTCTAAGAGCCTTTGAAAACATACTATGTAGGTACACATTGAAGCACATTGTTTTAGGGAAGAAATGTATGCTACTTGTCCAAGTCACCAGATGGAATCTTAAACACACTTACTGGCTTGATTTGAATGACTTCTTTTTCAAATAGTAAATTTAAAGTTACCTCCAGGGTTCTTCTGTATATAATTAAAAATGAATCTTAATGAAGAATGGGATGGGAGAAGGAGTAGGAGATGGGATGGTTTGTGGGTGGGAGGGTGTTTATGGGGGGGGGGGGACTGATATAATCCAAAAGTTGTACTTTCAAAATTTATATTTGTTAAATACAAGTTTAAAAAAAAAAAGAAAGAAAGTGGTTATGGAACCAGTCCTGCCCCTGTGCCAGGAAGCCCCACCTTCACCACGGTAAGCCCTGCCCTTTGTTGGATAAGCCCAGCCCCTCAGGGGGTGAGCCCCATCCCTCACTGGTGTGAAGCTTCTTGGGGGCCAGATCAGCTCCTGGAGATCCTCCCTGCACGTGATTTCTGCTCCTTTTCTGTGCTACGGGTTTCTGGGTGCCATGTTGATGCTCTGCATGGATTGCTCTTCCAGGGGTCCTGGCCGCTGACGGGTCTTCACCCCTGACCCGAGGAAGGGAGCCTCCTCACCCTGGTGCCTTTCTCTGGGTTACTCACCTGGCGGGTACTTTTCATTTATTTGGAAAATGTTTTAGCATAGCTTTGTTGTCTACACGTAAAAGTGACTTGTATATTTGTTATGATGGTCTTATAGTATATTATTCTAACCAGCAGCATATTAAAGTTATTTTCTGATGAATGTTAAAAAAAAGTTATCTCCAGGGTTAGATGCCTGCATCCCATATCAGTGTCCCTCTGCCCTCCATTCCAGCTTTCTACTGATGTGCACCCTGGGAGGCAGCAGGTGATGCCTGAAGTGCTTGGAAATCTGCCACCTACTTGAGAGGCACAGAGTGTGTTTGCCATTTCAGCCTGGCTCAGCCCTGGCTGTTGTGGACATTTGGGAATGAACCAGATGATAGGAGATCTCTCTATATACTGACTACTTATTTTTTTTTTTACAAAGGTGATCTCCAGATAATTAAGATGACAAAGAAAAATGAGCAATTCTATATCTGTTCAAACTTCACTCATTTTTTATAACACTTATCTTTCTACATTTTCTCAATGGTTTATGGCCTTAGATTTATCAGGTAAACTCTGCTGAAGTATAGTGGGCTATTTACATGTGTTTATATTTGTGAGAATCTTAATACATTCTTGGCTAGGATCAATACTCTCACCCACCCTCAGATAACAGTCTTGTTTACCGACTTAAAAGGACCTTGCCATAGAAAGTCCTTTTCAAAAGCCCGTGTGAGTTACTTTTGCTTCCTCCAGCACTGTTAAGATATGTCATCTTTGTCTTAGAATAATCTATCTTTTCTGGAATGAAAAATGGCTTTATTTTCACTCTTTTATATTTTTTAACTGTGGAATTGTACAATTTTATTTGAAGTACTCCATGTTCCACTGAGTACTCAATGACTGTTATGTCCTGTCAAACAAAGTGTTGCTAAATAATGAGGTCTTTTTTTATGGCCTTGATGGGCTACTACAGTATTTTAGTCTCATTTAATATAAAAGATGCGTTCACACATTTCTTATGTTATTACTGGAGACATGATCACATTGATCTTTTTTGGGATAGTCTGAAAGTTTATAATTAAATCATATTATTCATGTTATTTAAAAGCACTCTTTACATTCTTAAGTCCAATCTGTTTTAACTGCAGTAAGTGTTTGGCATGAATTTTTAAGATATTCTTCTTACTAGGTATTTTTCCCCTTTCATCAGACTCTATCATAGTGTCAAAGATGCCCAGGGCAGATTTTTCTTTAGAAAAGCAAAATTATAAAACCAATACATAGCTTCAAGATGATGGCTAAATGTTAGTATCTAAGAGGCAACCCTCTGCCCTCCCTACCCCCTTGCCTTCTCTTGAGATCTGTGAGGGTGTAAACTTGTAGAGGGTGTCGTTGATCTTAACCCTCAAGGCCTTGGGCAGCTCTGGATCTATAAATTACAACATCTGTTTCCTGCTTCAGCAAGAAAAGAGACTTCCTGCTGGGTTGACTATGCCTTGACTCCAAGGCTGTCTTATTTCTTGGACTTCTGTCTGCTGCTTCTCTCCGGATAGTTTTTCTGTGACTTTACTTAACCTCTGGTTTTTAAACTACTCTGTTGTTCTTACCAAGCTACAATCTCCTGGTTTTGATCATCAGGATTTTTTTTTTTCCCACTCCTATTACGTGGGCTGTACTGGTCCAAGCTTTCAGTCTTAAATAAGCCATGGTGTCCTTCCCTATGACAGACCTACCCCAATCACCTGCTTTTAAATTCTCCTCCATACTAACTCCCACCCACAAGCATTGGCTATGTCTTCTCTTTCCAGCTCCATAATACCACCTCCTTTTCTTATAAGCTCATGTCCTAAAACAGAGAAAATTTTGCTTTTCTCTTTCCTTCCACTTTCCTAATGTTTCCTTAATAAATTTCTGACCTCTGAAGCTCCCAGTAGCATATGTATGGATCCACTAGGAAATGAGTCTTCCAGAGAAATGTATGTAAGTCTAGGAGGAATATTATCAT
This sequence comes from Oryctolagus cuniculus, assembly GCF_964237555.1. NCBI lineage: Eukaryota > Metazoa > Chordata > Mammalia > Lagomorpha > Leporidae > Oryctolagus > Oryctolagus cuniculus. The sequence continues at coordinate 73,543,319 of NC_091445.1, forward strand.
TGAACTTTGAGAATTCAGCTCCCAAAAAAATAAATAAATAAAAATTTCGTACTGCATATGAATACATTTAAGTTTTTTTAATACAAAAGCAGTGAAATTACTTTAACTTACTATTTAGTAAAAAGAAATTAATACAAAAAGACTAGTAAAGTTAAATATTGAACTGACTTGAGTGTTTTTAAAATTTCTTACAAGCATTTTGATCAGAATAGCAAAATTTTTACCCACTTGTGTGGTCCAGCCTCAAAGAATATGTAGCATATAAGAGTCTCATCAGGTGTTTTTTATACTACTAAATGTTAGACAAAATTTTTAGCCAGGAATAATAACTCAGTATTTTCCAGCAGTTCTACTTATAAATTTACTCTTGTGTGCACATACTGCTTATTTATTACCTCTTTATTTCCCACCAATATCTAGCCTGAACCAAAAATACTGATTAGAACTCCCATTACTTCACATACATCACTTTTTCATCTACTGCCTGCTAAAACTCAAGATTATTTAATAAAAAACAAAAGGTGATTTAGAAAGAAAAAAGCCATTGCTAATGAGATATACCACTCCCAACAATGAGTAAGCAACTTGTACTCAGAATTCATGAAGAAATTAATCACCTTGTTTTACTGGTAGTCTTATATCTGTGTTAGTTTCACTTGAAATATGTTTTTGGACTAAGCAGAAGATACAACTTGAGTTACTAATATATTGGTGGTAGTCAAAATTATGGGATTAAATAGTATTTCCTGTAAAAACTCACTATGTGGCACTAAAAGAAGTCAATCTTGGGTTAGTAGGAGATAAATTTGGAAAAGACAGAACCTTTTATAATCACCCTAAAATTGCATCCCTTTCTTTAATGAGGGCTAAATCTTGACGCTAAAAGGTCTTTGTGCAGACACACACACAATTTACACACACACAAATTACAAAAATCATTTGGAATACTAATACACATAAAAAGTATAGCATATTTACACAAGACCATTGAGGAGAGAGGCTAAGCCAATCTATCTATCTATCTATCTATCTATCTATCTATCTATCTATGTAAAGTTAAGTGTAAGCATTGGTTAAAATCCCTGTGGAGATTATGATTGAAATTTTATATAGCATGAGAACGAAAAAATATTAAATTTTATGGATCTTTTTCTATGCTCTGTGAATCTCGCGCGCACACACACACACACAGAACTGTTCAACTGTATTCAATTAAATATAGATGTTTAATGTCCTTAGCCCCTAGTTGTCGCTCCCCCTCTTCATGGAGGAACGACACTAAACCCTGCCTAGGCTTCCTATCCGAGTCACAGCACCATTATGTCGCTCCCCCTCTTCACGGAGGAACGACACAGGACCCTGCGCTGTTCTTTCGTCTGCTCGGCCCTCCCCGGTTTGCTGCTGGTTCTTCCCGGGTTGGCTACCGTCCCTTCCACCTCCGTGGAAGGGCGGTTCCCCCTGCCACTTTCCCCACTTCCGCGGGGGAGTGGCACACCGCCGGCCGGCTCTCTCGGGGGCTGCACAGGTGTTCCTTCAGATAGATGTTCCTGGTGCATGTTGTCTCTCTCCTCCTTTATAGTCCTCTTCCACCAATCCCAACTCTGCTACCCACACACCGAGTACGCTGCTCTCCTCCAATCAGGAGCAGGTCCTGCAGTTTATTGGTTGAACTGGAGGCAGCTGAGTAGAAGCTGTTTCCTCCTCTCCCAGCGCCATATTGTGGGAGAGCAGATGCATAGAATAAGTCTTAATTTCAGTAACTTAGTCTAGTCCGAGTTGCTCCCCACACCTAGTGAAATTGTAATGTCCCTGTAGCTTCAGAAATATGGAGCTGAAAGTATTTGGAAGTCATTTAATCTAAATACTAATTTTACTGATGAGGAACTTAAAAAATGAACCAATATCTCACACAAACCATTACTTCTTCAATACCTGTGACCGTTTATTTGTAATGACAAGAAGCAGCTGTCTTTTGGGATTTTCCCCCCCAGGGTGAAGACCACATCTACATGTGATTTGCATATTTCCATCCTGGAACATTGGCTAATTTTAACAAGACGCCAATAGTGTACATCTTACTCATGAGACAAGCAGCTTCTGCCATTTTTTGAGCATTTCATGTGCAAGAGCTGTGCCAGACACTTGTTTCACAGCATCTCATTTCATCCTTACAGCAATTATGTGTACTCGATACTGTGGACCCATTTTAAAAGTGAGGACAATGATTCTAAGAAAATGTATATTATGTCCCAGATAGTATACAGAATAGCTGATAAAAATGAAGATTTAAACCCAACTCCCTCTGATTTACTAAGCCCTTTTTCTATGCTTTTTCCATCACTGGATTCTATTACCATGGTTAAGAGATAAAAGGAAAGAGATAGCAGGCCAAAGACCACTCAAAAAGCACATACACATTGTGCATGAAGGAAGCACTGTGGGAGCCAAGCTCGCATTACTCACAGCTGGTTCCCAGTTGGAAGAATGATAGGTAATGCTGTTCCAGCACTACTGAACACATACATGTGTGATGGGAAACAGTGGGAAGACTCTCCATCAAAGGCTCTCATGAAATAATCACCAGGTTCACTTTTTCCAGAGCAAACTTTTACCTCCATCAACTTAATTGGTGGAACAAAATATCCTGCTACAGGTTCTGGGGATCCTAAAGAAAATAGATACCAAGTTAGGACACTGCCTTGGTGTAATTATATATCCCAATTTGGATATTAAATTTAGTCCAGCATGAATTTTTGTTACAAATTCTCAAACCCCAGAAGATCAAGAAATGTTATCCACAAATTGTTGGGGACAGCTGGAAAGCAATCATAGTTTGGGCTTGAGTAACTTCTTTCACATGACTTTCAAGAGGCTTAAGAAATGGATTCCACCTTAATAAATACCAGGTGTCAATTTGACACAGAATCTGGGAAACAGTATAGATTAGGTAGGATCAGATCCAGGGAGTTATTTTGGTTTGGGTAGAAGTTATGAATTTCAGTTTGCCAGTATTCAAAACATACCCTGGAGTAGGGCCAAGGAAAGAGAGGGTGTTTGCCCATCACTCTTTCCACTGAAGTGCAAGGATCCAAGGCCCTGTGACAACATTATGCCAGCTGAAGTAAGTTCTGTCAGTCTGTGCTTAAAACACTTCAGTGGTGGCCAGCGCCGCGGCTCACTAGGCTAATCCTCTGCCTGCAGTGCCGGCACACCGGGTTCTAGTCCTGGTCGGGGAGCTGGATTCTGTCCCGGTTGCTCCTCTTCCAGGCCAGCTCTCTGCTGTGGCCCAGGAGTGCAGTGGAGGATGGCCCAAGTGCTTGGGCCCTGCACCCACATGGGAGACCAGGAGAAAGCTCCTGACTTCGGATCGGCGCTGTGCCGGCCGTAGCAGCCATTTTGGGGGGTGAATCAACAGAAGGAAAACCTTTCTCTCTGTCACTCTCACTGTCTAACTCTGCCTGTCCAAAAAAAAAAAACAAAAAAAAAAAAAACAAAACAAAACAAAACAAACAAACAAAAAAAAAAAACAAAAAACAAACTTCAGTGGTTACTCATCTCCAAATTCTGTTTACCCAGTTATGGTTCATGCTAGTCCCTCTTGTAATATTTACTGCTGCACAGCTCTTGTAGCTTCCATGTGCCCCCCATTCCTCAGAAAACCACCTCTGCCTGGCTACAATCAATTCAGTTCACCCTCCAGTTTTCACTGGGACTTCACTTTCTCTAGGAGTTCTTCCCTGGCTTCCCACATGGGTGTTAAGTGTTTCTCCATGAAGGCGTCCTCTCTCTCTTTCCTGCTTGTACATATAATTCATTGTAAATGCTTGCTATGTAGTCTCTATTACTAGCTAAACTAAGTACTACGGTGGCAAAAACATGTTGCTAATTAGCAAATATTTGTTGAATGTCCAACATTTGTTGGGATATTGTGGCAAACTAGGCATGCAAGCCTATTTCTACCTTGGCCAACATTGCATCCTAACATAAAACCCATGTATTTCCTTTCAGATAAGATGGATTTCTGATGGAAGACATGAGTAGGGTTATCATTGACCTTTCTTCATTTCATGCATGTACATGAGGAAGGGTATCTTGTTGATGATAGAACCTTGCTTACCTGGAAGGTGGAATCAGAGTGGTCTGAGGGACAACCCTTAAAAACTGCTTTCTGTCCGGGCTTAGATTAGGCAGTGCAAATGACAGAATACTATGGTGGGTCTATATGCCAAGCTCTATGCTAGTAACAAGAAAGAGATTGTTTTTGACCAACTAAAGTCAACATGTCTCGAAATAATCTGAACATGAACATCATGGTCTTAATGTTACTTATTTATCCATTACTCATAACACTTTTTTGCTACAATAACCCATCATAACTGCTAGTTAAAATGCTTTCCTGTATGACAGCTAATTTACTTAACAGAACTCCAGGTATGTGATACACGTGCCAAGCAATTAATGAGATTAGAAATGCAGTGACCTGGGAATGTCAACTGCAGGAGGTTGCCATTGCTTCCCCAAAAGTTTAAATTTTGCTGAGGTTTCACAATTTGAACTCCATTCCTCTGGTCTGGTAACCACACCTAAACTAAACTAGGCACTTCATTTAATTATCCAAATACATTGGCATGTAAACTCAGGGCATCAGTGAAAATGAAGTGAGATGATAAATTAACCCCTCAGCAACCTGGATTTTGAAAGTCCCTTCTCTTCCTGGTATAATTTGTGCTGATTTATCAATTCATACAATCTTTCATTTGTCATGGAAGAACTGAGTAAGGGAAGTTATTGCCATTTGGTTAATTGCTTCTTATTTTTCTGATACAAATGCAATTCATAAGTAAGAATCTTCACTCATTGAGTAGACTATACTATTTTACATGTTTACCTCAATATAAGGAACAATGGGATTACGGGAGAAGTTTGGAGAGATGGAAAGATATGAAGAGGGAAATTGAAGACAGAAAATAGGAGAATATTGTACTAAGATACTACAAAAGTTTGTGTAATGAAATAAGAAGACAAATTTCGGGCCGGCGCCGCGGCTCACTAGGTTAATCCTCCGCCTAGCGGCGCCAGCACACCGGGTTCTAGTCCCGGTCGGGGAGCTGGATTCTGTCCCGGTTGCCCCTCTTCCAGGCCAGCTCTCTGCTGTGGCCAGGGAGTGCAGTGGAGGATGGCCCAAGTCCTTGGGCCCTGCACCCCATGGGAGACCAGGAGAAGTACCTGGCTCCTGCCATCAGATCAGTGCGGTGCGCCGGCTGCAGCGCGCTTGTCGCGGCGGCCATTGGAGGGTGAACCAACGGCAAAGGAAGACCTTTCTCTCTGATTCTCTCTCACTGTCCACTCTGCCTGTCAAAAAAAAAAAAAAAAAAAAAAAAAAAAAGACAAATTTCTGCTGCAAAAGCTTTTGAAATTCATGTACACAAAGGGTTTCAAAAAGTTTAGGAAAATGTGTATTAGGAAAAAGCTATGCATTTATTTCACTTTTTCTACACTAATATAAACTTTAATTGCTTTTAAACTTTTACATTTTAAACATTTAATTACATTTTAAACATTTAAAGTTTAATTGCATTTAAACTTTAAACTTTTAGTTGCATTCTATGAACTTTTCCAAGTTCTTTCAGGTCAGGTATTTGAGTTGGGAATGAATGAGTCTATGTAGGTTGTGGCTTGGTGAGAGAAGTCTATTAGTCATGAGTCCACAAGAGAAAAAAGTATGGGGAATGGTGTTGTGGTGCAGAGGGTTAAGCTGCCCCTTGTGACACTAGCATCCCATATCCAAGTGCCAGTTTGAATCCCATCTGCTCCGCTTCCAGTGCAGCTTCCTGCTGATGTGACCAGGAAGGCAATAAATGATGACCTAAGTGCTTGGGCTCTTGCCACCCATGTGGGCAACCTACATGGAACTCCTGACTTTGGATTGACCTAGACCCAATTCTTGTAGCCATTTGGGGAGTGAATCGTGGATGAAGATCTGTCTCTCATTATCTCTCTGTCACTCTGCCTTTCAAACAAACCTTTTTTAAAAAAAGAGAGAATATATGATATTTTAAGAGGAACTTTGGGATTCTGACCATCCAAGTTAATTTTTTTTCTATCCCAAATCCCTGTATAATTATAATGTCAAGAAAAGTATATTGGGGGCTGGAGCTGTGGCACACTAGGTTAATCTTCTGCCTGCAGCGCCAGCATCCCATATGGGTACTGGTTCTAGTCCCAGTTGCTCCTCCTCCAGTCCAGCTCTCTGCTATGGCCTGGGATAGCAGTAGATGGTGGCCCAAGTGCTTGGGCCCCTGCACCCACGTGGGAGACTGGGAGGAAGTTCCTGGCTCCTGGCTTTGCATCGGCGTAGCTCCGGCCATAATGGCCATTTGGAGAGTGAACCAACGGAAGGAAGACCCTTTTCTCTGTCTCTCTCTCTCTCACTGTCTGTAACTCTACCTGTCAAATAAATAAATAAAAATCTTTTAGAAAAGAAAAAGTCTATTGATACTACACATAGTTGTGCAACAGGTTACTGACAGAGTAGAACAGAGGAAATGACTACCCAGCTTCAGCATGTTAGAGGCAGCAAGGACATCAAGTCATTTCTGTCTTCAGAACCTTGAAGCATGTGAGGCTTAAGATCATCAGGCGTCAAGCCCAAAGGAGGCTCCCAGACTGAAATTAGGGGGGTTAATAAGTCTATACACTAAATGGAGGTTTTTTCAAAATAGATGATTATTACCCATAGGAAATCAAAGTTTTCTGTCTGAAAAATTAACTTAGGGTACCAGTACTGTGGTGTAGTAGGTTGAGCACCCACCTGTGGTGCCGACATCCCACATAGGCTCCAGTTCAAGAGCTGGCTGTTCCACTTCCAGTCTAGCTCCCTGCTGATAGCCTGGGAAGGCAGTAGAGAATGGCCCCAGAGCTAGGGCCCTTGCACCCATGTGGGAGACTGGAGGAAGCTTCTGAGTCCTGGCTTTGAATCCACACAGCTCCAACCATTGAAGCCATTTGGAGAGTGAATCAGCAGATGGATGACCTCTCTCTGTAATTATGCCTCTCAAGTAAATAAATAAATCTCTTTTTTTAAAAAAGGAACTTAGAACAACAATGAATTTTACTTACATCATTACTGCAATGTTAATATAGCTGTTTAAACAAAATGTGAGGTAAAACTATATTGGGAGACTGAAAAGAACGGAACTTGGAATGTTGCAGTGGCAGGAACATGCTGGGGAAAGCATATGCTATGATTCAAGTGAAGCCAAAATACCATACCTAAAGTTCATGCATCAAGAATGATCAGTTCATGGTGTTATTTATAAATATGGAGGAAACAGCAGGGGAGAAAAAGCTGTAAGACTTATTTGACACCTTGGGCATAAGGCTAGAATATAGGATAGACTGAGTAGAAGGAATCACGGTTACTCAACAAGGTATTTCTAGCTAAATCTGATTTCTTAAACTATATATATATATATATATATATATACACACATATATATACACTCAATATATATATCTATACACTCAGATACAAAAATAATAAGAATAATAGTAACTTAAAAAGAAGAGAAGTGGTGACTTGGGCTCCTGAGATATTAGTGATATAACTGTAATAGCCCAGAAAAACTTTAATTCCACCTCTTTTCTTCATAAGCTTTGTACACTCAGAATGTCAGGATCTCCCTGGGATGTATACAGGGGCAACATAATTTTATATGGACCATCCATCACTAAAGTAACCATAATAATTTTGTAGAAAAAAGAAGATAGCATAAAAATTCAGGCCGCCAAAGTTGTAGTTTAGCTCTACTGTAAACCTCAAAACACTACAAATAGTTCATTACAAGAACTGTTTCTGTTTTATTCAGTGCTGCATCTTCAGTGCCTAGCATACTGCCTGGCTAATACAGATGTCTTAAAAGTAGTCATGGAAGAAAATGTACAGAGATAACAGGAATGTTATTTAATAAACTGTCGCTGAGCTAATTGGCAGGGAGTGGAGAGGAAGGAGGCTCTAAGGAAGACTTAACTTGCAGAAGACCGAATGTAACTGGGAGCTGTGCCACATTTTATTCCTTTCAAGGGAGCAAAACCAGGGTGGAGCCCAGGTCAAACCAGGAAAATGAGAACATGATACGTTCAAGATAGTATATCTGTGAATTTAATTTGTTTACAAGAACATTTTATATGGGAAGGGTGTATCTTGTAGTGTAAGATGGAATTCTACTGGTTGATATGTTAAAGTATAGAAATTTAGAAAAGCAGTATTTTTTTCACTGAATCTATTTGGATTGTCAAGAAAATATGTGAGAGTGTTATAAATCACACAGCCAATTAAGTTCAGAATATGATTTTGAAAAAAAAAAAAGGCATCTCCTAAGTAGCAATAGAAAAAAATGTATTTAAAAGCTTATATTTGTTGGTTAAGGTTGTCATTACAACATATCACAAATCAAGTGACTTAAACAACAGAAATGTGTTATCCTGGAGGCTAGAAGTCTAAAATAAAGGTATGGTTGGTGTGAGAAACAAGCCATCCCATGTCCCCACTCTAGCTTCTGGTGACTTTCTGGCACTCTTTGGCATTCCATGATTTGTTGATGCATCACCTCAATCGCTGACTTTATGTTCCCATGGCATTTTCCCTGTGTGCATGTCTGTACCTAAATTTGCGTTTTGGGAACAGTCATTTGGCCTAGTAGTTAAGAAAACAGAGCCCCACATCAGTATACCTGGTTTCCACCCAGCTCCAGCTGCTGATTCCAGTTTCCTCTTAATGTAGATCCTGTGAGAAGTGATATCTCAACTAGTTGTGTTCTTGTCACCCACATGGGACACCTGAATTGTGTTACCAGTTCCCAGCTTTAGCCCCAACCTAGCCCTGGCCATTTCAGATGTATGGGTAGTCAACCAAGAGATGAGAGTGTTATCTCTATATATATCTATCTCTCTATATCTGTATTTATCTATCTATCTATCTTACCCTCCACAGTAAATAAATAAAATTTAAATAATTTCCTTTTTATAAGGGCACTAGTAATACTCAGTTAGGGACCCATGCTATTCTAGTAAGAGTTCATCTTAATGTATTACATCTATAATAACCCTATTTCCATATAGGGGCACATTCTAATGTACGAGGGTTAGGGCTTCAATATATAAATTTTGAGAAGAAGCAATGCAACATATAATACAGTGTATTTTTTTCTACTTTTTTGCGTGGTCACTGAATCATACATAAGAGTGTTAATTGTTAAATGAACAACAGGAATCACTGCACAGTGACTAACTTCTCATGCAGGACCTCTGTCCTCCATGACTTGTAATATAAGAGTTAACTGTAAAATTTGTTATCAAATAGTGTGTGTGTGTGCAAATTGTTGAAATTTTACTTAGTATAGAATTGGTCTTTGTGTATAAAGTTGATTGAAAATGAAATCTTTTTTAAAGCTTTATTTATTTGAAAGGCAGAGTTACAGAGAGGCAGAGGCAGAGAGAGGGAGAAAGAGGTCTTCCATCTGCTGGTTCACTCCCCAGATGGTTGAAACGACCAGAGCTGAGCCAATCTGAAGCTAGGAGCCAGGAGCTTCCTCCAGGTCTCCCACATGGGTGCAGGGGCTCAAGGACTTGGGCCATCTTCCACTGCTTTCCCAGGCCATGGCAGAGAGCTGGGTTGGAAGTGAAGCAGCTGAGACTAGAACTGGCATCCATATGAGATACCAGCACTGCAGGTGGCGGCTTTACTCGCTACGTCACAGCGCTGGCCCCAAAGAAAATGAATCTTACTGGAGAATGGGACTGGGAAGGGGAGAGAGAATAGGAGGAGTAGGAGTGTGGGTGGGAAGGCAGGTATGGTAGAAAGAACAACTATATTCCTAAAGTTGTACTTATGAAATTTGTATTCCTTAAAAATAAATAAATTATTTAATTAATTAATATAATTGTTATCTATGAAATACATGAAATCTGTTTTTTTTATATAGATAAAGTTCTTAAAAAATTTTAAAAATAGAAAAACCTTTAGCCATACTAACAAAAAACAGAGAAAAATAAGCATTACTAGAGATGAAAAAGGAAATATCATCACACATGAAAACCATGAAAAAGAAGATATCGTCACCACAGAAAGATAAAGATCATAGGAAACTATTAGAAAAAACTATATACTTTTTTTTTTTGACAGGCAGAGTTAGACAGTGAAAGAGAGAGAGACAGAGAGAAAGGTCTTCCTTTTCTGTTGGTTCACCCCCCAAATGGCTGCCACGGCTGGCGTGCAGCGCTAATCCGAAGCCAGGAGCCAGGCGCTTCCTCCTGGTCTCCCATGTGGGTGCAAGGCCCAAGCACTAGGGCCATCCTCCACTGCCTTCCCGGGCCACAGCAGAGAGCTGGACTGGAAGAGGAGCAACTGGGACAGAATCCGGTGCCCTGACCAGGACTAGAACCCGGGGTGCCGGCGCAGCAGGCGGAGGATTAGCCTAGTGAGTTGCGGTGCCAGCCTGGAACAACTATATACTAACAAATTGTGAAACATCAAAGAAATAAATTCATGGATATATAAAACCTACAAAGATTAAATCAATAAGATGTAGAAAATCTAAACAAAGGAATGATTCATAAGAGTGAAAAGATAATTAAAAGACTCTCATCAAATCCAAGACCTGATAGCTTTACAACTGAATTCTATAAAACATTTAAGCAGAAACTAAATCCAATACTTCTTGAAATATTCCAAAATACTGAAAAGTATAGAACTCCATTAAATTCTTTTTATGAAATCAGCACTATTCTGATACAAAAACCAAAAATATAACACAAAAACAAAACTGCAAACCAATAAGCTTGATGACCATATACGTAAATTTCTCAATAAAACATTAACAAATTGAATCCAACACTACATCAAAAATGTCATTCATTATGATCAAGAGGGATATCCCAAGGAAGCAAGGATGATTCAGCATTGGAAGATGTTAATGTACAATGTGGTACAACATGGGCCTCAGCCAATCCCATGTTATCTGCATGGGCTAGAGTCAAAAGGATCCACACCAACCTGCCCTAACTCAGGAGTTGGAACCTTGAATTGAAAGTAATTTCTGGCAGCGAATCAGCCAATATTCATAAACCACTAAATTTCATAGTTGCTAGGAAAACACTCTAGTCACCCTGAAGGGAAGCGTAACAATGAACTACAGCATGCACTACAAGGATGTCTATATACCAGGAAGATAGCATCTCATTCTCAAGCTAAAATTTGTTATAAGGAAGTGCCTCAAGAACACAGAAATTATTTGTACTCAATTACATTTGATTATTGTGCTCCCATTTCTCCATTTATCATAGACTAAATGTTGGCATTGTGAGGAGACCGGTTTCTCAGGAGTTAAGAGAAAGCTGTAGGGTAGATCACCATTGGTTTGGGTACAGGGGAGAGAGTCCATTCCCTAGACAACCCTCAACATCGAGAAACTTCAGTGCTGCTGACTGGGGGTCCACAGACCATCAAACCAGCCACATGGATGAACTAGCATAAATTCCAAGAGGATGAAGTCAGCAGCAATTATATCAAAACAAAAAAGGAAGTGAGGAAAATCCCACAATCAGCCCTGAATAGCCTTCAAGAGAGCATACACCTCTCCTCTCTTGCTACCTTTCTTGCCACACAGTGGTGTATCTGAAGCCTCTTAGAAGTTTTAAGTCAGAAGGAAAAAAAGCGGAGGAAAGATCTGGGAATTATTAATATGAGCTAATTAAATGATAATAGTGGAATTTGACTTAATAGTTAACTTTAAAAAACTGGTTTCAAGTCAATCAGTTGAAAAGGCGTCTTAACTGGCCTGTTTCTATGTTAGAAAACATTTATTTTCCCAAATGGGAATAAGGGATTTCTCAGTAAGAACACAATTATATCTCTGTGTGTATCTGCATGTACAGATTTGATTTGCACATATCTGATGCACACCTGACTTGTATCTGGTCAATATGTTGGTTAAATTGAACATGGTTTTCATAAATTCCTTTTTTTGCAGAAAGAAAACTAAAGACCTTAGGAAATTTTCCCTTGTCAAAATGGCCCATAAGTGACAGCTCGGATTCAAACCAAATCTTTGTAACTTAAAACACTGTCATTGGCTAGCAGGGGTTGGGGAAGTGTGGCCTGCAGTACATAAAAAGGTTCTCAAAGTCATTTGCTGTGTTCCTTGCCTGGGCAACTGCAGTTGGAACTCAAAATTCAATAAATCTGTAGCAAATTAATGTTTAAATGAATGAGTTTATAAACATCCAAATGGTCCTTGACAGAAAGTTTTCCCACCCCTGAATCTCTTAGGGAGTTTGTTGAGATATCAAATTATTCCCAGGGCCAGAACTGTGGCATAGCAGGTAAAGTTGCCACCTGCAGTGCCAGCATCTGATATGGGTGCAAGTTTGAGTCCTGGTTGCTCTACTTCTGATACAGCTCTCTGCTATGGTCTGGGAAAGCAGTAGAGGATGGCTCAGGTCCTTGGGCCCCTGCACCACATGGGAGACCCAGAAGAAGCTTCTTGCTCCTGGCTTTGGATCAGCCCAGCTCCACCATTGCAGCCATCTGGGGAGTGAACCAGCAGATGGAAGATCTCTTTCTCTCTCTCTCTCTCTCTCTCTCTCTCTCTCTCTTTCTCTTCCTCTCTCCCTCCCTCCCTCCCTCCTCTGTAATTCTAGTTTTCAAATAAATAAATAAATCTTAAAAAAAAAAAAAAGTCCTGGTCAGATGTCCTAAATAGCACTCTGGCCTCAAAATCAGCCCTGAAGGCATTCGGATCTGGCCGAAGAGCCCATGAGAGTATTTTAGGCATGGAAAGCCAAGACACTCTGGGGAAAAAAAAAAAAAAAAGAAGACCTAAATGAAAGATCTCTGTGAGTGAGATCCCAGTGGAAAGAATGGGGCCATCAAAGGAGGTACCTTTCTCTGAAGGGAGGAGAGAACTTCCAATTTGACTATGACCCTGTCGAAATAAGATCAAAGTCAGAGAACTCAAAAGGCTTCCATAGCCTTGGCAACTCATGACAAGAGCCTAGGGAGATTACTGATGCCATAAACAACAGTGTCAAATTGTTAAGTCAACAACAGGAGTCACTGTGTGCTTACTCCTTATGTGGGATCTGTCCTTAATGGGTTGTCCAATGTGAAGTAATGCTATAACTAGTACTCAAACAGTATTTTACACTTTATGTTCTGTGTGGGTGCAAACTGATGAAATCTTTACTTAATATATACTGAATTGATCTTCTGTATATAAAGGTAATTGAAAATGAATCTTGATGTGAATGGAATGGGAGAGGGAGCGGGAGATGGGAGGGGTGCGAGTGGGAGGGAAGTTATGGGGGGGAAGCCATGGTAATCCATAAACTGTACTTTGGAAATTTATATTTACTAAATAAAAGTTTAAAAAAAAAAGTCCTGGTGTCTTAGTCCATTTGCACTACTATAACGAAACATCACAGATAGTTTGCAGAATAAATACTTCTTCCTCACTGTTTTTGATGGCTGGTATGATGAAGGTAAAAGCTGGTTTGGTGTCTGGTGCAGGCTGCTCTTTCTTCTTCTAAGATGGCACCTTGCTGCTGCATCCTGAATGAATGTTGGGTCCTCACATGACAGAAATCAGAGGGAAAAACGGGAACTCCTTGCTTCTAACCCTTTTTATGAGGCACCTAAGCCCATTCATGAAGGCAGAGCCCTTATAACTCAGTCACCCTCTAATGGTCATGCCTCTTAATACTGTGGCATTGAGGATTAAATTTCAACATGACTTTCAGAGCAGACAAAAACTGTCAAACCATAGAAGGTATAACCATAGAAGGTAGAAGCAAGTACAAAGGATGTGAAATGGTCGGCACTGCGGCTCAATAGGCTAATCCTCCGCCTACTTGTGCCAGCACCCCAGGTTCTAGTCCCGGTTGGGGCGCCATATTCTGTCCTGGTTGCCCCTCTTCCAGGCCAGCTCTCTGCTGTGGCTCGGGAGTGCAGTGGAGGATGACCCAAGTGCTTGGGCCCTGCACCCACTTGGGAGACCAGGAGAAGCACCTGGCTCCTAGCTTCGGATGTGTGCGCACCGGCTGCAGCGCGCTGGCCGCTGCCATTGGAGGGTGAACCAACGGCAAAGGAAGACTCTTTCTCTCTCTCACTGTCCACTCTGCCTGTCAAAAGAGAGAAAGAGAGAAAGAGAAAGAGAGAGAGAAAGAGAGAAAGAGAGAAAGAGAGAAAGAGAGAAAGAGAGAAAGAAAGAAAGAAAGAAAGAAAGAAAGAAAGAAAGAAAGAAAGAAAGAAAGAAAGAAAGAAAGAGAAAGAGAGAGAGAGAGAGAGAGAAAGAAAGAAAGGGAAAGAAAGGAAAGGAAAAGAAAGGAAAAGGATGTGAAAGGCTCCAGCCCCTCCAGGCTGTCCTTAGGCTTATGGAGACCACCCAGAACAAAGATTTTGTGACCAGGAAGTCAGTGTGGCCCATGCATTCTATTAGCATGTCTGTGGCTGCTATAGATTCCAGTTGTGGGCTATGCAGTCTGTGAAACATCTGCCCAGAGAAGCAATTGATAAGAGATGACTAGGATGGGAGCCTGAATCAAAACCTAAAGTACATTTTCTGTCTTTTACTTAGTTTCAGGAAAGGAAGACAGTACAGTAATAATATACAGAAATAACCTTGGATTTGTATGGATCAAGATTTTAATATACATATTTTATGTCAAGAAATGAATTACCATCTCGGTAGAGTCCATTCTATGATTGTTTTATGTTATAATTTTTTAAATATATAGGATCAGAAAATCACATGCTTATTTAATATTGCCATATTATCCTCTTGTTTATTTCAGAAATGTTTGATGTAGCTGGTTTTTGCTCTCCTCATTACAACATTTTTTTCATTGAATAGATGTTCATCACTTTCCATTCTCTGAAAGGCACTAGTGTAGTTTGTGCTATTGTGGTATGACCTTTGAAATAATTCATAATTAAACTAGTGAATGCTGTTCCCTCATTTTCCAGCCTCAAAGCTAGCAAGTAACTGCTGGAATAGTTGGTGACCTATAAGAAAGAATGCTGAGGAGCTTGTAATTATTAGATAATGGTGCTCTTTTCTGCAAAGCAACTAGACATTGAACTCCTTCCTTTAGAAAAAGTAAATAGCAATAAAAAAAGATTTCCTCTGTAAATTTCTGTATAATCTCTAACTAAAGTTACAACTTAACCCAATCAGAAAATATCTCATCATTTAGTATTTTTCATATGTCCCTACTATGTGCTAAATATAGTACCGAAGCCAGAGATTCTGAGTGAAAAAGACCCTCACAGCCTAGTGGTGGTGATAGATCTATAAATAGGTAAACTTAAATTCATTTTGGTAATGGAAACAATAGAAACATTCACACACTACTGGAGAAGGGAGAATATAGTTATATGTGAATGTTAAGAAATCTCCAGAAAACCAGCTTTATGAATTATAGGCTTGTATAGGTACAATATATCCTTTGGATATACTCCCAAAATGGAGGTTGCTGATTCATATAGTACATCTAATTTTGGATTTTTTTTTTTTTGAGGAACCTCCATTCCATTTTCCATAATAGCTGTCCTATTTTATATTCCCACCAACAGTATGTTAAGGTTCCCTTTTCTCCAGAACCTCATCAGCATTTGTCTTTTTGTCTTTATGATAATCATGATTCTGATTGGAGTGACGTGATATTTAACTGTGATTTTTATTTGCATTTATCTGATGGCTATAGATACTTCCACCCTATACCAAAATCAGCACAAAGTGGATCAAAAAGCCTCAATGTAAGACCTGTAATTGTATAACTACTAGAGGAAAACACGGGAACAAAACTACAAGACATTGACACAAAGTAACAGTTTTTAGGGTGAGACCTCAAAAGTATAGGCAATAAAATAGAAAAGATGAATTTAAAAACTAGAGAATAAAGAGTGATTTTTCGTGGATACTGATGGTAAATCTAATAGTATAAGATTAATCAGCATAAAAAAGGTCAAAAGACATTAGGTAAGACCTTCAAAGAGCCCTTTTCATACTCACCAAGTGTTCTAAGGGCTCCTAGCATGAAGACAGATCTACTGTTCCCTCCTGTTCTGCAAAATCGTTTTCTCAGAGGAGAGAGTCAAACTAACATGGATCTTTCTAGCTCTACCACCCCTAGATTCTCACAGTAGCTGATATTAATATTCTTTACCAGAGTCTACCATCACTGGTGCCAGGTCAACATTCTTGTCTCAGCCTTTGCTGTGATAGAGGATCTTACGAACTGCTATAGGGAAAGAAAAGTTCAAGCAAAACTTTTACCAAGATCCAGGGCACCCTTCTTTGATAACACTGCTAGCCCCAGCTGGTCCAGGCCCTGGAAAGGGACTTAAAGCATTTCAAACAATAAATTTTAAAGCACAGTATTCTCTAAAGCAAAGGGACCCTGCTTGCCAGATCTAAGAACAATGCTGCACACTGGGACTGTGCTATAAAAATGATATTCAAGGAGTAATTGCCACCCAGTTCCCAATTCTGATTGAGTGGGATGCCCACAGGACTGAAGTTTGGGATTATGGACGGGCAGTGGTAGTAGATGTCTTCCTCCTTGAGCCACAGAAGATATGAGGTGATGAGTTTGAAATTCATGGATAATTTTTTCCTGATACGCATTTGTATGAACTTCTGGAGACTCCTCTATGAGTGGATTTTGAAATCTTTTTGTACCTACATAAACTTTAATTCCATTTTCCATGAAGTTTCTGAAGTACCCTGGCACAAGTTTGAGAACGAGGCTATGAAAAGAGAAAGAAGACATTTATCACAGGATGTTGATTAGTTTAGTATACATGTCTTAAATTCTCCTGAATATAAAATAATTACTACCACACCAATAACTGATATTTAGTTAATTTGCCTTTCAAAAAACTTTACAGTAATAATTAATCAAGTAGGAAAGCTTGACAGGGCAATTTATTTCTGAGAAATTGTAGCATACTACAAATGGCAACATAAGGTCAAATGCCAATGATTTTATCCTCAAATGAACTATAATAACTTCCCTGAAATGCAATCCCTGGAATTTGCAATTGTTATGAAATGGATTTTATAATTAAAGGAAGAAGCTAATACTATGCACTGAACTAAATGAAGAATACAAAACTTCAACTTATTTTTAAGTATAAAATATACAAAAAGAAATAGAAGAAAACTAAGATTTTTGAGAGCTCACTGTAGATCAAAGAGGATAATAAACAATTTTGCTTAAAGTTAGAACCACAATAATACATTAAAGAATGTTCATTAAACAGGTAGATTACACATTTAAAGCCATTCTGGCAATGTTCCCTAGGGAATGAATCTGTCAAAAAATAGGTGTGGAAGTGAACAACAGCACATATTTTCAATAGTGTGATGGCCAGACATGTTGAAGGAAGGTAATATCATTCAAGATACAGCTACATATGCACAATCTAGCTTCAGAGATGATTAAAACTCCATCAGCTACCCTGTTATCTTATTCACATATTTCATGGGTATTTTCTGTTGCTTCATTTGATAACTCTGGTAGACTTTCTCAGTGTTTCTATATTCCTTTGTTTTAACCCAACCAACCTTTTTTTTAAAGGTGTTAAATCAGGATAGACATTATGGCACAATAGATTAAGTCATTAAGCACCAGTAGGGATGGCCACCTCCCATTTTGGAGTGCCAGAGATTGAGTTCTGACTCTACTTCCATTCTCACTTACTGCTACTATGCACTCTGGGGGGCAGCAGATGATGGTTCAGGTACTTGTGTCTACTTCGGTCCCTGTGATCCACAGGGGAGACCTGGGTAGAGTTACTGGATCCTGGCTAAGACTTGGCCCAACCCAACTGTTGTGGATATTTTGAGTTAAGATCTCTCAATCTCTCTCTCTCTCTCAATATATGCCTCCCTCTCCTTTCCCTTTTGAGCAAATTAGTCATAAATAAGTTAAATTTAAAAATAAAGGTCTTGGCCAGCACCGCGGCTCAATAGGCTAATCCTCCATCTGCTGTGCCAGCACCCCAGGTTCTGGTCTTGGTTGTGGCGCCGGATTCTGTCCCGGTTGCTCCTCTTCCAGGCCAGCTCTCTGTTGTGGCCCAGGAGGGCAGTGGAGGATGGCCCAAGTGCTTGGGCCCTGCACATGCATGTGAGACCAGGAGAAGCACCTGCCTCCTGGCTTCGAATTGGCACGGTGCACCTGCCTCAGCGCGCTGGCTGCAGTGGCCATTGGGGGGTAAACCAACGGAAAAGGAAGACCTTTCTCTCTCTCTCTCTCTCTCACTGTCCACTCTTTCTGTCAAAAAAAAATTTTTAAAAAGGTCTTAAATTTCAATTTAGGGGAAAAGTAAGTTTAAGTATAATCTATTAATAAAGACAGCTGTTACTTCATTAGAAAGTTCTGTGTGATACTGCTTATTGGAATTATTCTACCCAATCATAAAATAAGAATGTGAATATGTACAGAGAAGAAGAGTACTTTTACACAGAGACATAACTTTTTAACCATGCTTGCATTATAACTGGTATAAGGTAAGTTCATAATGTGTAGCAGCATTTTTTTTTTTTTGATAGGCAGAGTTAGACAGTGAGAGAGAGAGAGACAGAGAGAGAGTTAGAGAGACAGAGAGAAAGGTCTTCCTTCCGTTGGTTCACCCCCCCGATATGGCCGCTATGGCCGGAGCGCTGTGCCAATCCGAAGCCAGGAGTCAGGTGCTTCCTCCTGGTCTCCCATGTGGGTGCAGGGCCCAAGCTCTTGGGGGCCTGAGTAGAGAGCTGGTCTGGAAGAGCAGCAACTGGGACAGAATCCGGCGCCCGACCAGGACTACAACCCTGGGTGCTGGCGCCACAGGTGGAGGATTAGCCAAGTGAACCATGGCGCCAGCCAGCAACATTTATTTTTATTATATAAGTTTTGATCTAGTATTCTTGGCCAAACATCATAAAGCAAAAGTGCTACATGTTTAATAGCTGGCAGATTGTTGGCCAACTTTTGGGCAAGTGTAGGCCTATCAATAGTAGCGAGAGTATTAGGATCATGGGATACGCTGTGCTAGCAATGGCTATCAACTCTGCTCCTTAACAAAGTTCTGAATGGCTTCTGCTAGTTTCCTAAAGGCTTTTGGCACTAGCTTGTAGTTTCATCAGTTCACTGTATTTTCTCTAAAGGCACAATTTGTGGTAAGGTTCTCCTGTTCCAAATGCACTTTTTGAAAAGTTTCAAAAGTGTGTATGGTCCATTACTTGCATTTACATAAGAACAATAAAATGTTTTGGTATAAATCAGTCAGCCAACGCTATTCTTTTCTCTTTTCAAAATAATTTATTAATTAACTTAGTCTTGTGAATGAAAGAACATTTTTTTCAAGTCTGACACCCACTCCAAATTGACAAATCTGAGCTTTGAAAGCAAAACATTTGGGATTTTGTGATCATTATTCCATGATGAAACCTAGCTTCCTCTTCTGGAGGGGAAATTAATATTAACACTCATTTGAAAATCCCCAAAGACTTTTTAAGACACAAATGCTCTTCCAAACAAAAGCTGGAAAAACAAGCATAAATATACCAAAACACATGTGGAATTTTTTTCTTTAAAATGTATATATATTTTTAAGTTCAGTCATAGATCATTTGAGAATTTCTGAGGTTTATTAAGCCAAAAACATGTTTAGCTCATGGGTTTGTGAGAGAGGGTTCTTGGTTTTCCACATGGACATAAGCACACAGTATTGTTATTGGACCCTGTTACTTTTTTAAAAAAGATTTATTTATTATTTATTTGAAAGTCAGAGTTACACAGAGAGAGGAGAGGCAGAGAAAGAGAGAAGTCTTCCATCCAATGTTTCACTCCCCAGTTGGCCACAATGGCCAGAGCTGCACCGATCCAAAGCCAGGAGCCAGGAGCTTCTTCCGGGTCTCCCACGCCGGTGCAAGGGCTCGAGGGCTAGGGCCATCTTCTACTGCTTTCCCAGGCCACAGCAGAGAGCTGGATGGGAAGTGGAGCAGCCAGAACTAGAACCGGTGCCCATATGGGATGCTGGCACTTCAGGCCAGGGCGTTAACCCGCTGTGCCATAGCACTGGCTCCGGACTCTGTTACTTTTAAGAGATACATTAAGGAACAAAGGTAATTCAAAGGTCCTTATTGTTGTAGGATATGGTCATTAGTGTGCAAAAGCCCAAAATATTCCCAAATAAATTAGGAAGACAATTTACCTAGAGTGGGAACTAATTAGTCTCTCTGTGAAACTCTCTAATTCTCAGTCCCTATCATCTCTAATCAGTAACTGCACTCCAGTAGAACTGTGTATAATGACAGTGTCCAATATATTAGACAACAGCCACATGTGGACAATGAGTAATTTTAATATGCCTAGGACTGGGGCACTGAATTTTTATTGAATTTTATTTTAAGTGTCTTTAAATTAAGTACCCTCATGTTGCTAAAGCTATCATAATGAACATTGAAGTTCTCTAGAGAGGGAATAAGTTCTTGAGTAAATATTAAAGATTTCATGAATAAATCTACATAAGAGCAACAATAGTAATAAATACTCAATATTTGTAAGGTACCTAGGGCCTAACATGCGCTTATTTCTCACAGAACCAATTCTTACTATCATCCATGCCCTGGGTGTTGATCAGCTTATTCTGGATAAGATCTTATCCTAACAACTGCAAGTGAAGAATCAAGTGATGGCCATAACAACAAGTGCTGGATGTAGGAGAGTAGAGCACACCAGTTGGTAGAACTCTTGGTGGATTAGCTCAGTGGATCAGACAAGCAATCATATACAAGGATAAGGCAAAGCAGAGAGAATTTTATCGCTATATCAGGTTTGGGGGTTCATAAGAGTTAGCGGTCCCCTGGCAAGACATCAGGTTTTAGGTGACCCTGATGTGTGTCTAGTCATGGCTGTATTCATCTTCAGGTCCTCTGAAATGGCAGATGAAAATAGGTTATTGACCAAGAATCCCAAGGAGTGTGTTATAATCACAGGTTTAACAAATTGTCAGTATTGGGATAGGAATATTTTGCAAGTAAGGGAATTTCCCTTTCATGACTTCAGAGTCACTTAATATTTCCTTCTCTCAGGCAGTGGAGGATGGCCCAGGTGCTTGGGCCTCTTTACCCGCATGAGAGACCAGAAGGAGGTGCCTGGCGCCTGGCTCCTGGCTTGGGATCGGCATAGCTCCAGCCCTAATGGCTATTTGGGGGGTGAACCAAGGGAAGGAAGACCTTTCTCTTTGTCTCTCTCTCTCTCTCTCACTGTCTAACTCTATCTGTCAAATAAAAATGATAATAATAATAATAATTCCTTCTGTCATATCCCACGTCTGTTCTCTGCGGCAAATGCTGTTGGCTTTATTTTTTAAATGCATCCGTTCATTGAATCACTTCCATCACCTCCACATTGGTCTGAATCACTGACATGTCACACTAGGGTGAATGCAATTGCCTTCTCACTGCCCTTTCTACTTCCACCCCTGCTGAATTGTGTTCTATTCTTTAAAGAACACAGGGTTATCCTTTTAAAATATGCCAGATGATGCCATTCTTCTGCTCAATATTCTCCAGTGGCTTCCATCTCTGAATAAGAGCCAAATTTTCTATATGACCTTTAAGTCCCTCCATGATTGGAGCTGCCTCAGTCATTCCACTCCAATCAGATTTGTCTCTTGAACATCCCAATGGGACTCCCCCAACTCCCATCAGAGCCCTTAACTCTCTTACCCTAGATCCAACACATGCCCTGTCTTGTTATGGACTGAATGTGTGTTCCCCACCTCCACCCCAATTTATATATTGGAATCCTAACTCCCAGTGTGATGGTATTTGGAGAGAGAGATTTTAGGAACTCATTAAGGTCACAAAGGTGACATCATAATGAGTTATGTGTTATAAAAAGAGATGGAGACACAGGATCCCATTCTGTCCCTCTGTGCCCTCCACTGCATGAGGATTCAATCAAAAGATGGTGATCTGCACACCAGGAAAGTGTTCCCTTATCAGGAATCAGACTTACCGGCACTTCGATCTTAGAAATACCATGCTCCAGAGCTGTGAGAAATAAATGGTTTTGGGACCAACTCTGTGGCATAGCAGGTAAAGCCACCGCCTTCAGTGCCAGCATCCCATATTTTGCACCGGTTCAGGTCCCAGCTGCTACACTTCCAATCCAGCTCCCTGCCATGGCCTGGGAAAGTGGTAGAAGATGGCCCAAGCTCTTGGGCTCCTGAGCCCGCATGGGAGACCAGGAAGAAGCTCCTGGTTCCCGGCTTTGGATCAGCCCAGCTCTAGCCATTGTGGTCTTTTGTGGAGTGAACCAGCAGATGGAAAACTTTCTCTCTCTCTCTCTCTCTCTCTCTCAATCTCTGCCTCTATGTAACTCCGACTTTCAAGTAAAATAAACAAATCTTTAAAAAAAGAAATAAATGGTTTCAAACAACCCAGCCTATGATAATTTGTTACAGTAGCCTGAGCTAAGATAGACCTCCTCACCTTTAGCTAACTATCATCTTCCCAGTGATGACTTTCCAGGGATTACACTCTTAAATGTGCCAATCACACCCCTCACTATACACTGCTTCTTCTATTTCTTGTTTATTTTTCTGCAAGATACTTATCACTTTCTAATATATAGGTTTTCATATTTTGTTGATTTCCTATCCCTCTCCATTAAAATACAAGCTTCAAGCTGACTTACCTCAAACGGTAGAGTTAGAAACATACCAGGGGATTCCAATTCAATCCCATCAAAGTGGCATGTGCCAATGCCATCTCACTAGTCCCAGTGATCAATTTCTGTTCACAATTGATCGTAATGATAGGACTAAGAACCAAAGGGATCACATAAACAAGAATAGTGTCTGCAAATACTAGCTGATAGAATAAAAAAAGGGAGAGAACGATCCAGCATGGGAAATGAGATACACAGCAGACCCATAGAATGGCAGATGTCCTAAACAGCACTCTGGCCTCAGAATCAGCCCTTAAGGTATGCGGATCTGGCTGAAAGACCATGAGAGTATTTCAGGCATGGAAAGCCAAGACACTCTGGGGAAAAAAAAAAAACCCTAAATGAAAGATCTCCGCAAGTGAGATCCCAGTGGAAAGAACAGGTCATCAAAGAAGGAGGTACCTTTCTCTGAAGGGAGGAGAGAACTTCCACTTTGACCATGGCCTTGTCTAAATATGATCAGAGTCGGTGAACTCAGGGGGCTTCCATAGCCTTGGCAGCTCATGACAAGAGCCTAGGGTGATTACTGAGGCCATAAACAAGAGTGTCAATTTGTTAAGTCAACAACAGGAGTCACCGTGCACTTACTCCTCATGTAAGATCTCTGTCCTTAGTGTGCTGTACAGTGTGATTTAATGCTATAACTAGTACTCAAACAGTATTTTTCACTTTATGTTTCTGTGTGGGAGCAAACTGTTGAAATCTTTACTTAATGTATGCTAAACTGATCTTCTGTATATAAAGAGAATTGAAAATGAATCTTGATGTGAATGGAAGGGGAGAGGGAGTGGGAAAGGGGAGGGTTGTGTGTGGGAGGGACGTTATGGAGGGGAAGCCATTGTAATCCATAAGCTGTACTTTGGAAATTTATATTCATTAAATAAAAGTTAAAAAAAATACAAGCTTCATTATGATGGGAATTTAATTTTTTTCATTGCTGTATCACCAGCATAAAGAGAATTTCCTAGTAGGTAGTAAACACAAAAATAAATGAGCCATGAAGCTTTCTAGATTGAAATTTGATAATTTAATAAATCTCTGAAATTTATTATGGGGGCAAAGTCAGCACGAATTTAAACTATTGTACACAAATGTTTGTTTCCTCAATTTCAATTAACAAAATATGTCCCCAAGTCATATTTTGTTTTTAATAGAATTTTTCCTACTAATAGAATATGAATGTTGCTTGGCCACCCTTTAAAAATGTAAACTTCTGGAATGTTACAGCTGGAAGGAGACTTTCTGGGCACCTACTCCAATGTTTCTCAAACTATGTTCCCACAATAGCTAGACCAAGATTTCCCACAATAAAACTGAGTGATGCAATATTTTTTCCAATTTTCAGAAAATAGTGGAAAAAGATCTCTCAGTTAAAATTTTCTCCATAAAATTCTCCTAAGATACTGACACACCTGTCATTTATCAACCAACAAGCACTACAAAGCATCACAAATTAAACAAGAAGCAAACAGATGGAAATAGAAAAATCAAGATTTGTTTAATGTAACAATTGGATATATCATGAACATGTGCAAATAGTTGTGATTACATTTACCTGTATCTAATTACATTTGCTACTAGTACAATGTTCCCTACTTTGATAAAGTAAAGACAATGTTTTCATGATATTCCACTGTGGGGAGCAACTCGGACTAGACTGTTACTGGAATTAAGACTTATTCTATGCATCTGCTCTCCCACAATATGGCGCTGGGAGAGGAGCAAACAGCTTCTACACAGCTGCCTCTCACCAACTTGACAAGCTGCAGGAGCTGCTCCTGATTGGAGGAGAGCAGCGTACTCGGCGTGTGGGTAGCAGAGTTGGGATTGGTGGAAGAGGACTATAAAGGAGGAGAGAGACAACATGCACCAGGAACATCTAAGAGGAACACCTGAGCAGCCCCCGAGAGAGCCAGCCTGCGGTGTGCCGCTCCCCCGCGGAAGTGGGGAAAGTGGCAGGGGGAACCGCCCTTCCACGGAGGTGGAAGGGACGGTAGCCAACCCGGGAAGAACTAGCAGCAAACTCGGGAAGGGCTGAGCAGACAAAAGAACAGCGCAGGGTCCTGTGTCATTCCTCCGCGAAGAGGGGGAGTGACATTCCACCAACAACATATAATATCTAGAAACAGAATTCCAACTGCAGGTTCTCTAATGTCAAACAAGTTTGAGAACATCTGATTTAGTCAAGCCTCTAATTCCACAGATGTGGCAACTTACGCTCTAGAAAAATGACTTGCCCAGAGCCACTTACTGACAAAAATGGGTAACTTGACAAATCTTTTCTACTTACTTCTTTCTTCCTGATTTCAAGTCTCAAGGATTCAATCTCTTTTCTAAAGTTCTCACCATTTATTTCATTATATGAGAAATATCTGCTCAAAAATCAGTTTGTTGAATATATTGGGGCTTCCTAGGTGCCCAGCTCCCTTTCTCGTTCCCCCAAAAAACTCATCTGTAATAACTATATGTATTAGGGTTCTCCAGAGAAACAAAGGAGAGAGAGAGGGAGAAAGAGGGAGAGGAAGAGGGGAGAGAAAAAGAGGGAGCAGAGGAAGAGGGAGGAAGAAGGAGGAGAGACGGAGGGGGAGAGGGAGATGGAGGAGAGAGAGAGAGAGAGAGAGAGAGAGAGAAGAAATTTATTATAAGGAATTGCTTCATGAAATTATAGAGGTAACATGTCTCAAGATCTGCAAACTGCAAGCCAGAGAATTGGGAAAGACAATAGTATAGTTCTAGTTGCAAAGTTGGTAGACAGAGACTAAGAAGAGCTGGTGTTTCAGTTGGAGTCTGAAGGAAGGAAAAAAAATGATGCTCCAGAATGAAGATAGTGAGACAGGAATAGTTATCTCTATCTAAGCCTTTTTTGTTCAATTCATGCCCTTGACTCATTGACTGAGGCTTATCCACATTAGAGAATGCAATCTAGTTTATATAGTCTACCAATTTATGTTGATTTCATCCAAAAACACCATGACAGACACACCATAGTGCAGATAAGTTGAAATGTAAAATGAACCATCTCCCTGTGTACAATTGTTTTAAATGAAGAAAGTTATAAAGCTTTGGGGAAATGAAAAAAAAAAAAAAAAACACCAACATATAAAAATTAGAAGGCTGTGAATTTTTACAACATTCTACTTTTCTGACTTCTTTTAAAGTCCTGGAAGATATTTTTCAATACTAAACCCATATTTTTGAATGGCAACAATCAGCAAAGATCAAGTCATGAGCCTACTACAGTTTTCTATTAACTCCATTGCTCTCCATCCTTTCACTACCAAATGTTAGTTTCCAATGAATATCTAATTTGATGTGCATTTTTATTTTATTATAGTAAAATATTTATCCCCATGTCACCATGAAAATTGGAGAAAAAGTAACTTAGTTGACAATGAATTTAAAGACAAAGTGAGGAAATTACATTTACTCTGTGAAAATGAACATCTTTATAGGCTACTGTGTGTGTGTGTGTGTGTGTGTATATATATATATTTTATATATATATATATATATATATATGCCTCTCTGTGGGAAAAAAAAAAACCTGAACATGGACCTTTGTCATACGTAACCTTCTTGTGATTCCAGTCTTATGGTCAGGAATATCAACCCGCTTTATAGAAACTAAAAGCCACCAGCTTCCTGTTTCCCTTTTCTTCTGAAGAATATTTATTCTAAGACTCCCAGCCCAGCCCACAGTAGACATGTGTGTCATGCCTGATGTCTCTTTAACTTCCTTGCTCACCACCTACCCCCCACACAAACACCTTTAAACTATATGCTCAATGACACAACTCTAAGCTGTCCCTTCCAGGGGAAAAGTCATTGACAAACTCTCTGAGCACTTCACCCAAGGGCACTGCAATTTGAAACCTCTGAGCCAAGCAGTCTTTTCCCTGAGGCAACTAGAATTGTTTCCTTTTGAATTTTTTGACCAGTAAAATTTTAGCATTATAATTATAAAATTTCAATTTTAACTTTATGAGATTGGCCCAATAATAGCAATAACAGATGAGACAGAAGCAGAGAAGCAGAAAATGAGACCAAGTGGTCTATTAAAAAATTACTAATGGTTTAATGTTCCTTAAATCGCCCTCTGTGATCAAGTGATTTTATTTCCTTTCAGAGTATTTATAAAAACTGGCTAATATGATTATTTGCCTAAATTTTGTATTATTTTGTATATTATCATAAATTGCATTAAATTGTGATAATTTTTCACTTTATTGACTTTTTTTACATTTCAGAGCATTGTCTATGTTGAGTCTATGTATTAGCTACTTGTCTAGGGGTTTTCAGCAATGCTTATGTGACCAGAAATCCACAAGCATTGGCTATATGGGTCTTTTATTCATGGAATTAGTAAAATACATGCCAGAGTAATCTAAATGCTGTTTAATTTTTAAAATATAAACACTTTAAAAAAAATTAACCCAGGGGCCGATGCCGTGGCACAGTAGATTAATCCTCCGCCTGCGGCACTGGCATCTCATGGGCAACGGTTCCAGTCCTGGCTGCTCTTTTTCCTATCCAGCTCTCTGCTATGGCCTGGGAAATCAGTAAAAGATGGCCCAAGTCCTTGGGTCCCTGCACCCATGTGGGAGACTGGGAAGACGCACCTGGCTCCTGGTGCTTCTGATCAGTGCAGCTCCAGTCGTTGCGGCCATTTGGAGAGTGAACCAACGGACAGAAGACCTTTCTCTCTCTCTCTCTCTCTCTCTCTCACTGTCTGTAATTCTACCTCTCAAATAAATAAATAAATAATCTTTAAAAAAAATTAACCCTGCACTATAATTATATTTTGATCTGATAAGGAGAATGCAATATTTCCATTTAAAGAAAACCTGAAGAATTTATGTAGGATTCATTCCAATTTGGGATCTATGTTCAAATTACCAACGATGACTTTCTGCTTTGTTTTGGTAGTTTTTGCTAGATGTTTGGCCACAGGGCTGACTATTTCATTAGTTTAAGATTGGTATACACATCTACAAAATTCCAGGATTAGTATGTCATGTTGTTGAAAAAAAGCTAACTTCAGTTTCCTTGGATATTGAAGCATGTAGGTATACCAGATTTTTGTGGTTATTTAGGATCGTTTTGATGTTTATCTTCCGGGGATTTCTGCCAAAACTACAAGTCTGCTCCATATTCCTGGTCATTTGAGAGCTTCCTCTGAAAATGGACCTTGGTTTATACAAGCTTGTCTGCAAATCTGAGCAATCTATGACTCTACTTAACTCAGGGCCATCAGAAAAAGGAAACAAATGTCGGTTTACTCAGTCCATAAATCTGATTTGAAACTGAATGTTTCACTTCCTTAAACAAAGCAGCGCTGCTCTTGTCCAGTTTGCTTTCTCTTCATTTTAAATTCAACCTATGGAACTATCTTCCTATACCAGTAAAAAACAAAAATCATCCCGTAACTCCTGTCAGTTCTGACAATTTGGTTCTTACAGATTTTCTGTACTCTAAAACTTCCTTGATGTTAATATGTAGGTCAAATTCTTTTCAACCTTCATTTACTTCTTAAAAAAAATATTTTATTTATTTGAGAAGTAGAATTACAGACAGAGAAACGAAGAGACAGAAAGGTCTTCCATCTGCTGGTTCACTCCCTAGATGGCCACAATAGGCTGGGGCTGGGCCATTCCGAAGTCAGGAGCCAGGAGCTTCCTCCAGGTCTCTCACGTGGGTGCAGGGGCCCAAGCACTTGGGCCATCTTCCACTGCTTTCCCAGGTCATGTCAGAGAGCTGGATGGGAAAAGGAGCAGCTGGAACACAAATCAGCGCCCATATGGGATTCTGGCGCCATGGGAGGAGGCTTGGCCACAGTGCTAGTCCCCTCCTTTTCTTATCAAAATCTTCCTATATCAGTAAAAGCAAGAATCATATCATAATCCCTACCTATTCTGACAAGTTGGTTCTTACAGATTTTCTCTACTCCAAAACTTCCTTGACATCAATATGTAGTTCAAATTCTTTTCAGCCTCCACTTACCTCTTATCAAATCAAAAGCACAAAAAAAAAAATAACTAATTGGTTATACTTTGCTTGAAATTCCTATATAAACTAGTAAGATATGGTTATAAGCACAGAAAATATTTATAATGTTGAGAATTTCTTTCTCATATCATGAAACGAATCCAACTTGGAAAGTTCACAGTACAAGTTTCTGATGAATTTGAATACTAGGAACATTAACATTCCCATGGAGCATAAATAAACTATTGAAATCTGCTTTGGTCTCTTTGATTACAGAGCTCTATTTAAAGAAGTGAAATCAATTTTTCAAGTTTGAGAAAACTTCCCAACTTACATTTATTGCATGATTCTGTTCTTAAGATATTGATAAAAATGTCAGACTGTCTGTCTGCCCTTGGCTTAAGGTGGTCAGAACTGACCTGCCTGAGAATACTTCTTTACTACCTCTGGCTCGTATTACTTCACCCGAGCGTTTGTGGACCAGTATCCTGCACGCAACAATACAATGTCATCCTTCTACCTCACCCAAAATAGACACAGCAGACAAAAATATTGCCTCATATGTCAATAATTTCCTATTATCTACACAAAATCAGTTCATAAAATCCTAGACAACCTAACATAAGCAAATATTTTTTTTTTTGACAGGCAGAGTGGACAGTGAGAGAGAGAGACAGAGAGAAAGGTCTTCCTTTACCGTTGGTTCAGGAAAACAAAACAAAATGTTCACTGAGATAAGTTAACTTGTCCATACTGGCAGGATGAATTTGAGTAGAGATTGCATGGCAGTTGAAGAAAATCTGTACTTCATTAAAAATGACCAAAGTAGAAGTGAGTGCTTAGCCTAGTGATTGCGATACCCACATCCCACAAGAGAGTACCTGGATTTGATTCCCAGCTCCAGCTCCTGACTCCAGCTTCCTGCAAATGCAAACCCTGGGAGGCAGTGCTGATGGCTCACTTAATTGGGCCCCTACAAGCCATGTCGGAGACAAAATGTGTTCCAGGCCAGCCCTGGCCATTTCTAGTATTTGAGGAGTGAATTAGTGTGTGGAGTGCACTCTTTTTCTCTCCCTCTTTCACTCTTTCTCTGTCAATCAATAGAAAAATAAATAAAATTTTTAGAAATCATTAATGAGTAGAGTAACATTTCCCTAGCCTAACATGAGGAAGCAGAAGGGAAATATATATTATCCCTAATGTGTTTTTTTTTTTTTTTTTTTTGGACAGGCAGAGTGGACAGTGAGAGAGAGAGACAGAGAGAAAGGTCTTCCTTTTCTGTTGGTTCACACCCCCCACCCCAGTGGCCGCTGCAGCTGGTGTGCTGCAGCCGGCACACCTCGCTGATCTGAAGCCAGGAGCCAGGTGCTTCTCCTGGTCTCCCATGCAGGTGCAGGGACCCAAGCACTTGGGCCATCCTCCACTGCACTCCCGGGCCACAGCAGAGAGCTGGACTGGAAGAGGAACAACCCGGAAAGAATCTGGTGCTATGACAGGGACTAGAATCCAGGGTGCCGGCGCTGCAGGCGGAGGATTAGCCTAGTGAGCAGTGGTGCCGGCCCATAAGCAAATATTAATACAACATAGCTCACTATCCATATTTGATTAATGACTCAAGTGACAGTTGGCAGCAACAGTGCCAGCTCAGTTGGTATAGTATTATGTGTGATTTGGGAACCTAAAGTCACACTGCACCCTGCATCCTCTTTGTCTCAAGGCTTGGACACTATCCACAACTATCTAATAATGTGGAAATGTATCTTCCATGTCAGATTCTAATTTAGTCTTTACTTTTGTCTGATTCCACTTTAAGTTATGTCATATGATTCTCATCTTGTGTTTCCTTACTGTTTACTATTTTTTCATCTGACTTTTTCAACTCTTTAGGTAATCCTAACCAGCTCAAGGGAAGTGGCTTATGATTCCTATAACCCATGATCACTTCTTGAATATCTACTTGGAAGATGGCAGTAGGAATGGCCCCTATAGAATGTTAAGATTCTAATGAGAAAATATAGACCAAATGTATTTGATTTTTTTTTCAAGGTCTTCCAAATATGCAGGATTTCTAGGCTATCAGGAAATTATTTCATTTGTCAACTGTAAGGCTTACTTTGGAAGCCACACAACAGAATTTTGACCAGCTTTCTGGTGGCGCTTTTTAGGCACTGAGTCCAGTGTACAATCCTAACTGAATAAATGGACTGTTGTTAAGTATGGCACTCCAGAAAATTCAAGCAAGTGGTAGCATAATTAGTTTGTTCAATTATATCTGTACAAAAAGGAGAACAAGTTTTATCATACCTATGCAAGTATTTACAGGGTTATCCACCTAAGAAGGAAGAGAAAGAGGGAAATTCTGAGGGTCAGTGAGAGTAAGATCAGAGAAAGATTAAGAATAAAGAAAAAGGATGTTCAGCTTCCTCATTCACAGATGGGCTTCCCTACCTCATCTTTATGTCTCAGCCTAGAGGGTCCAGTTTCTGGGAAGTTTCCATTGACTTCCCTGGATTACTTAAGTGTTGATCGTGTAAGCTTTTATTGCCTCCTGTTTATCCTTGAAAAAGTACGTTACTAGGTCTATTAAACCATTGTTTGTGATGAACAAAATCGAAAGTGACTTAACTGACCCACAGTAGATAACATGATCAATCTATGCAATGAAATATAGCAATTAAAAATAATGGTATCAATGTCGATCTTGTGGCACAGCTGGTTGAGCTACAGCAGTGTGCTAATTCAAGTCCCACCTGCTCCACTTCCAATCCAGCTTCCTTCTAATGAACCTGAGAAGGCAAGAGAAGAAGCCCTGTTACCCACATAAGAGACCAGGATAGAATTTCGCACTCCCGGCTTCAGCCTGTCCCAGACTAGGCTGGTAGGGCCATTTGGGGAGTAAACCAGTGGATGGAAGATCTCTCTCCCTCTTCTTTCTCACACTCACACTCACTCCATCACTGCCTTTAAAATAATTAGTAAATCTTCAAAGGAAATAAAAATGTGTCAATGTATGTTCTATGTCATGAAGTATGTTCATATTCTAAAAAGATTACATAATGAAATTACATAAAGAATAAATGTTACATGAATGTAGCACATACAGTTTTATCACATTTTAGTGAAATACATATGAATAGAAGTAGGTTTTAAAGGCTATAAATATTAACCATCATTTAGTGGTAAGACCATCTATTATTTTTATTTTTATTTAGTCTAATTTTATGTTAAGCATGCAAGTCTTTCATCAACAAGAGCAACAAAGTTTATTAAAATGAACATCTCCTTACTAAAATTTAAATAATAAAACATGATTCACTCAACAATAGGCAACAAGAATTCTTTACTACTCATCATTTCAGATGAAGCACAGAATTTTAAAATGGTTCATGTCTAGATTTGTTTTTATTTTTCTGCATAAGATAATGAAATGTCTTTCTTTCCCTCCTTTCGTCTGGGAAAGGCTGAACTAAAGGGAATCCTCACAGACATTTAAAATCAAAACCAGAGTTTCTGAGAGGATAATGAATTCCACACTCCGTGTCTAAAGACTGGGCATGTTCTTTTTGCTTGGGCATTCACATAAATGTTCTGGATTTATCTGGCACAGTGCTAAATTCTGAATAGGAGTCAGCTTCCTCTGATTTGTGTTTTTTATAACTTCAGTTTATGTACCACAAACTAGAAACTAGAAAATAGTTGCTTTATAAATTTTCTTACTTGTTAGGAATGGGCCAAATTCGTTGTTGTAAGGTTTTCTCCGATCATAAAAATTATTTAGAAATGACTCTGAAATACAGAGTGCAGGCTGACAAGCCTGGTCCTCTGGAGACTTTAAGATTTATGCAAATAATTGGGAAACGACAGTTTGAAAGAGAAACTGGTATTTTCCTGTCCACTGATAAGAAAGAAGAGGAAAGGTAAGGAGAGGAGAGGGGAGGGGAGAAGAAAATAGGAAGAAGGGGCCTGCATTGTGACACAGTGGGTTAAGTTGACACCAATGTTGGCATCCCATTTGAACACTGGTTCAAATCCTGGTTGCTCTGCTTCCGATCCAGTTCTCTGCTAATGTGCCTGGGAAAGCAGCACCTTGCCACCCATGTGGGAGACCTGGGTGAAGCTCCTGGCTCCCAGTTTTGACCTGGACAAGCCCTGGCACTTGCAGCCTTTTGGAGATTGAACCAGTAGATGGAAGATTTTTCTCTCTGTGTGTGTCTCTCTCTCCTCTCTTCTCTCTCTCTTTCTCCCTAAATGTGCCTTTCAAATGAATAAATAAACCCTACAAAAAATAAATAGGAAGGAGGGAGGGAGAGAAGGAGGGGGGAAGGAAGGAAGAAAGGAAGGAAGGAGGGAGGGAGGGAGGGAGGGGAAGAGAGGGGAGGGGAGGGAGGGAAACAAGAAAGAAAGAGGGGGCTAGAGACATGGCTCACTTGGTTAATCCTCTGCCTGCGGCGCTGGCATCCCATATGGGTGCCAGGTTCTAGTCCCGGTTGCTCCTCTTCCAGTCCAGCTCTCTGCTGTGGCCCGGGAAGGCAGTGGAGGATGGCCCAAGTGCTTGGGCCCCTGCACCTGCATGGGAGACCAGGAGGAAGCACCTGGCTCCTGGCTTCGGATCAGCGTAGCTCTGGCTGTAGTGGCCATTTGAGGGGTGAACCAATGGAAGGAAGACCTTTCTCTCTGTCTCTCTCACTTTCTAACTCTCTGTCAAATAAAAGAAAGAAAGAAAGAAAGAAAGAAAGAAAGAAAGAAAGAAAGAAAGAAAGAAAGAAAGAAAGAAAGAGAGAGAGAAGGGGAGGGAAAAGGAGAAGAAAGAGGGACAGAAAGAAGAAAAAGGGAGGGAAGGAAGGAGAGGGAGGAAAGGAGGAAGGAAAGAAAGAAGGAAAATTCATTGTGAAGGAAGAGAGGAGGTATATAGTGGATATTACTCTTATTGACTCAAGAAAGCCTAAGGTGCACATACTTAATTTGATATTTTAAAGTTACATTTCATAATGTAGTAAAACTCATATTCTGCATATAAAACTGCTTCTACCATGAATGAAACTGACTTAACATTTTGAACAGTTTCCTCCTCTGCCTACACAGGTGGCCCGTGATGTTTGTTCAAACCATGCATTGCTAATACTTCACTTATCCAGGTCCAGTTGATAGAAACATGAAAAATAAAAGGGAACTACTATTTAAATGTCTGGCTCTCCATCCTAAAACCTCCATATATACATGTTTTGATCCATTTTTAATTTATATCTACTTCTATA
Organism: Oryctolagus cuniculus; assembly: GCF_964237555.1. Classification (NCBI taxonomy): domain Eukaryota; kingdom Metazoa; phylum Chordata; class Mammalia; order Lagomorpha; family Leporidae; genus Oryctolagus; species Oryctolagus cuniculus. The sequence continues at coordinate 73,577,341 of NC_091445.1, forward strand.
AATAACTCACATTCAGTGCAACTTGTTCTGGAGTTACTTTTTCTAATACCACACTCACTCATATCTACACATATTCATCTGTTTTCTTGAATAAAAATATACACACTCATATAGGAATGGGTAAGAGGAAATTTGTGTCACAAAGATAGTGTGTTTAAGAGTCTTTTGTCTTTGCTTTTAATGTAAACTTACATGATCCTTATGTGTGAGTCACAAGGTTGAATCTTTGTCATTCAAAGGGCACATTAAATGTCATTTCCTCAAACAAGTCTTCTCTGGCCATACAAACGAAACTGGCTACCAACCACTCCATTGTAATTATTTGTGTAATATTTATTTCTGTGTGACGTATTCTCTTTCTTACTGATTTAGTAGAATTATTATCTCTTCACAATAAAAAATAAGCTTCCAAGAACACAAATGTTTATCTATATTATTTAGCACCTACAATAACTTGGGATGTATTAGATGTTCAATAAATTCTAAAGACTAAGCAAATCAGTTAATGAATGTGCACAAACCCTCCTACTTGACAGAGCCAGTCATTTAACTGCAGAGTAATTTTCAATTGATATAGCACAGAAAGTCAAATAATCGTTCATCTCTCCCCAAACTGCCATGCCCCTGTGGACTCAGTTAATGCCAACAGGAGAACAGATTTGGTTAATCAATAGTCCAAAAACCAGAACTCCATTATCACATAGACTACAATAGATACATTCATAAGGAGCCATAAAATCTTGGCTCCAAAACTAAAATACAATAAAATGACAATAGAAAGTACTTGAGTAAGCAACTACATTAAATGTATTATTGCGTTCCCACAAAGTCATCAATACGGTAAAAAGTTCTGTTAAATAACATCTCATTCTAACAGAAATTATGTTCAGAGGTCTGGCTTAAGTGAAGCAGGACCATGGATCTGAATTCTGATTCACAGAAAATTATTAAAGTTCATGTAACTATGAACATGGGTTTTTAAGAACCAATATTTTCTTGACATATATATATATACACATCTATATATATGTATACATATATATATATACACACAACTGTATGCCTGAAAAGTTTCATAATAAAGACTTAAATTGTCTTTTAAAATTTGATATCAGTACATTTTATCTATTAAAATCATTTGACTTCCTAGAAATGTAGCTCTATAAGTCATCCAAATACTAAGTGACACATTCAGTGACTGCCAGTTATTTAGTGCTAATTGCTTTTCAACATAAGCCATTACATCCTGTGTGACAGGAAAAGGGGTGGAGGACCTTGAATATCAAGCTTGCAGAAATCCTTGTTTACAAGGCTGAGTTTTATGTCACAGTGTGGCTGGTTGTCCAAAACTCTTTCAGCAGGTCATGGCTTTTTTCAAGGAAAATTATCTCTTTAAAACACATTTATAATTCTTTCCTTTTTGTCTATATAACGAAACAGCTAAAACACTACACATGCACACTACGAAAAAAAATTCATGAAATTAAAGGCAAAACAGATATTAAATGGTATTTTATAGGAGTTGCATAAGGTTTTACACACAGTAGATACTCCATCATAATTTGTCTTCTGAAACTAAAGCACTATTTCCTTCATATTTTCTACTGTGTAAACTCTAAAGACCTCTTGCAGGTTCCTGAATAACAGAAGTAGCAGATTTTAGTGATAGATTCTCAAATACATATATGTTTGTGTATGTATAACAGATTTAAATTACAATTGGAAACCACATTTACATGAAGAAGGTCCTCCAAGTGAAGCCTGTCTATGCCCCAAGCATGTCTCTACCTGACCCTCTGCCCTGCTCTGTCACCGTGCCCTGGTCCTGGCAGTCCAGTTCTAATCAGTCCAGAAATGAAATGAAGGCACTGATATGTATTCCCCTTGACCTCAATTAGAACAGAAGTCCCAGATTCTATTTTTGCTTATGCACATTCCATAATCCCTGTTCTTCAGCTACTTAGAAAAATGTATCCAATGTCCCTTCTATTATGTAGTCATAGTAGGTTGTCATTCCTTTGGGTCTCCTTCTATCTCCCTCTCCCTTGACTTGCCTGGTTAAGCAACAGACCTCCTTTAACAGGTCCTGTCCTTTGTTCATATGTCCCTGTCCTGTCCCTAGACCAGCAATTAAGGCCTCATACCATGTGTTGCTGAATGAATGCGTGAAAATCTGAATTTAAAGATAAGAATATTTCAACTGAGATTTTGTGATCCTACCTGACATAAATTTTGATAGACAAGAAAATTTTCAGGACACTGAGTCATTAAGTAGGAGAATCCCCTTCAGCAATAGAATATTCTAAGGTCCTTAATTCCTGCATTTGTGAGCTCCAAATTTTTTTAAGCATGCTCTTATTGATTTTTTTTTCTTTTTAACTTTTATTGCTACATTTTTTACATAAGAGGATAACATTACAAAGGACGTACCATATTAAAAGCAGTCGTAGTAGTGGTCTTAATTTTCTTCATACTTAAAAGCATGTAATTTGACTCCATAGAGTTACATTGGATCAATGGTATCATTCAGTAGAATGTAGCAGTTAATTCCCATGTGTCGGTCACAGGTTTCGTCCTGACTTGCTAGAGAGGGAAATTTAAACAGTCTTTGAAAATTGGGAAAGTACAATTCATTAATAATGATGAAAATACTATGTTATTAAATTATCTTCATGTTAGTCCATGTTTACATGATACCAAACAGAAGTGTTTTTAAGAATTATTCCACTTGCCTTTGGAAAGATGGTTTCTTCTTAAAATGAGAAACAGAGTTATACACAAATGTAAAACAGGAAAGTTTATTTGCAGTATGTATGACTGAATCCCCAGTGTTCATCAAGATCAAATATTAAATTTGGTTTAAACTTTTTCTTCAATCTATAGAAATGTTTTTATAGAAACATGATATTTCAGAGTTTTGGGCAAAGGCCCTTCAATCCTGGTGAGATTTTGCCTAACTGGAGTATGTATACCAGTGCTCTGTGCACAACCAGAATTTCTGGGGAGAGACCATTAGCCTCAGGGAGTGGGCCAATTCTGATGTGTAGTCACTAACTGAAATCCACTAAGGGCAGTGGCTCACGAGGGTCATACCAGGGGACTGAGTAGTTTCAGGAATCTGAGTCAATACCTAGTTTTGTAGGTGAAACCCCAGGATTTCTCCTGTAAGATGATTACTGCCCTCACGTTGACTCCTTCTGGCCGTTACACTGAGATGTGGAAAATATAAACTTAGGAGGAACTGTTAAAAAACAGTTTCTACCCTGCTCCGTTCTGCAACAGAGCCTGAGCCCTAGGGAGGCAGTTCCTCTTTTCCTCTGAATGCTTAGGACAATGAATCACTAGTAGGATATTACAGGGCAGAAAACGCAAGAATTCAGGTGTTCTTGTGTTCTTCCCTGCTCCCTCTCACTGCAGGCTCAACCGCCAACCCACCCACCCCACTCCACTGGCTACCTGCTTCAACAAAGGCAGCTTCTATCAGATACCCACTCCTTCTAAATCTCATTGATAATGCTATCTTTTCTCTTTGTGCCTTGAGGTCTAGAAATTGGAACAACAAGCCTAACTGGTTCTCTCTGCTCTGTCTATAATTTTCTAATCATCTTCTTTACAAAGGTTCTAACTTCTAGCACCTGCTGATACGAGGCTATGAGTGAGAGGTAAATACACATATATATGCACAAATACATTCCATGGGAAAATGGAATTCAAAGATCATACACACGTGGGGAGGGCATTTAGCCTAGTGGTTAAGACATCAGTTGGGATGCCCATGTCCCATATTGAAGTACCTGGATTTGAATCCTGGCTCTGGCTCCTGTCTCCAGCTGCTTGCTAATTCAGACCCTGGGAGGCAGCAGATGATGGCTCAAGTAATTAAGTCCCTGCCACCCATGGGAAAACCTCATTTAATATGTGCCTGTTGGCTTCTGGCTAAGGTTTGGCCCTGTCCCAGCACTTTATAGGCATTTGGGGAGTGAACCAGCAGATGGACTCTTTCTTCCTCTCCCCTCTCTACTCTCCCCTCTTGCCACCCCACCCTACCTTCCAAATAAATTTTGTTCACAAACTGTTGGAAGCCCACTCATACATACATTCTTGGTGAAGACCTGAGAGGGTCCTTGGTTTTCTACGGAAAAGAACAAAAGGCTGCAGAATCCTTCTCTTGAAGAAGATAAGAAAGGAAGAGAGAAGAAATAGATAGAAGCAATTTTTTTCATTGCCTCAGCATGATTTTTTTAAGTCCTGATGTCTGATAAGTATTTGAATACTAAATAGATTCTACTTCAAATAAAGTTCAACATGTTTTCTTATCAAAAAATTCTAAGTCTTTAGATTTCTAAGATCTAAATTAAGATTTCTTAATTTGGCTAATTGAAAACAAAAGACAAATTACAATGAATTTTCTTCCAAGTCAAAAGTTAACAACTTGCCTGTTACATAAAATTATTTAGAAGTTGTGTACCCAATTAAGAATGTGCTTTTCCACTTCAACTAACTCTGTTACCTAAAAGACAGAATATGGATTGCACACACACAGGCATAAACTTTTGACAGAATCATAAAATTAACAAAAACATCCTTAGCAAGTATTTAAGAAATGTTAGAAGTTTTTTTTTTAAAGTCACTGAGTCCTTTTCTTGAAACTCTTATTTTGCTATCAAAAACTGTGTCATTTCAAGGTTTATTCCTTCTTTTCCAAGATTTGCTTCATTTTTTGAAAGATTTTGAGATAATTAGTTCCCACATTATAGTGAGAGCCAAAAAACATCACCCCACTGCTATTGTCATTTCTTGAGGTTTTCAAATGCCATTTTTCATTCCAAAAGCTTATAACATGATGTACACAATGAACAGGAAACAGGTGTGTCCCAAAGATTTATCCTAATATTTTGTGTGTATTTACTGCAAACAGATAAGAATTATAACACCAATTTAACATAAAGCAAATTCTCTAGAAAATTATCTTAAAAATGTTTCCAGATTGTAGGTATACATGATCGCAAAACCAAACTACAGAAACTCCAGAGTGAGATTTCAGTTTCAGCAATTCCACGTATTATGTGATTCCAAGTCTCTTAAGATAAAAACTAACTTAGAGCTGTCTCTCCAGCCTTCCTAATGGCAAAACTGTCAAATTTAAGTATAATAATAAGTCAAGTGATTATAAATTAATTGGAAAATGTCATATAAATAACACTTTTCTTCTGTGAGACTTGATGAAGTATCATAACTGTTCTTAAATTTATAAAGAGGGAAAGTCTTTTCAAACTAATGTAAAAGAATCATTTCAAAGCCTATGGTACTGCAATAAAATATCAATGGTGAAGGAAGGAAAAGGGCTAAATATTGCAAAGCAAAATAACTAGGTAGGTGAGCATTCATAAATACCTCAGCCTGAGTTCCTGCATAGACCATTGTCACACTATGGATTATGTGCCTGGATGTGTGGATACATGCGTGTGTATATTCTTGTGTGTGTGTGTATGTTTTTTTGTTTTTTTGTTTTTTTTTTTTTTTTACAGGCAGAGTGGACAGTGAGAGAGAGAGACAGAGAGAAAGGTCTTCCTTTGCCAATGGCCGCCGTGGCCGGCGCACTGCGGCCGGCGCACCGCGCTGATCCGATGGCAGGAGCCAGGAGCCAGGTGCTTTTCCTGGTCTCTCATGGGGTGCAGGGCCCAAGCACCTGGGCCGTCCTCCACTGCACTCCCTGGCCACAGCAGAGAGCTGGCCTGGAAGAGGGGCAACCGGGACAGAATCTGGCGCCCCAACCGGGACTAGAACCCGGTGTGCCGGCGCCACAAGGCGGAGGATTAGCCTAGTGAGCCGCGGCGCCGGCCTGTGTGTATGTTTTAAATGTTACAACTGAATTGGACTCATTTTTAAATTTGATAGATTGATTAGTTTTGACTAAACAGGTTTTTTTTACAAAGAATCTTAAGACCTCACCTAAAACACAGAAGCACTGACAGTCTTTATTTCATTCAATCAATTTTGAATTGCATTTAATTGCTTTTTTTTTTAACTTTTATTTAATGAATATAAATTTCCAAAGTACAGCTTATGGATTACAATGGCTTCCCCCCCATAACGTCCCTCCCACCCGCAACCCTCCCCTTTCCCACTCCCTCTCCCCTTCCATTCACATCAAGATCCATTTTTGATTATCTTTATATACAGAAGATCAGTTTAGCATACATTAAGTAAAGATTTCAACAGTTTGCTCCCACACAGAAACAAAGGTGAAAAATAATAGATGATTTTTTAAATGATGGTGAAATCAGATCAGACCTATTGTCATGTTTAATCCCAGTGAAAGTCAAGTTGGGAATTGATAATTTCTTTTTTTTTTTTTTTACAGAAGATCAGTTTAGTATACATTAAGTAAAGATTTCAACAGTTTGCACCCCCATAGAAACACAAAGTGAAATATACTGTTTGAGTACTCGTTATAGCATTAAATCTCAATGTACAGCACATTAAGGACAGAGATCCTACATGAGGAGTAAGTGCACAGTGACTCCTGTTGTTGACTTTACAAATTGACACTCCTGTTTATGGTATCAGTAATCTCCCTATGCTCCAGTCATGAGTTCCCAAGGCTATGGAAGCCTTTTTTCTCCCACTCTTATCTTGTTTAGACAAGGTCATAGTCAAAGTGGAGGTTCTCTCCTCCCTTCAGAGAAAGGTACCTCCTTCTTTGAAGACCTGTTCTTTCCACTGGGATCTCACTCACAGAGATCTTTCATTTAGTGTTTTTTTTTTTTCCAGAGTGTCTTGGCTTTCCATGCAAGGTGGCATGTACCAATGCCATCTCACTAGTCCAAGTGATCAATTTCAGTTCACAATTGATCATAATGAAAGGACTAAGAGTCAAAGGGATCACATAAACAAGTCTAGTACCTGCTAATACTAACCGATAGAATAAATAAAGGGGAGAGTGATCCAACATGGGAAGTGAGATACTCAGCAGACTCATAGAATGCCAGATGTCCTAAACAGCACTCTGGCCTCAGAATCAGCCCTAAAGGCATTCGGATCTGGCTGAATTGCATTTAATTGCTTTATAAATGATGATTGAAATAATTTTAAAGTAAGCAACTGAAGTTAATTACAGACCAATTGAGCTTGCTTACTTGTTGGAATTCTGTTTCCAGCATTTCGTCCTGCTTTCAATTACAAGACACCTAGCTTCATTAGTGTGGCTACCCTATCGGATTCAGTGACAGAGCTGAGTGAAATGGAGAGAATACATCTCAGCTTGGCACATTCTGCCCGTAGTTGTAATGATATCTAGAGCTCTTTCTCATTGATTAGGCTCTATGTTTTGTGTTTTCCTGCCTCTACAATGTCTTAAAAGTTTGTGATCAAAAGAGATATGTGGGCTGAATATTGGATTTTCTGTTCATTTTTTTAAAAGAGTATCTATTTGAAAGGCAGAGCATCACAGGGGGAGAGACAGAGACAGAGAAAGAGAGAGAGAGGCAATGAGAGAGAGAGAGAGAGAGAGAGAGAGAGATCTTCTATCTACTGGTTCACTCCTCAGATGGCCACAGCAGCCAGGTCTGGTCCAGGTTGAAGACAGAAGCCACAAAATCCATCTAGGTCTTCCATATGGGTGGCAGGGGCCCAAGCACTTAGGCCATCTTCTGCTGCATTCTCAAGCACATTATCAGGGAGCTGAATCAAAAGTGAAGAAGCTGGGTCTTTAACTGGCGCTCTGATATGGGTTGCCCATGTGGCAAGCAGCAGCTTAACCCACTGTGTCACAGTGCAGTCCCCCCCACAACACCTTGTTCTAATTAGGAGATATTATTGAATTAGTGCCTCAACTAATAGTAAATCACAGCTTTATTCTGGTAGTGCACATAATTACTTATCAATGATAAATAATAATAAATTTCCTTCAAAAATGCATTACACAAAAATTCATCAGATTGAAGTATCACAATGTGCTTCATGGCTAGGATGTATTTTCTTTCCTCTGCTAGAAAAATAAGATGAAATCAAACCATTTCAGGAAACAAATTAGAAAAAACAAATAAAGAAAAAAGTTTGTGTATGTCACTCAGAGTTGTGAAAATATGCTCTTCTTATAAGAAAGTAATTCCTTGGCAACTTTCCATGATTGCTTCAAATCTGTTTCCAACTTAACTTGCCTAACCGACTTCTTCTGTTGCAGTCTACTCATGCATTTCATGCTGCCTCTGCCTAAAATCCCATTGCCTTTTTTTGTCCACCTGTAGAATTCCCCACCCACTTCCTAGGAGGCTAAATTCCAGTGCACTCATCTCTATGAAACCCCATCTTTTTCCTGTTGACTTTGTTTATGCTCCATTTGTGGCAAGGAAGGCAGATACAATTAAAAAAAAAAAAAACTATTCTGTGCTTGTCTCTGCAGGTGGCCTGTGAGTTTCCTGAGGGTAGGACCTAGCACTTTGACATCAGTGAATCTCCAGGACCCAGAAGACTTCCTCCCACATAGCAGTAATTCCATCTGGGTGGACATTTGGTACAGCAGTTAAGACACTGCTTTCAACGTCCACATCCAATATTGGATTTCCTGCGTTCAAGTTTTGAGCCCAGGTGCTCCACTTCTGATCTAGCTCCTTGTTAATTTGCTTGGGGAAGGCAGAGGATGATGGCACAGTACTTGATTCCCTGCCACCCATATGAGAGACTCAGTGGAGATCCTGGCTCCTGGCTGTTGAGGCCATTTAGGGAGTGAACCCCAGTGGGTGGGTAGCATCTCTGTCTCTCTGTCTCTCTCCTTGTCTTTGTTGCTCTGCCTTTCAAATAAATAAATCTTAGAAAAAAAAAGTGTATAATTTCAAAAAAATATTTAAGTGTTATTATTTCAGAACCAAATAATGAACTTCAATTTCCCTAGTGCATTTATTATTATTTTTTATTAAAAACAAAGAATATTTCCTCACACATGTGTTTGGTGACCCAATACTGCAAGATGTGCCAATCGTGGCTGGAAACACTAGTTATTCATTTATTGGTTGCCATCCTGGGATTTAAGAGCTCATCTACTTTATTTAACTTTTCAGAAATTGGTCAAAGGAAAATTACTACATCAATCTGCTGAAATAATCCAAGAATTCATATTTCAAATGAAGGGACCCAACAACACAGCTAAAATATTATGCTCATCAGTGGCTGTTATTCTGAGTCAGAGTGCCACAAACTGAACAGTCCTGCCAGGGCACCACCATGGTACACCCTCCTGGGCTGCAGCCCTGATGTGTCACTCATATTGAAGTTTGCCAATAAGTCTAGGGAAGTTTCCTACAGTGTGAAGAACTGTATTTCATCAGAATTCTGAAGTCAAGGTTTTTTTTGCAGTTCTTTTTTTTTTTTTTTTTTTTTTTTCAAGTTTCAGTTGCCCAAATGTCTTTGGACGAGATTTCTGGCACAACTTGTTCAGGAAACAGGGCGGGAGGAACACCTATTTTATATTTTAAGTGAAAAAGCACTCACAAAAACATTACGCAATAACAAAAAACAAATGGTTGGCTAGTGGTAGAGTTCAAGCCCTCACTCTGTGAATTTATTTTGGTCAAGGTAGAAGCAATCATGGGTTCTAAAGATATAACAGCAACAGCATATAGGATGGCTTCAGTACATTGCATAATAAATAATAGGCTTAAAATGAAACATGCCAGTGTTAGAATTGAGGACACAATGACATTTTCTGTTCCTAGTTATAAGTAGATGGAATTAATGGACAGCATATTTGCAGTAGAGTAACAGTAGTCCTACCCATTTTTGCCTTTGCAGAACATAACCCTGGAGCCCCATATGTAGCAGGAACTTAAAAAATAATTAAGCTACATAAATGACACATACTAGTGAGCCCTGTGAGCTAGCATCACTGTCTTGGGGCACATTGCTTGTGTACTTATATGGTAAAATTTTAAAATCTGAACTTTTATAAAAACAGAATCAGTTCTGAACAATTCTGATTATCCTATTACATCAGAGTACAGGGAGCAAGCAGTGAATTAAAAGCACTTTGATGTTACCATAAAACTTATTTGAAGCTTCATATTTAACTTCCAAAAATTATTTTAACATACAACTTAAGAATCATATACTATTGAGTAAAATTACACCACTCCCCACCCATGTGGGAATACTTTATCGTATGCTTTGAAAGTCCATTATCTTGCTACCAAAGATCCCTGGCACACACTAAAAGCAGAGCTGTAGACCCTCTTCTATTTCTAAGCTCTTAGTGAAACTTTCTTAAAATAAGCTTTCTTAAAAGAAATCCCTTGACAGCTAACTTGAAAATCAAATTCTTATTAATGTTATCATGGGTTCTAATGTCTAAATGTCTGCCCACTTTGTAGGGACATCATCAGGATAGTTCCCTAGTCCAAAATAAATATTCTAAAGATGAGGATTCCATAAATAATAATAGTATTTGGTGGAGGTGTTTCTGATCAAACATGAAAATTCCCCTTCTGATGGACATCAAATTATATCACACAAGGCCTGCCTCAAGTTTCCATTGTCTATCTGATACTAATTATTTTACTACTGGGAAGAAGAATGTTATATATTGGGCACTTACTTTAACCCGTTGTGATATGTGCTTGTAGGTTTGTGTAATTTAACTCTCACAACAAGCTTTAGAAAGAGACAATATTATCATCTCCCATTTTACATTTATGAAAACTTGGGCTTAAAGAAACTAGATGACTTTTCCCAACTCGGTTCCAGGACCTATCAGCTTTTCAACATCATCATAAAATTGAATCAAGCTAACTTTATAAAGCAGAAATTATTTTGGCTCATGATTCTGGAAGGTCAGAGTCTACAATCACGCAGTCCCCATTGGTTCAGCGTCTGATGATAGCATTTTTGCTGCCAGAGTTTCTGGTGGCATAGACCATCACATGGCAAAACACAAGGAATGAAAGTGTGGCTATGTGCTCTCTTAAAACCACCAATCCAACTCAGTCTCTTCCCAAAAGACCCCATCTCCAATCATCATCATTGGATTAAGTTAAATACCATTATCATAACTTTGAGGACTAAGCCACACAGTCCTAGGACCAAAACATTCAAACCATAGTGCAGGACTTGAATTCAAGTAGTGTAACTGCAGAACCTACTCAATCCAGTAATTTTCCTTGATAGATTAGATTAAGTCCAAGAAGAATATTTTGGTGTGATATGTTTTTTTTTTCTTTTTTCAGATTGTTAGCCAAGAGTCCCAACTACTCATCTCATTTCCTAGACCCTACTTTCCAAATTCTTAATTCTGTCTCTAACTTCTTGGTGCCAATACTCCCAAACTCTAAAAGAAATCAGATCAGAATTTTCATTAATAAATGAGAATTCAAAGCACAAAGTCAAGAGCTTAACATTTGCCATCCAGTGTCTTCATATAAATAGTATTTTCTGGTCAAGATTTTCTTTCCCCTGAACCAACATTTACCCAATGACATGTCTATCAGTCAGTGTAGAATTGATTGTTAACATTGATTTGTATTTAGGTTTATTAAGAAAATTAGCATTTATTCCAAATCTAGTTTTCAAGCAATTGTTATTTTTCAGTGTCTACATTTGCATTAATTCCACATGAAGAAGAATAGTAAATATGGTGATAAGTTTTATAACGCAGGAGCATCTCACTTCAGAGTACATGGGTTCAATTCCTGGCTCCTGACTCCAGTTTCTTGATAATGCAGATCCTGGAAAGTAGCAATGATATTTTAAGTATTTAATTTCCTGCTAACCACATGGGAGACCTGGACTGAGTTCCCAGCTCCAAGGTTTAGCTATCCCAGAGCTGGCTGGTACACTGGGAGTGAGCCAGCAGATGAAAATGCTTTCTCTCTCTCTCTCTCTCTCTCTCTCTCGTTCTCTCCTCCCTCCCTCCCTACTTCTGTCCCTCCCTTCCTCCCTCTCCCTCCACCTTTCTCCCTCTCTTTCTCTCCCTCCCTCATAATTAAACAAAAACTTCGAAATATATTAATAAAAATATTCAGAACACATATGAAGATTAATGTTAAATAATATCACTGATCATGGTAGTTATCACCATTACATTTCTAAATCCTAGAGGAGACAGAAGTATTTCAGTGAAAAGTACGTATTAGCTGTAAAAACAAACAATAAAGTTCCCAGTAATTATAACATTGGTCATAAGAATACTTTAACCTAGTTTATTTAAATAAGATATTTTACAAATTTACAGTTTTTTTTTCTTCCCAGTGAAATATATTGAAGCTTGTTAGAATGCCCCTGCATGTACAAAACAGTCCCCTAGTCAATTCCCAGTGTAAAAACACCCTAATTCAGCTTGAACAAAATAGGCCCCACACACTCCATTTCTGAGGCAACTGCTTTGCTTAGCACCTTTCCCTCCTTCTTTTATTTCCTCTCCCAGTCTTCTCCCAATGAAGTATATTGCAGTTTATTTGAACACCCTGCATGTACAAGGGTACTTCAAAAAGCACTTGGAAAAATGGAATTAAAAGATAGTTTTATTTTTATGCAAAAAACTGAAATACATGCATAGTTTTTTCAAAATACACATTTTCATCAACTTTTTTAAGATCTCTCATATGCATGATTTTTAAAAAATGTTGTCAATAAGATTCCCTCAATCATATTTGCCATGAACTTTTGATATGTACTTGTATATGCATATGTGTGAATGTATATACATATATATGCACACACACATATAGGCAAACTAAACAATTTGGAAAAGTACTGTTGGGAAGTTATTTATGATGATTCTTTTTTTTTTTTTTTTTTTTTTTTTTGACAGGCAGAGTGGACAGTGAGAGAGAGAGACAGAGAGAAAGGTCTTCCTTTGCCGTTGGTTCACCCTCCAATGGCACCGCGCTGATCCGATGGCAGGAGCCAGGAGCCAGGTGCTTTTCCTGGTCTCCCATGGGGTGCAGGGCCCAAGCACCTGGGCCATCCTCCACTGCACTCCCTGGCCACAGCAGAGGGCTGGCCTGGAAGAGGGGCAACCGGGACAGAATCCGGCGCCCCGACCGGGACTAGAACCCGGTGTGCCGGCGCCGCTAGGCGGAGGATTAGTATGATGATTCTTAAATGTTACAACACTAACAAAAATTTACTGATTGTTGTGCATGGCCTAATGGATCATATTTGCATGGAGAGGTATAAGTTGTTACTGAAACTATGACCAAGTGTGTAGCATTTAGGCAAAAGGGGGACATTGGAACAGAGGCAGAAAATCTGAAACAGTCTACTCAAAACAGTGTACTTGCTTTAGCCTGTTTTTCAGAGAATGTTTAAGGAAAGCTTATCTTGGAAAATTGACCTCAGAGGGGACCAGACCACTACAAACAAGGAACAAGAAATACCAGTGTAAGTCAGATTTTTATTTTTATTTATTTGAGAAGCAGAGCAACAGAGAGACAGAGAGAGATCTTCCCTCTACTAGTTCACTCCCCAAATCCCTCCAACAGCTGGGGCTGAGCCAGGCTGAAGTCCGGATCCCAGAATTCCATTCAGGTCTCTGTGGTAGGTGGCAAAGACCCAAGTACTTGGGTGATAAACTTCTGTCTCTCATGGGGTGCATTAGCAGGAAGTTGGAGTCGGAAGTGGAAGTGTGCAGAGGGGGCTGCATCGTGGCATCATTGTGGTGCAGTTAAGCCACCACCTGCAATGCTAACCACATCCCATATGGGAACACCAGTTTGAGCCCCTACTGCTCTGCTCTGACCTATGTACTTGCTAAAATGCTTGTGAGATCAGCAGAGGATGGCCCAAGTTCTTGGGTCCCTGCATCCATGTGGGAAGCTCAAATGGAGTTTCAGGTTCCTGGCTTCGGTCTGGTTCAACCCCAGCTGTTGTGGCCATTTGGGAAGTAAACCAGTGAATGGAAGATTCTCTCTCTGCCTTTCAAATAAATCAAATAAATCTTTCTTTAAAAGAAGAGGAGGAGAAGGGGAGGAGCTGGGACTAGAGCCCAGGCAATCTAGTACCGATGTTGGCATCCCAAAGAGCATGTTAACTGTCTTTATAACTATGCCCAATTCCCACCCCTGACTTAGATTTTTCAAAGCAATCAATTTATGAAGATGTATATTGCAAGCAAGAAGAGTCCTCCCATTCTTGGACACTTCCTTAACCTTTGCCATAAAAGTCCTAGCAAACTGCTGCTCAGGGAGTCATTTTAGGGACCTATACCTTCCCTCAGTCCCTTTTACTTGTCACAAGGAAACAAAACTTCCCTCCAGGTAACTCCAGCATGAAGCTGATTATTTGGTGACACGCTAAGCTAATGGCCCCTTGTGTCCACCAACAAGACTGCACATAGAGAGATGAGATGGACACAAGAAAGGCTTTCCTTGGCACTGACCAGAGGAACTGACCAGAGGAAAAGGAGCCTAAGGAAGGGGCCTGAACTATGCCTAATGTCATACAATTTTTGTAGGGGTTTATTTATATAATTTTGAAGATAGAGCTAAAATATATCATAAATGGTGAAAACGAAAGAAAATATTTTTAATATTTGTACCAAGTATAGAATCGCTTCAGATACGCAACTTAGATATTCCTTGGCTAACAGGTCATGGTACTGAGATTTGGTGGTCTTACACCTCTGGGCCTTGCTATATCTATTTTGACCTCCATTAAACTTCTTTCACTTTTGTCTTCCCCAGGGTTAAGTGGCTGTAGTCCTCAATAAGGCAACACATCCCATCATCCTAGGGCTTCTTCCTTCCTTTCCTTGTGCTACCTGCTCATGGCATTGTGTTCCAGGCAATGAGCCCCCCTTTGGGTGGCACTCTTGTCCTGCCTAGCCCTGGCCCTGCTGGACAGAGAGACTCAACTAGTCCTTGGACTGATTGGATCCCCTCTGATCCTTCTGCACCTAAACCAGTTCATCAACTCCTTGCTCTGTTCTGAAATTCTTTTAACCACGGACACACAGCTTTTCGGAAAATTGCCAGAATTCGTTGAAACTAACACGTGAATGTGGCTCATGACTCTGAGGCTGGTCAACTCACACCACAAACTTCAAAACTTCTTCTGATCCCAGTCCCTCAGGAAGGAGAAACGTGCATATGACTTAATGCAGTCTTACTCGTAAAAGAAAACCAAAACAGCACAATGGTGCCACAGTTCCTTATTACATTTAGTTCCCAGTACAAACATCCTAATTCAGCTTAAACAAAATAGCCCCCATACACTCCATTTCTGAGACAACTTCTTTGCTCTCCACCCTTCTCTCCCATTTCTCTCTCTCTCCCTCTTTTTTTTTTTAATTCTCTCCCAGTCTCCTTTATTCTATCACAGCCCTTCAAAAAGAAAAAAGAAAAAAAAAAACACTTAGGGCGCAACCCCCTTTTCACCACGATTCACCCCCAAGAGCTAAACCCTCCATAAAGAAAGCAAAGCCCTCAGTGGGGCCTATGGAGGTGGTGAGGACGTCCCCTCTCCACCCCAGAGGGGACTTCAAGGCCAGGTTCAAGAGTCTGCGGAAGAGCGAATGCCGGATCGCAGAGAGGCTTGGCTCACTTTCACCGACGGCTGACCCTTCCTGTGCCATCGCACCCGGAGCAAAGCAGTCTGCTCCTTCCTGGCCCAGGAGCCTGGATCCTTTGAAAAAGCCCTCCCTGCCCGGCCCAGGAGAAGCAAGGGGTGTGAATCCAGGCGGAGCCACTGTGGGCTGGCGACACCCTCTCGGAGGGCCCGCCTAACCCGCCTTCCCACCACCTAGGGGGTTTGGCACCGCGAGCGGGATCCCCTTGTGGATGAAAGGCAGATGTCCCTTTAAGGTTTGCTGCGCAGTGCGTGGACTTTAGCCTAAACACGGACCCGCGAAGCTGGCTTTATTTGTCCATGTCTCGGAGGGAGCCTGGGCGGCTGCCAGCAGAATTTCAGAAAGCGCGAGCGCTAAGGATTGGGCGATGTGGCAATCGGTCTGGGATGTGAAAAGCGTGGAGCGGTTTTAGGGCTACCGACGAAAACAGGAAATCGCTCCTCTGCGGCCGCGGGGGAACCAGGGCTGACACCCGCAGCGGCAGCCCGAGGGACTCAGCGCGCTCGGCTCCTGCGCCCGGGTCCTGCTCCCGCGTCCAGTCGGGTCCTGCCCTCCGAACCCGCACGTCCGCCAGGCGCTGCTGCCACCCGGCCATGGCCCCGCCGCGCCGTGCCAGCCCAGGGGTCGCTGTCGCCTGCTGCTGGCTCCTCACCGGTGAGCGACTCCCCTTTCTTTCTCAGCATCTGTTGCTCGTGGGGCGCGGGGCGCGGGGCAGGAGCGACGGACTCAGAGCGGTGGGCAGTGCGGAGGCGGCGGGGCGCTTTGGGCTCCAGCGACTCTCGAGCGCTTGGGCCAGGCTGGAGTCCAGCAGGCGGTGCTGCGCTTGGGATCTGGTCTGAATTAGTTTGGGTGTCACTTCAAAGCCCTTCGCTGAAGGAGTAGGACGGGGCAGGCGCTGAAAACGTTACAAGGCAGAACCGACCTGTCAAGTGACTGTACTGTGCAACTGTATGCCATTTAGGAGTTTGGTGAATGGCATTTGGGGAGTGGAGGGCTGCAGGGCGCCTGATTTAAATGCCAAGTTCCGACAATCAGGTTGTTCCTTTGAGGGTGGACATGATTGCATTTTCTTGCCATGTAGTTAGTGTTCAGGATCTCTCGCAGAGACCACGGAAAGAGCGGGTTGCAAGTCAGTACTGCTGCTTGTCCCAAACTGATGTCAGCTCCCCAGAGGAGGATATTCCGAATAGAGAAAGGAATAGTGAACGTTAAGTTTGTAAATATCACAGTACAGACTTTTTATGTAATTTTAAAGAGGCAAACTGTATTGTTTTTTGTATATGTATTTTTAAGGAGTGGACTTTAAAGTCAGAATGGCCCAGTGGGAATGCACAATTATATCCACTTTAGAAAAAGGTTGAATTGTAGCATTTTCAGAGATTTTCCGAATGATTAGCCCCTGGTCGAGTTTCTCTTTTATAACCAGTTACTGATTGAGGAGGGAAAGGTGAAATAGTGAGAGGAGGAAGGTGGATGGGTGGTCTTGTACTGGCAGAAGCTTTATGTGAGAGAAATCACCTGGCTTAATAACTGGATGGATTTAGCATATCATTGATATTCAATTATTGGGTTGTTTTACTGCTAGCATGCATATTAGTGTTAGTTAATAGCATTTTACCTTTAAAAATAGGAAGCAAGTCATCCAGTTTTGTCTTACCTTAGATGGCCAAGCACTGTTAACTTTTATGAAGATCACTTAGAAGTGCATTATTAACAAGCAGAGCTATCTCATTATGAGGTGGCATCAGGAGGGTTAATACAGAGCTACCGGCTTTTTATACAAACATTTTCCACTACTCAGGAAATGTCCAGTAATCCAAACATCAGTAACTTCTGAACAGCAGTACAGCCAGAGAGTGGTTTGACTATCTACTACCACTACTCTACAAATCTTTGATCTACAATTCCTCCCCAACTCAAAATTCTGGAGATTGCTTGCATTTTGCAGATGTGCCAAATCTGGAGTTTACTAATTATTCAAGTTTTACCAAATAATCAGTAACTGGTGTAGAAATTATCCAATGAGTTTTGCATGCCTGCTAAAAGGACAAGAATGAAACTTAGAGAAGATTAATAAGTTGTGATGTCATATCTATGTTGGTTTACCATACCTTGCTCAATCCAGGAATGGATTTAAAGGAAAACAATGCATAGATATTTTTAATTGTAATATTCCATTCCTTTTTATGTGTGTGTATAACAAAATTATATTAAAATTTATAATTTTTAAAGAGTTATTAACTCATCGTCAACTTAACGTCCATTTCTGAATACAGCATTAAGAAGGTGATATTTGGCTTCTTCTTTCCTTTACTGGTTTCCCTATAAATTATCACATTCTGTCAGCTCTTCCTTACCAGTCTCTAACTAGTTAGCCTGAAGGAAGCTTCTTATCAGTTCAGAGTCCACATCTTCGCTGAGATCTCAGCATAGCCTCCTTGGGCTCTACAGTAGAGCTTATCTTCTCATTTCCGGTCCTCAGCCAAGCTCTAATCCACCCTCCTACCACATCATTTTCATTATAGCCCACATTTTTGGACAAACACTGTCTGCGATTCTCTCCTGCCTTTCAGACAAAATACACCATTCCCAACTAACTACCCTAATACACACCATTATCTCCTAATATCTTATCAGCTTATTATTACTACTGCAGTAAATTTCCACAGAGTTACTGGGTTAAAGACAATCTAAATTCACTATCTTCCAATGCTGTAGGCCAGAAGTCTCACTGGGACAAACTCAGGATGTCACCAAGATTACATATCTGCTGGAGACTCTAGGCGATAATCAACTTCCTTGATTTTCCAGCTTCTAGAGACATTCTTTGACTTATGGCCTCTTTCTCCCGCTTCAAAACCAGCAGTGTAACATCTTCAAATCTCTCTCTGGCTCTGCTTCAGCATCACATCTTCTTCTCTGAAACTGACCCTATTGTTTCCCTAAAAGTTCTTATATTTACTTTGGATCCACCAGAGTAATTCTCCCAGCTCAAGATCCTCTAATTTAATCACATCTGATAAGTGCCTTTTGTCTGTAAGGTGACATAGTCACAGATTCCATGGATGCCTTTGAGAGAACATCATTATTCTGTCTACCACAACTCTTACACGTATACGGCTCATTATAGCCAGTCATATGTCCTTACTTTCCCCATATTCCTCCTGCTCATTTTGCCACTGTGAATATGAACCTCTTTTATACCACTACAAAAGCACTCCATCCCTCCTTCCCAATTCCCCCTGACATCTAAACTCTCCCCAGCCTTCAAAACTGGGCCTATATAACAATAACAAACCACCACCATCCCAGTAAACTTCCCATTGTATTAGCTTCTTCCAAAATTTATCAAATGATTCCTCAAGAAAGATGATCTCCCTTATGTACAAATGAAGTCCTTTGCTGTTAATTTTATGCTTGTCAAAGTCCCAGCAAAAACTCCTGTTATGCATAAAGGATTTAGCTGGAGAAAGTATCATAAAGGAACAGTGTGAAGAGGCTGTAAATGAAATGAGAGAAGCTGGTAGAGCACCTAGGAAAGAAAGCACCTGATGAAAAACCATGACCATTCCCAGGCCCAAGGAGCTGGCAGCATTTGCTTGACTGTGAACTCCAGCCATGGGAGGGACCATTGAACTGGAACTGTGGTCATAGATAGAGGAAACGTAATTGCTGCCAAAACTGAAGTCTAACAGGGGAAGGGGAGGAGAAATAAAAACACCCCAAGCTCCAATGTCTTACCCAATACTCCCACTGGCCATATCAAAATGGTAGGGTCAGCCTTCCAGGGGACAGAGGTCAAGTAACGGAGAATAGTGAGCTCAACCTCCTGCTAAAAGGTATTGTGTTTGAAGCACTGTGCAAAGAACTTTGCAGGTAATATTTCATCTTAATCTAAAAAAATGTATAGAAGTTCTTAACTATTATCCATGTTGTAGCGGTGGAGAAGCCTAAGTACTAGGAGCTTAATTTGATTTGTCCAAAGTTACATGACTAGTTTATGCCGAATACATTCAATTCAAATCTCTGATCTCACATTTCATGTTCTGAATTAATATGTCATATAAGCTGCCTAAATGTAATCTCATTTCCCCTCTTGCTCATCCCTCTAAATGGGGAATCCAATCATTTAAAAGATTTTGATAAAGATCTTATTAGTGGTGTAAGTGGGTCTGTTATGTCCATGATTTTTGTATAGAGAAATTAAATTATCTGCCTTACATTAAGTATAATTCACATAAGACTATCTCTTTATTAAGAATTACCCCTAATTGAGTTGTGTGTCTCTCTTCCCTGAAAACATTTTGGTTGGTCTTAAGCAAGGGTCTTCTGTGACTTTTCACAGGCACGATTTCCTATTCAAAATGAAGTTCAGTGAGGAGATGGCTGAATCTGGGGAGGAAGTCAACCACTTATTCAAAACAAATACTTGACCTCCAGAGGCCAACAGTGTACTGTCAGATATTACTGAAAATGTGAAGATCTTAGTTGTTATGATGTTTGTAAAGGCAGCAATGAATGTATAGGGGTTTCTATGTATCTGCTTAGTAATTGGGTGAGGTAAATAACAATAGCTATCTATGCCCCATTATCTTAACCTGTTTTTCTTCCCTGCTGTCCTGATGCTAAACTGGGCATCAGCTTAGCATTGCAAATCGGACTTTCCTAGGTGGGTGCTCCTTTACCCTGGTCCTCTCATCTCCAACCCCACAAACCTACCATTGAGTCTAAGAACTTGCTAAATTTTCACTTGCCTCTTAGACTCACACAATAAAGTTTGTGTTTAAATACATCCAGGAAATTGAGGACCAAATCTCACTCTTTGCCTTCACTGCTTTTGTGTTGCATGGAACATAAAATGATGAACTTGAATTCATGTTGAGAAACTGAAAGATATTTTAGAATTGTTGCCACATTGCTAAAGTCAGAATAGATTGCCTTTTCAGAGTGGTCTGTGACTGGACAATTGTATTCTCTCTCAAAGCAAGTACAGTAGAATATCAAAAGATGCAAATGAGTTGAATATATTGCTTTGCTCTAAATTATTGAACTTCTTCCAATTCCTCTATTATGCGAGCTCTCCTAGAGTCTTCTTTGGCCTTTGCATAAGCAGTTATTCCCACTGCAACTGATCCTTAAATTCCTACATGAATGCCATTTCCAAGAGACTCCCTTCCCCCAAGAAATGTGTGCCCCAAGCACCTTAAATTCTACAACATACATGATATTTTACTTAAAAATCTAATTGTCTATCTTTCCATCTTACGCTCTGTAACAGCAGGGTTTTTATAATCCTTAGCACCTGGGAATAACAGGCACTTTTTATTGAATCAACCACAAAACAAGACTATAGACAACTCATAAAATACTCAAGGAATCAGATATTCTCCTTTAATTACATGCCCATCTAGAATATTTATATTTATCCATACTTATTTGTAATTGAATGGAAGACATCATGAATTGAAAAATTCACCGTTATTGTACTACCACTAAGACAAACATTATCAGCCCAATATAATTACTGCAGTATTAGATGTATCCTCGTTTCAGAGATGTTGAACTATGGGAAAACGTGCTTCTAAAATTACAATACATAATATTTATCTTCATGGCAATCTTCTATCATATTTGTAACATTTGAAAACTGTACCCTAACATTTCAAAGAAGCTGAGATATGATAGCACATGCTGTCTTAATTGTCTTCTAGAGCCAAGTTTCTATTTGATTCAGGGGATAATTGGTCTTCTGGCACCAGTAGCTTCCCCAGATCCCTAAAACAGAACTTTCTGTAAATATTTACCATTAGAAAGGAGCTTCAGGAGATAGGTAACAATAATCAAAGAACATTCCACTTTGCCAACTCTTTCTACCATGGTGGTGAGTGCTACGACTGTGTGTATACGAAGGGGCCTAATTTTGATCTAAACATTTCTATGATTCAAAAGACAGATTAAAAAGTCAACCAAGTTTCAAAAGGAAATTAAAATGCACATACTGGTTATTGTTAACAATTCACTTTATGTACAAAAATATTAATACCGTTTTATCCAAACAGTAGGTCTCTTATAAACAAGATAGTTGAAAATCTAAATCACTAGAAAAATCACCAGAATTCAGATATTAACAGACATGAAGACATAAGCTCTTTTTGTATGAATTATATGAGATAAATGCAGCCTCATATGTAAATAGAGCACTTGTGCATTAGAACATCAATGAGATGGTTTATGTAGCTTGTCATAAATCATCTCCTCAATATGAATTAAGTGTATTTCCAAAATTATTTTATTAACTAGGCTTATTGTTTGCCAAATACCAAAGTCTGAAAATACATATGGATGTTGACCAGCCCTTAAACATATCCACATGATACATTTTATTTTGGGTAAAATGATTTTATAAATGACAGGAATACATATAAATAGCATACACACATTTTTGATAGGATTTGTTTATTTGGTTGGAGGTATTGCATTGTTTTGTGACAATTGCAAATAAGCATTTTTGGTCACAGGAAATTTAGATAATGAGTACAAGTTCTTTTAAAAAACTGGACTTTCCCTTTTCCCTTTTGCCCTTTTTCCTATATTAGTTGAATACCCCTCCACTTAACTTTGCTTGCAAAAGTCACATGGGAGTCTTTGTAGAGTATGGGGTTTGCATGTTCTATTGAAATGATTGCATTTATCACTGCAGACTCATAATCAGAGCTCTAACTATGAATTCTCTAAAGATCACTTTCCTGGTTTTTTTTTTTTTTTAAGATTTATTTATTTATTTGAGGGGCAGTTACAGACAGAGAAGGAGTGACAGATGGAGAGGTCTCCCATCTGCTGGTTCACTTGCCAAATGACTGTAGTGTCTCAAACTGGGCCAATCAGGAGCCAGGATCTTGGAGCCAGGAGCTTTTTCTGGATCTTCCATGTGGGTGCAGGGGCCTTAAACATTTGGGCCTCTTCCAGCGCTTCCCCAGGCCATCAGCAGCAGGGAGCGGGAATGGAAGTAGAGCAGCCAGGACTCAAACTGGCACCCATATGGGATGCTGAAGCCAAAGGCAGAGGCTTAACCTACTATACCACAGCACCGGCCCCAAAGATCAATTTCCAAATGATGTCTAATAAAAACAATTGCCATGACGTGACATCTTAAAATGTTTTAATTAAATTCAATAATGTTAAATTATTTTAGTTAAGATCACTATTTTTAATGCAAATATGAATATTTCAAAAGTTGAAATAGGTTTATAAAAATTTAGCCTATGATTAATCTTTTTATAATTTAGTGACATTATAAAGCAATGTGATTTGATAATTTTAAGATGTCAATGACCACAAAGTCTAAAACTGAGTTAAAGGAAAACTAATAATTACTCATTTTCTCATACAACATGATGACGAACTACTTTTTTGCTGGATTCCAGGAGCAGAAAGATAAATAAAAGGTAGTCTTTCCTTTTCATGAGGCTCATGGTCTGGAGGAAGCAATAGCCATGCAAAGAAGGAATGATAGGAAGCCCACAAGGTGCTTAAAGCAGAGGAATGAGAAGATCAGGGCTGTGTTGCAGGAAGGTAAGCCTCACAAACAGAAAAAAAGAAATAAACAAGAAACCAAACAAACAAAAACCAAGACAGTTTATTCAGCCGCTACCGTTTCAGGGTGGCAGTGCTAAATGTAGAGTGTGTCAGACAGGATTTCCATCCTTCAAGAGCCCATAATCCCTGCTGCTGCCACACAGACCGCATGTATTGTATTATTATAATAGGGGGGATTGTAATCCAATTCACCAGTGAGGTATATCAACATCTCATAGATTAGGGTTGACCTAAGATTTTTCTGTGAAGAAGGTACTAGGGGCTGGTGCTGTGGCATAGTGGGTAAAGCCGCCACCTGCAGTGCCAGCATCCCATATGGGTGCCAGTTCCAGTCCCGGCTGCTCCACTTCCAATCCAGCTCTCTGCTATAGCCTGGGAAAGCAGTAGAAGATGGCCCAAGTCCTTGGGCCCCTGCACCTGCATTGGAGACCTGGAAGAAGCTCCTGGCTCCTGGCTTCGGATGGGCGCAGCTCTAGCCATTGCAACCATCTGGGGAGCGAACCAGTGGATGGAAGACCTCTCTCTCTCTTTGCCTCTGCCTCTCTGTAATTAACTCTGCCTTTAAAATAAATAAATAAATATAAATAAATAAGTCTTTTTAAAATTTTCTTAAAAAAAAGTGCTGAAATAAATAAATGTACATACCAGATAAGGCTTCAGCCCACTCTAAATTTTTTTCTCCCCAAAGGCTGAATATTCACTATCATATAATGTGAGCCCTTGCCCTTTGCCCTGTCTGATGCTTATTTGTAGCTTCCAGCCAGGCATTCTTTGGAGATTTATCATAGTATTTTACATGTTTACTGAGCTCTACAATTTACAAAGTATATAAGCTCAGTAGAATCTCAGAAAGACTGTCAAATGAGGCAGGAAAAATAATCTTATTTACAGTAGAATGAGTGTAGTCTCTACAGGTGAAAGGACTTATGTAAAGTTACTAGACTCCAACAGTCTGTAAGCTCTGCTGATTCTTGGTATGTAAGCATTAACCTTGCAGTCAATCTCTTACCGCTAAAATGGTCAAGATTCAATCAAACATAGCATGCAGGGCTGCTGTTGTGGCACAGCTGGTTAAGTTCACAACACCAGCCTCCCATATCTGAGCACTGTTTGGAGTCCTGGCTGTTCTAATTCAGCTCTCTGCTAATGTACCTATGAACGCAGTGGATGATAGCCCAAGTCCTTGGGTCCCCGCCACTCACATGGGAGACCTGGATGGAGTTCCTGGCTCCTGGCTCCGGGCTTCAGCCTGGCCCAGCCCTAATTATTATGGCCATCTGGGGAGCAAACCAGCAGATGGAAGAGATATCTTTCTCTCTGTCTCTGTCACTGTGCCTTTCAAATAAATAAATAAATCTATAAAAAAAGATAGTATGTAAAATTAAAAACAAATATGTTAGGGTGAGATAATAGATGTTTTAAATTTTTAAACATTATTGCACCATAATATTTTAAATTACAATGATTTTAATTATTGAATTCAATTCCCTCAATTCTTAAGAAAATTGAGATTCAAAGAGAATGTGTGTTGCCAAAAATCACAGGAAAAACAACTAAAGAGTAAGAATTGCAATTCTCTTGATTTCTAGCCTAATTCTTGTTTTTGAGACACTGGAAGTGTCTCAAAAACAACAAATTAAAAACTCTTGGAAGTAACAACATTGACTCTTTTTTTGTTTTGGAGAGATTACTATAAATAAGATATTATAGGAAAACTATATGTAATTAAAGTTACTGATACAAATGTTTTTATTCTCAAGGAGCCAGTAAAAATAAGTACAAAATTGGAATTTAAAGCAACAGAACTAAACACTGGCCCTTTTCTCATGATTTTGCTTATTTTGGAAAAGCATTAAAATATATCTATAATAATAGTAGTTTTTCGGCCGGCACCGCAGCTCACTAGGCTAATCCTCCGCCTTGCAGCACCAGCACACCGGGTTCTAGTCCCGGTCGGGGCGCCGGATTCTGTCCCGGTTGCCCCTCTTCCAGGCCAGCTCTCTGCTGTGGCCAGGGAGTGCAGTGGAGGATGGCCCAAGTACTTGGGCCCTGCACCCCATGGGAGACCAGGAGAAGCACCTGGCTCCTGCCATTGGATCAGCGGCGGCCATTGGAGGGTGACCCAACGGCAAAAGGAAGACCTTTCTCTGTGTCTCTCTCACTGTCCACTCTGCCTGTCAAAAAAAAAATAGTTTTTAATCTACATTTATTAAATGAGTGACCTACAGTAGATACCAATAACAGGGCCTGAGGAAATGTCCATTTGAATGTTAATATGCCAGCCACACTTGATATCTGACTCACCTAGCTTATCCCACTTATAAACGTGCTGACATTATGCAAGGAATAGTGGAGAGATACAAGGGTGAATTCATCTGGAGTTCAATAGGAAAGAAAACCACATATTCAAATTAATAGAATGCATGGTTTCAAGTTTGAGACAAGAAGTAAACTGGTCTTTAAAAATAGAAAGGATTTACTGAAGCAGGGGTGACATGAGTGACATTGTGTGACCAGAATGGTATGAGCTAAGGCAGTGAAGTAGAAGGGGTCCTAGAATGCATGGGTAACAAATGTGACTCTCAAGGTTCAATACAGGGTGCCCAGAGGGACAAATGGGAAATAAAGTTTGTAAAACCAGAAAAGTGAGACTTAAATGCTAAGATTTGACGCTTGAATTAACAGTGAATGAGAACTCAAATTAACTCAAAATAAAACTATACTGCTAGGTCTAGAAATACTAAGCCATAACAAGAAAAAAGCTAGGAAAACACATCTTATCATTCAACAATAATCACATTACTTTTAAAAAGTTCTAAACTGTTACAGATATTTCATATCAAATAATAACTATGAAAAATTATGTACTGTGTTCAATCATGGAAGACTTGCTATTTAAAAAGCACAAAGTGTTTGTCTTACAGTTTTAAAAAAATTGTTAAAGAATCATGGAATTAAGAGTCAATGTGGGTTTTCTACAAGTTTCAAATTCAGAAATAAACATATATTTTTCTAAAATAGAATATCAGATCTTTCCCAAAGATCATATGATCACCTAGGCTGAGCAGAAGGAAGACTGTGGGAAAGAAGAATGGAGTGTTCTTAAGAGGTAATGAAAGATCAGGGAAGAGACCAGTGCCTTTCAAATCCTCTAGGTTGGCTTGCAGTGGGTCTTTAACTGGTAGAGGTAACAGGAGAAGTGACAGTGGATAACAGCACATAACTTGCAACTGAAGGATGGTAGGAGTGGAAAGAGAAAAGAATAAGGAATGGAGCTAAGGAGGCCTGAATTTGGAAGCTACTTAAGTGATCTTGAACTCATTTGTTAACTTCTCTACATTTACACTTTATTCTATAAAATAAAGGTAATATTTACCTTACAGGATAGGATAAAAAATGCATAGGAAAGGAAAGTACTTGGCAATGTTAAATACGTGATAGCTTTTCAATAAAAACCTTGTATTAAGACCCTACTGTGTGCCTACCACTGTGATTCGATCTTTGGCAGACTATGGGGAGAAATGAATAGTACTTAGACTGGTGATCAAGGGGCACTTCAAAGCCTGCAGCTCAAAATGCACTTTCTCAGTCAGTTCTCTCTCTCTCTCTCTCTCACACACGCACACACACACAGGCATCCAATGCATACTTTCACCCCACCAATTAGGAATTCTAATTTAAAAGATACAATCCCCTATGGAGAAGCAGCCAGCTTCACACTCCAGTGCTAAAAAGTTTTGGGATTCTCTCAGATTTGTAAGCAGCAGAGTGCATTAGGAACTTTGTGAGAGCACTCATTAGGATAGGAAAGTGAGGACACAGAAGGTGGGGGATTAGGGGGATGGGGGAGAGAAGCCACAAAACAAATGCGGCTCTAATATGGACTAGAACTTGGAAAAGGTCTGTTGGCCCCCAGACCCGTGAGCCACTGAGAAGATAACTGGTAGTTGAGTAAATGTTATCCAGCTTTGTGCTATAGGCGGATTGCTCTTTCATCCAGATGGGGTTGGTGGGCTCCCCTCTCAAATACATGTGCAACAAGACAGGAAATAAGGGAAGGTGTGTGTGCAGCACTTCTGAGCCCTGCATTCTATCTTAACTCTCAAGAAAAGCCTGGTGATTTTTTTTCCTATTCACTTGTCATCTGAACAGGCAATCCACTTCCCCACCCCATTACCACCCAGTGCACCAATTAAAAAAAAAAAAAAAAGCGGGGGTAACTAAAGGATTTTCTTTGAAATCGATTCCGTAAAAACTGGGGTCGGTGACCGCGGATCAGACCCCACCGACTTGCCATACCATCAGCTGCCACCTTAGGTCGGGCAGTGAGGATCCGGCCCTAAGCTACTGGGACCCAACCCCCAGCCCAAACACCGCACAGGCTGCTGAGCTGCAGAAAGCCAAAAAGGCTGGCTCCGGATTGTGGGATTCCCAGGACTTCAGGTCAGGCAACTTGAGAAGTCCACCCAGGGGAGCATTCCACACATAGCTTCTTGTCCCTCTGGGATCAGCGCTCTGACATCTGGGTTAACGAGATTGTGCAGACGCGATAGCTAAGCGCCGGGAACAGCTGGCCTCGCTCGCCGCTCGCAGCCCAGACCCGGCGGGACCAGTTCTTAGAAGTCGCCGGCGCGACTACCAGCTCCCACTGGCGCATAGCGTCCTGGTGCGGGTAAGGCGGGAGCAAAACCCAGCGCAGTTTGGACCCCGTGGGACCAAGTCTGCACTTTGAAAGGTCCTTTTACTCAAGTTTTGAAACTGGATTTGCCCCAAGGGAAGGGGTAGAGTGGCAACCGCACCCAGTTCTCAAAAACAGACGTGGAAAGGAAAACGTAGATCTAAGCCAAAGCATTAAAAAACAGGACTAGGACCAGCCACCAACTATTCCGTGCGCTCAGGGCGGTTTATTTGTCCCGAGCGCCTGCCGCTTAGTGCGCCTGCGCGCGCGCAAGCCGAGGCCCCGCCCCTCCGCCGGGCACGTACGACGTGCGCCGTGGAGGCGGGACGCGGGCTGCGCAGGCGCCCTCGTTGCGTCAGCCTCTTGCTCCGCGCTGGCAGCTGCGGCCCCGGAGAGGGCCGGGTTCGCGGGGGTGCCTCCCGAGGGCCTTCGGTGCCACGAGTCCGGAGACGGAGCAAGGAAGGGCTAGAGTAAGTGCTCTCCTCGGCCACGGGAATCAGAGCGAGCATATTGTCTCCCCGCCCGGCAGGTACTTGTAGAAAGCGGACCCGCCCCCTTCCCGGCCTAGCCTCCCCTTCCCTGTCCCTTTCCTAGGGGGCGACCCCCTTCGGTTCTCGTGTGGTCGGTGAGCCCCCGCCAAGGCCATGAAGCTCGTGAGGAAGGACATTGAGAAGGACAACGCGGGCCAGGTGACCCTGGTCCCCGAGGAGCCCGAGGACATGTGGCACACGTACAACCTAGTGCAGGTGGGCGACAGCTTGCGCGCCTCCACCATCCGCAAGGTGCAGACCGAGTCCTCCACGGGCAGCGTGGGCAGCAACCGGGTGCGCACCACCCTCACTCTGTGCGTGGAGGCCATCGACTTCGACTCCCAAGCCTGCCAGCTGCGGGTCAAGGGGACCAACATCCAAGAGAACGAGTACGTCAAGATGGGGGCTTACCACACCATCGAGCTGGAGCCCAACCGCCAGTTCACCCTGGCCAAGAAGCAGTGGGACAGCGTGGTTCTGGAGCGCATCGAGCAGGCCTGCGACCCTGCCTGGAGCGCTGATGTGGCGGCCGTGGTCATGCAGGAAGGCCTCGCCCACATCTGCTTAGTCACTCCCAGCATGACCCTCACCCGGGCCAAGGTGGAGGTGAACATCCCCAGGAAGAGGAAAGGCAACTGCTCGCAGCACGACCGGGCCTTGGAGCGGTTCTACGAGCAGGTGGTGCAGGCCATCCAGCGCCACATACACTTTGACGTCGTCAAGTGCATCCTGGTGGCCAGCCCGGGGTTCGTGAGGGAGCAATTCTGCGACTACATGTTTCAGCAAGCAGTGAAGACTGACAACAAAGTGCTCCTCGAAAACCGGTCCAAATTCCTTCAGGTAAAGCAGTCCTAACCCGGGGTCGATTAAGAACAGGGTGGAGGGATTGGTGAAAAAACACCCCTGAAGTTTTAGAGCTGGGGAAAGTGAAAGAAAGTCCTGTGGTTGGTTGGGATTGTAAATGAGATAAGGAGATGAAAAGAAGCGGTAAAATAGCTCGCAGATTTATTTAATGAACTGTGTTGAAGTCCTTGAACATACAAAGCCTAATTAATGTCTTTGGCTTTAGGTCGGTGTGGGCTGGTTAACGGGTGTTGGGAGAGATTGCTTTTGTCTAACTTTGATAATTGTGATTCTAGGTACATGCCTCCTCTGGACACAAGTACTCCTTGAAAGAGGCCCTTTGTGACCCTACCGTAGCCAGCCGCCTTTCAGACACTAAAGCTGCTGGGGAAGTAAAAGCCCTGGATGACTTTTATAAAATGTTACAGCACGAACCTGACCGAGCCTTCTATGGACTCAAGCAGGTGGAGAAGGCCAACGAAGCCATGGCAATCGACACGTTGCTCATCAGCGATGAGCTCTTCAGGCACCAGGATGTAGCCACGCGGAGCCGGTATGTGAAGCTGGTGGACAGTGTGAAGGAGAACGCAGGCACGGTCAGGATATTCTCCAGTCTTCATGTGTCTGGGGAGCAGCTCAGCCAGCTGACTGGAGTAGCGGCCATTCTTCGCTTCCCTGTGGCTGAGCTCTCCGACCAAGAGGATGACTCCAGTTCTGAAGAGGATTGATGAGTGAGACTTGGAATTAAGACACCCTCTGTCTCACTCTGCCACTGTTAGGTTTCCTTAGCATCCTTGTGACAGCTGCAAGAGGGACACTTTTTGATTCATTCAGGAATTTCTCTTGTGTTTGGTTGCACTGGGTGTTTTATGGTCAGCAGGACATGTATTCAGACTAAATAATAAACTAAAAGGAAATAATCTCCATGTACTATTATCTTTATTAATTGGGATACTTTTATATGGGCATTATGAGTTATTTTTAATATGAAGATTTTACATAGTTAATAAACATGGCTGTATATTGTTTGGGATGGGTCATAAAATCTGCATACTTTGTAATAGTTTTCCTTAGGGAAAAGCGTTTTACCAGTTTATATAATTTTAATTCTACATGATGTTCATGCATTATATTTAATGATCCCTTTTCTCCCCAGCAACCCCAGACTTTTTTTGGGGGAGCAGGGTGGTTGACAATTTTAAGTAGTAGTGAAACAGTTAGTAGATTTGAGTACAGTTTAAAATGGTATTTTTCTTAAGAGACTTGTTTAATCCATCATGTTATAAGTAAACACTTGGCATTTTGTTGTTAGAATTAATCATATTTGCTTTAGAGGGTAACTGTTTCAGATTAGAGATTTGTTCTGGAGAATCTGAAGATAATCCCTATGAACCTCTTTATTTTTAAGATGAGACTGAGGTTTATTTTGAAAATGAGATTTGCTTAAGTAGCTAATTAATAGCAAACCTGGAAGGAGTCAGTAGTCCCAAATCTGAACTTCAGTTCTTTGCACTGAGACACTGCCACCGCATTTTGTGTCTATTTATTTATTTTGGCTGCTCAAAGTTAAACTTAATACTGTCTTATATTTATAGGTAGCATTGGTTTGTACTTTTCAACATTCCTGTTGCATTATTTTCTGTGTGAAAAAGCTGATTTAGAAAGCTTAACTCACACCATTAGTATATTGTAGTAGACTTGTAATCCAATAGGAAATTTCATGTCATGGGACATGAAATTGAAAGATCTTATTTTGGTGCAAAACTTTTTATAATTTATTTATTTATTCTGAAAGTCAGAATTAGAGAGCAGTCTTACACCCACTCGGTCACTCCCTAAATGGCCACAACTGCCAGGGCTGGGCCTGCCAAATCCAGGAGTCAAGAGCTTCATCCTGGTCTGCCACAAGGGTGACAGTGCACAAACAACTGTGCCATCTTCTGCTGGTTTCCCCAGGCCATTAGCAGGAAGCTGGATTGGAAGCAGAGCAGCTGGGCCACAAACTGGCACCCAGATGAGATGCTAATGTGAAAGGCAGCTTTTCCCCTATGCCACAGCGCCAGCTGCCCCTGCAAAACAATTTTAAATCATGCATTTTTTAAAATAATATGTATTTTCTTTCAACCTTTTGAAGACCCCTCTTTACACAGTTTCAGGATTTTCTGCATCAAAATTAATTTATCTTCCATGTTTCATAAATTTTTTGAAGTACACTCATAATTAGGGAATCTCTGCAAATACCTCAAAGAGTAAAATATTCTTTTTCATTAAATATTCCTTCTAAGAAGGAGGGAGCCCTGGGAATGGAGTTGCATTTGACCTTTTACAGAATCCAGTTTAGCAAAATAATCCAATTTGTAGCTGCTGGAACAGTGACTCTTTAAATGGGGAATATACTAGGTAAACTTTTCTGTTTGTAGGACTTCCTTGTGGCATAAATAACAGGTTTGGGGATTATTTTTTGTAAACTTCCTACTCTGGACATTTTTATGTTGATGAGAACAGATGTTACCCTACACTTTAAAACTGCATATTTATACTTTTATATGTCTACTTTATAATTAAAAATAACTCCTTATTTCATTGTAATTCCATGGAAACCTAACTTTAAATTAGAAGTATATTATGAAATAACATAATGGGACTATAACATTGAAGCCATCAAGATTCTAAATATACCTTATCAATAATATGCTTACTAAGAGTTTGAAGGTATTTGGACATCTGTTCCCATAATCTATGCAATACTGAAATAAACCTAATAAATCTAGCCAATATATTTTAGGCCATAGGTTCTCAAATTTAATGGTCTGTTATCCTCACCTTGGGAGCTCTTAAAACTATCAATGCCTAGACCGTATCCCAGACTAATTAAACTTTTACCACTAGAAATGCTGATCTTCCAAAAAGCTACCCAGGTAATCCCAATAGGCATCAAGAATGACCAGAGTTAGACCTTCGTATTTAAAAGTATGGGCCATAAACTACCAGCATCCCTGAGAACTTGTTAAAAGCTGGAATCCAGGGCTGTACTCTAGACCTACTGAATCGGAGTTTGTACCAGCCTCTCCTGATGGCTGTGCATAATCAAATCTGATACACAAAAGCAATTGCTTGTTACACCTGTGCTGGCAAATCTCCAGCTGGGGTCTCCAGCCACAGAAAAAGATTTGAGCTTTAGAGTCTTTCAAAATAGTTAATTGGCCATACTGAACTCTCTCAAGCCTACATTTATGTCTGATGTATTTAATAAATCTTTAATTCCTATTTTTTAAAGTTAGCTATTACATAATTGCCAAGATGGTAATTCTTCCCAGGTGAGAATATAAAAATAATGCTAGGAGCAAATAAATTCTAATTTGATTTTTTTTCCTAAACAAACTCAATTAAGTCTTTGGAAATTATATGCAGTAATTTAAACTGCTATTCATTATTATAATCAAAGAGTATGTAATAAAACATTAGCAATAACTGTAATGTACTGTGAATTTCTATTTCCCACCAGATGCTTGTAAACAAATATTTGCTACCCCCAGTAGACTCAGCAAATGAGAAACTTGCAAATGGTTTCATTTTGCTGTAGATAAGGTACATATCAAATTGCATTTTGCTCCTCTGGACCTGTCTTTATATGCTAAGTATCTTGCTAACTTTATGATGAGAATGTTGATCTTAGAGGTCATGTATACTCCCTTACAAACAAGTTAGCTCTTTCTCTTTCCTGATGTCACTGGAATGACACTGTAAACCTAATTTTCCTTTATCTCCCCTTTCTGTCATCAATTTTAGTTTTACTTTTTAGTCCATATCATTGATTCTTTCAACCTCAAATTTTCATTTTTTTAATTTTTTATTTGAAAGAGTCAGAGAGGGAGAGACAGATCTTCCGTTTGCTAGTTCACTCCCTAAATGGTTGCAACAGTTGAGGCTTGGCCAGCCTGAAGCCAGGAGTCAGGAGGTTCTTCCAGGTTTCACATGTAGAAGCCATTTTATGGGACTGGAGCATCCACAGATTTTGATATCTGGAATGCACTAGATCCAATGTCCTGTGGATACTAAGGGGTAACTCTGTCCAGATAAAATAGTGTCTATGTGGAGTCCCCCTATTAGAAGCTCTTAGTTGAGAAAGGGTTATTGTGCTTTGCAATCGTATGGTTTTCAAAGCAAGTAAGATTGGCTGTGGTAAGTATCAGAATGTGTAGAAATAGAAATTGAAGAAGGATTTCTAAGGTAATTCTGAGGGTTTGAGGAGAGAGGAACCCTCTTTCCAGGGCTGGAGCATAGATATGCCATGTCCATATTTATATTACACCAATCATTAAGAGCAATACATTTCATTTTATGCATTCCTTTTTTTAGTACCTGTTTGGAACCAGTCACTGAGCTGTGTTTGGGAAAGACCACTGTTAAAGTAACTTGAACAAATTGTGTAAGAGTACAGCATGAAAGGGGTCACTTCTAAGAGGAACTCTATAGAACAAGGACCAGTAAATTTACCTGAAATGGTGAGAAGAAACTTGGAGAGGTTAAGTGGGAAGACAAGAAGGGTAGGTATGCCAAGACCCTTCCTGCTACAATAAGGAGATGGGATTTGACTATAATGGGAAACGGCTGCAAAGTTTAAGTAGGAAAATGGCTTGGAAAACTTTGCAGATCACACCTGCCACAGGTGGGCCGTACTAAGGATGGACTGGAGGAAGCAAGATTGCTGGTAGGAAGATTGGTTAAGACAATGCATATTTTAAAAATCCTAGAGGAAAATGCTGATGGCATGAGCAAAGACAGTAATAACAATCCTTGCAATAGGATTGAAAAGTCAATAGGAGTTATTAAGAGATAGGATTAAAAAGGATTTGTGCTGCAGATTGTTGTTCAGAGTTATGGGAAGAGTAAAAGTCTAATGGTAAAGCTCAGATTTCTGGAGTGGGAGAGCTGATGGCACAATTGAGAGGTAAAGGAAATACAGAAAGAGGCTGATTTGAAAAGAAACACAGTAAGTTTAGTTTTGAATATTTTTAGTTTGAAGTGACTGAGACATCTGAAGTGCTTTTGTGTATGTGTGTGCCAGATTCACTCCCTTACCAGGTTTTTGCTTAAGTATTACATTCTCAGTGGCATCTCCCCAAATCAACCTTTAAAAAAAAAAGTAACAAATATGTATTGTGGTACGGTGACTGAATTTACTGAGTTTTTTCTGGGATTACCACAGTGTGGAATTAGCAAACCAATTGCTTATTGCTCCAGGCCCTTGGCTCTTGTGTTCCCTATCCTACAAGGCCCCTTTGATTCCCCTCACCATTCTTTTCACTTCCCCTTTTACTCTCTGCAGAACCACAGTTCTGACTGTGGCACAGGTTTCACAAAATTTTATTTATGCCTTTCTTAAGGTTTGAAAATATGTGTTCTAAAAGTTTACTTTGATTAGCCCCTAGTTTTGCTGACATACATTTTCCAGTTGAATGGTTTCCCTAGAAGTGAAGAACAACTTAAAGAGCCACTATTTCAGATAAAGTGCCTTCAATTCTCCGTGAAATAGTTACCCTTATATTGATGTCAGTATTACTGTTTATCCGTTGTTTTGTAATTCACTTTATGTGATCAAGGAGATTTAATAATTTAGAATAGTCCTATTCAAAATTGTCTCCATCTATTATGTATAAGAATTGCCAGTTTACAAGTTCAGTGCAAAAATATTACTTTTGTAATAATGTAAAAGACAAAATGACTTGTTATTTTATTTTATTTTTTTTCAGATTATTTATTTGAGAGCGAGAGGGAGAGACAGAAACAGAGATCTTCTATCCACTGGTTCACTCCCTAGGTGGCCACAACAGTCAGGGCTACACCAGGCTGAAGCCAGGAGCTTCGCTGGGGTCTCCCACATGGATAGCAAGGGCCCAAGCACTTGAACCGTCTTTTGCTGCTTTCCCGGTCACGTTTGCAGGGAGCTGAATTGGAAGTGGAGCAGCCAAGAGTTTTATTAATATAAGGAGAACAAATTTCATGTATTTCTAAGATGATAACCATACTTCCTTTCTTCTGTGTCCCTTCTTCAATCCCCCTAATCTCTCTCTTTTCTTCCTTTCTTTTTTTTCTTAGTTTTTGTAAAGACATAATTTAAAACCCCTCTATAATCACAGGTTTAATTCACCATTAACTGTGATATTCAACAAATAAAAAGTGGGAAGACCACAGTTCCACAGGAGTATAAACAAGAGTTAAAAACAATAATTGCAGCAGAAGGACATCAGAAGGTGTCCATTTCATTCCTATACTTTTTTTGGCATTCTATATTAATGCCACATATCAAAGAAAACATGTGATATTTGTCCTTTTGGAACTGGCTTATTTCACTAAGCATGATGGTTTCCACTTGCATCCACTTTGTTGCAAAAGACAGGATTTCATTCTTTTTATGGCTGAGTGGCAGTCCATTGTGTATATATACCAAAATTTCTCTATCCAGTCATCAGTGGATGGACATCGGGGTTGATTCTATATCTTAGCTATTGTTTATTCAGCTGCAGCGAACATGGGGATATAGATAATTGTCATGTGCTGGTTTGATTTCATTTGGGTAAATCTCAGCAGTCATATGGTATTTTAATTTAAACTGGAGATGATAAAACCTCACTCATGATTCTTTGTATAGTAAGAATTATTCCTTTTTAGGAGGTCTTTGATATGATACCACCATCTGTGTTCTTATCCATATTTTGAGTACTACTTAACTGATTTCCAAGTACATGAATTGGTAAGATAGCCCATTTATTTTCCAGCATTTAATTTATCTATTTTAACTCATTAATATATTCTGCTTTGATAACACTAGAAAAGAAATTAGGATATTGCAAGTTTGATAATGTAAGTTGAGGGAAATATAATGAGTTTCTTTAAGAAAAATCCACCTTGTATGCAATATTTTCATTGATATGAGAAGGTTTTATATGTGTAAATGCCAGTGGCTAAGGATTGTAATATTTTAAATAAATTTTGGGGCTTGGGTTGCTAGTGTTCTTTTAAATTCCCTTTCCTTCTTTCCCTAAGATTGCCCGTACTAAAACCCCATTCATTAGAATGCTAGTTTAGTGGAAAAACCTCTTTAAAAAAAAAAAAGACTGCTTTCTATAATGTAAGATTTAGTAGACTTAGAGCTTATTCTGATCCGGGAGATATATTTGGCTCCAAAACACCCAGTACTGAGGCAGGGACATTGTCTGCCAGGCAGCAGAAAAATATCTTGTCTGTCACTTACCTGGCTATGCCCAGGGTTGTTACCAAGTGTCTCCACTCCAGGAGTGGGCAACCTGGTATAATAAAAATTGCTGTGTTCTTAGCCAGGTTCTGTGGTAAGGGCTTTAGAATGCATTATTCTTTCAAGAACCCTGTGAGAAAGGTTTTGTCATTACTATTTTCAGATGAGAAAACAAAGGAGGTTAAATAATTTGTCCAAAATCACACAGCTGGTTAACTATGATGAGGTACCCCATCAGGCAACTCCAAAAACAGAGTGCCAGCTCCATTTCTCAGTTGTCTGAGTAGGTCAAATGTGTGTCTAGAAATAAATTATTTGATATTGCTGAGTGGTTATATAATCAGCCAAAGTTTATGTCATCATGTTATGAATTTTTATTTTCTTCCACAATTATTTAAAAGTTATATATAATGGAAAAATTGAACAAAACAGGAACTCTGTCCTGTGGCACACTTTGCATTTGATCTTAGCCAAAAGACCGAGAAGCTATATGTGGCACAATTTGTAAATTATAGTGGAGAATTAGAAAGGATAGGAACAGTATTGCAAGTCTATTAAAAAAGCCCCTCAGGCCTTTACTGTTTATTTGTTACCTTTAATAAATAAATACATTTATTTGTTATTTTCATCTAGTTCTAGCAAGTTTTTTTTTAACTTTTTAAATCTATTATTAATTCGTGTATTATTTCAACAAACATTTATTAAACACCTTAAGTAGCTGCAACTATGTTACCCTTGGGCTTGCAAAGATGAATTAGAAACTTCTCTCATAGGTAAATTAGTTAAGAGGGACAAGTGGTCAGACTGACAGGGAAGTGTGATAAGAATCAAAAGTGACAACTGCAGTTTTGGTGGAATGTGAACTGCCATCAAAAGAAAAAAGTCCAGGTGTTAGTGTATTCATCAGGGCCTGGGACATCCTGTAATAGAGTGGTATTCATATTGATGGAAAGATTGAACTACATTCAGGGTATTCTATTAAAGAAGGCAAGGAATTATAATATTTTTCAAAATGATATTCATCCAAAACTGTTAAAAGGTACTAGTGAAATATTTAGCTATCTGTCCTATCTAGGATGATAGTTCCAGGTAGCCAGCGTTTTTCTGTATCATTGTAGTCTCAATAAGAAAATTCAAATAATTGCTGAAGGATGGATGCTTATTAAGGAAAAAAAAAAAACCTGTTGGTTTTAGTTTTAAAATTTATTCAAAGGTGGGAGGTACTTCTGAGTTCTAAGTTCCAGAAGTTTTATGTCTGGAATTTTTCATCAAGTACTAGCATAAACATTAACTAGGACTTTTTGTTTGACACAGTTGTGAAAAACTGCTCTGTGGAAATAAAGCATGTTTTAATCCTACATTTCTGCTCATTTGATCCTAGGATCATAATTTATAGTTTAGTTTTCCTACCCCAAGTGTGTTGTTGACCATGGTTTCAAGAGATTAGGCAAAGGGAGCTGAGAATTCTTCTAAGGCCCTTCAACTTTCCTTGGTAAGGTTTTTTTTTAATTTTTTTTAATTAATTAATTAATTTATTTATTTATTTTGACAGGCAGAGTGGACAGTGAGAGAGAGAGACAGAGAGAAAGGTCTTCCTTTGCCGTTGGTTCACCCTCCAATGGCCGCCGCGGCCAGCGCACTGCGGCCGGCGCACCGCGCTGATCCGATGGCAGGAGCCAGGAGCCAGGAGCCAGGTGCTTTTCTTGGTCACCCATGGGGTGCAGGGCCCAAGCACCTGGGCCATCCTCCACTGCACTCCCTGGCCACAGCAGAGAGCTGGCCTGGAAGAGGGGCAACCGGGACAGAATCCGGCGCCCCAACCGGGACTTAACTCTGCATCATGGTGCCTGTCATCACTAATCTCTATAGTTATTAAGTGTTTACGTAAGTATCTACCCCTAGGTGAGAAATTTATAGGTGGAATCAGGAGTGCAGCCCAATGACCATGACTGTAAGGATATTGAAAGATCTTAGGATTTGTGATATCCATGGTTTTGTTACTTCCTGGTTTTCTGTGTGTACAAACAGTAAAACAATTACAGCAGAAAAGAAGGCTTACTTGTTTGTTTTCAGGACAGTGGTGGCAGAGGCACTTGGGACATTCCATTCCTCCCTAAAGCCTCTCCTGGAGAAAGGATGTCAGGACAGAGTGAGTAGTGGTAGCCACTGCAGGGAAGTGTGGACCTGAACTCAGGAAGAAAGGTGACAGAGAGGTGGCTGGGGCCTGAGAAGGCCCTGAGGTTGGACAGTGGGAAGGTCCACTTGGACCTTTTCTCTCATTACTTATCATCTTATCCTTGGTTCTATTATTCGGAAAAACACCCTCAGCAAACAATAGCAACTTCTCTCTTAAGTTGTGTATTTCACTACTAGGCTCACATGGACTGGGTGTGGTAGAAGGAAAGGAAATTTTCTGCAAAAGGGAAAAGAACATGATATATCTTTTGAGTGAGAATGAACTATTGTAATAGTTCTCTGACCTTTTGTGTCTCAATGGTATTTTCAGCCTGAAGCGGAAGGAAGTAGAGTAATGTGTGGAATGTGGGAAGTGGGTAGAACTGAAACAAAATTAACTATCTGCCTTATTTAATGTAGCCATGTATTTTCAAGAAAATGAATCTGTTATCACCATGGTAAATGTCTGTCTCTGGACCTAACTCCATTTCCTCAAACTGAATAGAACTTAGTGTTACGGTTTTTGGTATCTTCCTGGGGATCATTTTCACCCTTGTGTCTAACTTCCGTATTTTTCCCTAGGTCACAGACAAATATTACAGGAAATAGGGTGATCTAGCGGGAAATGTAGACAAAGTCAACACCTTTTTCATTGGTTAATTGAGGATTCAAGTCTCTTAGATTTGCATCTCATACACAGGTTCACATGTGTCCTTGATCAATTAGAAACTTTAATTGCAAGAGTCAAGAAGCCAGTGAAACCAAATTTTATACTCGGGACCATGGAAAGGATGTTGCACACCAAAAATCACAAAATCATTTACATACTATTTGCTACAGTTACCAAAGACTGTAATACCAACATTTACAAAAGCATTGCATTTGTGAATAACCCAGTGTGATTCAAAGAAAGTGCCCATGTCATTCTCAGAGGAGGTTGTAGAAGAACTGGCCTGTGAATCATGAGATCAGGGTGTGCCCAGGCGCTGCTATTATATTGAGTAACATAAGAAAATCATTACATCTTTTAAGTCTTAGTTTCTTCATCTATAGAATGAGGAAAGAAGGGTGGTTCTTGAGTTTTAGTCTCTCTAGCAGACTTCTGGTTCATCTTGGTGCAGTAACAATACTTGTTTTTACAAGACATGTAAAATAAATCTTTAGTGACTCTCAGGCTTAAAAAGAATGTATTTTGCACCGTTTTTCAAAGCTGCCAGACTTTGGGTTTGGCTGAGTGCTAAAGAGAGCAGCCTGCTAGAAGGAGCAAATTCCAGAACCAAGGGTCAATTATTTGGAATGCTTTGCCAAGTACTCCCTTATTTTCAAAGTTGTTGGGGGCCTTTAAACATGAGCATTAAGGAGAAAACAATTATTTAAACCACTTTGTTAAAAGGTGCACTAAAATCTTGAGGTTTACAAATATGGTTTTTAATAATTTGCCGCATTCCAGAGGCAGGCCAAGTTGCAGAGTCCCAACATTTCTCATTATTTCTCTTCCTTATCAACTTTGCTTGCTCATCTAAAGAAACAGGCAGTGGAAAAACACGGGTTTTTATTTTTACTGGAATATCCTTTATATTCAGCCAGTGTTTCTCAAACCAAAGAGCACAAATCACCTATAGTTTTAAAATTATATCGATGCCTACTTCCAAACAAGACAGAATATTTAGAAAAGCTGCCCAAGCACCTGCATGTTTGACATGCTCCTCAGGTGTTTCTTAACTGCAGCCAAATTAAACCATGGGGCGTCCTCATTCAGTAGGCCAATGCTTTCATTGTATCCTGTGACCATGATACCAACCAGCTGTCTGTTTAAGAAAAGATTGGGACATAGATGCTGCAGAAAAGGCAACTTTAGAAAGTTGATGAGGGGAAAAAAAATGCTGGTGAGGAGAGTGACTTTAATGACTTATGAGACTTCTCTAAACCACCATGTAGTTTTGAATTGCTATCATAAATTCGCAGTTATGATTGATATTGATGCCTCCTACATGTACATCCAATAGTACTTTGGGGCCAACGTTGTGGTGTAGTGGGTAGGGCTGCCACTTGCTGCACCAGCATCCCATATGGGCCCCGGTTCAA
The DNA here is from genome assembly GCF_964237555.1 of Oryctolagus cuniculus. NCBI lineage: Eukaryota > Metazoa > Chordata > Mammalia > Lagomorpha > Leporidae > Oryctolagus > Oryctolagus cuniculus. The sequence continues at coordinate 73,618,059 of NC_091445.1, forward strand.
GTCCTGGCTGCTCCATTTCCAATCCAGCTTCCTGCTGGTGGCCTGGGAGGGCAGCAGAGGATGGCTTGAGTTCTTGGGCCCCTGTGCCTATCTGGGAGACCTGGAGGAAGCTCTTGATTCCTGACTTTGGCCTGGCCCAGCCCAGGCTGTTGTGTCCTCTTCCAGAATGGAAGACCTCTCTTTGTCTCTCCCTCTATGTGACTCTTCCTTTCAAATAAATAAATAAATCTTTAAAAAAATAGAGTACTTAAAAAAAATTGTGGTAAAATTGAATTAAAAGATGTTTATTTTAGCCGGCGCCGCGGCTCACTAGGCTAATCCTCCGCCTTGCGGCACCGGCACACCGGGTTCTAGTCCCGGTCGGGGCGCCGGATTCTGTCCCGGTTGCCCTTCTTCCAGGCCAGCTCTCTGCTGTGGCCAGGGAGTGCAGTGGAGGATGGCCCAAGTGCTTGGGCCCTGCACCCCATGGGAGACCAGGATAAGCACCTGGCTCCTGCCATCAGATCAGCACAGTGCGCCGGCCGCAGCGGCCATTGGAGGGTGAACCAACGGCAAAGGAAGGCCTTTCTCTCTGTCTCTCTCTCTCTCACTGTCCACTCTGCCTTCAAAAAAAAAAAAAAAAAAAAAAAGATGTTTATTTTGGCAAAAAAATTTTTGAAGTCAATGCATAATTTTGAAGAGTGAACCAGTGAATAGAAAATCTGTCTCTCCCTACTCTTCATTTAAAATGAAAATAGTTTTTTTGTAATACATATTTTCCATGGTTTCTTTGAAGATGTCGTTTTACATGTTGTGAGATACAGTGGAGATCTAATTCCTTGAAGGATAGGTATTATAATCTTTTTGGATGCAAAAATTGTGTAAGAACAACTGAAAAACTCATATACCATACAGAGTAAAGGCTAATAATACCAAGAAATAGGAAGATGTGAAGATATCAGAGGCACGTCATGCCTCTGGACAACATAAATCCCAACCATTGCTGTTTGTCAAGGATAGTGTTCAAACAAGAACAAGTGGGCACACTTTCAGGCTACATACCTGCTTGGGGGAAAAATTACCTGATTATAATTAGTTGAATAATTGATACAAAATTATTTTTCATTGTATATTATTCTTTTTCTGAAGAATTCATAATTAAATTTCACTTAGTTTTGTTCAGAGACTGCTGATATTGGAATGGATGTTTGATTCACCAACTAGAGCTTAAGAACTAGTTCAACTAGCAGATCTAAAACTGTGACTTACTTAAACACTCCAAGTCTGTTAATCTCTACATTTTCAGCCTGTAAAAATCTCAACAAGGAATCTGATAGTTGTCCTGAAGCATCATGGAAGTGTAGGAAACACAGAGAATGCTTAGTTTCCACAGTCTTAGGTCCTTTGGGGATCACTTCAGGTCACTTATGTGTCTTATCTCTGCCTTTCTCCAGCTGACATTTGATTCTAGAAGGAAACAAAAGCCAGGAAAGAGGAAGATGATGTTATACTTCCCCAGTCCCCACACATATTTGTCCTGAGCCTAAACATTGTTTTCCAATACAGTTGTCTACCCTCAAGCCTGGAGGAGGAAGACAAAGATAAGAATCAGTTAGCAAATATATCCAGATTTCCTGTTGGGCACCAAATGCTAAACAGAGTAGGGCACAAAAAGTTTCGAAGAACAAGGTCCACCAAAGTTTTTACTCTCCTAAAGTAAAATCTCAATTGTGAGGGAAGCCAAAGTTAAAAACATAAAACATAGAACAAGTGCTTCTCTTCTACTTTCCTAGAGGTGCCAGATGTGGGATAGAGTAAATGAGACATCCTTATTCTAGACCTGTATTTATTGTTTACCTGAAATTCAGACTTATGGCCTAGCAATCCTACAGCCTCATGTTCATGTCTTTGACTCCACTGGCCATGGCTAGGCTTGGGCAAAAAGACTTTTGCTTGGGTAGATGTTGGGAGGAGCCTTGGTAAAGGCATTCCTTCCCTGGGAACAGTCTTGGCTCTGGCATTGGAGCCTTTGTTAGAAGACTGGAGAAGGTTTGACCTCTTCCCCTGTGTTTGGGAAACACTGACCTAAGTCTTTCAGCAATGACTTCTTACTCCAAGAAGATGCCTGACTGTGACACATCTTTACAGTATGAATGGTTGCGTGTTTATGATGCCATGAGGTAATGTGAGGTTCTCTTATAAAAAAAAATAGCAATTGTTAATTACAAGGGAATTTATAGTCTTGATAAATTGAGGAATTGCTAAGGAGAAATTAAGTTATGAAAACTCATCAATGTCAAGAATAACATGTAGCAGGGAGACAGCACTAAGTAGTGGCGAAAGGTAAAGGCCGTCTGGATTTAATGTCTCTAAAAATGACTAATTTGCAAACTTATTTCAATTTTATCACCTGTGGACTGTCAACTTTGTAGGGTTGTTGTGTTGCTTTTTGTTTTCAAATTAAGTGAGATAATAGAATTTTTTTGTAATGCCTGGCCCTGAGTAAATTCTCAAAAACCTTTTACCTATTTTGTATGTGGTATCTAAAATTTATCTCCTTTAGACCCAACAAATATCCACCAACACTGAGCACATTTTCAATTCAGAAAGGTAACAAAAATGCCAGCAGAACCAAAATGTCCTTGTTTTCAAATAGACAGTTTGCTTCTCAGAAAAGTGAACATTAATGACATTTTACAGATAGTTGAAGATATCAACCACCCATAGTCAGTAACTTAAACAATTTAGTGTTTACTTCTATTAATCTAAAAGAATTATTTTTAGCCATGGCATAAAGTGTTCATGTGGTCATGAACTCCACATAAACGAATCAGCAACTTTCAGTTTTAGGTAGGGACAGAGAGGCTGGGGGGAGGGGAGCTAATGAATCTAGTGTTTTATAAATTAGATGGTTAAGAGCTCACTCACAGGCTGAAAGAGTATTGAGTAGGACTATGTGTCTCTTAGATACCAGGGTCCGGGCTACTAAAGAAGGGACAATGTGGTCACATCTATATCCGCAGAGCAGGTCTCAGAGGCCATTGCCTTGTGCATCTCAATGCCCTTGGGGTGTGAACCTCTCAGGGAAGATAGCAAAGCTCTTTTCCAGCACTATACATTTCTGGAAAGTACTATGTTTACTCCCATCTAGGCATTTTCATTTTTCTACAGGATTATGGAGAATGTGATAAGAGTAAAAGTTGATCTGCATGTTGACCAGCTCCAGCAGGTAGAGTTTTCTTTGCTCTAGTAGTGTTTTCATGTAATATCACTTGGCAGCTTGATTCCTCTGCCTCAACAGAATGGACATCTAGAAGCAGATAGTGGTGGAGGCGCTTGGAGGTTCTAAGCCTGTGTTAGCATGGAGTCAATTTAGAGTTGTTTAAATCCTCTCAAATCCAACACATTCTAAAGCTTTAAACACTATCCAGTAAGAAATTATATCTAAGGAATTTTTCCATTAAACATTTAGTCTGGTTTAAAGCTAATAAGATGCTCATCTTTTTAAAATTTGTTTTCCCTTCTTTAGCCTGCTTACTTTTTACAAAATTCAGTCTGTTTAATATACCAGAATAGCCAAATACCAGGAAGGGGTGGAGTAGAAAGTTCCCTGGGCTTGGTTTCAGGAGAACCCAGCCCAAACCTGGTTTCCAAAAAGTGGTTTTCTGACCTTGAGCATCGCAAGCCATCATGTGCCTCATTTATAAAGTGGGGAACAACACTACCTGGGAATGTGGGGAAGCTTGAATCGCAAACTTTTATGTAGGCTCCTGGCACGTGTGTATGTCTATATATGTTCCATTTGTGGACTTAGAGGGATCTGGTCACAAGCTTTATTAGAGCTCCTTTAAAAAATGTAAAACATATGTTACTTTTTAAATGTGTGTGTCCTGACCATATAGAGATTATCTTCCTTCCAAAGAGACTAAAATTGAGAAGAAATATTGTGCTTTAGTGTACCAACTATTAAAAATTGAGAGGTCTGAATAATATTTATCTCATTTTCCAGAATCTTACTCGATTTCTTGCCTTTGTTCAAATTATGGGAAACGAGGCTGGTCTTGTGGCATACTAGCTAAGCCACCACTTGAGATGCCAGCATCTCATACTGGGGTGCTGGTTATAGCCCCAGCTGTTCTTCTTCAGCGCCAGCTCCCTGCCAATCTGCCTAGAAAAGCAGTAGATGATGGCCCAATTACTAGAAAAGCAGTAGATGATGGCCCAATTACTAGAAAAGCAGTAGATGATGGCCCAATTACTTGGGCCCCTGCTGCCCACATGAGAGACCTGATGGAGTCCTAGGTTCCTGACTTCAGTCTGACCCAGACCCAGGCTGTTGCAGCCGTTGTGGGGTGAACCAGTTGATGGAACATTGAGATTTCCATCTCCCTCCCTCCCTCCCTCCCTCTCCTTCCCTCTCTCCTTCCCTCTTTCTGTTTTTCTTCCTTTCAAATAAATTTTTTTTTAAAAAAAGTTAAGGTGGTACAGACTTGTGAAGAACTAACATTATAAATATGTATCTTTGCATAGACATATTTTAATGTACACATTTTAAAAGGTTTTCTCTGTTTAATTTAGAGCAGGGCTTGGCAAACTTTCTTCAGTAATGATTCAAAAAGAATAACTTTTTTAGGCATTGCAGAGAACATGGTCTCTGTAGTGGTTCTTAACTGTGCCATTATAAGATGAAACCAGCCTTAGACAGTAGTAACCAACAGGACATGGCTGTGTCCCATAAAACTTTATTTACAAAAGTGGGTTGTGGGCAGGATTTGGCCCATTGAGTATAGTTTGATGACCTTTGGCCTAAAATAGGAGACAGAGCATGTTTACAATGGGAAAAATTAAAACAACTCACCTAACAGAAATATGGACATAAATTTGTGATTGACTCAGTAGTTTTATAAGTCACTTCAGATACCTGTATTCTGTAGCATAATTTCTTACTATTACTAAAAACAAATAGTGTGACTCTCTGAGTACCTGTGTATTCAATTGAGATGCTGGTATGTAAATCACATTTTTTTTTTTTTTTTGACAGGCAGAGTGGACAGTGAGAGAGAGAGACAGAGAGAAAGGTCTTCCTTTGCCGTTGGTTCACCCTCCAATGGCCGCCGCGGCTGGCGCGCTGCAGCCGTTGCACCGCGCCTATCTGAAGGCAGGAGCCAGGTGCTTATCCTGGTCTCCCATGCAGGTGCAGGCCCCAAGCACTTGGGCCATCCTCCACTGCACTCCCGGGCCACAGCAGAGAGCTGGCCTGGAAGAGGGGCAACCGGGACAGAATCCGGTGCCCCGACCAGGACTAGAACCCAGTGTGCTGGTGCCACAAGGCGGAGGATTAGCCTACTGAGCTGCGGCGCCAGCGTAAATCACATTCTTAACCTGCCTTGCATTTCACTAATGCTTTTTGAAGTTCTAATATGAAGCCAAACTTATCTGCACAATAGGCTTTATTGTCTTTCTGTAGTAGACAAACTTCAAAATTTGACTCAGACCCATTACGTGGAACCTCTAAGACAGGATTTCCTCTTGGTGCACAGGACTGTTCTGTGAATTTTCTGGGAAGTACGTTCAAGGATAGCTTACCTGACAGCATGTGAGCCATTGTGTTGTATGGAATTTCCTGCAAGGATTAAGCTAGTTAGGCTCAGCCCTTAGTTTTTTATAGCTAATTTCTCACATTCACCTTAAACAATGCCTCTTAAGAATGTTGTGTGTGTGTGATTCCTTTCTCCAGGGAGAAATTGAAAGTAATGAAATGCCTAGACAATTAGAGAATTTTGAGAATTAGAGAAGGCTAGTAAATCCTATTTTTGCCATATTAATATTACAAACCAACTCAGTCCTCAGGACCTAGACAAAACATATGGCACCCAAATATATATTACAAGGGTAGCCAATCTCTTGCCATTTCAAGATGCTAATTCTAATTTTATAAAAATTAATTCTGTACTATTTTGAGAAAATCTAGCAATCAGAAGATTTATGAAAAAGTATCAACAGGGTAAGTACTATTACTTTTCTCAAAAGACCTCAAAGTACCAATGGCTTACTGCTGGAATGGTTTATTTTACCGATGTGTCTCAGTCCGGTTGGTTGGATGACTCCACTACCCCTTGTACAATGCTGTTGAGAACACATGCCTTTAAGGTCACAGTCAAAGAGAAAAGAGAGGTTTAGAAAGGAAAACGCATACCTGCTCTTCACTGGTTGACCAGAAATGGAGGTGATGCACTATCAGTTCTGCTCATTATTTGTGGTTAAGGAGCCCCCATGACTTCCATCTAACTGCAAGGGAGACTGGGAAATGTAAAAGAGCATATGGGTATTTGGTGATACTTGATAAGCCCTATCAGCTGCAGAAATGTTTAAAACACTTTATTCATGTGCAGCATCATGACATCAACCAGGTAAGGACTAATAAGTTTATAATATTATTTCAATTTTTAAAAAAATCCATTATTTATATGAAAGGCAGAGTGAAAGAGAGAGGGGAACAGATGAAGAGGGAGAGAGAGAGAGAGAGAGAGAGAGAGAGATCTTCCGTTTACTGATTCACTCCCCAAATCACCGTAACAGCCAATCTGGGCCAGGCTAAAGCCAGGGTTCAAGAGCTGCACTGTGGTCTCTCACATGGGTGGCCAGGACCCAAATACTTGGATAATTCTTCTTCTGCCTTCTGTCCAGGCACTCTGATATGGGATGCCAGCATCACAATCAGTAGCTTAACCTGATGTGCCACAATACTGACCCCTACTTTAGTTTTTATTTAGTTGGTTTTGCTAAGAACATATGCTGGTAGGATATTTACTGTATTCTGATTATGTTTCCATTTTACAGTTGTGTTCTAATGCTTAAAACTTTCTGTACCTTAATGAACAGATAAAACTTTTGTCTAACATGTAATTCCTAACATCTCTATCATTAAATTGATATGTGTCATATATTCAATTGTATTGATAGCCTATTGTGTGTGTGTGTGTATGTGTGTGTCTTTCTCTAGTTTTAGTTGTTGCAGGAAATGGTTATGTATCCTAACACCTAACACCTAGCAAATAAATATAGTTGATTAATAGATAAAGGCAAACCTAGAGTGTGTGGAGACTTTGATTCAGCAAATGCTACCACTTAATATGAAGATTGGGGTGACCACCTTTCTTTTGCATTTCCTGAGTGTTTCCAGAAGTTAGTTTGGATCAGTTGTTTTAAATCTATGTCCCATGGACTTAACTGAGAAGTCTAGTGTGGAGTACAGGCACCTACTTTAATCAAAAACTATGTTTTAGAAGAGTCCTTTTTCCTGTTCAATGTGAAAATTGCACTATGTAATCTATTTTTAAAAGACAGTATATTCTGGTGTGTGTTGCTGTAAGCCAAGTTAGCTGATACATAAATGGGGACGTGACGTCACTATAAGATCCAAGTCAATATAATGCAGTTTCCCCCATGCCTTAACAAAGATGCCACCAATCACTTCAATTCCAAGTACACTGAGAGCCAGAAACAGAAAGCACGGACAGATACAGTATTCAAACCATGCCTATCCTTGCATTCTCCGTCTTGGCAATTTTGTCATGTGTGTGATTTCTTGGGAGGGTTTATATGGTCAGTTCCAAACTTAGTTCATTTTTATAATTGTCCCCATAACTCTACAGCCTCAACAATTTCTTACTTCTCTTCATTAAGATCGTGTATTTAGTGTAGCATTTATTTGTTCAGGATTCAGCATGCCTTTAAAATCATGAAAATATTTTCATTTGAGTCGTTATAGGCTTTGTGCTGTTGCTGTAAAGAATGTGTAGGTTTTTGAGTTGACTGCCTCAAATCTATTTTTACAAGCCCTGTTGCTTTTACATATGACTTTGTAGAAAGTATGCAGTTGCTTTTAGGAATGAATATATCACATCACATCATAGTAGAAATGCCTGTATTCTTATAACTTCAATTGAATATACTTTGTGGGATAGAAGAATGTCAAAAACAAAGTTGAGACCGGGCTCACTGAAGAAGCTGCACACTTTCTGACCTTTTATACTTTATAAAGTGCTTCGGAGTTCCTAAATGCTGTCCATATGGAAAAATCTAATTGTGGTTTCAGAACAATAACACAACAATCATTACTAACATTTCTACCAACAAATTAGGAACTTGAGAGAGGACAGGAATGTTTTGTCTAAGGTAGATTGGTGACAAAGTTCTGGCTATAATTAGTTAATTGTATGCAGATAAGCTTATATAGAGCATCTGTTTTATTCCAGGACCTGGGGATACAGAGATTAAATAAGATGAAACACAGCCCTCCTCCATGGCTCCTTGTCCTCTCCCTGTTATGTGGTGGTTCTTTTCAACTTGGTTTGGGCAGGGATAGATAAGCTTGAATCCAGCATTGCTAGTTTCCTAGAAGAGCTGGAAGCTGAATATCCTGGCTGTCCTTCAGGGCTGTGGGGCACCAAGGTGGCTCCTGGCCAAGAGGCCTGTTGCCCACTGGAAGTCTGTCACTTGGATCTGCTCTCTCACCAGTCTCTGTTCGAGCCTCCACCCCCAGCACTGTTTTACCCAGTGGAAACACTAGCTACAAGAGCTGCCTTGGAAGATCAATAACTGTGTTCCAAGGATTTAGAGTAAAAATCGTTCATCACTGCTCACGTGTGGCATAGTGAACAGGGAACTTGAATGAAAGTAAGGAAGTTATTTGCTGCTCTGGTCTCTGTCCAGAAATTAGCCATGATATCTTCAGCAACATGTTTCAGCTGCTTGGGCCCCAGTAGTCTTACCGTTTGAGAACACTGTCTAAATAGATGGTTTAATAAGGATCTTTCCAAGATGTCACCTTCTGGCACTCCTCAAGGGCACAGCTGGATGTGTATACTGTGGAGGACTCCAAAGAGCCAGGTCCAAGGAGCTTTGTGGTGAGGTTGCTCCTTGACGTCCTGACTTTCCTGATACCCTTCTGAATGTTAAACAAACCTTATACCTATGTACAGATGCAATGACTAAATTGGTGGCACCAAGTCTATAGGAGATATTTAAATATTACAACTGATGATGATTTTTGTATTAAAATTTAATTGCTGGTGTGAGTATTAGTCCTAACAGTTTAGATAACCGCTTGGGACACTCAACGTTAATATCAGTGTCTGGGTTCAGCTTCCAGCTCTGCTCCTGTTTCTAGCTTCCTGCTACTGTGCACCTGGGAGTGAGCAGATGAAACATACATAGTTGGGTCCTTGCTACTTATATGAGAGACTCAGATTTAGTTTATAGCTCCTAGACCTAGCTGTTCCACGCATTGGGAAGTGAACTGTAGGGTGGGAGATACCTCTCTCTCTCTCTCTCTCCTTCCTCCCTCCCTCCCTCTTCTTCCCTCTCCCTCCTTCCCTCCCTCCCTCCCCCCCTTTCCCTTTCCCTCACCCCCTCCCCTCCCTCTCTCTCTCTCCCCCTCCCTCTCCCTCTCTTTCTCCCTCTCCTTCCCTCCCCCTTTCCCTTTCTTTTCCCCTTCCCTTACCCCCTCCCAGCTCCCTCTCCTTCTCCCTCTCTCTCTCCTCACTCTTTCTTTCTCCTCATTCTTTCTCATTCCTCTCCCTCCTTTCCCTCTCCCTCTCTCTTTCTGCCTTTGAAATAAAATTCTGAAAGTGCAGAGCTAAGTACAATGCAGTCATTAATAAAGAAGATTAATATGTTTGGGGCCGATTCAAATTATCTTTAATGGATAAAGTACTTTGGAAGTCAAGCATTTTAAAAATTAATATGAGAGTATGTATTACTACCTATTTTGTTAATTGATTATAGATAAATATTTTAACTGTATGTATCTTCAGTGAGTGAAATCAAATATTTTTGTATTCTCCCTGATACCTCAATCTTCTTCAACCTTGGGAAAATAGAATTCACCTAATTACTGAGAACTCTTCTGGTTACAGTGTTAGTCCCACAATCCCACTGAAGGCAGAACCCACAACCTGTTAAATGTTTATTTACTTGGTCAATGTTTAGCCTGTGGTTGAGCTGTTAAATATCCCAATGGAGACTGAGAAAGCTGTGCAGAGAATGGTGAAATATGGGCAAAGGAAAATAAATAATTGGAAACCATGAGAAGAAAAATGGAAAAGGGAAAGTGCTTTTAGCATGTCTTTTACGTTTCTCCCCACATGATTAGAAAATAAGTTTTTGAATGTTTGTTGTAACCTTACAAGGAAATAAAACATACTGTCATTTATGTCATTATGTCACTTGCTAATTTACTTCACAAGTGTATAAAATATCATTAACAGGTTCTATACTTGGGATATATGTGGTATTCCAGATATTTGACGTGCTATAGCTTGAAGAAAATGAACCCTCCCTCACTAGTCCTGTATGTGTTTTTTTTCTCTCATGCTTAATGGTCTGTGACCCAATTTCTTTCAGCCCTGAACATACTTTGTCCTATGAGCTGGGAAAAAAAAGTGTTTGTGTGTGTGTGTGTGTGTGTGTGTGTGAGAGAGAGAGAGAGAGGCCCTTATTAAAGAAATTAAATGTGGAACACACATTTGAACATAAATCCTCTGAATTTTGATTATCTTTTCTGTGTTTCCTTTTGTCTCCCATTCAAGAAAAGTAACTGTGAAGGTTGTTCTCTCAGAATGGGCTGATAAGTAACCAAGTAAAACATATTGTAATTTTTACCCAATGCTATGGCAAGAAGCCCAAGTTGCTGAATACCCAATTACACAATCTTATATTAGCAACCAAAAAGAGATGCTTTATATTTTATGTTATTGATTTAAAAAAGAAAATGACAGAACTTTCTTTAAAAGAAAACTGGATAATTGGTAGATGAGAACTCTATATTATTTGTTACAATTGTATATGAACTTATCATTACTTCAAAATAGATAGTTTAATTTAAAAAGCATATCTATATATGATTAGAGGGACTAACTGAGCTGTTTCTTATTTTAATTTTTATATTTTATTGCAGTAAAATATATATAATAAAAGTTATCATAACCATTTAAAAATTATATGTCAGTTGCATTCAGTACACTCACAATGAATGACAATGTTGTACACCTCTATTTCCAGAACTTTTTTTCATTATCACACATGGATATCTTTTTTTTTTTTTTTGACAGACAGAGTTAGAGAGAGAGACAGAGAGAAAGGTCTTCCTTCCGTTGGTTCACCCCCCAAATGGCCACTATGGCCAACGCGCCACGCCGATCCAAAGCCAGGAGCCAGGTGCTTCTTCCTGGTCTCCCACGCGGGTGCAGGGCCCAAGCACTTGGGCCATCCTCCACTGCCTTCCTGGGCCACAGCAGAGGGCTGGACTAGAAGAGGAGCAACCAGAACAGAATCTGGCGCCCCGACCGGGATTAGAACCCGGGGTGCTGGTGCCGCAGGTGAAGGATTAGCCTAGTGAGCAGCGGTGCCGGCCAATCCCACATGGATATCTTATAGTCAAGCAATCATTTGCATTTCTCAAATTTGCTTTCTATAAATATGCTAATTCTTGATGTTTCATATAAGCAGAAATTTACTATATGTAGCATTTTGTTTCTGGCCTCATTCCCTTATTGTAATGTTTTCAAGATTCATTCCTATTGTAGCATGTGCCAGTACTTCATTCCTTTTTACAACAGAATAATATTCTATCATATGGATATACCACATTTTGTGTATGCATTCATCATTGATAGATGTTTGCATCATTTCCACTTTTTGCCTCTTGCAAATAGTGCTGCTATGAACAACAAGCAAGTCTTTCTGTAAACAGTATAACTAGGGGTGGGAATGTTGGGTCATATGATGACTTTGTATTTAACTTTTTGAAGAATTACCAGGCTGTTTTTCACAGCAACTTCATTGGTTTACATTTCCATGACCAATTCATGTCTGAGGCTTCCAGTTGCTCCATATTCTTGTCAAACTTATTTTCTGGGTTTTTGTTGTTGTTGTTTTTTTAATGGCAATCCTATTGGTTCTGAAGAGTTATCTCATTGTGATTTTGATTTATCTTTCCCTAATGGTTAATGGTGTTATATATATTTTTGTGTGCTTATTTGACTATACACACAACATATTTGCAGACATATCTTTGAAAACCTTTGGCTCAGTTTTAAATTGGGCTGCCTGCCTCATTGTTATTGAATTGTCTTATATTTTAAAAGGAAATGGACCCGGCCTGCGCCGCGGCTCACTAGGCTAATCCTCCCCCTAGCGGCGCCAGCACACCGGGTTCTAGTCCCGGTTGGGGCGCCGGATTCTGTCCCGGTTGCCCCTCTTCCAGGCCAGCCCTCTGCTGTGGCCAGGGAGTGCAGTGGAGGATGGCCCAGGTGCTTGGGCCCTGCACCCCATGGGAGACCAGGAAAAGCACCTGGCTCCTGGCTCCTGCCATCGGATCAGCGTGGTGCGCCGGCCGCAGTGCGCTGGCCGTGGCGGCCATTGGAGGGTGAACCAACAGCAAAGGAAGACCTTTCTCTCTGTCTCTCTCTCTCACTGTCCACTCTGCCTGTCAAAAAAAAAAAAAAAAAAAAAAAAAAAAGGAAATGGACCCAAGAGGGCTCCAAATGTACTGGAAGTATTCTTTTGCCAGGCCTGGATGGCAGTTAGATGAATGTGTCCCCTGTGGTAATTTATCTTTATGTATATTTGTCAGCAATTAGGATGTGTTTCCTTTGGTGACTATATTAGTTTCCAGAGAATGCTGTAACAAATTTCTACAAACATGTGACTTAAAGCAACAGAAATTTGTTCTCTTACAACCCTGTTGACTAGACATTCAAAATCGAGGTTTGGCAGGGCCATACTCCCTTTGAAGGCTCTAGGGAGGAATCTTGCCTGTTCTTGTCCAGTTTCTGTGGGTTCTGGCATTCCTGAGTTGGTAGATACATCACACTAATCTCTACGCTGTCTTCAGAATATCTCCTCCGTGTTTCTGTGGCTAGATGTCTCAAATCTCCTTCTTCTTTGTCTTCGAAAGATATCTAATCATTGAATTTCTCTTTTAAGGACACCTAGCCATTACATTTTGGGACCACCTAGAAAATAAGATATCATTTAACTTACAAGTATAAAGGACCCATTTCCAAATAAGGTTGCGTGTACAGATACCATGGGTTAGCACATGGGTATATATGAGGGAGAACACAATTGGATCCATGCTGAATATAGTCATGTTTCAACTTAAAAATATTTTAAGAAATGAAATAGAAAATAATTCTAGAATTATTATATTTGGGTTCTTGAATCAGAAGAACTTTACAGGCCTAAAGGTCGGAGAGAAAGAAATTAGTCTGATGCTCACTACCCTAAAAAGGAGAAATCTTTTTTTTTTTTTTTTTTTTGGACAGGCACAGTTAGACAGTGAGAGAGAGAGACAGAGAGAAAGATCTTCCTTTTTCCGTTGGTTCACCCCCCAAGTGGCCGCTATAGCTGGCGCGTTGAGCTGATCCGAAGCCAGGAGCCAGGTGCTTCCTCCTGGTCTCCCATGTGGGTGCAGGGCCCACGCACTTGGGCCATCCTCTACTGCCTTCCCGGGCCACAGCAGAGAGCTGGACTGGAAGAGGAGCAACCAGGACAGAATCTGGTGTGCCAGCGCCACAGGCGGAGGATTAGCCAAGTGCGCCGCGGCGCCAGCCTAAAAAGGAGAAATCTTAATCAGGTTTTGAAATATATATTCAATAATTCTAACAATGATAAGAATTATTTAAATAAGATTTCAAAGGATATTTATGTGATTTCTTTTTTGTATCCTGAGAGTAAGCTGATGAAAACAGTTCATACTCACGTATGTAGAGAATACCTTTTTATTTAAAAAAAAAAAAAAGATTTATTTATTTATTTGAAAGGCAGAGAAAGAGAGAGAGAGAGGTGTCTTCCATCCACTGGTTCACACTCTAGGTGGCCACAACGGCCAGAGATGAGCCAATCCAAAGCCAGGAGCTTCTCCTTTGTCTCCCATGTGGGTGCAGGGGCCCAAGGACTTAGGCCATCTTTCACTGCTTTCCCAGGCCATAGCAGAGAGCTGGATCAGAAGTGGGCAGCCAAGACTTGAACTGGCGCCCATATGGGATGTCAGCACTGCAGGCGGCAGCTTTACCTGCTACGTCACAGAACTGGTTCCAAGAATACCATTTAATGCACTACAAAGCATGTTTCTTGATATTGCCAAATAAAGATGACTCCATTAAAATAGCCAGAAGGCACATTTTTGTGTGTGTTCACACTGTTACTCATGGTGTAGGGTTTGTTTGTTTGTGCTTTTATCCTTAAATTATCAATAATGTTGGGATTTGGACTTTTTATCCACGATGATCCCCAACTTTGGCCTTATTTACAACTAAGGATTCAGGTGATGAAAGGAATATTATACCTAGCACCTAGCCCCAGCACCTTCACATTTGAATACTGCATGTATTTTTTGACAAACCTTTTGGGGGTCTGATTTCATGCATCAGTTAAATTGATATTTAAATTAGATAATTCTTCCTCTCCAAGAATGACATTTGATTTAATATATTAAAAGTGATTTGCTCTTCTGAATATATAAAAAGCTGGTGGGGAGAGAGCTCTATGAAAATCAGTTTCACTATGAGAACACATGGAGTTAAGAATTCAGACAATGAGCTTATTCAGAATTCTAAAGGCTTAGAAGCTTGCCGTCTGGACCCTTTTGCTATTTTGGAATCTTTTTTTTTTTTTTCTCCCTCAGCCAGCACTATCTGTTAAGACATAGATGACAATGCTCTGATCCACCACATTCGTAAGTTGTTCTGGCAATAAACATGTTTTCAAAGGTAAACTTTGAACATTTCATATGTGGAAGTTTATGAAGATTTTGTATAAGTCCTAAATGCCTTACCAGGGAGTATGCCCCTCCTTTTTTTTTAAAGAAAAATTCTTATTTTTACTTGACAGGTTTTTTTTTGTTTGTTTGTTTAAATAACCTAACAGTGACTTTTAGTTAATTGGAGTTCATCCAGAAAGTCTTTACTTGTTAGTGAAAGGTTAAAAATCAAGGAAGTACAATTTTTAAAAAGTTTCACAAAGCCCTTCTTATACTTGTAATAAAGGGCCAAGTATTTTATAAAATATCAACATAAAATGTTACAGGTCTTTGATCATAATATGAAATAGTGGTTGCACTCAAGATATAAAAGAAAACTATGCTGCAGGGCTGGCTATGAAATCACTGACATGCTGTAGAATCACTCCTTCTAACATGTTTTCTCTCTAAACACCAAGCAGGGATGCCAGTGTGTGGATGGATAAGCTGTACCTCCCTTAGCCCTGCATTTCCAATAAGACCACTCTTACACAAAGCTGTATTTATTCTTTGATTACATCATAGCCATTCTGCCCTTGTGCTTGTATGTAAATGAATTATTCTTATGTGCATAATGGATGACTTCAACTTTAAATCTGACCTAGTGATGAAAGCCAGTTGGAGTTCTGTCATCTTCTCATTCTACTTTGTACTTTCTTTTATGAGACATAGAATTATAAACCTGGTTCATGATTCAAAATGTAGAATCCTCTCAGGAAATTTTTTGTATACTTAATCGCCTGTCTAATCACCTTACAGGAGGTCACAATTTTACATAATACATAGAAGGTTACCCAGGCTTAAGTCCCAAGGTATCTATTCTCAACTCTTTTAGATAGAGAGGGCTTTTTCACTTATTACTCAGAAAGAAAAACGAACAAACAAGCAAGCATTGTTGTAGGGATTCACAAAACTGACATCACAATGGCAGTAATCACTTGTGGCCCTGGAGACTCTTCTTTTTTTAATCTTCCAAATTAGTTATTTGATCATGCCTTATGTTCCACATGTGACTACAAATTATTACAGTCCAGGGATGAAGTTTATTCCACCTTTTGAGTCATTACCGCTCTTATACCTTATATATGGCTGACTTGTATATGGTTGACTTTAATGTTTGCTGAGTGAATATAACATTTATAATATACTCATAGATATGCATCTGTATGCATATTTGTTATCTACTTTTAGGGCAGGCTGGGTCTCTCTTTTTCTGTTACTTCTGTCCCTTTGTAGTATTTTGGAGAAAACAGTAAGAAAGAACCAGTGTGCCAAGACATTGTAGCCATCCATTTTTCTTAGCTTCCTTGCCAGTGCCCTTTTCCCCACCTTTTGTGCAACCACAATAAAATTGCCTGGGGACTGATTATTGAATAAACTTTTTCTCAGTCCCTTTCTGTGTTCTAAGACTCTCTCTCCCTCATCTTGACGTCTCTCTCACAACACACATCTGCTTCCCGGCAGAACTACACCCATGTCAGTTCCTGAGCCTCCAGCTCATGGATCTTTCCACCCATGCCACGGTGCCAACCTGAGATCAGGGAGTTGAAGACTGGTTCGTCCCCAGATTCTATCAGTTGTAGCCTGAAGGGTGGGAAACTAGATGATTCATTTTAGGTCCCATGCTTTTTCCTGGACACATCAGCTGTGGGTAGCAGATTCATTAAAAAACACTTCAGTGCCTTATGAAACCCTAAGTTGCAATAAGATGAATGACACAAGAGGGTAGCTGCTGGCCTCTCATGAAATAGGAAGCCTCGATTAGATAATAGGTGAGTTGTCTCACTGTTCCAAAATTCTATGATTTATCACTCAAGCAGTCAAATCTTAGGAAGTTCTGATAAACTTTTTGCAAATTCTTCTAAAATCAGCATTTTATTATGACTAGGGTTAGTCAAATGTGTTTTTCTTGTAAGCATTATATATATTATATGTATATATTATATCTATAAGACCAAATATTATAGGCACTATATATAATATATAGTAAGTATTATATATAAAATAATCAACCATTATATATATCTAGAATAAAAAACACTGGCACAAGAGAAGTAGACGCAATTCAAACACTGATGAATATTCTAGGTATTCTGATGGAAATATTTATCTTTCAATCTATTTTTGATTAATTTCTCAATAGTTTGGAGTGATTTTCTTTATTTTAGTTTTTTTTTAACTTCATTGTTTTGTTTTGGTAAACTATTAAAAGCTTTGAAATTCCCCTGTTACCTGTGTTGTGGTACCAACAGACTGAAAAGGTCATCTTTGAAAGGACAGTAAAGTGGCCTTTTCCTAGGATTAGCTACTTTATTGAGCTCTCAGGACCTTGACTATTGCCTCTTAAAAGAGTACATCCAAGTTTTATGCCACTTAATTGCCCATGCATTTTTATAAAATGCACTCTTTCCATAGTTCTACAGGTCTCATAAAAAAAAAAAGCAAGCCCTCATAACATTATGTGATGTGTTATGAGCCCTATAAAGCATTATGGCAATATAGTTTCCACAAAAATGCTTCCCACTGAACATGCATATCCCTTCCTCTTAAATTATTCCATTTGATTTTACTACTGTACTCTTGCTAGAGTTAAGAGTTTTCTGAAAGCTTATTCAGCATCAACTAATATCACTTTTTCTGGGCCATTTTTGTAGATATTGAGTTTTTTATTTTATCTGATCATAAAGTTATAGCTTAAAGTTATTTTGTTGCTATTTTCTTGCCTAGAAGTAATATTTTCAAAATAAGTTCTGAGAAATATGTACCTAAATTAAAATGTAGCTTAAATCTGTCATCTAAATTGGAGGTATATTAGCTAGTTTGATCAAATTATACCATTGATGACAACAAGGAAAAAAAATCAATGGCTAAATAAGATACTATCGAATTTTGGTCTTAAATGAGATTTACAACTAGGCTTAATAAGGCCTTTTTAAAAAAGGATATTATTCATATTATGTCTTCATTTAATAAATTTTATTGTACATTTATTATGCACCACTAGATTCATTATGATTAAGTTCTCCCAAAACTAAAAAAAGTATAACTTAAAGTAACTTAGTTGCTGTAGAACAATGCAAAATAGTATGAAACATAAAGGCAGTTTGTTAGGAAGTGGTTCAGTGTTAGTGGGGTACCTCTATTGCCATTGTACCCTATGCCACTTGTGTCTTTCTTCTCTACAGCATTACTTCTGTTCAAGTTTACCTCCTAGTGCAGCCTAGCAAATGGGGTTTATGTCAGTCTGCTCAGGCTGCCACAGAATAATTCCACAGATATTGTGGCTCCAACAATAGCAACTTATTTTCTCACAGTTCTGGAAGCTGGAAAACTAAGATCATGACCCCAGCCTGGTTCCTGATGGGGCCTCTCTTTCTGGCTTGTAGACAGCTACCTTCTTACTTGTGTACCCACGTGAGCTGTTGTCTGTGTGCAAAGAGAGAAAGAGGGAGAGAAACCAACCTGATGTCACTTCTTCTTCTTATGAGGCACAGGTCCTCTTGGATTAGGAACCCTACTCTTATATGACTTCATTTTACTTTAATTAGCTCCCTAAAGGCCCTGTCTCCAAACGCAATCACATTGAGGGTTAGGGTTTCCCCATAGGAATATGAGGGGGACACAAGTCAGTGTATAACTCTATGTAAGTGTTACATAGAGTTTATAAATGAGGGACAGAGAAAGGAAAAGGATGAGGATAAAGGAGAATGTAGAAGGACAAAAAAAAAAAAAAAAAAAAGAGCAAATCTCTCAGATGCACCAGTTCTGCTGGAACTTTCTGGTATGCTCAATATAACACTTACGCTTACTTGTCTGTGGCTGTGCACAGAGCCACACATTATCTACGCACCTTTTGGCCATGTGTATTGCTGCCCCAATGTGGAGGATTTTTTTTTTTTTTTTTTGACAGGCAGAGTGGACAGTGAGAGAGAGAGACAGAGAGAAAGGTCTTCCTTTTTGCCGTTGGTTCACCCTCCAATGGCCGCCGCGGCCAGCGCGCTGCAGCCGGCGCACCGCGCTGATCCGATGGCAGGAGCCAGGAGCCAGGTGCTTTTCCTGGTCTCCCATGGGGTGCAGGGCCCAAGCACCTGGGCCATCCTCCACTGCACTCCCTGGCCACAGCAGAGGGCTGGCCTGGAAGAGGGGCAACCGGGACAGAATTCCGCGCCCCGACCGGGACTAGAACCCGGTGTGCCGGCGCCGCAAGGCGGAGGATTAGCCTAGTGAGCCGCGGCGCCGGCCGAGGATTTTATTATTAATAAAATGGAAGCGATGGATATTGGGAGTTAAAAAGCCATTTTTGTCATATCCAGAAATTGTTCTGTGCATTAAGGGATGACAGTATGATTTCCTATCTTTAGTGTACAGTCCAATAGGGAATAGTTCACAGAAGCCAGGCACAGACTGAACAATATCAATAGGGAAACTGGGGCATTGACTTTGAGATAGACCTTGAATCTGTGTAAGAGTTAACTAGGTTAAGGAATAGAATTTGAGAAAAAGGGAAAATTCTAACAGTAGTTCATGGAAGAATGCTATACAGTGACTCAGTAGACTCAGATATTACAATGTGGCCATACATGATGTGATGATGAAATTGGAAGAGTGGAATGAGTCCCAATTTCAACTGCTATCTAGGGAGTGGGAAAGCATTTATTGGGCTCTGGAGAGCCATTCAAAAATGGGACACTGCTATAACCAGATACATGTTTTAAAATATACACTTCTGATAACAGACATGAAGATAAATTGATGACCTCATAGACATATGTGGTGTGTGTGTGTCTTAATACAAGAAACTTTTCTGAGAAAATTTAGTATTGGATACTATTGACATTGGAAGATGTAGTTTTCATTGTTATTATTGGTCTAGTGCTAATTTCTGTTGCTTTAAATATCCAAGTAATAACTTAGAAGCATAGAGTTGCAAGAATACTGTGAAATGGTGAGAAATGATTGAGGCCAGAGAACTTTCTAAAATAACTCTTCTTGTGGAAAATTGTTCAATGTATGTTCTCATTTATCTACATTAATTTTGCTATATCCTAATGAAACTTACTAATAATTGTAGAAACTCCTTGACATTTTTGTCTTTCATCTTTATATGTTTATGTTTTCATTATATATTCTCAGAACTAGATGTCCAATCCATGTCTAGCATTCTAGGCAACCCCAAATTGAGTGATGACATATTTCTTGTACATCTTTCCTGAGTCTTAATATTTGTGCAGTAGAGATGGCTATGGAAAGTTAGGAAGTGATACTTGATTTGCTTCCCTATTTCTTAGCTAAACTTCTCCCAGATAATGGAAATTAGACTTCCTGAATTATGACTCTCCCTCTTAATGTAATTCTCAGTTCCGTGATGAAAATTGTTCGCAAGTCTGTAGAAATGGTCCATCCAGATAAATAGTACAAAGCTAGGGTATGAAATAAGAAACTAAACTGGATAAGTACTGCCAAAATTCTGTAAGAAGGAACTAGTGAAAATTTTATCTGCCAAGATCTTTTGAAGCTAGTACATTTTGTTTAAGCAAATAGTAAACTTTGCCAACTCATAGTGCTAGTTTCATTTCCAAAATCTTTGGCTTTTTGCTTTGTTTTGTTTTGCTCTTATGTGATGTGCATCAGAATGTCAATGTGAGATGACAACTCCCACAACAAACCACCTTCCGCCAGATTTCTACCAGTTGGTTTTTCATGCTGCCCTCCTCTGAAGTCATCATTTCTCTTCTTTTCTTCACCTTGTCACCCTACACCTTCTGTGGATGCCTCCATTCCTTGCTCTCAATTTATCTAAAAGTCCTGAGCTTGTAGACAATAGGAAATAGAGAAAGATAACAATGACTATTCAAATTCTTTTATTTTGTGCCTCCTTACATCACTAAGAAACTATAATGGCACTGTTCTGATTTCATTGTCAAAATAGTATGAAAATAGGAGGAATTTTTAGTGAAATTTAAGCATATTAGAGAAGTATCATGTCAACACTTCTTCAAATAAGTAAAAGTAATCATGCCAAGAAAGTATTTTATCATGAAATATTTAAAGCAAACAAGAAAATGGTGAGGGATAATGTAATTAATTATTAACTGTTAATATTATTAATTATTGTTATTGATCTACAATTACTGTTAATAATATTAATTATTATTAACTGCCACTACCCAGTTTTTAAAAAGTACATTTTCATGTGATTGTTTCTTGTGAGAAATAAAACTTCATTGATATTTTTGAGAAAGCCTAATACTGAGCATTTCTTATCCTCACTTGAAGTCAGAAGCACCTGGGAAACGATAGCGAATCAGAATGGAGCACAGCTGATAAAGGACACTCCCATACTCCCACTACTGTCCCAGTCTAGGCTGACTTACTCTCCAGCACCGGCACCAGTCGGATACTAGAGGAAAAAGGCAGAGCATCTTCTTTCTGTAGGTAGACTCACTTCTAAGAGAAAATCAGCAGAGAAGACTGGGCCTCTCATAACTTCTCCTTCTAGCTCATCTATCCTAAATGTGGAAGGGGGTCATGTGTAGAAATAGAAGTAGATCAACAGTGTCCCAGTTCCTGGAACTCTCCACATGGAAGGATAAATCAGGAGTGGGAAGCATTCTCTTCTAAAAATTTACAACTAAAGGCATTTTCATTCCCTTTTGGACCCTATTCTCTACTTCAGCCTTCTCTCTTTTCTCTTTATCTTTCTTTTCTTCTTTTAAGATTTATTTTATCTATTTGAAAGGCACAATTAGAGACAGAGACAAAGAGAGAGGAAAAAGAGAGCTTCCACCTGCTGGTTCACTCCCCAAATGGCAGCATTGGCAGGGGCTGGGTATGGCCAAAGCCAGGAGCCTGGGACACCATCCAGGACTCCTAAATCAGTGGAGCCCAAGAACTTGGACCATCTTCCAGTGCTTTCCCCAGCACATTAGCAGGGAGCTGGATTGGAAGTGGAGCAGCCTGGGTAAGAACTGGTGCTCATATGGGATGCAGGCATCACAGGCGACATCTTAACCTGCTGTGTCACAATGCTGACCCCAGTCCAGATAGCCTTGAATTTTAAGATCTTTGTACTTACTTAACAAGTACGTAGTAGCCAGTGTTGTGATTCTAAGTATCAGAAGGCTTCCATTTAAGGAAAATATTGGCTCCTGTTCATGGGAATATTGACTGTCATATTTGCATTACTTCCATTTCCAGATAACTCTAGTAGACTAATGGAAAGAATGTAAAAGATGATGCTATTAGATAGGAATAGCTTTTGGATCCAAGGATGTTGCTGCCCAACTAAGAGCTAAAATATCATCATGTTCTTAGCAACAGAAGTTACAGCTAACACACACACACACACACACACACACACACACACACAGTTCAGAGCTATCTCAAAACAGAAAAAAGAGCATCAAAAAGTTATCACTTTCCTCTGAAAAGAAAACAAGCCTTCTAATGACCCTTGCCTTATGAAGTATTTCAGCATTCCAGGCTACTGAGTTTTTTCTTCATCTCTTATAAACAAACCCCAATGTCCTTTAAAATACTCTCTGATTTATTTTCCAAATGTCTGCAGGTGAATAACAAGTTATATTCCTTTGGCTTACATTATTTCCTCTTAATAATCTGTACAAGTTTGAAGTTCAGCAGAGGTACCAGAAAGCTTATGATTGAAGAGAATGTTCAGTCGTGAATTATATAATGGAAAATTGCTTTAATAAGTAGCTAGGAAGAGAGAGAAAGTATGCAGAATCATTTTAGTTGAAGTAGCAATGTATTATTAAGGGCAGTGTTGAGCCATCCAGAAAAACAGAGTCTATTCACTGAAATAGGAGAATAAATAGTGGCAACTCTTAGTGTCTGTCGGGAATATGAATTTGCTAATTAGAGTAACTGGGTGACTCCAGGATGAGCAATTGTTTTCTTATAGATTTTGGTTTCAGTTGAGGTATACTTCTAGAGTTTTTATAGTATTTATTTGCATTAGCTTCTTGAAGGCTTTAATTTGTTAATGTCAACGAGTGACCACTGGTGTGTTAAACCAGAAAGTATTTTGATAACTGTATTTCATTAAAAAAGGAATGTAATAAATCTGTGAACTTTATCTCCTGCTTCTGAATAATAAGGCAAATAAAAATATGAGATGTCAAGGCAAGATAAATTTAGCATGTCCTTGGAGTCCACAGGAATTTTGTAGGTTAATCATGTCCTTAAAACCTTGCATAAAAATGTAAATATTTTTAAAGTACCAGGCATATTCCTGCTTTGTGGCATGTGATATCTGTTTCAACATGCCACTAATTATTTTCCAATATAATTTATCACAACCTAACTTAACTGATATTTTAAACAGGAAATATCACAAAGTGAGAATTAACTACCTGTTGTATTTTGTTTTATACTGCAATGTGAATGATCTCACGCTTTAAAATTTTTAAACAATTTAAGTAAATGCTTTGAGGTAATGATAGATATTTGAAATATTATGGCTATTCTTTTCCATGTATTTCTTATTACACTTAAGCATGTTTTCGCTTAACATTTGTTCTGAACTCCAAATAATACAATTAGGAGAAGGAGAAAATGGTTCCTCTTGTACTGTTTGGACATAAGGTGACTGGATAGTCTTTTTTTTCTTTCCCATATTTTTGAGATGTCATTGGTTTAATCTCAAGGTGAAGTCTTACCCAGATACCATGTGCTCTCTGTCCATTGATTCCTTAGAAGAAAGAATCTGAAGAATAAGCTGTAACTTTTATAAAGACTCTTTTCAATGAATTCTTAATTTACATGTGAATTCTTTCTGGAGATATATGATCTAGTAACATATTGCCAGTCCTGTAACTTTTGTTAATTTATGCAACAGGTAGTTTTATAGATCAGGAAAGTAAAGTGATATTATATAAATTAAAGAAATAATTTTCAATTTTCTAATTTCCATTAAGGTTATTTAATATGTAGAAAAACAAATGTGAAGAAATAAGTCATTGTACCCAGTGAAGCAATGAAAGTATTTGAAGTAGCACCTGTGTCTCTCCTCACCCACACACTTGAACATATGTATAGCACTCAAAAGTCCACATCCCAGTCATTCAAAAAAAGTAGCATATTACATGGATATAGGAGACTCCACAGGGAGTCTATCAGGACCTGGAACTTGAGATGGGCTGTTGAGTCTATGACTGAAAAGCATTTATTTTACAGTGCATGCTACCTCTTTCTTGGTTACCCTCAGAAGCACCTGCTGCTAATAGTAACAAATCTACCCATAGACTCTCAATGGCTACAGCCTTGTATGTGTCACTGAAAAATTTTATGTAAATTAATAAAATTTACTGAAAAGATTCCACTAACAAAGCTACAGCTGTTATTCAGGTTCTTGTATGTCCAAAAACCTCCTATCTCAGATTTAGGGGTGAAGGCTGGATTCTGCTACCACCCTGCTTTGTTTTGAAGTGTAATCCACTTTTCCATATGCAGCGTCACATGCTATGCAGTCACAGAAACGAATGAGTTCAGCTTTCAGGATGCCAAGGCAGTTGGAGAACAAAAAATCCCATGCTCTTGTTGCCTACACAAGCACACGGGTGTGTTTCCCACAGTGGGATTCAGGACCCCTAAGGTTCTATAGCTTTTTCATCTTGTAAAACACAGAGCCTGAAGATGATGCTGACAGGATGGGAGGGGACTGAGTTATGAGACTGTCCAAGAATCTCAGAGATCAGGAACAGGGCCAGTCTGAGAGAAGCTGGCAGCCCCGGCAATTAATGTGTGGTGGGAGGATATGGGAAAGAGCAGATGTCTGTAGATACTGCAAAGGGAAATAAACACTATGGGAAGGACAAACTTGGAAAAACTTTCAAGGGGGATTTTTAACAAAGGATGTCTGGGAAACACTCTTTTGGTGTTTAGTATTCTGGGTAGCACTTATAAGAGGAGACAAGTTCTTTCAGCCAGAAAGACCTTTATACTAAAATTCTTCATTTCTCTATTTATTTGATACTGTTCCATTGAACAAACTTGTACTAAACACTTCATGTGTGCCAAGAGTTATGCTTCCCTGCCTCCTTTCCACCAGCTATATGCAGATGCATGCATTAACTACTCTACAGTTCCAATACCGTTTATAATAACTGCAGGCCCACTAGACTTCAGCACTGAAGGTCAAAACAACTCACTCACTGCAGCAGCTGGAGTTCAAAAGCAGCTGCCCAGGATGAAACTTGGCAAATGCCTGAATACTGAGGTGTTTATTTGGATTGGCTTTTCTGGACTTGCTGATGAAGGTAGATAGCTTACTGATATATTACATCATTTCTGATGAAAGAACTTTGAACAGTGAGGTTTATTAAGCCAGTTTTTTTCTTTCATAACTGTATAGAAAAGTTCCAATTGTTTGAAGGGGGCACTGACTTGCATATATTATTTTTGACTGCAAATATAGCTTTGCTGTATTTCAGATTATAATGTCATAATCAAATGCTTGTGTTGATTCTATGCGTCCAAAGGTGTATAAATATTTGTCTTACTTTTTTTTTTTTTGACAGGCAGAGTGGACAGTGAGAGAGAGAGAGACAGAGAGAAAGGTCTTCCTTTGCCATTGGTTCACCCTCCAATGTCCGCCATGGCCGGTGCGCTGCGGCCAGCGCATCGCACTGATCTGAAGCCAGGAGCCAGGTGCTTCTCCTGGTCTGCCATGCAGGTGCAGGGCACAAGGACTTGGGCCATCCTCCACTGCACTCCTGGGCCACAGCAGAGAGCTGACCTGGAAGAGGGGCAACTGGGACAGAATCTGGCGCCCCAACCGGGACTAGAACCTGGTGTGCCAGCGCTGCAGGTGGAGGATTAGCCTATTGAGCCGTGGCGCCAGCACTATTTGTCTTACTTTAATTCTGACTTTATTTCCCATATTATTATCCACTGGGGGGCTTTGGCTCCTCCTTTTCAAGATTGTGCTGCTGGAAAAATAGTCATCTCAGATTTCAAACCAGCTAGAATGAAGGAGTACCACTGAGTTTGGGGTGAGATCAGTGATACTAAAATTTTATCGTTTATGGTAACCACATTTACATCAAAATTGATATCTAATTCACTTAGGCTATTACAGGTAATTAAGATAATTATTATTTCATATCCACAGCACTGATATTATAAAAAACATCTTGTATATTTATAAGGTATGAAAGTTGGCTGTCAGTTTTTACTTGGTCTCATCATTAAATTGTTTTCCTTTCAATCCCTTAGTTTGCCTAAAAATTGAATGTATTTTATCTGAATTTCAGGAGAAAAGAAGTGCATTTGGAATGATTAAAAATACCTATTGTATCACATTATTAGTTACATCGAGCATAGCTGACTTAGCAACTCATATCCATTCAAGCAGAGGTCAATGAACTCTTCTCCAGCAGGCTTTGGTGCAACAGGATGTAAGAGGTACCCAGGGGGAACCACAGCCCAAGTTTGGGCAATGTTGGAAGCTCTGCAGTTCTGTACCACAGAGATCACACTGCCTGGGCGTGCTGTCTGATTCTTAGATAGCTCAGGGTCACACTCAGGCTTTATGAGTGTGGCCTGAGTGGATTAGAAAGTCACTGCAGTGTCACCCTGTAATTGGAACAGACTTGCAATACTTGATGGAAATGCAATACTTGATGGAAATTAGGGGGAATAGATGGTCACTGGAGTGAAAGACCACACTTGCTATTGGCTCAGATCCTGGGTGGCATCATAAAGATGTACCATGTCTTGAGGAATTGAGACGAGAATCCCAGGGATTTAACTACAAGGACAGGAGTCATCTGCACTCCTCCTACATGGTGAAATCCTCTACTTAGAAAGCCTAACATCCTCATCATAGATTTTCTTTACTTTTGTCATTGCAGTGGGTTTAGGAACAGGAAGTTTCCATAGAAATGAGTCAAAGAACTCACTACCCCGTCCCCACTGATATGACACATTGGCATCTCTTTCAAGATACAGATAATCAGTAGAATGAGGGCACCATCCTCCTCTGAAAGAAATCTCACCTGTTAGATGGTAAATCAACTCTTTGAATTCCATCTGGGGAAGGAGTTAACCTATCTATTGGTGTGTGTGTACTTGGTATGTCTCACAGCAACTGCTACCTAGGGGGCACATGTGAATGCATTTGAAATATGATAAACTGAAGTGTAGAGTCTAAGTCACTTGCCATGTATTTTTCCAGCTAGGCTGTAAGCTCTGTGAGAGCAGACGCTTTGTCTTTTAATGACTGTATTTCTGATCCCTAGCATATGTCTGATCCAGAGTAGATGAATATATGAATGAGGGAAAGGAACTGGAGATTCAGACCCTGATTCTTATATCTCCAGCAACCACTATCTTTCTTTACCACCAAGGAACTTGCCCAGAAAACCCTTAATTCACTGTCAACAAATAATTTTTAAAGTTTTCAATAAAACATAAATTGATAACTATAAAAAAGAAAAATCTATGCATGAATTTCAAAAAGTTTTTCTATCAAGATAAGCTTATGTTAATTCCACTTTTCCATGAACTCTTTGAGGTACTCTTATGTAAAGCCACATCATTTCTTGTCTACCTAATCGTATGTGTTTAGTTAAGTCCCTCAAGACAGTGGATCTGCTGCTGTGTGGCTGCTTCTCTCTTTATTTCAAAATCCTCCCCAGCCCACAGCCGGTGTAGAAAAGCTTCATGAGTTTGGCCTCTCAGTTGAGGGAATCACGTAGACTAATCAGTGGCCCCTCTCTTAAAACCATCCCCATATCACTGGTTATTAGTCCTTTCCAGTATTAGGCCTAAGACATAAAAACTGAATCAGTATGAAGAGTGATTAACACTTTGGAATTTGGAATCCTATAGAAAGGTGAGCAAATTTCTCTGCCTTCCTGGTCTTCCTTCCCTTGTCTGCAGAACGGTGCTGATCATGGAATTGAATCATAGCATTGTAGGCATTTAAGGGAGATGAAGTAAGAAAGGAGTAACATAGGGAAGGTGCACAGTAGAGCATGGTTGGTTGTAAAAGAAAGCCCCTCTTTTGGGGTACCTGTGAAATCACAATTTACTTTTGACATCTACCTATTGTACATGTTTATTTCCCATCATTTTCAATATTTCAAATTTCTCTTTTTTGCCCCCTTAAGCATCACAGTCTGTTTATTTTTTAGTTTTGTTGTGAATAAATACAATTCTGCTTTATTTTTGTGTATAAGTTCCAAACCAATTTAGTAATAGAAAATGAACATTGAATTAAAAGTTATGAGAAGATGCTTTTTCTGTTGACTGACTCCTTTAAATCCAAAGAACAAGATGTAAACTATTTTTTTAATGTCCTCTCCTGTGCTTCAGGCTCCTTGGTGCCTCAGAAAACATGAAAAGGGCTGATTTACAATTCCTGCGGGCAAATTGCCTGTAGAATTCTAAGGACAGGAATTGGAAAAAAAAAAAAAAGTGTAGCACACACCCCCGGACATTCCACACAACATGTAGAATAAACAAACAGTCCCAAAAAGGAAACCAAAAGCCCTTGTATCATGTTGAGAAGGTACCACAAATGGCCTTGGGAAGAGCCTGGACTGAAGAAAACAAACAAACAAAAAAACCCAAGAGGGGTGAAATTGACCCTGATTAAAGAGAATACCTTCCTCCTCTGGTCTAATGCTTTGAGTTAGTGAGTTGCATGACTTGCATGGACATTATGAGAAAGAAACTCCATGCTATAGACGTGGGCTTCTCAGACCCCAGTGGGAATATGATGTCCCTGAGGATCTTGTAGGGATGCAGACACTGTTTCCGGACATCTGTGTAGGGCCTGAGAGGATTCAGTCTTCACAGGCTCCCAGATGATAAAGCTAGTACTGGTCAATGGAGCATACTTAGTTTTCAGTCACTCTCATCAGTGAAATCATTGGTGGTGTCATTGTAATCTCTATCTGCTGAAGAGCAGTTTTCCGGTGAGGGAGTTTTGGCTTCACAAGACTGTCAGTGTCTGGAGACACTGGTGATGGTTACAACTCATAGACAGCTGCTGGCACCACATGGCTGTGGGTCCTAGATGCTGCTAAAGCACCCTACAAGGCACAAGATAGCTCCTCACAACAAAGAATGCCCTCACCCAAAACATTCATCATGCCAATGTTGAGAAACCCTGCAGTACAAGTAGTATTTTGCTCATTTCTTACATCTAAAATAGCCCACTGAAATTGTCCAAAAAAATCAAGAAAATCTCTGAGGGAAGGCAAGGAACATGTACTGTTCAGTTTGGAGTAGAGAATAAGCAGTGTTTAAAACTGTCTTCAAATATATGAAAGATTATTATGCAAAAGATGGTAACCAGCTGTTTTCCATCACCCTTGAAGAATGAACAGGAAATGTGCATAAAAGGATCTGTGTTACCCATCCATTCTTTCTCTGCTTCTTTCACGGCAGCCAAGCAAATCTTTTCATGATCTTGCAACCATATTTGTCCTGTCCTGTGTCTGATTACTTGCAGAGACCCTCCCAAATCCTGGGCAAGCATTTTCTTCTCCCTGCCAAATCTCGTTTTTCTTTCCCCTTAAATATCCAACTTGAGATTGTCTATCTCCATAAAGTCTTCTTTCGCTAAGATGAAATAGTTACCAGTTCATCTCTAACTACAGCTGGCGCACTTCTTGCTGCAGCATATTATCTTTCAATGGATATGCTATTGTCCACGTGTGTACCAAGAGCTATGCTAGATTTTGACAAGACATAAGAGAGCTAAGTAAGAGGGCCCTTACTCTTAAGAATTGTCCAAGTGGGAGGAAAAATATTCCACACAGATAACCATGCTACAGAAAGTGATTAAAAATCTGTCTCCAGAGTAGGAGTTTGGCACAACAATTAGGACATGGCTTTAGATACCCGTATCCTACAAAGCGTCAGGTTCAAACTGTACCTCTGATTCCTATTTCCTTAATAATGTGCACCTTGGGAGACAGTAGTTGATGGCTCAAGTACTTGGATCCCTGTCACTCATGTGGTAAACTCACACTGAGTCTCAGGCTCCTTCCGCCTGGCCTACTTGTGGCCTAGCCCAACCTGACTCTTGTGGACATTTGAGGAATGAAGCAGTGGATTGAAGATTCTCCCTTTCTCTTTGCCTTTCAAAAACAAAACTAAAAGAGGACATTGATTTTGGACGTTGATTGTAATAGTAAAAAGATTACTTCTTAGTTGGAGGGATCAAGGGGAATGTACAAATAGATGTTTTGTTGAGAATTAATGTTCTTTAATTTGCTACCTGTGTGTCAAATAAGCACTCAGTATTATTAACAAAATATGATTCCAGAACCCCTTCTGGAGATGGTCTCTGTTATTAAGGGTTTCCACTACCTGGACTACAAGGAAATTAAAGATAATTAACTCTTAGTGAATATATATATATATATATATTCAATATATATATATATATATAGAGAGAGAGAGAGACAGAGAGAGAGAGAGAGAACTTTTAGATATACTATCTAATCTAATCTCAGCAGCAAACAGGGAGTTTATCACAAACGACATTATAAGGAGTTCTTGGTATAAGCTTCCACACTCTGCTTGATTAAGGAAAGGAATCAGAGCAAATCTCAGCCTGCATAGGAAGCCTTCTCCGGGTGGAGACAACCAGCTTATGTTTCCTTTGGAAGTTGTCAAAGTAAAGCTTCATCATGACTTTGAGTGGTGATACTTATTTCCTCTGTAGTTGATAGGAAAATAAAGCTGTTTCTATTACACTGGTGATGGTAATTTGCTGGAAGGCTCACAACTGGAAAATGGTGACTGCATTGGGCTAAATGTATGAAGATGAGTTGCTGCAAACTCTTTCCTACAAACCCTGAACTCGTTAGCTCTGGAGATGGTACCAGTAGTAAACAACCACAAAATCTTCACTGCATGTTAATAATTGTGTTCTTTACAACCACGGTGTTGATTTTTAGTCAGTAACATAGTAATACTGAAGACTTTCCTTGAGGTTCTCATTCTTTGAGCTTTGTTGCTCTTTTTTTTTTTTTTTTTTTTTTTTTGCAAGAATACAGCTTTCAGTTGTAACCTCAAGAATGCCTTCCATAATTCAAAACATGATGGCCTCTTAGTTAACTTTTTGTAACTAGTTTTTGTTTTCCCTCTTAAAGTTGTTCTAGGCTTCTGCATGTCATTCAATGTTGATGTGAAAAATTCCATGACTTTCAGCGGCCCAGTGGAAGACATGTTTGGATACACTGTTCAACAATATGAAAATGAAGAAGGAAAATGGTAAGCCAATGGGTTTTTTCATTTAGTTATTTTACAACGCAATGGAAAATATTACTAGCTATAGTTTGTTTTATGAATGAAACTTCAACAGAATGAATCATTTATGCTGAAAAACGCAGTCTAATAATTCAGTCATGGAAACTGACCTAAAGTAAAAAAAGAAAAATTTCTTGGCAACATTAGAGGAAGTGGTTAGTGATGTCTGTTGAAGCCTTGATTGACCTCAAGGAAAGGCCTTAGCCAAAATAGTGATTGTTCAGTAATTATGTTATTTTGGCAAGAGTTTCTTAATTGTTCTCATTCTGCACTTGGTTGAAACTCAGTGGGAAAGAATGGGAGGCAGATGAGCTGGTGCATTGAAAGAGTTAATATTGTTTTCATACAATGGGACTTTACTGATCTACTGGGTCTAGTTAATGCATATCATGAACCGTATTGGATTTCTTTATACTTCTTGAAACCTTTGAGTATTGCTTGAGTTCATTTAGATATGATTTTTAAATATTTAACTTGTTGAATATTACAAAAATAAACATTAGTGATCCTTTGGTTTATATTTAATTTTTTTAGTAAACTTGACTTTAAAAATATTAGACTGTGGGGAATTGTAAGAATTATACTTTGCTTGAGTTTAACAACTTAACCTGAAAAAGTCCATTTTTCTGGTTACTATAATAAGAAAGAATAAAATTATATCTACTTGGAAAATAATAACCTATTGTTCTACAATAATTACTTCTCAGATAAAAAGATGTGACTTTTCTGTACTTCACTTTGTCTTTTACACTTGGTTAATTTGATAATAACTACCAAAGATTATTGAAAGTCATCATTTGAGTTTCATGTATTCTTGGAAAAAGTATTATATGCTAAGTGTTAATTAGAATTTGTAGGAATGCTTCATTCTTCTACTCTCCTCGCAAATATCTTAGATGAGAAATCTAATAACAGATTATGAATGTTTGAATCTTCTCTCCTTCTCTCCCACACTCTCCACCTCTCCACACCTTTCAGTTTTTTAGGTTGAATGGGTAAAATCATCTCTCTAAGATAGCAGATTATTCTCTTAGAAATTAGGCCTCTCACTGTTTGGGATATGGGCATCCCATACTGGAGCACCTGGGTTCAAGTCCCAGCTCCACTTCTGATTCCAGCTTCCTGCTAACGTGTATCCTAAGAAGCAAATGAGCAGGTAATGGCTCAAATACCTCAGTCCCTACTACCCATGTGGGAGACCTGAATTAAGTCCTGGCCTTATCCTGGATGTTTTGGGCAGTTAGGAAGTAAACAGACAGATGGAACATTTCTCTGTTTCTGTCTGTCTCTCTGACTCATTGCCTTTCAAATAAATAAATAAGAAATTAGACCTGCAATTCAGGGAGGTCTGTTTCCTAGACAGTGACATTAATCATACTTCTCTTTGTGCATAAATGATAATACACTGAAATGCAGTATGTATTTCTTCAAAAGCTTAACTTTTATATAAATACATATAAAAGTTAATTGTTAATAATTATAGTTACATAAATTTTAAAGAGAAATATAGCAAATAGCAAACTTTAAAGACTTGTAACACCTACTTATATTAAATACCTTTTTAAAAGTAGTCAATATTGTTAAAATATTTTATGAAATTCTGAGTTTCATTTTCTAATTTAAAAAACCTGCAAGTTTTCTCACCCATCTAGTGCTGCCTCTCTGGAAAGCAATCTTGAGGCCATAAGTCATTAATTTATCCGAATGGAACTTACTGAGTACATAGGGATTCATGATATCTTCTTAGTAGTCTTAGTGCGCCCAGTTGACTTCTTTAGTCTCTGTCTCTTATAATAAGAGCCCATCCTCCAACGAGATTTCCACCTTCTAAATCTCCAGTCATTCTCTTTCAAGGTTCCAGTAAGCAAGCAATGGGAAACTGAGAAATCAAGCCTGAATGAGACCTTAATATCAAGGTGAATTATATTCCTGGAGTTATCCTATCTTTATAGAAGATAAAGTATACATGAGGAAAAGACAGACCAACATTAGGAAAGACACAGAAGAGTATATAAGTTGGGCAGGCGCCGCGGCTCACTAGGCTAATCCTCTGCCTGCGGCACTGGCACACCAGGTTCTAGTCGCGGTTGGGGTGCCGGTTCTGTCCCGGTTGCTCCTCTTGCAGTCCAGCTCTCTGCTGTGGCCCGGGAGGACAGTGGAAGATGGCCCAGGTCCTTGGGCCCTGCACCTACATGGGAGACCAGGAGGAAGCACCTGGCTCCTAGCTTCAGATCAGCGCAACGCTCGGCTGTAGCGGCCACTTCGGGGGTGAACCAATGGAAAAAGGAAGACCTTTCTCTTGTCTCTCTCCCTCTCACTGTCTAAATCTGCCTGTCAAAAAAAAAAAAAAAAAAAGCATATAGGTTGGATATAGGTTGGATGGTAAAATACGGTTGTAAAACCATATTCCTGGGACTGGTGCTGTGGCGTAGTGGGTAAAGCTGCTGCCTGCAGTTCCAGCATCCCATGTAGGCGCCAGTTCAAGTCCCGGCTGCTCCACTTCTGATCCAGCTCTCTGCTATGACCTGGAAAAGTAGTAGAAGATGGCCCAAGTCCTTGGGCCCCTGCACCCACATGGGAAGACCCAGAGGAAGCTCCTGGATCCTGGCTTCAGATCGGCACAACTCTGGCCATTGCAGCCAAATGGGGAATAAACCAGTGGATGGAAGACTTCTCTCTCTCTCTCTCTTTCTCTCCTCTCTCTCTCTCTCTGCCTTTCCTTCTCTCTGTGTGTAATTCTGACTTTCAAATAAATAAATAAATCTTTAAAAAAAGCATATTGCTGGCCGGCGCCGCGGCTCACTAGGCTAATCCTCCACCTGCGGTGCCGGCACACCCGGTCGGGGTGCCGGATTCTGTCCCGGTTGCCCCTCTTCCAGGCCAGCTCTCTGCTGTGGCCAGGGAGTGCAGTGGAGGATGGCCCAAGTGCTTGGGCCCTGCACCCCATGGGAGACCAGGATAAGTACAGCCATTGGAGGGTGAACCAACGGCAAAGGAAGACCTTTCTCTCTGTCTCTCTCTCTCACTGTCCACTCTGCCTGTCAAAAAAAAAAATATTGCTAATGGTATATCTGTGTGAAACTACTCAAACTTTAGGCAGACGTTTCTAAATCCAATATACATTTGTGAAATAACAATAATAAGATACTAACCTTTTTGATATAACAGACCATGCCTTATATCTTGTTTCTTTCATGAAATCTTGCTAGTTGTCTCTCTGAGTATTTCTTGCTGGGTTAGAGTATTTTTAATTTATTCATAGCATGAACATGAGTCAATCAAGCAGCAGGTATTTAAGTGCCTGGCAATCATGCTAAAGTCTATTGGAGATGCAAACATAAGATAAATATAAAAGTTTATAACCTAGTATAGGATTTATGAAAAATAACTAGGAATAAAGAATTGTGCAGAGCAGGGTGGAATATAAGATCAATTCAATTGGAGTTCAAAGGAAATGGCAGTGATTTGTGATTCTGGATTCTTGAGCTGAGTCTTCAGAGATGATGTACCTTTTAATAAAAAAAATAGGAGAAATGTCGCCCCAACCTGGGAAGCAACATGAACAAGGACACAGACCTGAGAGGGAGTGAGTGTTGGGAAGTAAACAGGTCTGATACTGGTCTGTAGAAAGAAGTACAATGGCAGATCGTCAAAGCTCAAGCAAGTCAGTTGGACCCAAGAAGAAGGCAAGGATAAGCCATCATAAACTGTTTTTGATGAAACTTAGTTTGGAAAATTACTTATAGATTGGTTTGGACAAAGGAGGGCCTCAAAACTTAAGTACTATAGGCAAGCAAGAACCACAGACTAGTGCTTAAGGGCTGAGGCAGCAGGCTAGATTAGGAGTTGACTGGAATATAAGAAAGGTGTGTCCAAAATAAATTTAGATGAATCATTAAGTGTGGGTGGAAGTTTGGAAACTGCAAATAAGATGTAGGAGAGGTCAGACATAGTCCATAATTGGGAAATGAGTAGTCACTGACAGAGATAACTCTGTACATGGGCAAAGAAAATCAATTTTATTTGGAGGTTAAAAAATCTGCTTTTAAATAGCTTAAAGTCAGAGTGACATCTAGGTTGTCAAAAACCTCAACCTGGAATTTGGTAAGAAGTTAGTATGTCAGGGGAAAAGCCTGGAGATTTTAGTGTTTGTTGGCAACCCTGCACTCTGCCCCTTCTGTAGCAGAGGGCTTTAAAAATATGCGCTCAATGCTATTTGTTGACTGAATGAGTGTTACCATCAATGAGAAATAAAGTTAAAATAAATAGTTTCTTACCATAATAAAAAATGAAAATGATTGTCTTTGGCAAATGTAACTACTTAGGGCTATAGAAGAAGATGGATCTCAAGTCTCTACAGTCCTTGCTTCATGCTTTTTCTCAAGTACATGGAGATGAATATTTCACCTAGCAGTTAAGACAGCAGCTAGGATCCTTAGGATCCTCACTTTCAATATCAGAGTACACAGATTCTGTTCCTGACTTTGGCACCTGATTCCAGCTTCCTGCTAATGTACACTGAGGGAGGCAGTAGTGACGGCTCAATTAGCTGGGGTCCTGCCACCATGTCAGTGACAGGGATTGCATTCCAGCTTCCAGTCTCAGTGCCTGCAGGTCACTTGAGGGTATTTGGGTAGTGAACCAGCAAGAGAGCTCTCTCTCTCAAAATTTTTAAAAAAGTAAATATATTAACATCTTATTGGTAAGTAGCAGGTATTTTACATATTGATATGTATGTGAGGCTGGCACCGCGGCTCACTAGGCTAATCCTCCGCCTTGCGGCGCCAGCACACCGGGTTCTAGTCCTGGTTGCCCCTCTTCCAGGCCAGCTCTCTTCTGTGGCCAGGGAGTGCAGTGGAGGATGGCCCAAGTGCTTGGGCCCTGCACCCCATGGGAGACCAGGAGAAGCACCTGGCTCCTGGCTTCGGATCAGCACGGTGCGCCGGCCGCGGCGGCCATTGGAGGGTGAACCAACGGCAAAGGAAGACCTTTCTCTCTGTCTCTCTCACTGTCCACTCTGCCTGTCAAAAAAAAAAAAAGATATGTATGTGAGAGTTTGTGAGCATTTGAATGTTTGTGGATGTCAGATAATTTAATTCTATCTTGACATTCCATGTTCACAGTTTTATGGGAAACTTGTAAAAAGCAAAGCAACCAAAAATATGCAGCCAGAATAAAAAGTAAACAAACTACAAAAAGTACCTAGATTTCTGAACCTTTATGGGTGGCATGGTAGCAGCATATTGTTGTAAACAGACTCAGGAACTGGTAATACAAAATAAATTGCAGAAACAGGTTTGGATATTCTATAAGTCAGATAGAATGCAGACTCTGAGATATACACTGTGGAACAATGGACATATTTGAGGGAACATGAATTTTGTTAGTTAGTTTTCTGTAGGGATGAGAACTTTTGTAAATCGTATCATTGCTCATGTCTCAGAAGTTTGTCTGCCTCAGATTTAAACAAACAACAGAAACTCCTGACACGTCTTACATCATGTCTGTAGTATGCCTAATGAAGGGGCACCCTTTGACCCATTAGAAATGCATTGCTTTAATCGTTTTGGACGATTAAAAGTTAACAGGAAAGGTGGCCTCATGTCCCTTTTACCTTTCAGCTGTTTACTGTGAAGTATGTTTTACTTTATTGGTTTAGCTCAGAAATCAGATGTTTTCTCGGTAGTAAAATATGTTATACCTCTGACTAAGATCAGCCGTTGTTCATTATGGGTAGCATGAGCTGGACATCCAAATAATTGCAATGTGGTTCAGAAGAATTCAGAAGGAGAATAATTGGCTTAATAATCTTGCTTTGAAGAGAAGAAATGTAAACAAGCAGTGCACAGTTCTTCCAGTTTCCCACATTTAGGGGTAATCAGAAGCATGGCAAAGTCTCCAAGTGAGAAAATGTGAAATCAAGCTTGGGGCTTTTCATTCTCCATTGGTTCTTTGCTCATTCTTTTGTTGTGCCTGTCATTTTTAAAAAGGTTTATTTTATTTATTTGAAAGGCAGAGTTACAGAGAGAGGTAGAGACAGAGAGGAAGAAGTCTTCCATCTGCTGGTTCACTCTCCAAATGACCACAATGATCAGAGCTGGGCCAGGCTGAAGCCAGAAGCCAGGAGCTTCTTCCAGGTCTCCTACGTGGGTGCAGGTCCCCAGGCACTTGGGCCATCTTCTGCTGTTTTCCAAGGCATGTTAGCGGGGAGCTAGATTGGAAGTGGAGCAGCCAGGACTCAGACCAGCGCCTATGTGGGATGCCAGTGCTGCAGGCTGGGTTTTTGACCCACTGTGCCGCAGCCCCGGCCTCTGTACCTGTCATTTTAATTGCTATTCCAGCAACCCCTCTCTCAGGGGTCCTGTTAACTTTCGTGGGCCTCACTTCCCAGTACAATGGAGGTTTTCAGGGCTATAGATTCTTCCCTACCCAATCCTCAACCCCATGTATATCAAAACACTTTGTCATCCTGCCTCTTCCCTAGAGGATCTTCATAAATGCCAGGTAAGGTACCAGTGGTCTCATGTGATTGATGCCCTGTTTCTAATATGTGTGTCTTTTAAATAATACCTCTTGATATTGGAGGGGAAATCTGATTTTTTAAAAGTTCTGCAAAATTTTCTCATACAGATTTTCATATGTTTATTTTACATTGCTCATAATGCCTTTTGAAGTTGAAAGTTCCTTTTACCAGACTTGACATTTCTTTGGCTCACCTCATTTCCACCTTTCTAACTTTTATGACCAAAAGCATCGTAGCTAATGGTGTTGCTGTATAAGTTTTATTCTTTGAGATGACCGAGCACTCCATTTACTTTTTTAAAAATTGGCTACAAGAAGATGCTTGACATTCTGAAAGTGATCTCGGTTTGGTCTGTGTATTAAACGACAAGAAAAAGTGAGGTAAAAAGGATGTTAATGAAATAACAAATTTTTTAAAGATTTTATTTATTTATTTGAGAGATAGAGTTACAGTGAGAGGGAGAGACAGAGAGAAAGGTCTTCGGTCTGTTGGTTCACTCCCCAAATGGCCACAACGGCTGGAGCTGCACCGTTCCAAAGCCAGGAGCCAGGAGCCAGGAGCTTCCTCCAGGTCTCCCATGTGGGTGCAGGGGCCCAAGGATTTGGACCATTTTCTACTGCTTTCCCAGGCCACAGCAGAGAGCTGGATTAGAAGAGAAGCAGCTGGGACTAGAACCAGCGCCCATATGGGATGCTGGTGCCGCAGGTGGAGGATTAACCCACTGCGCCACAGCACTGGCCCCCAAATAACATAAATTTGAGGCATCTCTCTCCAGGAAACAAATCTTTTAGGGAGGAAAAACATGCATGTGAAACAGAGACCAGATACTCTTCAAATAAATATAATGATAATAATAATAAGATAGCAATGAAATGCAAGAATATCTCGGTTTACTAAATTTTATCATAATTAGAGCTTGTTCCTAGAGAAAAAAAATTTACGTTAATGATGGGTAAGTTTGACAAGTGTTTCCATATTGATCAGCAATAATATCTAAAACATACTGCAGTCCTACTACTCTGCATACAGTTCATCATAAAATACCACATAGATTTAAATCTAATAGAAATAAAAAATATAAGTTAAAGTCAACTTTCATTACATTTTAAAATGGTGATAAAACCAATAGTTCATGAAACCAGATGCCTTAGGTCTTCACATGTGAGCTTTGGGAGATGTCATTATTATCACCTTTATTTTCTAGACAGGAAATTGAGACTTAGAACAGGAATTGCCAGAGATTTAATAGAGCAAGTTTGTGACAGGGCCAGGATGTTGAACGCTAACCTCTGACTTTCCCATGAGTTCTTTCCCTCTAACAACAAGACTTCTTTAGAGCCTTGATATAGGGAAATGCTGAGGACTCTCATGGGCTTGTTTGTCCTTCCACTCAAGAAAAATATCCAGTCTCTAAAATGGAAGAAAGATTCCATAATTCAAAACCCCTGGCTGGTCACATGAATCTAGATTTTCTACATCTACTTTATTCAAATTCTCAGAGCCATTTAGCACTGTCATTCATAAACTCACTAAATATTTATTAATTAAGTGCCTATTTTGAACCTGGTGCTTTTATATACAGTAAAGATATGAGTGAACAAAATAGGCAGAATTCTTTCCTTTTGAAAAGTGCATGTTTTACTGCAGAGAGGAGGAACAAAACATAAATAATAAACTCTAAAAATAGGTAGACTATATAATATGTCAGAATGTGATCCAGTGATGTGAAGAAAAAAAATAGAGCAGATAATGGGATTGGGAAAGCTGGAGATTCCTGAAATTCCATGAACTCTATGCTTATACATTTCTCAGATCTTGTTATTTTTATGCAGCTTGGGAAAAGCAAGGCTTACTTAGGATTAAAATATCAAGATATATGTCCTTTCAAGAGCTGCATGCTTGTTGTCAGAGCAAACAGTTGGCTCCTAGAAAACACATAGAATTGTTTTATGACCTATGTCCTACTAATCCATTCTTTACCATGGGTTCCAGCTCCCAAATTCCATGTCTCAATTCGGTGCTACTACACTGACCACTTTTTGGGCTTTCAGATCTCAGTCTTTAGTTACCCCAGAATATTCAATAGACCGTGGTTCAAGTTCATGTATCAAATCAGTTCTCAACGATCACCATACTTTAGGAGCTTTCTATTGTCCTAGAGATAAAATGTAACCTCTAAACCCTTCCTTCAAGGTCAGCTCCTTGCCAGTCTCAGCCTTCTTTCTCCAGCGTGTACAGCTTAATCTGTCTACCCATACTTCATTCTCTTCCATTTTCAATCTTCATTCTCCTGTCTCTACACTTTTTCCTGGGCTATCCACAACCACCCTTTCCTTCTGATTTATAATTCACAATAGTTTGGGTACTAATTAGCATGCTTGCTGTTCAGGATTTGCTTTTCTTCTCTTATACTAGAGTTTCCCCAGGGAAGAGTGCATGCTTTCCAGCTCTTCAGTTCTCCCCTACATACTTATATTTGTTCTATTCAGACAATGGAATCCTAGAGTTGGACAGAACCATGTGCACCTATCTCCCATCCACTTTAGAAATGCTTTCCAAAATATTTTTGACCTCTGCAACCTATCTCATCTTGGCCAGTGGGGCTGCCTGACTCGACCATGCATGCCTTGTCAGTTTAAACCACTTTCTGCAAGCCCACCACCATACCAACTCTCCCCTAAATCTCACTAGATGAGCACAGCTGCTATTTTCCAAAAAGCAGTAGGGGAGGGGTGTGAGTGAGGCAAAAATTATCTCCTCCTCCTGTTTCAGGTAACTTTTACTGCTTTACTCCTTGATAAGTTACCCCAACATTTATTGGCATAAAACAATGACTCAGCATTTCTCAATATTTTGAGGATTTAATTATGTTCCTCTGTATTTTTTTTTTCTGACAGGAAGAGTTAGACAGTGAAAGAGAGAGAGAGAGAGACAGAGAGAAAGGTCTTCCTTTTTCCGTTGGTTCACTCCCCAAAAAAATGGCCGCTATGGCCAGTGCGCTGCGGCCAGCTGTGCCGATCTGAAGTCAGGAGCCAGGTGCTTCCTCCTGGTCTCCCAGGCGGGTGCAGGGCCCAAGCACTTGGGCCATCCTCCTCTACCTTCCCGGGCCACAGCAGAGAGCTGGTCTGGAAGAGAAGCAACTGGGACAGAATCCGGCGCCCCAACCGGGACTAGAACCTGGAATGCCGGCGCCGCAGGTGGAGGATTACCCAAGTGAGCTGCTGCATCGGCCCCTCTGTATTCTTTTTTTTTTTTTTTTTTTTTTTTTTTTTTTTTTTTTGACAGGCAGAGTGGACAGTGAGAGAGAGAGACAGAGAGAAAGGTCTTCCTTTGCCATTGGTTCACCCTCCAATGGCCGCTGCAACCACCGCACCGCGCCTATCCGAAGGCAGGAGCCAGGTGCTTCTCCTAGTCTCCCATGGGGTGCAGGGCCCAAGCACTTGGGCCATCCTCCACTGCACTCCCTGGCCACAGCAGAGAGCTGGCCTGGAAGAGGTGCAAATGGGACAGAATCTGGCGCCCTGACCGAGACTGGAACCCTGTGTGCTAGCGCCACAGGCGGAGGATTAGCCTATTGAGCCGCGGTGCCGGCCCCCTCTGTATTCTTAACTCATCATATGATTTCAGTCATCTGATATTTCAGATGGAACTGGAAGGTCCCACATGGCTGAAAGTTTGTGCTAACAGGCAACAAAGCATCATTTCTTCTCTGTGGGGTTTCTCATAAAGAAAACTGCTTCCTCATAGCATGGTGGTCTCAGATGTCCAAAAAAAAAAAAATAAATAAAATAAAATAAAATAGGATCTGCAAGACCTTTTAACCCTAGCCTCAGGTATCATAGTGTCAATTCTGAGACTTTTCTATATATCAAAAAATTCCAGATTGAAGGAGAGAAAAAAATAGAGTATGACTGTTAAAACGATGAGATTCAAAGTCATGTTACTAAGGCCTACATTTTCCAAACCATCTAATATACTTGCAAGCTCTCGATATTGGCCCATTCAGGGTCCTGCATGGGGAATGATGTCCCTTCCTTGTGTTTGGACAGATCTATCCATCTGGATCCACCCTGTCTACCTGGTCAGGGACTCTACTACCTCTTTTAAGACATCAGCTTTCCTCTTACTGATTTTTTCTCACCATTTAATCATAAGTAGATTGCCTCTATTGTAAATGTAAACTCAAGCCAAGCCCTTAATTGTCTCCTATTCTCTGAATAAAAAAGTTCACATTTATTACCATGGCCCTATTTCCCTCCTTTTTAGTCAAGTTACTTGAAATGAAATCTGCTATAAACTCAGGGTCCCCATTCTTGCATCAAATGAGGTAAAGAGACAGAGTGAGACTACTGATTCATTCCCCTGATGCCTGCAACATCCAGGACTGAGTCAGGCCAAAGCCAGGGTTTGGGAACTCAATCTGGGTCTCCCATGTGAGAGGCACGCACCCACCTGCTGCTTCCTATGGTGCGCATTATCAGGAAGCTGGAGTAGAGATCAGAGTTGGGGCTCAAACCAAGGCACTCATATATAATATGTCCCAAGCAGTGGCTTAACCCCCAGATCAAACAGCTCCACTGAGCTCTCATTTTTTATATTCTTTCCTTCTTTGGCTTTAAGGACACCACTGTTTCTTGATTCTCCTCCTCCCTCTCTGATCACTTCTACTTGGTTTTCCTCTTACTCACTGAACCCTTTAAGTGCTGATTTCTGCTAAACATCAGCCTTCATCACTCCTCTTACTCTGTTCTCTTTTGAGGTGGTAATTTTTATTTTTGAGGCCTCAACCATGGCCATAACACTATCATGTCCCACATGGTTTCTGAGTGTTTCCCAGCAAGACTGAGCCCAGTTGTCTGCAGAAGTAATCCATTATTATTGTTGCTTTCTTCCTTCTTCTGTCATTTCCCCCATCTCCACACTTGTGCATACTTGGAATTGCCACCAAGAAAACCACCTGCACCTGCATCTTGTATCTGCCTGTGGAGAACCCAAACTAATACTGCTTATATCCTAAATATTTATAAAATAGGATCTTTCTTCCTCTCTACTTCCTCAATTCAGATCCTGGTCTGGATTACTTTAGTAATTCTTACCTAGTCCTTTTGATTCTACTTTTGCTCCCTTCTAATTTATTCATTATACTGCAAGCAAAAGAGTTTTTGTGAATCAAAGACGTGATCATGTCACACCCATTTTTGAAAGTTTCCTTGTTTCCCAACTTCTTACTTCATGTACTAAATCCAAAGTTCTTAAAGTGGAATCTAAGAACATTCACGATCCAAACCCTTTTTACCTCTCCAAACTCAACTTTCCACCCCA
The DNA here is from genome assembly GCF_964237555.1 of Oryctolagus cuniculus. Lineage (NCBI taxonomy): Eukaryota > Metazoa > Chordata > Mammalia > Lagomorpha > Leporidae > Oryctolagus > Oryctolagus cuniculus. The sequence continues at coordinate 73,660,979 of NC_091445.1, forward strand.
GCTATACTGAGCTATTTGCAGTTATCAAAGGAGTACTTGTTCTTGCTTCTAAGTCTTTGCTGAGCTTGGCCTGAGTTCAGGCCTATTTAGAATTGTAATAGTACATGCATGGTTTTGCTTTCCCCCTCTAAATTTTAAGCAATCTTTTAAAAAGTGCGCTTTATGTTTTTAAATATCCATTTAATATCTCTAGGAGCTAACATATGGAATGTTCTTAATAAACATTAATCTCTCTAGCTTCAAGTTAGGTACTCCCAATATTGGTAAGGATAATTCTTTTCTGTAAGTTATGTTAAATACGTAAACTATTTTTAGTCACATTACAAACTTCTTTAAAAATATTGAGAAAAAGGTATAATCATAATCACCTTAATATGATTAATGTTTTGATGTGTTCCCTTTCAATATAGGTGCATGTTAGTTATTTAATCATCTGAAATAAAGATGTACTACTACTACTAATAATAATAATAAAAGAGAGTGGATGTTGTGACACAGCAGGTTTAGCTGCTTGGGATGCCCACATCTCATATTAGAGAGCTTGGATTTGAGTCCTGCTATTGCTTCCCAACCACCTTCCTGATAATATGCATCCAGTAGGAGAGCAGGTGATGGCTCAGTTACTTGAGTCCCTACCACCCATGTGGGAGACCCAGAGCAGTTCCTGGCTCCTGGCTTCAGCCTGGCCCAACCTTATCTGTGGTGGGCATCTGGGAAGTAAACCAATGGATGGAAGATTTCTCTCTCTCTCTCTCTCTCTCACTGTCTCGCTCTCTCGATCTCTTACTCTCTCACTCTCCCCCCCCTTTCTCTCTTTGTTGTTCTTCTTTTCAAATAAAAATAATTATACACTTAATAATAAAGGCTTAACATTTGGGTAGCATATACTGTGAGTCAAATACTTTTCTAAGAATTACACATTTAATTTCCATGATGATTTTTTGTCATATAGGTACTCTTAACTATCTCCAGTTCATCAATGAAGATACAAGATATAGATGTAGCCTAACCATATAGTTAAGTAAATATTGAAGCCATGATTTGAACTCACAAAATCTGATACCAAAAGTCATGCTGTATTCATGGCGAGTATTAAATAACTTAGTTTATGGAAAGCCCTTAGAACAGGATCAGTAACAAGGTACAAATTCAATAAATGCTAGCTATTTTTATCATTGCCATTGTGATAAGTGTACTAATTTGTATCATTCACTTTAACTTATTTCGTGGGTTTTCTTTTATGTGTTTCAAATATTTGTTATTTGAAAGAGAGACAGAGACAGAGACAGAGAGAGAGAAAGAGAGATCTTTCATCCACTGGTTCATTTCAAGTGGCCCTAATGACTGGAGCTAGACCAGGCTGAAGGCAGGAGCCTGGAGCTCCATCCAGGGTCTTCGACGTGGGTGGCAGGGCCAAAGTGCTTGGGGCATCTGCTTTCACAGGTGCCTTAGCAGGGTGCTGTATCAGAAATGAAACAGCCAGGACTTGAACTGACACTCATATGGGATACTGGCATTGCAGGCAGTGGCTTGCACCACTGTGTTGCAACGCTAGTCCCACAGGTTTTTATTAAATTGGACAGGTTTTCACTTTAAATTAGATTGTTAACTAATTTTTTATCCTATCATACAATCTTATTAACTAATGTTTTCATGACAACACAGTATTCTAAAGTATGAACCTGCAATAATTAATTAGTTCTTGAATTTGACTATATGTTTAAAAATATTTTATTATTGTAAATAACATTATAAGCATTATCTTTCTGCATTAAATTTTTCCCTTACTTTAGGTCACTTTTTAGGATACATTCTCAGAAGTAAGAATTATGTGTAAGGGGTTTGAATATTTTTATGGTTCTTAATGCATACCAGAAATTGCTTTGCAAAGGCACTATACTATAACTATATTTTAGGGAGTTTGTTCAATAATTCAGTATCTGCAATTGTTACAAAGCTGATTTCCATTAATACTAGTTTCCTAAAGAAACATCACAAAGTAAATCTCATTCCTTTTCAATATGACAGACTTTCAAACACTTATGTTAAAAGAAAAAATGTATGTTTCCCCTGCCTCCTACCTCTGTAAAACTTCTCAACTCTGTTTTGGACATTCTTTCTCCATGCTAAACATCCCCAGTAGCATCTCTTGCCTGACAAAGTCACCAGGCTCCTAAGTATCTGAGTCATAGTCTCCTAAATACATTCCATTGTGCCTATGTCCCTCTTAATTTGCAGCTTCCAGACATGGCCTGACCAGTGCAGAGCACAGAGAGGCTATCACTTTCCTTGACCAGGGCATCTATTTCCAGCAAAGCAGACTAAGGTCACATTAGCATTTTTGGCAGAAAAATACACTATTGGCTCATGGGTATGTGCTGTCAACTAAATCCTCCGTGGCTTTTTCACATGAACTCCCAATAAGTGAATTTTCCCACATCCTGTGCTAATATAGACAATATTATGCAGTTAAGTGAAGTTATTCACATAGGTTCTCCTTAAACTTTAGTTTAATGTTTATAATTCTAGGATGTTATGATACATCTGCATCCCCAAATATGTATGTTGTAATCATTGATTATTTTTATGCTTTCTCTATCTTCAAGTTGTTAATATAGTCTAAGACAATCCTAAGTGCAGAGTGTTATGGTACATAATTAGTTCTTTGGTTGATAGTAAGCAGAGTCTTTGGATATAGCTGTTTGGCCAGCAACAAATTAGTAGCTGTGGATTCATCCAGGAACCTTAGCATTAAACCACACTTATCTATTCTATTCCTGAAGGCATCATGGGAGGTTGTTAAATGACTTACTGAAACTAAAATTAACATTGAGCATATTATTTATTAATTACTGCTAGAGTGATTTTATAATTCTGTCTAAAAGAAAATAAGTGATTTTAACCTGGCTCTCATAGCTATCCTTATTTTCCGAGAATCTATAAAATATCATAAACTAATATTAAAATCTTGTAAAATGGTCTAATGTTTGTATTTTATGACAGTTATGAAATTATCATATTCTCCTGGGAGAAAGTCATTTCTACTTCCATATGTGCTTTGTACACTTACACAGTAGCACACTTAGGAAATAATTATTTACTATTTTAGCAAGCAAATAAAAATATGATTAAGACATATTTAAAAATAATGCAAAATCTCTCTTTTATCCCTCTCATATATGAGATATGTCACAATATTCTTGGATATCAAATTAATATATAAATTTATTCTAATGCAAAAATTTGAAATCCATGCAGTCTGTCGTGATGTACATTTGCCATGAACTTTTTGAAGTGTGTGAGGGGGTGGCCTTCTTTGTGTATGGAGGGTTTTTTTTTTTTTTTTTTTTGACAGGCAGGGTGGACAGTGAGAGAGAGAGACAGAAAGGTCTTCCTTTGCCGTTGGTTCACCCTCCAATGGCTGCCGCGGCCGGCGCACTGCCCTGATATGAAGCCAGGAGCCAGGTGTTTCTCTTGGTCTCCCATGGGGTGCAGGGCCCAAGGACGTGGGCCATCCTCCACTGCACTCCCTGGCCACAGCAGAGAGCTGGCCTGGAAGAGGGGCAACCAGGACAGAATCTGGTGCCCCGACCGGGACTAGAACCTTGTGTGCCGGCACCGCAAGGCGGAGGCTTAGCCTATTGAGCCGCGGCGCTGGCCAGAGGGTATTTTTTTAAAAGAATTATTTATTTATTTATTTATTTAAAAGGCAGAGTTACAGAGAAACAGAGAGAGGGAGAGAGGTCTTCCATCAACTAGCTCACTCCCCAGTTGGCCGCAATGGCTGGAGTTGCGCCGATGTGAAGCCAAGAACCAGGAACTTCTCCCGTGCAGGTGCAGAGACCCAAGGACTTGGGCCATCTTCTGTTTTCCCAGGCCATAGCAGAGAGCTGGATTGGAAGTGGAGCAGCTAGGACTCAAACCGGCGCCCTTAAGGGATGCTGGCCCTGCAGGCAGTGGCTTTACCTGCTATGCCACAGCACCAGCCCCAGGGTGGGGTATTTTTAAAAGTTCATGAAAAGTAGAAATAAAAAACAATGCAAATTTTATGTTAACACTTTGAAGTGTGTATGTGTGGGAGTGTGTGGCTATCTTTGAATAAGGGGGTATTTTTTAAAGTTCATAAAAATGCAGATAAAAGATAATGCAAATATTCTGTGAACTTTTTGAAGACTCCATGTAGATTTTTTTCCCGTCAAATCAATCTATAATTTGGGAAAAAGAAAATCTGGATTTTAGAGAATGCACTCTGCTTATTCCATACTAACAGGTGATGATGATCTTGTTATGTAAATGGGGACTACTGTCATGTGCCTTAGAATTATTTACAAAGTAACTAAAATCAATCTTTTTCCTTGCCCGAAAAATGTTAATTGGTTTATTTAAATTCCAGGGTACTTATTGGTTCTCCTTTGGTTGGACAACCCAAAAACAGGACAGGAGATGTCTACAAGTGTCCTGTTGGGAGACAGGAATCATTACCTTGCATGAAGTTGGATCTTCCAGGTATGTAAAATCAAAAGGCTGAAGTCTGAGCCTAAAAAATGCCCAGTGTTCCCACAGGCAGCAAATTTCAAACAACTAAAGATAATATTAGAAATAATTATTATTTAGTTATCATCCAAATTCATATAAGGTGACAGTTTGATGATATGTACCCATAATTTTATTTATAAAGTCATCATGGATCATCCATGGATTTAGAATGTACAATTAGTTTTATGACTTCTTACTTTCTTCTTTGTTCTGGGTACTTTGTAAATTAGTGATAACATGAAAATGTTTTTCCAAATCTGCCCATGATATTTCCTCCACATTTTTAAAAATTTTATCTAAAGTATATAAACTTCATGCATTTCATATATACAAATTTAGGAACATAATGATTCTTCCCAACCTACCCTCCCTGCCATCTGCACCCAATTTAATTTAGTGTTAAGTAGAGGTTTTTTTTTTTTTTTTTTTAAGATTTATTTATTTATTTGAAAGGCAGAGTTAGAGAGAGAGAGAGGGAGAAACACAAAGAGAGGTGAAAGAAGTGAGAGAGAGAGAGACAGATCTTTCATCCACTGGTTCACTCCCCAAATGTCTGCAATGACTGGGGCTGTACCAGGTCAAAGCCAGAAGCCAGGAAATCCATCTGCTCCAACATGAGTGGCAGGGGCCCGAGTCTCTGGGCCATCTTCTGCTTTCCCAGGTGTGGGGAGCAACCCGGACTAGACTAAGTTACTCGAATTAAGACTTATTCTATGCATCTGCTCTCCCACAATATGGCGCTGGGAGAGGAGAAAACAGCTTCTACCCAGCTGCCTCCAGTTCAACCAACAAACAGCAGGACCTGCTCCTGATTGGAGGAGAGCAGCGTACTCGGCGTGTGGGCAGCCGAGTTGGGATTGGCGGAAGAGGACTGTAAAGGAGGAGAGAGACGGCATGCACCAGGAACATCTAAGGGGAACATCTAAGGGGAACACCTGTGCAGCCCCCGAGAGAGCTGGCTGGCGGTGTGCCGCTCCCCCGCGGAAGTGGGGAATGTGGCAGGGGGAACCGCCCTTCTACGGAGGTGGAAGGGTCAGTAGCCAACCCGGGAAGAACCAGCAGCAAACCCGGGGAGGGCCGAGCAGACGAAAGAACAGCGCAGGGTCCTGTGTCGTTCCTCCACGAAGAGGGGGAGCAACATAATGGTGCCGTGACTCGGATAGGAAGCCTAGGCAGGATCCTGTGTCGTTCCTCCACGAAGACGGGGAGCGACACCAGGCACATTAGTAGGGAGCTGTATCAGTGGAGCTGCTGAAACTTAAACCAGTGCTCATATGGGATGTTGTTGTCTCAGATGGCAGCTTAACTACAATATCAGTCCCTAGTTCTTAGTGTTTAAAAAGAAAGCTAACTGCCGGCGCTGTGGCTCAATAGGCTAATCCTCTGCCTTGCGGCGCTGGCACACCGGGTTCTAGTCCCGGTCAGGGTGCTGGATTCTGTCCCGGTTGCCCCTCTTCCAGGCCAGCTCTCTGCTATGGCCAGGGAGTGCAGTGGAGGATGGCCCAAGTCCTTGGGCCCTGCACCCCATGGGAGACCAGGAGAAGCACCTGGCTCCTGGCTTCGGATCAGCATGATGAGCCGGCTGCAGCGCGCCGGCCGTGGCAGCCATTGGAGGGTGAACCAATGGAAAAGGAAGACCTTCCTCTCTGTCTCTCTCTCTCTCACTGTCCACTCTGCCTGTCAAAAAAAAAAAAAAAAAAAAAAAAAACACAAGAAGAATTGTTCTAAAACAAGAATTTGAATTATTCTTGTTAAATATTTAAATATTTAAAAGGAAACAGCACAAATAAATTTATATTGAAATAGATATACTTGTATTTGATAAGTATTACTGTAGTTGGAACATGACTAGAAAAATCCTGCCAGAACTCCAGGAATTAGAACCCTGTCAGTGTCCTAAGTAATAATACATACCATGGAAATGATTTACAGCCCACAAATCTCCATTTTGTATTTTCCAGTTCTTTCTTTTTTTTTTTTTTTTTTTTTTTTTTTTTTTTGACAGGCAGAGTTAGACAGTGAGAGAGAGAGACAGAGAGAAAGGTCTTCCTTCCGTTGGTTCACCCCCCAAATGGCCACTATGGCCGGTGCGCTACGTCTGGCGTGCCACAAGGATCCAAAGCCAGGAGCCAGGTGCTTCTCCTGGTCTCCCATGCGGGTGCAGGGCCCAAGAACTTGGACCATCCTCCACTGCCCTCCCGGGCCACTGCAGAGAGCTGGACTGGAAGAGGAGCAACCGGGACAGAACCAGCGCCCCAACCAGGACTAGAACACGGAGTACCAGCACTGCAGGTGGAGGATTAGCCTAGTGAGCCGCGGCGCCGGCCTCCAGTTCTTCTTTTTAATAATTTCTTAGTTTTTCATTATGGACATTTTCTTCCTTGACATTCAAGAATGCATTTATGATAGCTACTTTAATACCCTTGCTTGATAATTCCAACATCCAGAATATGTCATCGCCACTTTCCATTGATTATTCTTCCTCAGGTTTGATCACATTTTCTTATTTCATTTTTATGGTGTAATTTTGGATCATAACATGTATCATATTTTGAATTCTAAGTGTGGAGATTCTACATCTTGTTATGTGCCTTTGAATAGTCTTTTTGAATGAGCCAGTAATTTATTCGACTGAACTCAATTTCCAGACTCCGACTTTCTTGCAGTGGAAAGCAGTTAAAATCTTTATTTGGTTGTTCCTATTTCAGCTGGGCTGTTTAAATCTACTGTGCGCATTTAATGTAGAGTTTGCCCAGATGTTTGGACAGAATGTGTACATGTATATGAGAACTGCCTTTCTGTAACTCTTTTCCTCAAAATGCCTTCTCTCACTTCGCAGATGCTGTCATTACCCCCAATTTCTGTCCTCTTTTCCTTCAAGACAGTAAGCCTAGGACTTTTGTTTGAAACTTAACACTGAACTAGAGCTTTAACTACAGGGTATAAAACAAAACAAGTGAAGCAAAAAATCAGGAAATTCACCCAATGCCAATCCGTCTTTGAGGTGTACATTCTCCTGCAAACTCTTCATTCTCTGGATTGCTTTCCAGTGTCTTCAAATGGTTGTTTCATGCAATTTTCATTCCTTTTCTTAAAATTTATAGTTATTATTTTCAAAAAATTTATCATAAGAGGAGCTACTTTATTCAATTTATTAGGAATAGATGTTTATTTAAAATCAGAAAAATAAACATGTAGTCATAAAAAGATGTTATAATATCTGAGTGCATTTGAAAAAAGAGAATGATACTAAAATGTTATTCTATACTACCTCAACTAAAACATCCTAACAGTAAATGTATGACAAGAATAGTAAAGAATAACAGTATAATTTTCACTGTAGATATGGTCTTCTTAAATCTAAAAATAATAAAGTGAAGAAGACTTTATATGGTTTATTATACTGTAAATTTAAACTCTAAACTTAAGTGAAATTAAGGTATTACAAACAATTAAAATTAGAACACCCAAAGTGTTACCACAAATTATCAATAAAAATAGCAAATATGAATGAGAGGCAAAAGATATATAACATCATATACAAAAAGAAACCTCAGAGCCAATGCTGTGGTGTAGAGGGTTAAGCTGCCACCTGCAGTGCCAGCTTCCCGTATGGGTGCTGATCTGAGACCCGGCTGCTCTACTTCCAATCCAGCTCTCTGCTATGGCCCTGTCCTTGGGCCCCTGCACCCACATGGGAGACCCAGAAGAAGCTCCTGGCTCCTGGCTTTGGATCTGCACATCTCCAGCCACTGCGGCCAATTGAGTGAACCAGCAGATGGAAGACTCTCTCTCTCTGTCTCTCTTTCTCTCTGTGTGTAACCCTGACTTTCAAGTAAATAAATAAATCTTTAAAAAAAAGGAAACCTCAAAGCCCCAAGAAAAATAAAAATTGCTTTATATCTCTAATTGTCGTGGAAACCAAATTGAAACAGCAATAATATACCATTTCCACCCATCAAATTTATGAAAACTCTAAGAAACATGAAATGCAAAATGCTGATGAGACCTTGGGAAAAAGTGGTAATCACACTTCAGGAGTAGGGAACCAGGAAGGCAAGTTTTTGCTAATTATGACTAAAACTTTATGTAAGTATATATCCCAGAAAATTTCGTTATTGAATAATAGGAATAAAAAAGGATATGTATTTTGTCATTGTTTTAAATGATGAAAAACTGGATTCCAATTAAATATTTTCCAATGACACAACAGCAAAATAGACCTTCATTCAGTCAGCTATGACATACTATCAGGTGTGTATATGTTTACATTATTTAAGGCATACAAATTTCATGTATTTCTAAGAACCCACTATGCCACCACACTGGCCTCTTGCCCATTTCTTAACTGAATTATTGGGCTTTTTGTTGTTGTTTTTAAATTTCTTGAGTACTTTATAGATTTTGGATATTAATCCTTTATAAGTTTCATAGTTTGCAAATATTTTTTCCCATTCTGTCGGTTGCCTGTTCACTTGGCTGAGTGTTTCTTTGCAGTATAGAAGCTTCTCAGCTTGATGTAATCCTATTTGTCAATTTTGGCTTTGACTACGTGTGCTTCTGGTGTGTTTCCTGAGAAGCTTTTGCCTAAGCCAATGTCTTGCAAGGTTTCCACAGTATTCTCTAGTAATTTGATGGTATCAGGTCATAGATTTAGGTCCTTGATCCATTTTGAGGGGATTTTTGTGTAGGGTGTAAGGTAGGGGTCTTGTTTCATACTTCGGCATACAGAATTCCAGTTTCCCCAGGACTGTTTGTTGAAGAGACTGTCCTTGCTTCAGAGATTGATTTTAGCTCCTTAGTCAAACACTAGTTGGTTGTAGATGCATGGATTGATTTATGGAGTTTCTATTATGTTCCCTTGGTCTGCATGTCTGTCTTTGTGCCAGTACCATATTGTTTTGATTATAACTGCCTTGTAGTATGTCTTGAATTCTAGTATTGTGATGGCTCTGGCTTTGTTTTTGTTGTATAAAATTACTTTAGCTATTTGGTGTCTCTTGTATTTCCATGTGAATTTTAGTGTCATTTTTTTCTAGATCTGAGAAGAATGTCATTGGTTTTTTGATTGGGATAGTGTTGAATCTTTAAATTGCTTTCTGGGGCTGGCACTGTGGAGCCACAGGTTAACGCTCTGGCCTGAAGCGTCAGCATCCCATATAGGCACCAGTTCAAGACCCAGCTGTTCCACTTCCAATCCAGATCTCTGCGATAGCCTGAGAAAGCAGTAGAAGATGGCCCAAATCCTTGGGCCCCTGCACCAGCATGGGAGACCTGGAAAGGAGCTCTTGGCTCCTGGCTTCAGATTTGCGCAGCTCTGGCCATTGTGGCCAATTGGAGAGTGAACCATCAGATGGAAGACCTCTGTCTCCCTGCCTTTCCTCTCTCTGTGAAACTCTGACTTTCAATAAATAAGTAAATCATAAAAAAAAAAAATGCTTTCTGTAGTATGGACGTTTTGATGATATTAATTCTTCCAGTCCATGAACATTGAAAATTTTACCATTTTTGTCTCTTCTTTTATTTCTTTCTTTAGTGTTTTATAATTTTCATCTTAGAGTTCTTTGACCTCCTTGGTTACATTTTTTTTTCTGTGTATACAACAGCTGTCGATTTTTGTGTGTAATTTTATATCCTGCACTTTTACCAAATTCTTTGATAGAGTTCCAATAGTCTCTTAGTGGAGTCTTTTAGTTCACCTATATATAGAATCATGTCATCTGCAAACAGGAACCACTTAACTTCCTCCATTCTAATTTGTATGCCTTTGATTTCTTTTTCATGCCTAAAGGCTCTGGCTAAAAGTTGCAGGACTGCATTGAATAACAATGGTGTAAGAGTGCATTCTTGTCTAGTTCTAGATCTTAGTGGGAATGCTTCCAGCTTTTCCCCATTCAGTAAGATATTGACTGTGGGTTTGTCATAAATTGCCTTGATTGTGTTGAGGAATGTCCCTTACATATACAATTTGCTTAAGGTTTTTATCATGAAAGTATGTTATATTTTATCAAATGCTTTCGCTGCATCTCTTGAGATAATCATATTATTTTTCAGTTTATTAATGTGATGATTTAATACATTTATTGATTTGTGAATGTTGAACCATACCTGCATACCAGAGATAAATCCTACTTTGTCCAGGTGAATGATCTTTCTGATGTGTTGTTTGATTTGATTAGCTAGTATTTTGTTGAGGATTTTTGCATCGATGTTCAGTAGGATATTGGTCTATAGTTCTATTTCTTTGTTGTATCTTTTTCTGGTTTTGGAATTATGGTGTTGTTAGCCCCATAGAAGGAGTTTGGATGGATTTCCTCCCTTTAAATTGTTCGGATAATTTGCGAAGAATTGGAATTAGTTCCTCTTTACAGTCTGGTAGAATTCAGAAGTGAAGACTTCCAAGCCTGGGTTTTTCTTTGTTGGGGATTTATTACTGATTCCATCTCCTTTTTGATTACAGGCCTGTTTAGGTTTTTTATATCTTTATGACCCAATTATGGTAGATTGTATGTGTCCATCAACCTACCCATTTCTTCTGTACTTGTCAGTTTGTTGAAATAATCCTGATGATTATTTTTATTTCTGTGGTATCCATTGTTACATCTCCTTTTTCATTTCTGATTTTATTAATTTGAGTCTTCTCCCTCTTTTTTATGATTAGTAGGGCCAATGGTATGTCAATTTTTTTTGAAAATACATCTCTTCATTTCACTGATCTTTTGTATTTTTAATTGAGAAGGCTGCGCATTCTCAGCTTCTCGGCTCAGCCATGGCTGGTTTGCTGAAGAAGACCACTGGCCTTGTGGGATTGGCTGTATGTGAAAGTCCACACAAGGCCACAGCAGAGAATTGGTTCAGAAGAGGAGCAGCTGGGACTAGAACTGGCGCCCATATGGGATGCCGGTGCTTCAGGCCAGGGCTTTAACCCACTGCGCCACAGTGCCAGCCCAGAGAAATACTGGTTTCTAAGTGATTTGATTTCTGAGAAAGAGGCTGAGAATATTGTACACGAAGATTCTTCATGTTGTTCAACAGATGCCTAAAAGTGCAGCATATAGAAAATATACAGAACAGATTACAAATGAGAAGCTGAGTATGGTGAAAGTGGAATCAGATGTTAAAAAATTAGAAGACCAGCTTCAAGGTGGCCAAATAGAAGAGGTGATTCTTCAGGCTGAAAATGAACTAAGCTGGCAAGAAAAATGATGCAGTGGAAACCATGGGAGCCATTAGTGGAAGAACCTCCTGCCAACCAGTGGAAATGGCCAATATAATCATCTAAAATTATGTGATTTTGATAGGTTGATGGGAAACTGATGTAATTAAATATTCTATTATATTAAAAAATAATTTCAATTTTGTATATTTTTTTCTCTAATTTATTATTATTGTTATTATTTACTCCCAGTAATTTGGGGTTTGGTTTGCTGTTGTTTTTCTAGGCCCTTGAGATGCATTGATAACTCATTTATTTGGTGTCTTTCCAATTTCTTGATGTAGGCACCTATTGCTATAACTTCTCTCTTAATACTGTTTTTGTTGTATCTCATAAGCTCTGATATGTTGTCTTGTTGTCTTCATTCAATTCAAAAATTTTTTTATTTCCCTTTTGGTTCCTTCTATGACCCACTGTTCATTCAGGAGCATGTTGTTCAGTCTCCATATGTTTGCATATGTTATCGAGATTCTTGAGTTGTTGGTTTTCAGCTTCATTCCATTGTGATCAGAAAATACACATGGTATGATTTCAATTTTTTTTAATTTGGTTAGACATGCTTTATGGTGTAGCATATGGTATATCCTAGAGAAGGTTCCATGCACTGATAAAAAGAATGTGTATTCTGCAATTGTTGGATGAAAGATTCTGTGGATATCAGTTAGGTCCATTTAGTCCATATTGTCAATTAGCTCTGTTGTTTCTTTGTTGATTTCTATCTGGTTGTTCTGTCCATTAATGAAAGTGGGATGTTGAAGTCCTCTGTTACTATTGTATTAGAGTCTGTCTACTTTTAGAGCCATTGACATTTCTTTTATATAGCCAGGCGTCCTGGCATTGGTGCATATGCATTTATTATTGTCACACCTTACTGTTGAATTGATCCTTTAATCATTAGATAGTGCCATTCTTTGTCTCTATTAACAGTTTTTGTATTAAAGTCTATTTTGTCTGATATTAGAATGGAAACACCTGCCCTTTTTTGCTTTCCATTAGCATGGAATATCTTTTTCTATCCTTTCACTTTCAGTTTGCATGTATTTTTGTTGGTGAGGTGTGTTTCTTGTAGGCAGCAAATAGCTGTGTCTTGGATTGTTTTTTAATCCATTCAGCCAGTCTGTATCTTTTCATTAGAGGATTTAGGCCATGTGCATTCAAGATTATTTTTCCTAAGTAAAGGCTTGGCCCTGCTGTTTTTCCATAAATATCCCTATTGTTTGCATTTGATTTCCTTTGTACTTTTACTGGGAGGATTTCTGCCTTCATATTCTTTCTTAATGATGACTATTTTTTCTGCATTTCTCATGTAGACATCCTTAAGCATCCATTAGGCTGGATGAGTAGAGACAAATTCTTTATATTTCTGCTTGTTATAGAAGGTCTTTATTTCAATCATAAATGAGAGCTTTTCAGGGTACTGTATTCTTGGTTGGCAGTCTTTTTCTTTCTAGCCTATTCAAATTCTGATAAGAAGTCAGCTGTGAGTCCAGTTGGACATCCTGTGAAAGTTATCTGCCATTTCTCTTGTGCACATTTTAGAATCGTTTTATCATTTTTACTGTTTGTAATTTTTACTGTTGAAAGTTTAACTACAATTTGTGTCGTCATTAAGATCTTTTCTGGTCATGTCTATTGGGAGTTCTATGTGCCTTATATACTTGGACATCCTTTTCTGTCTTCAAATTAAGGAAGTTTTCTATAATTATTTTACTAAATAGGCCTTCTAATCCATTCTGTCTTTCTATACCTTCAGGAATTCCTAGAACTCAAATATCCAGTCATTAGATAATACCCCATAAATCTCTAACACTATTTTCAGTTTTTCTAATTTTTTCCTCTTTTTTTTTTTGTCTGACTAGGATATTTTCAAGGATTTGTCTTCTAGCTCAAATATTCTTTCTTTTGTCTCAACACATCTGTTGTTAAGGCTTTCCACTGTATTTTTTTATTTGACATACTGAATTCTACATTTCTAATATTTCAATTTGATTTGTCTTCAAAAATCTCAATCTCATGGGAAATTTTTTCAGCCATGTCATAGATTTAGTTAACCCAGAAATTTGCTTCTCATTGTTTCTGAGTACTATTATGATTGATCTTTTCAATTCCTTTACAGGAATCTCATCAATCTCATCATCTTCATGTTCTAATTTTGAATTGTTATGTTGCTTTGGGGGAGTCATGTTGTCTTCCTTATTCTTGTTTCTTCAATTTCTGCATTTATTTTTACACATTTGTGGAAATGCTTGTTGGTTTTCTCCTCTGATGAATTTTATCTTTGAACTATGCCTCTGTGGCTTAGCAGAGTATCTGCTCTTTCAGTTAATACCCAGAGGTGTGTGCTGGATATGGCCAGGGAGCTCTGGTCAGTGCTCCAGAGTGGGGCAAGTATCCGGGATGACACCCATGTTGGGCATGGTAGCCCTTCTTTAATGTCAGCAAGGGGAGAGTATGATCACCTCTGTTGATGCAATCATACCCTCACTTCCTCTCCTCCAAGGTGCTTAATACTCGTGGTTAGTCCGCAGTGGTTGCAACTCTCACCCATGCTGCTGCGTGAACCCCACAAAGGAACTGTGCAGTCCTCAGTGTAAGCATGGATCCTGCCGTAATGACCCACCCTAGGCAGTTAGTGAGCTCTGAGCCTCTGGTGCCAGACACAGTGATTACCCAGAGACCCAGCTACACCCTGTGCTCACAGAGTTCCCAGAGGCTCAGAACACAATGCTCCCACAGTCATGGGGTGCAGAGGATCTGCTCTGCTCCACTAGCCTGTCCCACCCATGGAGAGAGCAGAGATGTTCCCAGAGCCAGCTGCCTATGGGTGCACCAGCCTGGTGGTTTGAGCCCTGGAGCCTCTGGATATGTTGAGAGGCTGGGGGCACCTCCTGGTCCTACATGGGTGCCCAGCCCTTGTCAACTCTCCCAGCTAGTCTCAAAATCAGTGGGGAATGCTGATTTTTCCCTCTGGTAAAATCCCCCTATCACATGGATGCAGAAGAGCCACCACAGCCACTATTGGTGTCAAAATGGTGCCTTCTCCCTACTGGTTGCTGGGTGCCCTTGTTGGGGGAATGTGAGAAAATAATGTGCTTTGTTTTTCACTGGGTTAGGCAGGTACTCTGCCCTCCATTAAAGCAGACTCAAAGACATTGTGGTCAACCTGGCTCTCCTTCCAGCAGTATGACCCATGGCATGTACTGCTGCAGTCTGCTCTCACCTCACTCCCCAAAGCTAGTGTATCCTCTGGCTCTTGGCTGTGAGGATCATTTGTTTTGTCTACACTTGTTGCTGCATGCTGGCACCTTCCACACTGATCCACACTGTCTCTCTTCCTTCTGTAGAATTTCTTCTGCAGATGTCTCTCCAACTCTCCCCTGGGAATGTGCTTCCTCCACTTTTTTTTCCTTCTATTTTCCCCTCAACTAAAACAGAACATCTTTTCCCCTTTCAACCATCTTGGAATCCAGGTTTTTCTTATAAGTTAATGATGAACTCACCAAAAAAGAAATCTCATTTACAATACCTCAAAAAATCAAATATTTAGAAATAAATTTAGCCAAAGATGTGAAAATCTCTACATTGAAAATTATAAAACATGGATTAAATAAATCATCAAGGACATAAAATGGAAAGTTATTCATTGTGATTAGATTGGAAAAATTAATATAATTAAAATGTCTGTATTACCTAAATGAGCTATTTCATTACTAAAAAGTGGAATAGAGCTTTTAAAAATAGCCTAGATATTTTAGCTACCTCATGAAAAGTAAGGAAACTTCTGCCATATACTCTAATCATCCTAGGGATGCTGATCCCTAGACAGCCCTTGTACAAAAAACCTCTAATCTAGGTTATTCAAGACCAATGAATATATAATAGCCCAGCTATGAGGTGCTTTAAAGCAAGTCACACTAAATTCCTAGACAAATACAAGTGGCCAAATGAGAAAGTCAAACTGACCATTCAGAAATCTCTGCTTCCATCCCCAACTGTAAATCTACACATAGTCTTGAAGTGTGAACATCTTAGAGGCAGGAACCGTGAAAGAATCCTTTTAACTTGAAAGTTGACACTTTCAGATGTCTCAATACTCTATTAAGCAGGTTCCAGCAGCTTTTGCTTTTCCTGTCCATTCTTTTTTATTTTTTAAACATGAGTTAGCGGAACTTCTTGCCAGTTTTGTCAGGTTGGCATGTTTCAGAACCCAACATTCATATTTAGAATGTCAAATGTAGTTCATTCACTGTGTGTCTTTCATCCAAACTTCCTAGCTACTGCTCTAATCTTTCTCCAATTTTCTTTGTAACCCTCATGATGTCCCTATGATGTTGAAAGTCATGATCAAAAAAAAAAAAAAATACATGTCTGAGCTTTCTTTTCTGACCTTCTACCAATTTTCCCTATTCTTACCAATATTCATGTTTCATTTTTGGTCATTTATAACGAACTATATAAGTATCCTTACACCTTCAATATTATGAGACTAAACATTTTGTTTTAATTAGCAAAAATGTGTGGACAGCAATCTCACATTCTCATTGCCCTGCTAGTTCTGCATTCTTTCACAGTTCAGCAAAACTATTTGAAACAGTGATACAGACAACATTTCTGGGACAGCAGCCAGCTTTTCAGGCTTTGTGTGTTCATTATATTCCTTAATAATACTTGGAAGCCTACTCACTAGAACCCAAAGAAGAACGTGCCGTGATATGAGTAAAGCAAATAGAATGTTTTAATGAGAAGACACTTAATTTCACTTTGTGAAACTTTTTCACTCTAATGGAATCTTGTTCTCATTTGTAGTGAATACATCAATTGCCAATGTCACAGAAGTCAAAGAGAATATGACGTTTGGATCAACTTTAGTCAGTAACCCAAGAGGAGGGTTTCTGGTAAGGAGAAAAAAAAGAATTATATGTAATGACAACACAAATGCTATCATTGTAAATCTTCATAGAATCTTTTAGGTAATTTTCAATCTTCCGGTTTTTTAATTTTTTTAACAGGCATGTGGGCCCTTATATGCCTATAGATGTGGACACGTGCATTACACAACTGGAATCTGTTCTAACGTCAGCCCAACATTTCAAGTCGTGAACTCCTTTGCCCCTGTACAAGGTACAGATTTTATGCAATGTTCTTGCATGTTTGGAAAGCATAAACAATGAATGAGGACTATGTATACACAGGAGCATACCAAAAAGCTTGAAGTATTTTCTTGGCTACCGGCATTACCAATTTAGGTAATTGTTTGCTTTGCCAGTATATAACCAAACCTGACTGCTATTTCTGGAATTGATATTAGTGCAAATAACATTTACAGGGTCATGTTTAAACTTCACAGCTGAAGCTATTGCATTGCTTTTATTTGAAGGATGAGTCTCTTTGAGAAAACTTCATATGAGATATGAACAGAATGAGAACTGTTATATAAAATTCATTCCGAGAAAAAATACAGCCATAACCCTCATACAGTATTAAGTAAAATTAAGTAGAGATGGGTTTTATTTGATGAAAACACCAAACCATTACTTTTCTAAAACTATTTTTCCTGATTATAAAATCAATATGTCTACTTTGTAGAATGTCAGCTGTTTTTTTTTAAATTAGCTTCTTTCAGCCATGAAAACACTTCATATACCACCAAGAAGATAAATTCCAAATTTTCACAATGAACTCCTTTCATTGCAGAATGCAGCACTCAACTGGACATAGTCATAGTGCTGGATGGTTCCAACAGTATTTACCCCTGGGAAAGTGTTACACATTTCTTAAATGACCTTCTTGAAAGAATGGATATTGGTCCTAAACAGACACAGGTATGTGACTCTGAGTTTTGATTTCTGTTGTTATAATGATACAAATACACAGAGCTTCAATTAAACAAATTATTCTGAAAAGTAATTAGTAAAATGAAAACAAAGGATGAATAGTATATCCCATGTCCCTATTTTTATTTATGGTACAAGAGACATTATTCAGATACTATTATTTTTTGCAAACACAGAAAGCTGCCATTTTCAGTGCTCTTAGAAAATATCCTCTGTCAGTCCTTGTAAAGTAATAATTTAATTGATTTTTAAATTACAAAATGAGTATAACCATCATTGGTAATACCAGAAAAGGTTTCAAAGTCTATAGAAATAATCTGACATCCCAAAGAACCCATCACATTATAATCTTCTTTCTCATACAAAAATTTGTAACTTGCCACAAGGTAATGCTTGAAGTCTGTTTTCTTCTATATTAATATTTTCTTTCCACTTGCCATGGAACTCCAAATTCCATTAAGTTGGTACGTACCAATGCCATCTTACTAGTTAAAGTGATCAGTTTAAGTTCATAACTGATCGTGAAGATAGGATTAAGTGTCAAAGGGATCACATAAGTAAAACCAAGTGTCTGCTAATAATAATAGATAGAATTAAAAAGGAGAGCATGAGCCAACATGGGAAGCAGGCCACACAGCAGACTCATAGAATGACAAATGCCCTAAACAGCTCTCTGGCCTCAGAATCAGCCCTTAAGGCATTCAATTCTGGCTAAGAAGCCCATGAGAGTTTCTCAGGCATGGAAAACCAAGACACTGTGTCAAAAAAATGACCTAAATGAAAGATCTTTGTGAATGAGATCCCAGTGGAAAGAAGGGACCATCAAGGAAGGTGGTGCCTTTCTCTGAAGGGAGGAGAGAACTTCCACTTTGATTATGGCCTTGTCTAAATAATGTCAGAGTTTGTGAACTCAAGAGGCTTCCATAGCCTTGGCAGCTCATGACAAGAACCTCGGGTGATCACTGATGTCATAAATAAGAGTTTCCTGTCTCTACCTCTCTTTGTAACTCTGTCTTTCAAATAAATAAAAGAAGTCTTTAAAAAAATTGTTAAAAAAATAAGTAGAGTGTCAATTGTTAAATCAACAACAGGAGTCACTGTGCACTTGCTCCCCATGTAGGGCCTCTGTCCTTAATGTGTTGTACTATGAGAATTAATAGTAAAACTAGTCTTCAAATAGTACTATTGAAATCTTTACTCAGTATAGAGTTGATCTTCTGTATATAAAGATAATTAAAAATGAATCTTAATGAAAAATGGGATGGGAGAGGGAGTAGGAGGTGGGAATGTTTGGGGGTGGGAGGGCGGTTATGGGGAAACAACCACTATAATCCAAAAGTTATACTTTTGAAATTTATATTTATTAAATAAAAGCTTTCTATAAAAAAGTTAAAAATATTTTCTTTCCTTAAGTAGAAAGTAAATTCTCCAAGCTCTCATTGCAGAAAATCAAAGAGTGGGTTTTTTCTATTTTTATGAATATAATTTCTCATTTAGCTTTTCCATTGTAAATACTAGCTTGTGTTTAGCTGTTTTAATGTTTAATAAACATTAATAGTCTTGTGGTTTAAATTGAGCAGATAAAATGAATAACAGGCAAATAAGATACTGAAGTGAACAGTAGCTAGAGGGAAGGAATTAGAATTAGAGTCAGTCTCAAAGATTTGGGGACATACTTTGGGGAATTTGGGAGAACATAGGGGATTTTTGGACTCTATAGGCAGTACAACATTCTTCCCTTTCCTTTTTGAGAATCCCACTATAGAGAAATTTTTGAGGTACTGAAAAAGCTGTCTTACTTCATCAGTGTTTGTCACATTCACTTTAAAATGAAGACATACTACATATATATGTTTTAATATACATACAAGTTACTTCAAAAAGATGTTTATTTTGGTGCAAATCATTTTAAATCCATACGTAGTTTTTTCACAGTATGCACTTTCCCTGAATGTTTCAAAGACCACTCATATGCATAGTGCATGGACACAGGGCACTTCAAAAAGTACATGGAAAATGGAAGCAAAAGATAAGTTTGTGCTGGTGCAAAAATGTTTGAAATCTGTGCACATGAGGGATCTTCAAAAACCCATGGAAAGTTATGAAAAACTATATATTGATTTTAAACATTTTTGTCCCCAAATAAAACTTATGTTTTAATTGTATTTACCACAAAGTTTTTGAAGTACCATGGTTCATAGATTTGTCCTGCCCTCCAACCCCCTCCACCAAAAGATATGTAGTTGAAGATGTCAAATTAAATATCACTCCTCAAAGTGAAATGTCTTATTGCTGTGTTCTATGGCCAAATAGATCTGTGTAGAGAGCTACTTGAAGGGTAAGGCTATGGATATACCATTAGGTCAGAGAGAACTTCCTGAAATCTGTGCAAACTCATTTTGTAAAATGGGCTTTGACACATCACCAAGTGAGTTTTCCTGTGTGCAACTTCTCATCTGCAATTGAACTTCTCAACTGTGTACTAAAGGTTGAGAAGGGATATTGTTTGTTTCTTGCCACAGGGCAGACAGCAGCCTGCAAAACCCGAAGACTACCCTAGAATTCTTGCTTGTTTTTCCTGCTGACACGTGTTCCACATGGACAATTTTTGTCCCATGTGAAGACCCCCTCCCCCTTCCTCTTTTCCTCTCTTCTCCTATCCATTTCTCTATGGTCCATAAGATTTCATGGAACCATAAAATTAAACCTTAAAAGAATCCAAAAGATCACTGAGCCCCAGACCTCAGTTTATGAAGGGGATGTGAGAGGCTGTATGCCTGATTTCAGGTCACCTTGTTTGTTGATGATGGATCAGAATACACAGCTCTCCAATTGCAGCTCAGTGTTCTTTGCTTCTGGAGAAGCTTCAGAGCTGATCCCAACACCTAACATCCATAAAGAGTAGGCCTTTATCCTTGTCCATCCCATGAGAACTGCTTTTATGCTTCCCCAGGAAGCCCCGTGGCCGGGCCATGCCAGGCTTCTCTGTGTTGCACCCCCTCACCACTGTCATACCTGACATGAAACTGCTTGGTCACAGTTCTTCTCCTGTCTCATCACTTCCCCATGATGGGCTGCATTTTCTTCTATCTGCCTTGTCCATCCCATTTTCCCTTTTAACCCAATCCTTTCTTTCTGAAACTAGTAATATTCTTAGAATATTTTTAAACTTCGGGCTGGCACTGTGGTTCACTTGGCTAATCCTTCGCCTGTGGCGCCAGCACTCCGGATTCTGTCCTGGCTGCTCCTCTTCCAGTCCAGCTCTCTGCTGTGGCCCGGGAGGGCAGTGGAGGATGGCCCAAGTGCTTGGGCCCTGCACCTGCATGGGAGACCAGGAAGAAGTACCTGGCTCCTGGCTTCAGATAGGCGTAGTTCCGGTGTGGCAGCCATTTGAGGGGGGTGAACCAACGGAAGGAAGACCTTTCTGTCTGTCTCTCTCACTGCTAGCTCTATCTGTCAAATAAATTTTTTAAAAAAAGAATATTTTTAAACTTCAAATATTTTATAGCCATTTAAATGTTTTATTTTACCTTTAAATTTGCATTATCTATTTTACTCTGAAAATTAACTTATTTGTAGCTATTTGTGAAAAATAGTACAGCTGTGACATGTTCAAAGCTGCTGCAGCAACTTCAGGCAGAAAATCTTCAAGACAACTTCAGGATAGCAATCCCTACCACGGTGAAGATCTGTGCCAGTGGCTAAGTTTTATAAAGAGATAGATTACAGTAAATTTCATATGTGCTGATCCCATTCTGCTGCAGTTTTGATGTTATTTTTAATGACTAAAACTCTAACTAATTTGCATTTCTGTAAAAAGAATCCTACAAGAGGAGCTATTCTGCCTGTCCATGAAGGAATTCTAGCCTGCCGAGATGGGCTTCATGGAGTTATATGTCTTTCTTCATTCAGAAGAATAGGGGCTAGCCCCTGGGGTCTAGATGCTACTGGTAAAAAGGGAGGGAAATGAACTTATCCCAGTGCAGAAGAGTTGAGTCACAGAAGAGTCTAGTCCAGGATCCCAATCCACAGAGAGGAACATTTCTTAACGCAATATTGTGCACATTGTCATTTGTTCTGTCTTCTGATTTTACTGAAAAGAACCTGCTTCCAAAAGAGAGGAGCTGATTATATTCCTGAATTTTCATTCACATTCTGCTTTTATCAGTCATTGTTCAGCTTCACCATACTCATTCATTCATTGTTCATATGTTCACTCAGGACTTATTCTGCACCAGCCTACATTGCTAGGGCTTAGGCAGTAGCAGAGAAAAAAAGACCCACGTGGCCACTGCCTTAATGACAGTTATGTCTAATGTAGTGTTTCTCCAAATACAGCTCTTAGAATTCTTGCTCCAAGTCACTGGGTATAGGACTGCACTGCCCAGACTTTCAGAAACAGAATGTCTGAGGATGGAGCTATAGAACTTGATTTTAAATAGGGGATTCTTATGCTTCATACAGATTAAAGTTTGAAAAACAGTGGATTAATGCATTATTACTACACTGATGTGTGTATATCCCTGTATTTGCTGCATACTTTGGATTACAGGAGGCTCAAGAGTAAACGCTGTATCTTCTTCCTATCTTAGTCAATGCCCAGTCCATTACTTTGCTGACATAGTAAGCCCAAAATGAGCACTTGTTGAAAAATGAGCATATCACAGTGAGCAGTTTTATAATTTTCTCTCACCAGCAGACATTTATTGAGACTTCTTCCTGCAATGTGAGCTCTTAATATTCTTCTAAGTATATAAGTATTTAAATTTATTTATTTATTTGAGAGGTGAGAGAGAGGGAGAGGGAGAGAAAGACAACTGTCACATACAGGTTCACTTCCCAAATGCCTTCAAGGTCCAGGACTGGGTCAGGCCAAAGCTGGGAGCCAGGAACTCAATCCAGGTCTCCCTCATGAGTAACAAGAACCCAATTGCTTGAGCCATCACCCCTGTCTCCCAGGGTGTGCACTAGCAGGAAGCCAAAGTCAGGAGTAGGAATTGGGAATCAAATGTGGGTATGCTGACATGGGATGCGGACCTTTTAGCTGATGTCTTAACTCCTAGGGTAATTACTCACCATAATGTATGCTTTAGTCTTTAGTGTTTATAATTTAGTCTTTTCTAATCTTCTATTTCGACTTGAGCTATTTTCCTAACTAATTCTCTAAAATAAAGGGATCAGAAAGGATATATTTTCTAAGCCATTGCATTTGCTAAACACCATTTATAAAGGTTCTTTTTTTTTTTTTAAGATTTATTTATTTGGAGGTCAAAGTTACACAGAGAGAGGAGAGGCGGCGGGGAGGGGGTGGGGGTTGTCTCCCATCCAATGGTTCACTCCCCAGCTGGCAACAGCTGGAGCTGTGCCGATCCGAAGCCAGGAGCCAGGAGCCTTCCGGGTCTCCCACGTGGGTGCAGGGACTAAAGGACTTTTGGGCATCCTCTACTGCTTTCCCAGGCCATAGCAGAGAGCTGGATTGGAAGTGGAGTAGCCAGGTCTCGAACCAGCACCCATATGGGATACCGGCGCTTCAGGCCAGGGCGTTAACCCGCTGTGCCACAGCACCAGCCCCTGTTTATAGAGTTTTAAGTGTAACACTTTTAGACTCTCGAATGTTTGACTTCCCTTCAACGAATTCAGGAAAGAAATTCATTTACAGAAAATTTGAAAAGACACTTCCTCTTCAAAGTACTGTGTATTGAAAAACATACTTATCTTTCATGTGGTCAGACAGTATCTTTCCAAAAACAGACAATTTATTTGTTTTGACAACTGTTTTCTTCTCTGATTGGTGGCTAGCATAATTTAAGTAACTTTGGGTATTTTGTTTTTGTGTTTAATACACTCAATTCTGACCTAAGATTGGTTGAATTCGGTTCTAGAATTTTCCCTCTCCCTCTCTTCTACCTTTGATTTCTATTTCTGAAAGGGACAGATATAAAAATGCACTTTATGAGAGATTATGGAGAAGGAGCTGCAAAGATAGAAAGCTAAGAGCTAGTGGAGAACTTGGCATGTCATCCATGTCAAAGGTATAACAGCGTGAAGCATGGAGTTGACAGGCATTGCCATGAGGATTTCTCCGCAGAAGATTTCACTAAGAATGGGATTGGACAGCAGTCTGGGCATAGGTCTGCTAGACTTGGGTCACAGAGTTGCCTGACTCCTGCCTGAGTTATCTAAAGGGCACGATTGCAGCGTCTAGCTGCTGACAGGCAAGTCAGAGCAGGGCAGCTGCACTGGGATTAGCCTGTGTTCCCAGAGTTTGTTAGAATGAAAAATGAGAGTGTTTCCCATGGACCAGCACGGGTCACTTAAAGCCCTTAGCCAGTATGAGGTCATGTCCATGTCTCCTGGAAGTGAGTGGATGGCCTTGCAGAAAAAAAGCAGAAGCCGTCTGTAATTCCTGGGGACTGAGGTAGTGAAATGGATTCCCTTTGGGCAAGGATGTAGGTGAGACATCTCAGTGCAGGGAGTTCTCCAAAGAATCCACACGCAAAAAAGTTGAAAACACCTACTAGGATATTATTTATTGTAGCATAGTACCAATCCAATAAGAAGTTCTGTATCCCTTATGTATTTTCTCTACCCTGTCCCTGGAGAGGTCAGAAAGTAGTTAACAGACTAAAGGGAAACAAATAATTAAAGAAAAACCCAGTGTTGCTCCTTTCTTCACTACAAGCTTCTTGGCCTCCTGTAAGCCTTTAGCTAAGGCAGGAAAGAGGGTCTAACTATAAATCAGCTTTGCTGTTTTCTCTTGTTGGTCTTAATTTCGATAGAGCTATATGAAATCATTATAATTTGATCTTTTTTCTCACCCTGCAAATATAGCAGTCTCATATGCCACAATCTAAATTAGAATACAGAACTTTTTCTTTAACAGACATCTCAAAACTAAGAATCAGAGACATTAGCCATTCATATTTCCATTCAGGGATAGAAGAACTGCACTCGAAATAAGTTTTAAAGGGATGCCAGGCCACAAAAAATGGTTGTATTCTGATTATTCCTCCTGAGTTTTATTTGCTGTATTGATTATAGTTGGACACTTGGTAAAATAGAGAAAGACTGAATTTAATGCTTATTCTCTGCAGACATAGATTTGTCATTTAGTTATTGCAAGCCATGAAAGGCAGTTGCAAAGATAGTATCATTCCTTGAAGGAACTGTAATCTCCAAACATGAAAAAAAAATAGAGAAAGGAAGGGAGGGAGGAATGAAGCAAGGGAGGGATAAGAGAAGGAAAAAGAGGAGAGAAGGGAAGAAAGAAAGAAGGGAGGGAGGGAGAGAGGAAGGAAGGAAGGAGGGAGGGTGTGAAGGAGGGTAGGAGAGGAAAAGACAAAACCATCTGCATGAATGTATCTGTGTTATAGTTAGTGTACATTAGGGAAGTTCAACACAAATCATGAAAACATCCACTCTAAGTAGTTACTCAAAATCTTGTACATGTTTCTGTGTGGCTTCATCAAGACTTTTGCTAACATAGTCAAGAAATTTTTGTCAACCAGTTTTTTTACCGAAGATAAAGTAAAGGCTATAAAATTGCCTTTTTTAAAACCACCTATAAAAACAAACCTGAACACTCTAAGCTTTCCATAAAAGATATTATGGTGTAAACATTATGGAGGTCTTATTGATCCTCAATACCTAAACATAACATCGTTCTTAATAATAAATGAGAATGATATAAATATGTCAAATATGAGTGCATTACCCTAAATAAAACCAGTAAATTGTGAGGCTTGATATAAAAGTGAAATATACTAATGGAACAATGTCTTGATTGTTCCCATCAAAAGTGTAGCATAGCATTAAACCAAGAAAAATGAAAGACCAGAATTAATTAAATTTTAGGAATATTATTTATCTTTATTTTTACTACACATTTTATAGCCATTTCCCTGGAAGCTTTAAATATGGGGCTTGGTTCGTTGTTTTTAGGTCTGAGAAGAAGCCTGACTGAGCCAGGCAGCCATGCCCTTGTCCTGAAAGTGCTGAATCTTCTTGCTCACCAGTCTCCTTGTCTACATTCTCCCACACCTCCACCCATCGCACACCTCAGTGATTCCAAAGTCAAGTTCAGATCATGGGCCTAGATAGAAATCTCCTCTTTCTGGCTGCTAAATACATTCCAAGTTCTCCAGTGGACAGCCTGACCCCTGGCACATCATGTCCTTAGGAAGCAGTCATCTCCCTGTGACCCCTGGCAGTAATTCCTGGCACATCCTGCTTACCTTCCTTCCCACCTCACTTCTTGTGCCCTTCAGCCACTCGTTGGCCTGGCCCTGCCTTGGGCCACCCTGCACACAGTGTGCTGTGCTTATGTGATTCTCTCTGCCTGGAACGCCCTTATCCATCCCTGGTCCTGTGTACTAGGTGAACTTCTTAGATTCCATTCCAGCATCACTTTCTCTGTAATCCTCTATGATTACCCCAAACACCCTTCCCAAGAAAATGCCTTCTCCTCCCATGTTCCCATGGCATTCACCTACCCTGCACTTACTGATCTGATTGTTCAGAAGCATGACTGTTTTACAGATCCGTCTCTCCTGGTAGACTAT
Organism: Oryctolagus cuniculus; assembly: GCF_964237555.1. Classification (NCBI taxonomy): domain Eukaryota; kingdom Metazoa; phylum Chordata; class Mammalia; order Lagomorpha; family Leporidae; genus Oryctolagus; species Oryctolagus cuniculus. The sequence goes on from NC_091445.1 coordinate 73,687,126, forward strand.
GAATTCCATGAAGACAGGACGGTGCTTTCATCCTTTTATTTATGAAACATGGCCTACAGTTGTATGTGTTGTCAAACACTTAAGAGGCAAGTCCATTATGTTGGGAAAGAATGGACTTCCCAGAAGTTTTCATGTCTCCTGAATTAAAAACTTATGAATGTAGTGACTACTTTCTCTCAGTCTGCTTCTTGAGGTCAGATTAATCGATTGAGCTAGAAGGTACTTGCTTGAGAGAGACTCCCCTTTACTTTGTATTTCAGGCTTTCTTTGAAGGTATATACTCATCTAGCCCCATTCACTCCAGCCTGATTTCTCCCTTAGCCTCCTCCCTTCTCCACGAATAGTGAGTCATGTTCCTCTAACCTTGCCTATCCTTGCATTTTTGAGCCGAGGCCATTTTCATTGCAACATTTTCCATCAAGCAAGAAGCCAACACTTAAATAAACCCTTTTCTTAGAATTTGTGTCTATTACCTATTGACTTTATTTCTATTTTTTGAAGACGTATTTCCTTAGGAAGCGATCATCTCCCTGTGAGTCATTCTCATTCTTGTCCTTCTCGATAGGATGAAAGGTTAAGCCTGGACTCAGCCCACACAGCTTCAGATGGTTTGTGCTAACTAATTCAGATTGCAGCCTGTGTTATCACCCATTCACGCCCCCCACTTAATCATATTAGAAGTGCATTGTAGAGCAGGACTTTAAATCATAGTTCGATAAAAGGAAATACACATTGGCCAGACACAAAGCCTGAACTCTTTTCATATCAAGCATATGTGCATATTTATGAAACATGGAAAATCTCATTATTTTACATTGTCATTATTCCTTAAATAAGCCCTTGATTTGATCATGTTGTACAATAAATGAAAGCCTAGAAACTGGATTTAACTTAGCTTATTTAAAATTTAGGTGCTGGTATTATAACTCTGACATAACAATAGAAGGTGATACCCTAACACTAGATGAATAAATAGTTATATTCATTCAAAGCTTTTTGACTCAATATACTTAGTAGATATGTAAACACATCTGTTCTTAAACAGTATATAAATTCAGTATAGTCTTAAACAGTATAGTCTTCTTAAATAGTATAAAACAGTATATAAATTCAGTATAGTCTCCAGTGTGACCTTTAGTTCTGTGAGCGAATAATCAAAAGGCCTTCCTCTCCGTCATTTCTGACTGTCCTTCCTTTATATTCTCACATTCACTTTTTCTTCCTCTTTCTTTTCTGCTCACAAAAAGAATACTGTCATTGGATAATTCATTTTAATCTAGCAGATATTTGTGAAGTATTTGGTTAATAAAGTATTATCAAGATGTCAGGAGCAATTTTTTAAAAACCAGTAAAATTTTATCCCAGGTTCCAAAAAACTTCCTAGTTAGAAATGACATAGGGGCTGGCTGGCGCTGTGGCTCACTAGGCTAATCTTCCGCCTTGCGGCGCCGGCACACCGGGTTCTAGTCCCGGTCGGGGCGCCGGATTCTGTCCCGGTTGCCCTCTTCCAGGCCAGCTCTCTGCTGTGGCCCAGGAGTGCAGTGGAGGATCGCCCAAGTGCTTGGGCCCTGCACCTGCATGGGAGACCAGGAGGAAGCACCTGGCTCCTGGCTTCGGATCAGCGCGATGCGCCGGCCGCAGCAGCCATTGGAGGGTGAACCAGCAGCAAAAGGAAGACTTTTATCTCTGTCTCTCTCTCTCACTGTCCACTTTTAAGATACTGGTGACCCATATTGGATTTGGTGGGTTCAGTATTTACTTCTGGCTTCTGATTTCATCTTTCTGCTAATGTGCAGCCTGGGAGGCAGCAGCAATGATGGCTCTAGTAGTTGAATCCCTGCCACCCATTTGGGAGAACTGGATTGAATTCATGGAAAATATATTTCAGGTTTTTTTCAACAAAATAAACATTTTAAGTCCATTTTCCATGAATTTTTAAACTACCATCCTCTACATGTTATGATTCATCTGTTTCATCTTCCTTAAATTGTAAACTAAGCTGAGAATGGGCTTTCTATTAAATTGGGTCTCACCAGTACTGAGAACAGCGTTATAAGTATTTGTTTTATGATTTGATCCTTTTCTTATAATAAATAGAAGTCAGTGGTACCCATTTGGGTGCAAGAGTCACAGCAGGGATTGCCCTGTCTGGCTGTCAATGAAACAAGTGCCCAATATCAGCCCAGAACCTATCCTAAATGCCATTTCCCTGAGAGTTGATTTTCCCACTGCCCACTCCTCTCATTTCCCACACTTCTTTGTATCTCTCTTTTTCTACTTATCATTCTTTCGCTGCTATCTCAGCTTTCCACTTGCTCATGTGAAATGTTTTCATCATGCAGTAAGAATGTATGAGGGTCAACAGTGAGCAAAGCAAAACAGTGGTGAGGGAAGAGAGAATACCAAAAGCCATGACATAGTCCATGCCCTTTACCCCTGCCCCAACCCATTTGCAATGTACAGCCAGCGTCACTGGGGAGATAAAGCATGCAAACAAAGCAATTAAGAGGAATATGGGTATGCACAGACAATCTTGCTTCAGATTCCGAGAAGGGGAAGATCACAATAGGAAGCTGTCAAGTAGGTGGGCAAAGGTTCTCAGACAAAGCAGAACTTGCATCCTGTAGAATGGGTAGGAGGTGGCTCATTTCAAGGAATAAGGAAGAGCATTCAGTAGGAGTGGAGTTCGTATTGAGGAATCCCTAAGGTGAGGATGAGTAGAGAAGTTGAACGTTGTTGAAAGTCAGGGAGATTGAAACTGGATTTTAACAAACGTCAAGGAACAGTTTGAAGTTTCACCTTCTTTTTAAATTGGAATAAAAGGTTATTTTAAAGAATATTTCAAAGTCCTTGTTAAAGGCAATCAAGAGTATCAGGAGATTTTTTTGAACAGGGAAGGGTGTAATAAAAGCAGAATATTGGTTGATGTGACAGTAATATGTAGAAGGATTTGAGAAGAGTGGAAGCCTTTGGAGGGAGATCAGCCGTGCTGAGAGCAACAACTGCAAGAGTCTAGGTTCAAGGTAGTAACTCTTCATCTGGGGTAAGGTTGGGATGAAGGAACCTACAGGAATGTTGCCTTGGGCCTGGCTCCCCAGAAGCGGAAGACTGGCTGGAAGGTCCACAAACTAGTGATTTATGAAGGACTCACTCCCAGTAGAAAATAGGAAGATTTTGGGAAGCACAATAGAGTAGCAACAGAGTACAGCAAGGATGAGCTTTCCCGTGAAGTCCAGGCCTTGGCCTGGGTCAGGAGGGGAGCTCCAGCTCAGGCCCAAGGCTGAGTGAAGTCCCTTCACTCAGGCATTGCTGTGGAGTGGGGCAAGAATTGGAAAGAGAAAATTCCCTGCCCTGTCTGGTTCTTCGGACCTTTGAGGCAAAGCAATCTGATAAGCCAAGAGCAGTCAGCTAAAAAGAGTCTCAGGTGGAGTCATTAGAAACAAAATATGTAGAAGAGATGAGGGAACCCTTATAAGATTACAGAAGCGAGATGCTAGTTAGGGAGATAGATAGGTAGGTAGGTAGATAGATAGATAGATAGATAGATAGATAGATAGGTGTGGGGAGCAATCCGGACTAGACTGAGTTACTGGAATTAAGACTTATTCTATGCATCTGCTCTCCCACAATATGGCGCTGGGAGAGAAGTAAACAGCTTCTGCACAGCTGCCTCCAGTTCAACCAATAAACTGTAGGACTTGCTCCTGATTGGAGGAGAGCAGCGTACTCGGCGTGTGGGCAGCCGAGTTGGGATTGGCAGAGGAGGACTATAAAGGAGGAGAGAGACGGCATGCACGAGGAACATCTAAGGGGAACATCTGAAGGAACGCCTGTGCAGCCCCCGAGAGGGCCGGCCGGCGGTGTGCTGCTCCCCCGCGGAAGTGGGGAATGTGGCCAGGGGGAACGGCCCTTCCACGGAGGTGGAAGGGATAGTAGCCAACCCGGGAAGGACCAGCAGCAAACCCGGGGAGGGCCGAGCAGACGAAAAGAACAGCGCAGGGTCCTGTGTCGTTCCTCCACGAAGACGGGGAGCGACAGATAGGAAATAAATATGATATAAAGCACGGTTCTCTGGCTTACCATGGTTTTGAATTTTTTAGTATTTTTTGTGTTTAGATAACTTGTTTAAATAATCTAGCAGCACAAAGTAGTTCTGTAAGGTGTGGAAAATCTGCTGTAATGTAAAATATATATGTATCTGGCACAAAGCAGCCTTGTTTGGTTGACATGCCTTCTATTTCTTCTCATGTGCACTCATTCCCATGTATAAATAAGATACTCTCTTTTTCCTGAGAAATCCACCCCTATGACAAGAATTTGTTTTAAGCCAATAAATGGGAAGGACATTGTAATAAGACTGTGGAGCAGTGAGTGTTCAAACATGTAACCCCCTTTGAGATTCAAGGTTATCATTTTGAAGGGAAATCAGTCTGCAAGTTTGTGAATTTTGTCTAGGAACATTCAGTGTCATAGATGCACACACAGAGAAGGAGACAGTTGGATTTAACCAGAGTTAGAAGTTCGTCAAGTGAATTAATGGACAGAAAGAAAGGTTTAAGTAGTTAGATGTTTGCAAGTAAATGATTATAGTGATTGGACCATGGAATCCATGATAAAAAGAAAGAGAGAGAGAGAGAAAGAGGAAGGAAGGAAGGAAGGAAGGAAGGAAGGAAGGAAGGAAGGGAGGGAGGGAGGGAGGGAGGAAGGAAGGAAGGAAGGAAGGAAGGAAGGGAGGAAGGAAGGAAGGAAAAGAGAGAGAGAGAGAAAGAAAGAAAGAGAGAAAGGAAGGAAGGAAAGAAGGAAGAGAAAGTGAGAGAGAGAGAAAGGAAGGGAGGGAGGGAGGAAGGGAGGAAGGGAGAAAGAAAAAGAAAGAGTAGGATTAATGAATTGATTGGAGGTCTTTATGTGATCAAAGAATTGGTGAATTAAACATACCAGGTAAATGAGCTGAAGTTTATGAGCAGAGAGAAAGCTTGAAATTGAGACTGAAGTCATTCAGTCCTTCCAACAAGATCAAATATGGGTTGGATGGCATAAGTGAGCTACACTGAAAGTTACTGAAGCAAAAAAGGTCAAAGAACTAAGAGACTAGGGTACTCAATAGATGATAAGAGTAGAAGTGAAATTTTTCAGTTCTTTTGCCTCTTGCTTATTCAAATAAAAACAAAAGGAAATAAAAACAAAACTAACCCTGTAAGATGTCCTGGATGGGTGAGCAGTTAACTTCTAAAGCAGCATTTATTTAACTTGGTACAAGAATTGGGCATAATGATTAGCTAAGTGACAATGGCATTTCACTTTTATTTACTACACATTTATATACACAAAGACAAATTCAAGCCTATGTGGCTCAATCAGTATTCAGTATTTCCCAGGATTGCTAATCAAAAGCTATAGAATTACTGGAGAAAAATAAAATCTATCAGAAAGTGATAGAAATGTCTATCACATTTGATTATAAATCATGGAAATAACCTGAATTGGAGTCTTTGGTCTGACCTCATCCATTTTTGTTATATTTTGTGTAATTAGTTGGTTGTATCCTACCTTGTTCCCAAAAAGATTTATTGTCATCTGTGTTCTAAATATAATAGCATATGGTCTTGGGACAGATAGTAAGGGATAGTAAGTGAAAGGGATATTCATAGAAGAGCAGGGCTTGCCTAGACATGGACTGAACAGACTGCATGTTCATTAAGTTCATGATGTACACTTTACCTTGAGTATTTATCTTGAGAATTACTTGAGTAAATTCTCTCTGCGTTTATCTTATACCTGACTCAGCAACTTTAAGAGAGGAGCCATTTGTTTTGCTTACATAACCAGAATCATGTGCTTTTCTGACATTTATTTGTTCTAGTTATATTTCTGAAAATATAATCTATTCATTTGCATAGATGTTTTATCTTATCTTCTAGTGTATCTCAGCTAGCTACCCAGCTAACCAAACTCAATGATTCATCATGAAATGACAGCAGCTTTTAGCAGAAGCTAGCAGGGCAGGTGGCTGGCGCTGCAGCTCACTAGGCTAATCCTCCGCCTGCAGCGCCGGCACTCTGGGTTCTAGTCCCGGTCGGGGCGCCAGTTCTGTCCTGGTTGCTCCTCTTCCAGTCCAGCTCTCTGCTGTGGCCTGGGAAGGCAGTGGAGGATGGCCCAAGTGCTTGGGCCCTGCACCCTCATGGGAGACCAGGAGGAAGTGCCTGGCTCCTGGCTTCATGGCGGCCACTTAGGGGGTGAACCAACGGAAGGAAGACCTTTCTCTCTGTCTCTCTCTCTCACTGTCCACTCTGCCTGTCAAAAAAAAAAAAAAAAAAAAAAAAGGCTAGCAGGGCAGGTGATGGGGGCAGTTAAGGGAGACACATTTTTCTTGAGAGAAATTAATAAGACTGAAAGAGCCCTGCAGTAAGAGATATATGTTTTATACTAGACCACTTTCTACTCTATTCTACAGGAAATGAATTTTTAAAGTCAGTTTCCCTATTTATGAAATGTGATTATATGTACTGTTACAATAATTTGAATGAATTAGAGAAAAAGGTAAAAACAAACATTAAAATATAGCATAATATTATTATTTAAGTCTACCAGAGTCATTTAGTAAAAATTATTGAATAGGCAAAGCAATCATTTGGGAAGTTTAATAACAGGAATTTAATTTAATTTTTGTTCTTTGGGATATTAATTTTTACAGAATGGCTATGATTATTGCTATCAGAATAGGAGGATTTCTGTACTGCTAGATTTTTAATCTGAAAGGCTAAAATGTATTGGATCAATATGTTTAGCTGAAGAAGATGAACAATTTTGGTAAATGTGTAACTCAGTGGTGACTTGGTATTTCAGGTTGGAATTGTACAATATGGAGAAAACGTAACCCATGAGTTTAACCTCAATAAGTTTTCATCAACAGAAGAGGTACTTGTTGCAGCAAATAAAATAATCCAGAGAGGTGGCCGCCAGACTATGACAGCCCTTGGAATTGACACAGCAAGGTATATGGGTAAAAAATAAACCAAAGTGAAAGACTGTACAAAGTAACTGCTCACTGATTAGCCCTTTGGAGTATGGATTGAGTTTACTTTAGCAAAATTTAAAGCTTTTGTTTTTAATATTAGATACAGAAGATTAGCTAATTAGAATTTGCTGTAATATGGACTCATTCTCCCTTATCCTTTAATTAATGGAGAATCTGTTTAAAAAAAAAAACTTCTATTGTGTATTGCATCATTTTTGTGCGCACTAAGACTTGATAATCATTAACATTTTCCCATTTATTCTTTGTTTTCAGCTCCTAGGATTCCGAACCTAAAAGAATTGATTAAAAATTAATCCATTTCAACATTCTGTTATGTTCATGTATTTTCAGTACTTGGTGTTGAAATATAGTAGCACTCAGATAAAAGTTTTTAATAGACAAATTAAGCATCTTCTTATTTGACATCATTTTCCATGAAGGAAAAAGTTTTATTATTTATAATGCTCTCTCCTTTTTTTCCCTTCACTTTCTCTAATTCCCTCCAGTGTATATCCCTTCCTTCCCCACTTCTGCAGTTTTTAATGAAGAACACATAACCCACCCTCTGGTTGCATTTCATTTTATAAAAACCTGCAGAGCTAAGCCGGCGCCGCGGCTCACTAGGCTAATCCTCCGCCTAGCGGCGCCGGCACACCGGATTCTAGTCCGGGTTGGGGCGCCGGATTCTGTCCCGGTTGCCCCTCTTCCAGGCCAGCTCTCTGCTGTGGCCTGGGAGTGCAGTGGAGGATGGCCCAGGTGCTTGGGCCCTGCACCCCATGGGAGACCAGGAAAAGCACCTGGCTCCTGGCTCCTGCCATCGGATCAGCGTGGTGCACCGGCCGCAGCGCGCTGGCCACGGCAGCCATTGGAGGGTGAACCAATGGCAAAGGAAGACCTTTCTCTCTGTCTCTCTCTCTCACTGTCCACTCTGCCTGTCAGAAAAAAAAAAAAAAAAAAAAAAAAAACCTGCAGAGCTGACCCCTTGTACAAATCTAAAACATTTTATTTCCTGTATTTTCTCTGGTTTTGTTAAGTCCTTATCTCTTGCTGTTTCTCCCTTTTAGTTACCATGAAAGCTAGCAAGCTTCTGAACAAAAACCAAACTCCCAGATACAGGGAAACTACTAAGAAGTATGGCTAATGTTAAGTACCCTTCTGTGAAGTATCTTCAATTTCTGGACTCACTTGATTTTGAAGAACTAATTACCCAGGCTCTCACTTCACCTGCCTGAGAAAATCCACGTTTTAAGGATGTTAAAAATAGTTAACATGGACACTCTAAAGAATGGGTTGGATATTCACAAATTTAAAATTTCATACGCAGCTCTAGACTCAAAAATGTTAGAAAAACATGTGGTTCTGATTATATGGTGCCCAAGACAAAATAATCACAAACAGATGGGATAATTTTACATTTACCTGCCTGTAGGATCAAAACAATTTGCATGCACAAAGAGTGCATATGCTTATGTGGACTGAATGTGCCTTGCTCAATAACTGACTCAATGTGGCCACACATTCTAAGTAAAAGCGTTCTGTGCAGGCCCTGAGTGTGTAAGGAGCTGTGCATTTTCCTAAGGCAACTGTTTATGAATGAATATTTATCTCTGAAAACTAACTGAAGAAACATTCTGGCTGCTTTTTCTCCTGCATAAACACCACTCTACATGTGGTGTCCCTATGCAGGTTTTACCTCTCTGTTTCACACAGGGTCCAGCTTTAAGACACAGACTGAGTTTTGAACATGCACAAAAAGTCCATAGTGATACTACAGAACTACACATTTTTCTCATTCATTAGTTTTTCATGTTAAGCAGATTTTGTATTGTTTCATTTTCCTTTCAGGCATGACAAGTTACAAACAATATTAATGTTTCAAAAACTTTTACCTCTATTTGCATTGATTCGCAGTTCAAACGTTTCTGTTTCCCCTTCTCCCTGTCCCAAATCATCATTCTTGACAATGTGCTTGCATTTTATCCTAAGGCTAAGATTATATATTATAGTATTTTACTATATATATTATAGTATTTTATCCTAAGGCCCAGATTCACCTCTCCCAAAGAGGAGAAAAAAAAACCCTCCTGGGATATTTTAATTTTCAGTAGCATGCAGGGCGGTCGATACTTAATTCCAGTGAAGGATACTGGATGGTGATATTTGGGGTCAAGAACAATTTGTTAAGAAGTATATTTGAAACAGAAAGGGTATACTTGGGAGTCCTGCCAGTGGTTACTTTTCTGTTATATAAAGCCAGCCCTGGTTTCACAGCAAACAGATTTTCTTAAGAAAGGCCTTTTAATCATCTCCTTCAGCTGATGTTCATTTGGTCATTTGTTCAATTACGACCTTGATCTTTAAGAGAATTAGGATGCTTTGGTGATCCTCTAAGGAATTAGAAATGCAAAAAGCATTGAATTTCATGTGGCATCATGTCCAAACTTCTTTTAGAGACTAGCCTTTAACATCTGTTTTCACCTCTGTTTGTGCGTATAAAGAAATCAGGGAATCTATTTGTATAGTATATTAAGGAAAATTATTCATGGTGCTTGTTAAAGATGCTCAGGAAGCACTCAGTCAAGAGGAACCACTGCAATATGAGTTTTGCAGAAATGGGGCTCAACCTGAATATAGCAAGGGCATATGGGGTTTTATAGCCAAGGGCTAGGGTGGGGATGGGTGGATAGAAAATTACACGAGAAACATTAAGGCTAGGGAGATTATTAGTATAAATAAGCGGGGTTCGTACTGAAGACAAGATGATAGTAGGAAAAACCAACATGTTTCTGTTTTTTTCTCTGCTCTCACCACTCAGTACATCACTTCTGGCACCAGATGTGTGGGTTTTGTCCCACACTGAACTTTCTGCAGTCTCTCCAAGGTCAGAGGATTTCCAGTGTGTTCTGACAGTGTCAGAGTAGGTGAGGGGCAGTTATCTCAAACAAAAGTTTGAGAACAAAAGAAGCATGTCAAGCAAGAGAAGGGGTGTTGATAGAGAAAGGAGCGGCTGATATATGCTCCAATCACACCCTCCCTTTGAGGTTTCCAAAACCAAAAATACCACTTGCATTTTGTGTGTGGGATGTGTGGTTATTAACAAAATGATGGCTGCTCCATGATCTGGAATAAATCAGAAACCATTACAAACATACCTGTTAGGTTGAACAATGGGCATCGATGTTGGTCTTGGCAGGAAGCACCAGCTACCTAGAATTCTCAGTGCTTTAGTTTGATTTTTCTCTTTGCCTAACCTTGGAATGGTGTTTGTCAGCCTCTCTTTTGTCATTTTTTTTTCTGTGATGACTTCAGAAAGGAGGCATTCACTGAAGCCCGAGGTGCCCGAAGGGGAGTTAAGAAAGTCATGGTTATTGTCACTGATGGAGAGTCCCATGACAACCATCGACTGAAAAAGGTCATCCAAGATTGTGAAGATGAAAACATTCAGCGGTTTTCCATAGCTGTAAGTACATTGCTAGAAAAGGTTTTCCAACTCTTGCTTAAAGAGGAGAGCTGTGTGTATGTTTTAGTAATTTTCTGAAAGCAACACAAACAAGGTTGGTAAGGTGATACTTCTTTATTTAAAGGTTATTTCTGTGAGAGTAGGATTGGATCTTCCTCCCTTCTGTGTCTTCCATGCCCAGCCAGACACTCCAGAAACAATCATGGCAAAAAAATCCTGGAAGAGAGCAAGGAAAGATAAAAGGAGAAAGAGGGCATTGAGGTGCATCAGTTAAACTGCGACTTGGGTGCCTACATATCTTATCAGAGTGCCTGGGTTTGAGTCCTGGCTCTGCTTCTGCTCCAGATTCCTGGTCATGTACACTCTTGGAGGCAGCAGTGATGACTGCCACCCACAAGGGATACTGGGGTGGAATTCTGGGCTCCTGGCTTTAAGCATTTGGGAAATGAACTAGCATATGGAAGTTTCTCTCTCCCTCCCCCTCTCCCTCTCCCTCTCTTCCTCTCTCTCTCTCTCTTTCTCTCTTTCTTCACCTCTTACCTCTCTCTTGTCCTACTTTTCAAATAAATACATAAAAACTGTAAAATTATATACAATACAAAACATTTTAAACAGGAGGAATAAAAAAGCAGAAATATAAGAAAGAGGAAGGGAGGGTGAGAAAAAGAGGGACAAACATAGGGAAAGAAAAGAGAAATGGGAAAGAAATAGAAGTGGGTGGGAAGAAGGAGAAAAATTGGAGAGAAAGAGGGAGGGATACGGAATGGAAGGAGGGAAACTGAAGATATGCTAGATAATAAAAAACACTGCCTGCTAAGTGATCATTCTTTCTAAAATCAGGGAGGATGGAACCAGGACATGATTTTTATCATAATCTATGAAAAGGAAACAATGATATTCCCATACCAAACATTCTTGGTCAGTCTACCCTGGACTTATGGAGTCCTAAGTTATGCCATTTACCGGAAGCAAGAAATGCAAGAGTAGAAATGGGAAGGGGCAGCAAACACTATATTGTAGAGCCAGAAAAAACCTTTGCTTAAATTCTCTCTCTCATATAAAAAAGCACTGAAATAATGATTGTGAAATATCTAGCACCGCAGCAGGTTAGTCATGCAATAAATATTCTTTATTTGTAAGCACCCTTAACTCCAGAAGTTTGCAATCAGGAAATAATCAAAAGCATGATGTTTTCTAATAAAATCATGGTGTGTTATAATAATATCATGGTGTTTTCCAGCTAGCAGAGATCTTAGGGATAAATTATGTTGCCTCCTTGCTAAGAAACCTTCAGAGTCCCCCATAGACAACAACTCAACAATGGCATCTTTCTAACCTCTTCACTCTCAGTTTCAAAGTATTTGGCCCCAGCTTGGGGGGAACAGAGCCTTTGCTCTCCTCTTGTACTAGCTGATTTGGTACTTAATTGATTTTTTTTTTAATTTCAGAGCAAACTTTTCAGAACTCTGAGAGTTCACATTAAAGTATTTTTCAACAAAGTCTCCTTTATTTATAACAAGTAGTAACCCAATATTGCCTACATTGGTTTTTCAACATTCAATCAGTACAAGTTTATTTTTTCCTTTCAAAAGCACATTGTAGGAAAGGAAGAATAAGAAAGAGTAGTCCATGGATGAAAGTGCTAGAACATGATTGATTCATTGCTTCCCAACAGTGAGGACTCGATTTATAACCCAAATAACTTCACTGTAAGCAATGAAAATGACTGAGTATTTTATTCCTGGTTATAATATGTAAAACAAAAACCTAAAATATCGCATTATTTTTCTCATTCCCCTCATTATTTCTGTAAACTAACTTTTGCTGGTTGCTTTTGAATTCAAGTTTTTCTCTCCTGATATTGTAATCTTAACTCTTTTGGTTCCTCCCATGGTTGAGAATAATTCCACACGGCCCAGCCCTCACTCAGAGAGACTGTCCGATTAGCCGTGAGAATGCAAAGCCTCTCACTTGGCCCCAGAGAGTTGGATACCAGAGGTTCTGTCATTTGTTCTGTGTGCCCTCGGGTTATGATCTGGTACCCCAGAGTGAGTGGAATTAACAGCATTAGAAAAACTTGACTGAAAAGCTATCAGTGAAGGCTTCATTTCAAATGAAGCTTGTGTTTTACGTCATAACTGGCTACATATTCAATGTTTCCTGCCCTTAAGTCACATATTTTCTCTTTGTTGGATTCCTAGTGACAATTTATACTTGCTTCCCCTCTAGTCAAAAAGAGGTCTCCTGATTTCATTGGTCAATCTTCATGGAGATCTACAGGCTTCTAATGAGTGAACTATCATCAGATTGCTCTTAGTATAAATAAAAATGTATAAGAAAATTTCTCTTATCAACAGTTGTTATTTTTTCCAATTAATATTTCTTTACTCTCAATGACTCATGCATTTTTTTTTTAAATTTTGTGCCAAACTAGGAAGTAAAAGTTATTTGTGCATAAACATGGAAAGGTTTCAGGGATTTCTCAAAGTCTGTTCATACTGCCCGGGATTAAATACTCCCCCGGGCGTCTGCCCATGAAATTTCCTGGACTATTTCTTCTACTCATTTTTTCAAATCTGAACACCATAGAGATGTATTTTGGCAGAGAAGCTGTTCCCAAAAAAGGATTGATACTGTAAGTGCCCAGTAATTAAACTGCAAATATTTTCTGTTGAACTTTGAAGCCTGCTGAGGGTCCTAGCTGGTTGTGAGTCCTCTATCCCATGGTGTATCTATTTCTGTCTCTTGTCTGAGAGTCTTACTTCCACATTCTTGTCTGAGATGCTAGTGGCTGTGAAATGTTTATCACCTACAGTGTTCAAATGGAAATAAGAGAAATTAGAAAGGATCCAAGAATTTTCTTTTTTTTTTCACCCAAAAGACACCATTCTACATGTAAAGGAATTGTACCTTTTACCATTTCACACATCTGCCACAAGCAAGCTTGAATTCTCACTGTATATTTAAGGTATATACATATGCCACTAAGGTGTATGTGAAAACATTCACATCACAACTAATAACCTCAATCACAATGCTCCAAAAATAATTAGATTTTTATGTGTGTTTTCAACTGTGTCAGTTTATAAATGAAAAGGAGGTTTATCTGTCAGGCTAATATGACTCCAGAATATGCTCACTAGGAACCAAGGACAAGAGTTGATGAGCTCTCAATCCAGGATATCATGTAATCCATAGAACAATCTAGAAATATCCTTGGGGACTCAGGGTTTCACATGATTCAGAATTTGTATGAATATGAAGGCAACGCATCAGTAGCAGAACTGTTGACACAAACGGAGCCAACAATGCCATCAGAGAGAGACACTGCAGATGGAATGTTTGCTCTGGAGCTTGGAGACCCTCTTCTGCCCTTTCTACATTTCCCAGATGTGGTGAGAAATCCTAGTGTACAAACAGCATCTGCATCACTGTTTCTAGATAAGAGGGGATTGGTTCAATGTAGTAAAAGCAGTGGTCATTGGGTTTTCTTTTTCCATCTTTAACAATTCTTGACTATCTTTTCCATTAGTTCTCTTCCCCCATGGCTTAGCTCAAGTGGGGGAATGTTCCAGCCTTCCCTCTTCAAAGGTTAATAGCTTCTGATGTTTGGCATTTGCTTTTCAGCAACGTAGACAGGAATTGAACTTTTCTTTTGTGGTGTGATTTGTAAGCTGCTGGTTTAGGGCCTTTCTGCCTTAAGTCTGGACATCCTAGTGGAGAATAAGCCCAAAAATTACAAAAAAAAAAAAAAAAGACACTCAAATGCTGTGCCAATTACCTTGCAGCCAGCTCCAGGGTGGAGTTGCCTTGAAGTTCTCTGGCACGGAGATCATAGTTCCTTTGGACTACTTAGTGGTATTCTCCAGGGAGAGGGACGAAGGCCTTGCTCTAAGGAAAATGTCCAGAATAAATCCACCACCACCTTTTGTCTACTAAGGAACGGTGAAAAACTGCATTGCTTGCCTACATAAATGGTGCATGTCTCATTTTCTCGCTTTAGCATTTAGCACGCATTATAGTGATTCAGTCATTGTTCTAAACCATTATCCATTTTCTGTTGTAGATCATAAACAGCAACACAGTTTAAAGAGTAATTTTAGTTCTTTTCTAACTTTCTGCAAATGAAAAGCTGTAGCCATCTTAATAAAAAATACCAGTTTTTAAAACCTGATACATTTTAAAAATCATTCTAAATCTAACTTTAAAAACTATGCAGAGAGATGGTGAGGGGGGAGGGGCTTGGGGAAACAGAGGCTCTGAGCAAATGGGGGAGTGGGCAGCCCAGGTGTTTTTTAGTTTCCAGGTACACAATGCAGAATTGTAGTGGGAAGGATGTCTGAGGTCAGGCTCCATGGAGCTCTCTATTTTCAGTGATGTCAAAAATGATTCATTATCATTGGAAAATGAAAACTGAAGGTAGAAAGTTCTAGTATCGTCGTGGTCATGGGAGGTCAGGTTCTCCTCCTAATGGAGTCAAATATTCTAAACAATCAGCAATAGTCCAGTGCTTTTTGACTTCTAGAAGCACAGCATTGAATCAGTAATGATGCTTTGTTCTCATTATTCATTCTCTTCATTCTCATCACTTATTACTTGGTTTGCTTCTGTTTACCACCTTACATGTGTATTATTTTGATAATATTGTAAGTACCCACATCCAAAACAAGAGGTAGCTCTGTTCTCTGACAGCTATCCTTGACACACTCATTGCCTGTCTTCCTCCACTTGGTTAACTACTAGCTCAATTCTGCACTCATCATCCCTTGCTTTCTTAATAGAATGTTTTGACATCTATACACATCTGAAAAACTAAATTTTAAAAGTGCTTTGCTGCTTTTAACTTTTTAGAAAGGATGTTAGTTTGTATAGAGTATCATGGAATGTCATAAATGTAGTATTTATTATATTGCTGAGATTTATCTATATAGTTACCTTATAGTTTATTCAGTGTTTTTTTTTAAACTGAGGTCACATTGACATGCAAGTAATGCAAAATTTCAACAAGAAAAATGTATAAAAAGTGAAGAGTTTAGTGAGTTTTGACATTTGTAGACACCCATACAACTAACTCTCCATCAAGATACAGAGCAATGCTACCAGTCCTAGCAAGTTCCCTGACTTTCTTTTAATACACAATCCTCTTATGCAACCACTGATGTGACTTATGCCACCACTGCTTACTTGGGTTGTCCAATCATGAATTTCCTATGAATGAAATATCTAGTATGCACTCTTCTGTGGCTAGCCTTTCACTCAACATAATAATTATTCATGACATTTTATATGTTGGTGGTTCATTCTTTTATCATTTTAATATCAGTTGTATTAATATACAGCAATTTGTCCTCTACTATTTATAGACATTTGGATTGTTTCTAGTTGTTATTTATTAATATAAAGCTTCCATGAATATTAAAAAAGTTAAAAACCAAAGCAGTCATCTTCATATAACACAATGAGGTAAAAATTAAACTTTAATTTTTTATTAAGGAAGTGATGTTTTCATTGTGAAAAAATAACTTCCAATGATACATTTAGGCAAATATAAAGAGAAAACATTGAATCTCTTCATAAACAGAAATAAATAGAAATGTTATGGTGCAAATTCTTTCCCCCTTTCTCCTACAGAGTTATGTGGTTTAAAAATAGAATTAGGTCATGTCTACATGCAGGCTGTCTGCTTTTTAAAATTAATTAATAAAAAGAGTATGACATATGTATATGTGTGTGTTTATATGTGTATGTGTATGTGTGTGTGTTGGACTGTCCCTTCATCCAGGAAGAAAGAAAGAACTGCCCATTTAAGGCAAAACAACTGACTTGCAGATTGCTTTCCCAGCAGATGGTGATGTCACAGCTGGAATACTATCAGAGACATTCAGAATTGTAACGTTATTTTGAAATGTCAGATTTCAATAATGCAGCTGCTTGTAACAGGGCCACAGGAATGCAGGGAAAGAGATTTTCACACAAATACAAGATTTCTCTGTATATCTTATCATTATACTAAGCTTACTGTTTATATAATGGTCCATACTAGGCATCTGTATATTCTGAAAATTACTGTTTACCAAATGTGGAAATACATCCAAATTGTATTATGCATTCTCTTGTTTGCTAACAACACTTGTATGCTTGAGAGCCTTATCCAACACCTAGAATTTAAAATATATTCTTGCCATTTTTGTTATATCTTACTTAGATTCTTGGCAGCTATAACCGAGGAAATTTAAGTGCTGAAAAATTTGTGGAGGAAATAAAATCAATTGCAAGTGAACCCACTGAAAAGCATTTTTTCAACGTCTCTGATGAATTGGCCCTAGTCACCATTGTTAAAGCTCTAGGAGAAAGAATATTTGCCTTAGAAGGTATGGCTGTTTTTCTTACTCCTGACTATTCTTGCTTTAATTCAGACTCAAGGTAATGGGTGTTTGATGTTTATTCCTAGCACGCTGCAAATGCATTTTCACTGTGTACAGTAGCCAGCCTGGAACAGTTCCCTTTTAGAAAAGTGTGTCATTGAAAGGGCTGTTTCACACAGCACTGTGTCTGCTGGCAGCTCTCTTTGTGAGCACATCGCAGTGCTCCCGTGAGTGGTGAGAGTGGATGAAGACAATGGTGGGGCAGACATTCAAGAACAAAAAGGTTTCCATGTGCTTTCTTCCTTTTCTATGTGCAGCTTTACACTGTGGAGACCCTAGCTCAAGTTTTTTTTCTTTTTTCTTTTTTCATTGTTTCTGTGCTTCATTTGGCATTGCTCTGGAAGTGTTCCTACGCATTAGCTTCTTTATTCATTTATTTTCTCTGTAGTTTTACTCCTTGCCCATTTTAAAAGTCTACATGGAGTTCTACATCAAATCCTATGGAAGTGAAACTTCCATTCACTGTATTTTTCTAAATCATGTTACTTCTTTGGAGATTTCTCTTTGATTTTTCAGTGATGACTGGCTATTGATGATAAGGAGCCCTGAACTAGATCTTTCCTGGCAAAAGATCTTCAAAACTGTTATGCCATGCCAGCTGGTAAAGTCTCTTTCTTCATGTTTTTTGTTGATCCAGAGGCTCAAAGAACATCCCCTTTTCTCCAACTTGGAGAAGAAACCACCAGAGAATTGTTTTTACCTTTATCCTGCATTCAAGTCACATTGATTCTGGCCTTGAGAGAACAGGCTGAAAGATTGTTGTTTCCGTATCTTGAAAATAAAAATGAAACAGCACCATCTCAGTCTCCCTGATGTGACTTGACAGTGGAAAACAGATAGATGAAATGGGAATGCAAGGCTCAAAAAAAAAAAAAAAAGGGCAATTTTGACTGAGTACCAATAGGCTAGGGAAATGCAGAAAACTGACTACCAGAATACTGAAAGGCATAGAAAATAAAGAAACTAATTTTAAAGTAATGGCTTCCAAAATTTTTTTTGAGGAGCAGGCATTGTCGCACAGTGGATTAAGCCACGTCTGGGACATCCGTATCCTATATCAGAGTGTCCATTCAAGTTTGGTTACTCCACTTCTGATCCAACTTTCTGCTAATGTACTGGGAGGTAGCGATGGTGACCCAAGTTCTTGGGTTCCTGTCACGTACATGGGAGATCCATATGAAGTTTATGGCTCTTGGCTTCAGCCTGGTACAACTCCAGCTGCTTTGGGCTTCTGGGGAGTGAACTCATGCTTGGAGGACCTCTCTTTCCCTCTCTTTCTCCTTTTTTCTCCCTCTTTTTTCTTCTTTCCTTTCCATCCTTCTTCCCTCCATCCCTGTTACTCTGCCATTCAAAGAAATAGAATATATTTTTAATGACCCATATAATCAATACATTTTGTTAAATGACCCAGGGTACACACATATTTATATATAAAAATGAAGGGTTTGCCGGCGCTGTGGCTCACTAGGCTAATCCTCCGCCTTGCGGCGCCAGCACACCGGGTTCTAGTCCCGGTCGGGGCGCCGGATTCTGTCCTGGTTGCCCCTCTTCCAGGCCAGCTCTCTGTTGTGGCCCGGGAGTGCAGTGGAGGATGGCCCAAGTGCTTGGGCCCTGCACCCCATGGGAGACCAGGAGAAGCACCTGGCTCCTGCCATCGGATCAGTGTGATGCGTCAGCTGCAGTGTGACAGCCGCGGTGGCCATTGGAGGGTGAACCAACGGCAAAGGAAGACCTTTCTCTTTCTGTCTCTCTCTCTCTCTCACTGTCCACTCTGCCTATCAAAAATAAAAAAAAAAATGAAGGTTTTACAGAATAACTCTTACTTGCAATGTACAGTTGCGAGATTCTCATCTATTCTATTCTACTCTATTCTCTTTCAGTGAAAAAGGTGTTGGCTATACTTGACCTTGTTGATTTCATGACATGATTGCAATCAGTGCTTAGAAAGTTTGTTTTAGAGATGATGAGGATCAACAGCCACCCAGACTGAACCGTTCTGGCTCCCTTTTGACCTGGCTCCTTATACCCTGTATCATTAGAGCACGCTGGTCGTTTATTTAAGTCACATACTTCTGAAGAAATATTCTTTAAAGTGTTAATCTACAATTGTGCATTAACCTGTAATAGAAGAGGAGACAAGTTGTAACAGGGACATGCACTGGAAAACATGCTTGAATAAACCAAAATGTAGCTAAACTTTAAAGCACTGGGCTAACACCCGGAAGATTTCAAAACAGCTGCCCTGTGTTCTGTGTACAAGTCATTTTTAGGTGCCTTTTCTCTTTCAATAGCTATTACAGTGTCATTTACCAGTAGGCAAGACCATGAGCTTGCCTGACATTATGAAAAAGTAATTATGCAATGTTAGTTTTTAATAACAAAAGTATTATAAGAGACATCAGAATAACTGTGTTCAGAGCCCAGTTCCACTGCCCCAGATTTCAGATTCCTAGTAAGGCAGACCCAGGGAGGCAGCAGTGATGGCTCTAGTAGGTGGATTTTTATCTTTCACATGGGAGACCTGGATTGAGTTCCCAGCTCCTGCCTTCTGCGCTGCCCAGTCTCATCCATTGTGGGCATCTGGCAAGTGAACCAACAGATAGGAGCTCTGTCTGTATCTGTCCCCCTTTCTCTGTCCTTTTGCCTCTCAAATAAACAATTTTTAAAATAAATAAAAATTGCTTAGTTACATTGGATAAACACAGTACAGTGTCATTTATAAATTTTGTCTAAAGTAACTAAGTATAACCTAAGACTGGCTGAAATGAAGTCTACATCACTTGTGACAGGAAGGAGGTGCAATTTTCCTGTAATGCCTTTTCACATTGTTTCTAACCTAACTACTCTGTGGATTAAAGGTTACACACTGAAGTGCCCACACACTCCAAAAAGTCCATATCTTTCACAAGAAAATTTTTATAAGGAACTGCACATGTTAAAAATATCTTGCATGTCTTTGTTGCTGCACTATCAAGGCTAACCAAAAGTACTGTTTTGACTAGATTACTTCTTATTTTTTTAATGATGAGATCAGAAAGACTTTCTTACATGTTACTTGGGAAATCTCCATTTCCTATGACCATTATCTATAGAATGTAAATAGCTGCAATTGTAACACATTATCCTAGTGCCACCTAGTGAGGTAAGCATGCCAGTCATTTGTCTAATAAAATCAGAAAGTGGTCTAAGATCCCCTTTTCCCATCAAGCATTGGGAGAAATGCAGAAATCCCTAATGGGAGGCTCTCCAGTAGTTATTATAGTTGTCTCACTTCCTACAAATGATCCAAGGAGAAGCTGATAGCAAGAAGCCTGGAGGCACACGATGGGCTGTTCCCACGATGCCAGCAGGACAGCTTCCTTCTCTGTGTTCTTAGTCAAAGGCAGAACAGTAGCAAGACAGGTGCTGGAAGTACACAGCTTTCTGCTCCTGCATTACTATTGGTCTTGAAAGGATGAATGGGAAAGCACTGAGAAGTATTGTGGACTTACAATACATGCTTAAATTAAAGTGCATATCAGTTATTTAAATTAGAAGTGATTTGTACAAGAGATTAAAATGATGTCTTTGAATTCGATTGGTTGCCCCATTTAATCTATGATGTATTTGTTCACAATTTTAGGCTGGTAGATAACTAGTAAATAAGTTTAATTTCACAAATGTGATTATTCTCATGCCTCAATGAAAGAACAGGCTGACTTTGTTAAAATTATGTGCTATTTTTAACTTTATCTTCAAGGCCAAATAAATCAGTAACTCCCTATTGGAAGCAAGTAAATCAACATTCCCTCGGTTCCCTCAGGAAATTGTGGGTTTGGGTTCACGAATATTTTGAGAATAGTTTGAGAACTGCACACTTCCAAAGACTGCTCTGGATTAACTCTCTATTTCAGTAAAGAGTTTCAAAATGGGTAAAGGATCTTTAAGAAATATGCAATTAAATGGCTTGAGAACTGGAACCCTGTCAAAAAGTCCTCTCTGATCTGTGTATGATACCCAAAGCCAGCATTAGAATAAACAAAAACTAGAATCCTAAATCATCTTCAAAAATGGATTTCTGAGCGGTCCATGCCCAGAATATGGGTGGGACTGCAGAGTTGAGAAACATTATATGAATGGAAGTTTTTCAGCTCTGTAAAGCATCGAGAACATTTAGCCTAACGTTTCAGCAGGGTTTCCAGGGAGTGAGGTTGAGACAGAGGTTTCCTAGTATAGTGGGTTCTACTTTTAACCACGTGGATCCATGGTACCAAGGGATGCACAGCATGCTGCTATATAAGAATGGAGATTTCTGGACTTTAGAAAGGATGGGGAAATTAATGAGCAAGAATCCAAGAGAGGACCCTTTCACTAGCCTCTGTCTTCTACTCAGCCCTACTTAGGAATTTAGGCCCAAGAAATATATGGCTGAAAATGGCCTAAGATGGTAAAAGTTCTGTTTGGCAAGACCACAGGCTCTACCAGATCGCTGTGTGTTTCCTGTGAGTCAGCAGTCCACTAAAAGTCATTGTTAGTTGTTTACATTGGTATTTTCCTATGTTATAGCTACAGCTGACCAGTCAGCAGCCTCATTTGAAATGGAAATGTCTCAAACTGGCTTCAGTGCTCATTATTCACAGGTATGTGGTTAAAAAAATGAAAAATCTTTTTGGCAAGATTTTCCCACTGTAAAACCATTGCTCAGCCATAGGTTGGATTCATAGCTTGAACAATTATGCAGAACATGATGACATTTAGTAATCCAAACAGAAATGGTATTTCGCAAGCTTCTTACTAGGAAAATGTACTGTTTCAAGCATCTTACCACATTACACTAATATTTGTGAATCACACAGGTTTAACTCTGCTGTATGTTATGATGTGGTTGGCTCAATGAAATACTTAATATATTAGCTAAATATATAGGATATATCTTTTCTCTAGTGTCAGGGTATTCAAGGATCTTGCTAGAATTCCATATTCAAAGAGCTGAGTTCCTGGCAGCCAGAATAAAGCCAAAAGGCAAGATTCGAAAATATTATCATTTGTAATTGATGCAAGAAAAAGTGTCATGGTCCTTGCAAAGAAATATTGGCTTTTCAACATGCAGTTACACAGCATAAATTTGGGGAAGTTACTTACTGTGCCTCAAATTCTTTTTCTGTAAAGTGAGGATGGTAATAATGACATCCAGCCCTTAGGGTTAATATGAGGATTACAAGAGTTAATAGATGTAACACACTTTAAAAAGTACCTGTCATATTATTGCTGTATAAATGTTTGCTGTAACTATGTTTATTAAATATCATGGTTTTCTCTATTTGTTTATAAGGACTGGGTTATGCTTGGAGCAGTAGGAGCCTTTGATTGGAATGGAACAGTTGTTATGCAGAAAGCTAATAAAATGATAATCCCTGAAAATACAACGTTTAAAGTGGAGTCTACTGAAAAGAATGAACCTCTTGCTTCTTATTTAGGTAAGATTTGGATGTAATTGGTGGAAGGCTTTTTAAAGTCTTTTGATGTTTAGCATTATTTGCTTATATTTCTATAGGCTCACAACATGTAACAAAATAATTTCAAACTGTGATGTATTTTATAGGACCACTGAGCAGCCTTAGCAGAACATGGAGGTCATTCTTAATCAGTAGGGCTATCTCATGCAAGCTATGAGCAAGGCCAGTGCCTTTGCTTTCCAAGGTCGCCCTATGTCTGGTATTCACGTTAACTTTAAGATCTGTGGAGCTGGGGCGAGAAATCAGAGTACAAACAGAGCCTTCACCTTACTTATATCCTGAAGGTTTGACTCTCATATTCTCTTAAACATCCTCTCTTATTAATTATTTGGGGATGAATTTTAGAAAAGAAATTTTGAGTTGTTTTGTCATATAGCTTCTTTAATAACTCTATTCACCATCAGACAAATAAGTCTTCATTCCAGGGATATAGTGTCATCTTGTTGTCAAAAGCTTGCCAGGAATAAGGAGGTATGTGTCTGGTGCCACCTTACTGGGGATCCCTACTAGCCTGGGAGCCGCTAGGGGATGCCAAGGGACTCTCTCAATACTAGAGCATATCTCAGTGTACAGTTTGAAAGGCCTGGAATGGAAAGGCCCTTCAAAGTGTGGTTTCCTAACTCTTCATCACTCAATGAAATATAATTGAGTTCCCCTTTTGACCCACACAGTGTTCTTGGCACTGCGTATGCAGTAGTAAAGAAAGCAAACGCTTTGGCCTTGAAGTGTTCACATTTGGCTTGCTAGCATCCTTTCTGGGATCTTTCTGACCTGGAAGCAAGTGTCTTCCTCTCTCCAAGTTTCTTCCTATTTTTCAAGGAAGACGTATGGTAGCTCCATAAGTCTCCTTATTCAAAGACGCTTATTAAAGCTGTAAAGGCAGCAGGACTTAAGGAGAAGAATAAGTTGTAAGATTTTAGTTAATGAAGCAGATCAATTCCTGCATTGATGGAACTTACTTTGTCAGATGAGAGACAATAATGAAACAATCTGTTATTTTAAGTGTGATGTGTCTTATGGCATAGAAAGCCTACAAAGGTAGAAAGAGGTCAGATTACCTTTTTTTAAAAGATTTATTTATTTATTTGAAAGGCAGAGGCAGAGAGAGAGAGAGCTCTTCCATCTGCCGTTTCACTCCCCAAAAGGCCACAATGGCCGGAGCTGGGCCAATCTGAAGCCAGGAGCCAGGAGTTTCTTCCGGGTCTCCCACGTGGATGCAGGGGCTCAAGGACTTGGGCCATCCTTCTGCTGCCTTTCCAGGTGCATTAGCAAGTGCCTTTAGCACCTGCCTTTCCAGGTGGATTGCAAGTGGGGCAGCCAGGACTTGAATTGGTGCCCATATGGGATGCCAGCGTGGCAGGTGGCGGCTTAACCCACCGTGCCACAGCGCTGGGCCCTAGATTATCTTCCTAGAGGTCTTCATGCTTTAAGATTCTATGACACTATTTCATGTGAATACTGTGGAATTAAGAAACAGTTTAACCTGAGCCTTCTTTCTATCCTATAAATAATAATTATAGAATATTTACCCTCATGCTGAGGATCATCTAAAAACTCATGAAAAAAGTGTGTGTTTCTTTTAATCCTGTTTTTCCATTAACTTTTGAAAGTATATAATGGATGGCATGTGAATTAGTATAGCTCCTCATGAAAGGCATTTGACAATGTGTTTATAGAGCCCTGTTCACACATTGATCCATATATTTTATTTCCTAAAGAAAAAATTTCCAATATATAGCACTTCCATAGGAGCAGTGATTTTCATTGTATTGGAGGAAATGGTATCATTCTAAATGTCCAGAAATACAGGGACATTTGGGGCCGCTGTTTGGCACAGTGGTTAAGTTGCTGTTCGGAATGCTGTATCCCTATCAGATCCCCTGAATTCAAATCCCAGCATCACTAGCCAAGCCCCAGCTGTTTGGACAGTGAACCAACAGTGAACATTTGGACAGTGAACTAGCAGATGAAAGAGCTCTGTCTGCTTCTGCCTTTCAAATAAGCAAATTTTTTTTTTAAAAAAAGTACTAATGGCTAAGTAAGTGGTAGATACACTTAATAGAACATTACACATCCATAAAAATAAAAACTAAAAAGCTTCTGATCCTGTGATACCAAAGACTTGAAGTGATTGTGACACCAGCTATGCAGGTAGGGATGGCTCTGAGATCATGAAGACGGATGGGTTTGTTTTTCTGACTGTGTCCCTGACTGTGTCTTTAAGTAAATCACATCACAAAGATTCAATTTGCTCATTTCTAAAAGAAAAATAATTATATTGCATATACCATTATAAAATTAAAAGAAAAATAAGAAGGAATGAGGGTAAGAGGAAGGAAGGGATGGAGATAGGGAAGGAAGGGTGGGAAGTATTATTATGCTCTTAAAACTGTGTATATAAAATACATGAAATTTGTTCTCTTTTTATAAATACTTTTTTAAATTAAATAATGACTCTAAGGTGATTAGTACTGTGCTTGACAGATAGTTCACACACAATAGATGCTGCTTATTATTGCATTATTATGGAATGTTATATAATAAACATTCCTCTTATTAGTATTAAGAAAGACAGAATAAGGACCTACAAAGATGTCCATATCCTAATTCCTGGAACCATGAATATTTTACATTCCATGGTAAAAGGAACTTGCAGATGTGATTAAGGAAATGATCTTGAGCTGGGAAGGTGACCCTGGGATCTCTGCCAGGACGCTATGTGATCAAGTCTCCTTACGATTAGAGACCTCTCCTGGATGCAGAGAGAGAAAGAGAACTTTAGAAACTAAAGATGCTAAGAGATACAAGGTTGTTTTAAAGAAGGTGCCAGGGACAAGTCAAGGAAGGTAGGTGGTGCCTAGAAGCTACGAAGGGCAAAGAAATGATGTCTCCTCCATAGCCTCTAGTAAGGAACATGGTCTGGCCAGCATTGTGATGTTAGCTCAAGGAAACCTGACTTGTAAGTTAATAAACTTGGAATATTTTAAGCCACCAGGTTGGTTTTGTGATAACAGTCTTAGGAAGCTAATACAGGTGTATTACACATAATAATAAGAAGAACTGATATTACTGCTGCTAATGAGTATTGAGAATGCATAATTTTAGAAACATTCACATCTGGAAACTTGTATGTAACATGGTCTCCATTCTTAGGAAATTCACACATTGTAATAAATAATATTGCACCATTTCTTGGTACTCTGAGTTATCTTAAATTATTAAATTCATTAAAAGCAAGTGAATTCTTAGACACCAAATCAGTTATTTTCAAAAAAAAAAAAAACACTTCAGTTAATTGTTGCTTGGATCAGACTTAGGGAATTCATTTAAAATATCATTGTGAGGAAGGAAAAGAACCTTCCTTCCTAACCACAGCATTTATAATCTCTGACTCCTCTCTATCCAGAAAAGGAAATTTTGAGGTATGTTATCTGCAGTGTGCTGAGAAAATATTTCTGTTTCAGAAATCATTTCATCATCTTAGTCACAACTTAGAGATTAAAACATTTTGCCAACATAATGTCTCATATAAGTAAAATTTCTTTCAAAATAGAATAGCATATGAAAAACATGAGGGGGATAGCCTGTTTTTCTCTTAGTTTCCCAAATATTATTCTAAAACTGAAATGAGGCTTTCAAAGTTGTTTCCTGGTAGACATTACAAATTAAGAAAGTTGAATGCGATGTCCTGAAATTTGTGTGGATTGTAAATTACATGACAATGGAGAATCTTATGAAGAAAACAAAGAGGAAGATGCTCTGTTTTTAAAATCTTGTACTAAGCAATAATGATCAGGAAGAAAGAAAAGCTGAAGCCTTTGAATATCTCTCTCAGCACATGGTCATGCATCCATCTTTCTACAAGCAGTAAATTACGGGATGCCAGTAAGCACTTCACCAGCGAGTCTGATGGAGAGAACCCAATGGAGATTGTGCTCTGCCACCCGCAGTTTGCTGGTTTGTGATCTTGCTGGACAGATTGCAAAGGAAAAGCAAACATGCAATGCAGAGGCAGGGAATCAAGACAGATCACACACGTTTCCCATGACCTCACATCTTCTCATACTTTCTCCAAGAAGCAAATCACAAGAGCTGATAGGATTGTTCAGAAATCCATGCAAAAGGCTCTGCCATTCCTTTTGCTTTCATCTCCACCTTGTACTTTTCTATTCAAGAACCAATATTAGTTTCATGTTTATAACTATTTTCCTTTCATTAAAACTGGACTTTATTTGGCTGTAATTGTCGCTCTTTCTTTATTGTCTGTAAACACCCAAGCCAGGGAGGGTGTTTTGTGCAATGGTTAAAATGTTCCTTGGGATGGCCACATCCCATATTGGAGGGCCTGGGTTCAAGTCCCAGTTCCATTCTGATTCCAGCATTCCTGTAAATGAACATCCTGGGAAGCATCGGGTGATGGCTCAAATAATTGGGTGCCTCTCTCACACATGTGAGAGACCCAGATTGAGTTCCAGGCTCCTAGGTTCACCTGACCCAGTCCCAGCTGTTTTCAGGCATTTGGGAAATGAACCAGTAAATGAAATCTCCATCTCCCTCTCCCTCTCCCGCTCTCCCTCTCCCTCTCCCCCTCTCCCCTCTCCCCCCTCCCCTCCCCCTCTCCCTGTCTCCCTCTCTCCCTCTCTCTTTCCCCCTCTCTCCCTCTCCCCCTCTCCCTCTCTCCCCCTCTCCCTCTCCCTAAGCGAAAAACAAAAACAGCAAAAAACCACTGAACCTCTAATGAGTAACTCTTTCTGGAAATCATGTGATGATTCTAGATAATATTCCAATGCAGATAATTAAAATGAATTAAATAATCACACAACTCCACGCCTAAATATTTTGAATGTATGGTTTAAAAGAGTGTTAATTTACATTCACAAATCTGATAACTTCAAAAACCAGAATAACTTGTGCATACTAACACTCTCATCCTGTTCCTTTCATTATTTCTCAACAGAGTGGCCTGAAATAAAACAGCTTTTGTTTTTGCACATTCTTCTTTTCCACTTTCTGCATGTGTAAACATGACCCAAAAGTTTTTCTTTTTTAAGCCATATTGTGGTTGATAATATAAAAATAGAACACATTACATGTTTGAGAAAGAATATTTTACATTCCCTTATCTATAAAAATGTTAAAGGAGAATGAAGAAATGAGAATGTGAGGAAACTATAAGTGTAATTTGCCTAGAAATTGTGTTTCTTTAGCACTTAAAAGAATAAGCATGTTTTTCTATAAAAACTTATGTTCCTTTTTAAAAATTTTGAAGGAAAATGGAACTACTACCTTATAGTAAAATAATCAGTAAATGAGTGAAAAGTCTGATCTTTGTCTCAGTAAGAAATGCTGTTCTGTGGCATTTCAAAAAATAATTTCCCTTCTCCATTGATGAACAGCTCTGGATATTAGGATATTTCTTCTTCTTGTAGAGTTAAAATCTGCTGTGGTAATTTTCATCCACTGATTTAAGTCTATTCTTAAGGATGAAAAAAATACATCTAATTCTTCACTCGATAATAATAATCTGCCTTATAGACACAATTAAAGCGCTTCCCATAATTGGCCAGAAGTGATCTCCAGAAGTGCTTAGTTGATCAGTCAAACCAGAAAAATGCACAAAACCACGCAGATCAGTAAGTTCAAATCTTACTCACGTTACGAACATCCATGAAGCTACTCAGGGTATCAAGGGTAATGTGTAGCCAAAAATCCACCAAGTACCTGAAAGGTGACTTTATGAAAGCAATGTGTGCCATTCTGTTCTTAGAATGGTACAGTTGGCAGGTGTCCCCAAGGCTAACCAGTGGGGACTTGGACAAGGGCTTGATGACCCAAGAGGAATGCTGGAATTTTGCTGCAGAGACTAGTGCCAAATGCACAAGTTCATTTGTAGAGTCTCTCCTCATTGAGAACACGCAGGTGAAGAAGGTGCCCAAGCAGCACACATCTGGAGCTCATAGTTCTATTAACCCACATGTCAGCTCTGCTTGCCACATTGACGCGATCCTCACTGAAACAGCACAAATCAGTCCTCAACCAGAAGAGATTGCACAGAAGAAAAAGATATCCCCAAAGAAACCGGAGAAAGAAAAACTTAAGACCCAGTAATAAACCCAACATAAAAATCCATGCAAAAGAAGAGTAAAATCAGGTCAAGGGTGAAAAATTTTAAAGAGCATGAAAGCTTGTTTACAAAGAGCAAGGATTAGACATGAAAACTATTATTAAATATGAAAACTGTTTGGAGCTACTACTAACCAAATGAAAATCACTACAATGTACAGATGTTAGATAATGTTTAACTCCTGTTAAAAACAACCACAGGTTTAAATAATCGTAATAATGCACCATTCCTGGGAGAGTTGGTGAAGTTAGTCCTCTCTCACATAGCTGTCCATAGAATAAATTAGTACAAATGTTTTGGAAATAATTTGCTGAACATTGTAAGAAACATTAAAAACTTAGTCTGGTAACTGATTCCTTGAAATTTACTGTCAAAAAATGCGGAAGAAAAACATTAAATGCACAAGGTTGCTATGCAGGTTTAATTATACTAAAAAATCCTTAAGAAACACCTAAATTACAGTATTTCACCAGGGAATGGTTTGTTGTACAAATGCAATACTTTTGTGCTTTCACTCAGAGAAATAATCTTCGACAATTTAAAATTACAATTTTAAAACCCAGTAACACAGAAAAGGGTAACATATTCTGTAATCCTAGCTCTATAAAATTATTAATTTCCATAGCATAGATACACATCTAGGTGAAATACACTTGACTTATGACAAAGTGGTAAATTGGGATTGTGGGCGATTTTTGTGCATTTTCATTTTCTTTGATTGCTGTTATACCATTTGTGTCTTTGAACAGTGAAAAACTGAAGTTAGAGAGAACACCCTTTCAGAACAAAGCAGTTGTGGTGGATAATCAAAGGAGACATTAAAAGCTTCTACCAAAACAAATTCTTTTTTTGTGTTAAAAAACTATTCACAAAAATTCATATAAAAAGTGGTTCCCCAATCATTTAAAATGATTCTTAATTTATGACATGCAGACTTTAAGGTGCCAGGTAGTATATCTCGTATATCTTTTGTTAGGTTATACAGTGAACTCCGCCACTGTATCTGGAGACGTGCTTTATATTGCTGGACAGCCTCGGTACAACCATACAGGCCAGGTTGTCATCTACAGGATGGAAGGTGCTGACATCAAGATTCTCCAGACACTCAGAGGAGAACAGGTAAACTTGAAAAATGCTGTTTTAAATTAATCTCTTCATACTGTATGTATATTAATTGTCTACTATTGCAATCTTTTTAAAAAGCAGTTCAATATCAACTGTGAACAAAGCTCCAAATCAGGTTCTTTGAATGGATATAGAGTATCTGCATCTTTGACACCATAAACCTTTCACTTCGGTAAGGTAGAGTTTACATGTGCTGATCATAGATGCAGATACAGATGTCTAAGAAAAGAGACCTAAGGAAGGAAGGTCTAAAACATTAAAAAGCATAAAAGTGTCAGTGGCACAGACAGTATATTCTCAAGGTAGAAAGATTGTTTTAAGCTAGGATTGGTTAGTGCAGGAAGTCTTAATACAACCTAAACGCCGTGTCTCTATCAGAGATTATTGTTACTACCATTAATGTTACTTAGCAATACAGTTGAACCAACCCTTTGCTCACCAGATTCCTAGAAGGACAGTTAGAGTAACCAAAGGCCAGATTCTCATATGCTAGGTAAAAAGGCCTTATTATCTCTTTGTTCACATTAACACTTGGAAAAGTTATCAACAACAAAAGCAAGGCTAATGCTGTAGATCAGGGATGAGGAAAGGAAACCTAAAAATGACATGCCAACAATACAGAGAAGGAAGTGACAGGACGAAACAAGAAGGAACTGACAAGAGTAAAATGAAGCATTTTCAGTGACATCTTTGGTGTAGTATCACTCTTTTAATTGTCTCCGAGACAGGAAATATAAAATTTTGAGAAATTACTCAGGAAAGTTGAGGAAGAATGTCTTGAATGATTTTAATCATTAACGATTTCCATTAAAAGCTTGGGGATCTGAGGGAAAAGTGCTTCATTGATTACAGCATCAACAGCTCAAGTAGTTGAGGTAGTTTTTAAAATGGGATTTAGTTTTTAGAAGCTTTTCCTATAACAGGAAGCACAAGTTCAAATGCTTGCAGGTGCCAGGTGGGTGAAGAAAGCTGCCTGGCACAAGGCCCTAGGAAGTGGCAGGAACGATGGCCCTAGGCAGCTGGAGGGCTCCCACTCAGCTCCAGACCGCCATCGCCATGTGGGAACCTAAGCCGAGTGTAGCCAGGGGTTACCCTTTAATTATGTTTGTAGGTAATTCATCTTCTTAAAAAACCCTTTAAACCCTCAGAATTCTGTGGGAAACGTGCATTCACAAGTCATCAAAACTATGTCCAAAAGTTCATCTCACCCTGTCTAGATTCTTAGGCAGTATCTATTGAAGGAGAACCGGAGACTTGAGCAGGAGAACAGAATGAAATTTGCAATATGCAGTAGTTAAAAGATTTGGGAAAGGTTTGGCCATCTAGGGTAAGAGAATGCAAAGAAAATTACCTGTCTGAGCTGCAGAAAAAGCCCAGGGGATGGGAAGAGGGAAGAAGCTAGCAAAAATGCAAAACAAAGGATTGCGATAAAAAGGCAGAATGAGAGCAAAATTAAATCATATAGGCCAATTCCAGAAGTTTCAATGTTTGAATTATTCAGAGCATCACGCGTTAAACATGAGTCAGTATTTGAAAAGCTTTTTCTAAGCATTTGGATAATGAAGTATACATTCCCTGCTTTTTCCTGAAACAGATTCCTGTGTTTAAAGAAAGAGAAGATACGTTGCAGCAAGGCAAAGGTGCCCCCTGCAAGCCTTCCCTATTTTTCTCTTTTCAGCGGCTGTTGGGAAAAGACTTAGCATTTTGTTAAGTAGACAATCTTCTAAGATCCACCAATATTCCAGGACAGTTCAACTCCATATAATGTGCTTGTTTCATATTTTCATAGCCCTGTGTTTAAACATATGTGAAGCCATTCCAGATTGCCTTCTACTCTTTATCTTGTTTTATCCTTAAAATGTTACTGGAATATTACTGAGCTGTGTTGTTGAGAAGGAACAGTTAGGGTGAAATCTAAAGAGGATCATTTTTGCTACTCTCGAGCTACAAAATTTTTAACAGCAGCTGATCCTCAAGGATGAACTGACTGGTATTCTGTAGCTTAAAGAACTGTCAGGTAACATCAGTTTCTGTATTCATTTATTTTACCAACTAAATCTCAGCGCTATTCCAGATTGATAGACCTAAGAGTAATTCTTGAGAATTTCTGATGTTCATTGGACTTTTTGTTTTGTTTTGTGCCCCAGATTGGTTCCTATTTTGGCAGTGTCTTAACAACAATTGACATTGATAAAGATTCCAATACTGACCTTCTTCTAGTCGGGGCCCCCATGTACATGGGAACAGAGAAGGAAGAACAAGGAAAAGTGTATGTGTATGCTATCAATCAGGTAATGGTATCTGAGTTGGGCAAAAATCCAGGAAAATCTCTTCTATTCCTTCATTTTTGAATAATGTGGTTCTAACTTTTCACTTGCTTTGAAATAATCAGTAAAGTTTCCAGGTCCTATATACCCCAAATGCAAACCACAGTAGGACTGGACTAGCCTAAGCCAGGAGCTGGGAACTGGATCCAGGTCTCCCACACAGGCGTCAGGAACCCACTTAGCACTGTTTCCCAGGGTCTGCACTGGCAAAAGCTGGAATCAGGAGATGGAATCAGAATCAGGAATCAAACCCAGGCATTCGGTTGTGGGACGCAGGCATCTGATTTGTTAAAGTAACACCCACTGACAGAAAGTTATGGTTTTGAACAGAATGAATTTTCTCCATGTTCTTGGGACAGTCAGGGGATGGAGTAATAGAGAGAAATTTATCAAATAAACCAAATATGGGATGAATTGAGAATTTAAAAGTTCATTGATTTGGTTTAAAAAGATGCAGAAAATGACGCTCTCAATTGCATTAAAAGGAGACTCACAAATCCTCAATATGTCCTCTTTCTGATGCTTCTGCAAGCTTTTCTTTGGAATTCCTAACACTGCTGTCAGACACACATTTTAACACATTTTATAAACTTTTCCATTAATGTACAAATGTTTTTTTAATGGCACTGCTTTAGTATGTATTTTTTTAAAAAAAACTACTTTGCTATAGTAATGATAGAAATCCATAATATCCTGTTTATCTTTCTTCCAGACGAGGTTTGAATATCAAATGAGCCTGGAACCTATTAAGCAGACTTGCTGCTCATCTCTGAAGCACAATTCATGCACAAAAGAAAACAAAAATGAGCCTTGTGGGGCTCGCTTTGGAACTGCTATTGCTGCTGTAAAAGACCTCAATCTTGATGGATTTAATGATGTCGTGATAGGAGCTCCACTGGAAGATGATCACGGGGGAGCTGTGTACATTTATCATGGAAGTGGGCAGACTATCAGGAAAGAGTACGCACAAGTAAGACTGTACACTATGGGTCCTTGCCCTTCAGTGATAGAGGGTTCAGTACCAGGCATTTCCTGACTGACTGTATGAATTCTTTACTTTCTTTCTTTCTGACTCTACTGAATAACTAGGTTTAATTCTCCTGTAAGTGTTCTCTATGAGAAATTACCTTATTTTTTATACTTTTATCTAGTTTCTTTTCTGTTGTTCTTTGGTATGGCTCTAGAATCTAAACTTTTGATGTGGTAAAAAAAAAAAAGCAAATATAATGAGACTATTCAACTTCTGCTATCTAAACAGGGAGGTACTATTTTCTGAATGGGAGAACAGTAATTATATGATTTAGCCAACAAAGGAGATGAGATTATTGTTTTTATATTCAGTGTATGTGTTGTTACAATAAAATTGCATTGAATTTATATTTATGAATTAAATTTGTATATTTTCATCAAATGAATTTGTTTCTGAAGTTTTATAATTTGCTCACTAGTAATTCATCTTGGAAAAAAATTTGAATGATTAAGTTTAACCTGCAGGGGACTTCTGTTGTTCTTGTTTTATATTTTATTGTCAGCTAACAGCTCTAATCCACAACTAACTTTTTCCTAAACCAGAAAAACATCAATTTCCAGAAGTGCTTAATCCACCATAAAAGCAGAAGAGTTTCAATATGTAATTCTCTATTTTTAAGTAGTCATACTTGGCTAGGCATTAACTTATAATAGAATTCGCTATTTTCTAGTTTATATAATATGAAAGAAAAAACATTAATTATTACTTTTTTACATTTATATGTTCTCCTTGATTCTGGTCAACAAAGTTCTCAAAAGCTATTCATGTTTTGCAAAGTTGTGCTTAATTTTTCATAAAGTCATTATGACATTAATAGGAAGCAAAATAAAGGGGTTTATTTCAGTAACACCACATCTATCCACTTGATAAATGATTTGTTTCTTTTAAAAATCTTCATGCTATTATTTACTTAACTAGAAACAGTCAGTACTAACCAGTGGGGCATGATGGAATCAGGAAATGCAGAAAGAATTTCTTTCTTGTGTTCTACCACTTTATTCCTTTAGTATTAATCCTGCAAGTTCAATGGAATGGCATTTTAAGTTAAAAAAGAAAGATATTTAGTCATTTATACATGGAATACTGGATAGTTACAAGCATTTTTTCTTTTTTGCAAAGTGGTGCTAAATCAAGACACAGCTTTAGACAACAATAACAAAAGAGAATGTTAGAGTTAAATTTGTTTAATTATGGGCAATATGCTTTCCCAAGGATTGGTGAGGGTGTGCTGACTTGTTTCCATGGGTACATAGGTACTCCATATGTATGGGATGATCCAAAATCAAACTGAATCATCAGAACCAGTGAGGCAAATATCTCCTGATGTGGTTGCTGAAAAAATACATGGAAATATTTCCCAATGAGACATGTACATTTAAACATGAAAAAATGTTTTGCTTTGATATGTCTTATTTAGCGCCTTATTTTGTTCTTCAAGTTAAAAAAGGGAAAGATCTCAAGTTTAGAGAGGATCTGTCAGTTTTGCCTCCTTATCACTGGGTTCCATTAAAACAGTTTCAGCTTGAACCAGTGCTAAGTCGAGAAGTGCACTGTCAAATATATTACGGGTAGTGACATGTGCAGATCAGACTTCCAGAACTCCACATTCACTTATGTCTTTTTAACATTGTACACACCTGTGAGTGGAGTTAAGTCTATTGGAATGTTGACTTGTGGAACAATTTTTGACAGATAATTAAAGAAGATTACAAGTTGAAAAAAAAATGTATGTGATGGAATGTGTTCCTTATACTCAGCTACAAAGCTTAGTGATCTCCAAACTGACAATCTTCCACTCCCCAACTTACTTAATATGTTTTCAAGATTTCCTCTACCTTTAAATATCTCTGTGTGGTAGGATTCAACAGGAAGTAGAAAACAGAGCCAATTCTCATGTTTCTATTAAGGATTAGATGAGATGACGTTATATAATTTCCCTCCTTCTCTGGTGTCAGTAACCCTGAAATCATTTTGTCTGTAGTATAAAAAGAACAATATCCATCGGGAATATCTTAAGTATTTCCTCTGACTCCATATGAGGAGTGTCTTGGGCAGGTTCCCAAAAGATCTTTTTTTGTTAAATAATCTAAATTCTCAGATTTATTTCAAACTGTTTTGAACAATCCCTTCTTACGTCCAACCCTTGATTGGGGTTTTCACAGCGTATTCCATCAGGTGGAGATGGCGAGACACTGAAGTTTTTTGGCCAGTCTATCCATGGGGAAATGGATTTGAATGGGGACGGTCTGACTGATGTGACCATCGGGGGCCTTGGTGGTGCTGCCCTCTTCTGGTATGTATTTTAAAAACATTCGGGTAATCAGATAACCGGAGTTATTTCTCACCAGAGCTTGGACTATGATTGGCGCTCTTGTCATACCACATATCTACTTCCTCATTCTGCTTCACTATGCAGACAAAAGTTATTCATTTGAGTAAACTAAGAAAGCCAATACATCTTAAGAAAAAGGAAGCCACATTTAAGGAACAAGTAGAATAAACTCTTAATTGAGTGTTATTATGTGCTTGACACTAAAATAAGAACTATGTGTTAAGGAAGGTGTAGAGGAGAAGGTATTGTAAGTGATGTGTATAAACAAGGAGATATCTCTAACTCTGAGTCACAAGTGCCTCTTCATTCATATCCCTAATGCTTACAGAGACACTTGTGCAGCATTGTCTGACTGCTGGTCAGGAAGAAACATCTTCAGGAGTATCTGCTCAGCCTTTAAAATGCCTTCACCCCCAAATTGCCTGAAATCTCACAGTTAATTTGAAAAATCAAGCCAATGGCCAAATATATACATTGATAATATTTTATTTGTTCAATAATTTATTAATAAAATATCTTATTAATCAATAACATTAATGACAATAGCTTTAACCAATTAAAATCTAATTTGAAAAAATGATTCTATTTAAAAAATACTTAAAATGCAAGAATCAACTTAATTTGCAGGATAATTTAAAAAATGTTACAAAAGTCAATAAGAAATATATAAAAAGAGGGGTCAGCAATGTGACATACTGGGTAAAGCACCACCTGCAGGGCTGGCATCCCATGTCAGCACCAGTTCAAGTCCTGGCTGTTCCACTTCTGATGCAGCTCCCTACTAATGCACCTAGAAAAGCAATGGAAGATGGCCCAAGTGCTTGTGCCCTTGCACCCACATGGGAGACCTGGAAGAAGCTCCTGGCTTCTTGCTTCCATTCAGCCCAGCTCCCACTGTTGCAGCCATTTGGGGAGTAAATCAGCAGATGGGAGATCTCTCTCTCTCGCTCTCTCTCTCTCTCTGTCTCTCTATCACTCTACCTTTCTCCCTCTTTGTCTGTGTCTCTGCCAGTCGAATAAAAAAAAGAAACATGTAAAAAAGATTTGAGAACTAAAGTGTATAAATTATGTGCCTTGATGGGAAATACACATTTTGATTCTTTCAAGAATTACATTCTTTGGTTTCATGTAATTCAAATATATTTTAAAAGCCTCAATGGTCCCCCCCCCTTTTTTTTTCAAAAATTTATCCAGAAGGGTTAAAAAGTGCAAGATAGAGAAGTAAAAATAGATGACTTTGTTATCATTTAAGGTAATGCTCAAGAACTAGTGGTCACATAAAAATAATCACTAAATCACTAAATTTTACACACTTAACAGCCAGGTATTAAAAACTATTTTCAGCTGTACAGTAGAGGGGAAAGAAAGCTGAAATGTAACTCCTAAGAATTGGAGTACAGTAGGCAGCAGAGTGGCTTTGACTTTGAAGAGGGCTCACCCGAAACCCAGGCTCAAAACCAGAAGTCACCAGTGTCAGGAACAAAGTACATTTCATTATTGTTTGAGCTGTTAAACTTGAATCTGTTTATTATGCTACCTATGGCTCACAAATATTTATTGTGGTCACCTCCTTACTTAAAGTCTTCTTACTTTTATTTTGTTTCAAGGGCTTCTTATAAAACTTTGAAAACATATTCATGGCCTCTCCAGTCCCCTAAGCAAGGCTTTATGGGTCAAAAGATGACAGTCAGATCCCTGTCACAGCCCAAGCTCTGTTGTTAGGATACTGTAATGTGAAGGCCAGGATTTACAGTGCTACAGCAATGATCAAGAGTGGTCACAAGGAGCAGAGGCAGTCAAAGATGCCCAGTGGCAGATAGCAAGAACCCTGTCTCTTGGACTAGACTGAGCCATCACCCCTAACCAGCAGCAGAGAGGATGTCTGGGGGCAAGGGGAGGACTCGCCAAAGCTGCCCCATGCCTGGAGAATCCATTTTACTGAACAGGAAACGAGACATGATCCTTCGTTGCTGAAGACAGGGTAAACCTTAAAACTCATTAGAAGATATTTGCCTTCCTATCTGTTTGTTCACAACCCCAAGTGGCTCTCATGGCTAGCTGGGACACAGCCAGACTGAAACCAGGAGCTTGGAACTTCATCCAGGTCTCCCCTGTGGGTGGCAGAGGATCCAGGCACTTGGGTCACCTTCTGCTGCCTCCCCAGGCACATTAGCAAGGAGCTGGATCAGAAGTGGAGCAGCCAGGATTAGAATCGGCTCAGTGATATGCAATGCCAGTGTGATAGGTGGCAGCTTAACTTGTTGCACCATAAAGCCAGCCCCTAACTTAAGATTTAAATGAAATAATACTGATGCCTAGAATAGTGCTTCAAATAGTACTCTGCATCTCCATCCCAGAAACAAAGGCAAAACAAGACTTGCAAGAGCAGATGAATGCTCACAGTGCAGGCAAAAGCCCACAGTACCCTGCAGTTTGTCAGGGGCCTCTGGGCCGTTTCCAGATTGGGAGCAGACTCCGTGATCTCCAACAATAATTTTGGTTCTGAGCGTATGCCTGGGCCTTGATTCCATCTCTTCTCCATCACAAGCAAAACTAAATCTTTGACCTTGGTACCAGCAGTCCAAGATGGTTTCCACACCTCCTGGGCATCCTCAGAACATCAGCTGCAGTCTCTTCTTACCAGAGATTGATGAAAGAAGTAGAGTCCCAGGAGGCCTTGCAATGCGGGAAGGAGAATCCCCTTTGATGTTTTCACCTTGTACACAATGCTGATGACATAAAGCTGTGTGAGAAACCCCCACGGTTTGTTTGTTTGTAGGTCCCGAGATGTGGCTGTTGTTAAAGTGACCATGAATTTTGAACCCAATAAAGTGAATATTCAAAAGAAAAACTGCCGTGTGGAAGGAAAGGACACTGTATGCATAAATGCTACAGTGTGTTTTGATGTGAAATTGAAGTCTAAAGAAGACATGATTTATGAAGCTGGTAAGTGTAATGATGATAGAAAATGCAGCTGGTCAGAGGACAATATTTTGCTCCAACACGATGAAATCCAGTAGGATGTTTAGGAAGTTGCTTTTTCCTTAATCATAGGAAGCAACATCACTTCTGCCGTGGGAGCATGTTGAATCTTGAAAAA
This sequence comes from Oryctolagus cuniculus, assembly GCF_964237555.1. NCBI lineage: Eukaryota > Metazoa > Chordata > Mammalia > Lagomorpha > Leporidae > Oryctolagus > Oryctolagus cuniculus. The sequence goes on from NC_091445.1 coordinate 73,725,559, forward strand.
AATTCTGCTACAGAAAGAATAGGTTATGGAACCCAATAAATTCTAGAGCAGGAATTATGAGTTTGTCTGCAACGGCCTCAACACTTCTTAGTTCCACACTGACTCTCCTGTGTGCTACAAACCTTCATGTGCAATACATGTACCAATTTAGAGGTAGAGTTTGCAAATTGGGCTCCAGATGAGCCCAGCTTTGCTTCCGGTGGGTTTTCAGAGAAATCTCCCTCCCTTCTCCTGTCCCGTGCTGGGGAAGACTGGTATTGCAGAGGACCTAAATATTTTGCTGCCCTTACATTCCCCAGATGCTCATTTTTTTAAAGTTAGACTTGTCCTGTATGCATTCTTAGGTGTGTCACAGCAGCATGAACATCCCCTTCCTCTCTACACTCTCCAGTTTCTAAGGCAATTGTTAGTGATATTAAAATATATTGGAGTGGAAGCTATGAATGCCATTGGCTGCAGAAAAGTAATTTATTCTGTAAACCAATTGTAAACTCTTTGACAAAAACCAATGATCTTTAAAATAGATGTTTCTTAATGAGCTCTAAATAGGCAGATATTTGCTCTGAAATTGACCCCTGAGTAGAAGATAAAGGAAGTATAGGGATATAAAATAACAATTTTAGTTTTCATGTGCAGCATTATTTCAGTGTTACTTAATTTTTTATGGTAACTAAGCAATCAGATAAAGAGGATTGTAGTCTTCACTGCCTTATTAGAAGGCATAGGTGTCATTTTTTTTCCTTTTTTGTGGTGTGCTTATCTGATTAGATGTAATAGTGCTTTGAACATAATCTAAGATAATGTTTTTTGTAAAATAGATAAAAATGTCATTAATGTATTTTTTGTCTATTGAAATATGTCAAATAGGATTGCAATATTTCTAAACTGAAAACATTTTAGAAGTAGAAATCCAGTAAACACTGACATAGTTGGCAAATTTGATGATATGTGGAGCGTGAGTATACATTTTAAATAAGTATAATCAATCATTAAAATTAGAGTGATGGCCGGCACCTCGGCTCACTAGGCTAATCCTCCACCTGCGGTGCCAGCACACCAGGTGCTAGTCCCGGTCAGGGCGCTGGATTCTGTCTCGGTAGCACCTCTTCCTGTCCAGCTCTCTACTGTGGCCCGGGAGTGCAGTGAAGGATGGCCCAAGTGCTTGGGCCCTGCACCTGCATGGGAGACCAGGAAAAGCACCTGGCTCCTGGCTTTGGATCAGTGCTGAGCGCCGGCCGCAGCAGCCATTGGGGGGTGAACCAACGGCAAAGGAAGACCTTTCTCTCTGTCTCTCTCTCTCACTGTCCACTCTGCCTGTCAAAAAAAAAAAAAAAAAATAGAGTGAACTTCAAGCACTCTATAGAGCTTGACAAATTTATCTTCATGACCACTGATGTCATTGTACTACAGAATTGTGGATGTGCTGAATAATAGAAACTTTTTGTTGATTGACTGCTAGGTAGCTTTTTCTATATTGCTAATTTGCTGAGTTGTTCTTTATGAAGCAATCAGCCCACATAAGCATTTATGTCAATTATTTTTAAATGTGTTTACAGATATGCAGTACCGTGTCACACTAGACTCATTAAGACAGATATCACGAAGTTTTTTCTCTGGAACTCAAGAGAGAAAGATTCAAAGAAACATAACAGTTCGAGAATCAGAATGCACAAAGCACTCCTTCTACATGTTGGCAAGTAAATCATATATAAGAGTCCCTTGTTCCAGACCAAGAGTATAGGATAGATGCCTTATTTCAAGTCAAGCAAATTCGTACTGTTTTACTTCAAAGTGCACATTGTAAACTTTGTTTATTTGCTCTTATCAGAAATAACAGGTCTCATTTTCTAATTTTCAAATACATTTCCTAAAACTATCTTGTCTCCCCTTGTGTGTTATCAGATATCCATACATTAAGGAATAGAAAAGTACACAGCATTCTACTTTACAAGAGATTGTGTTTAGTTATTCATTTCTTTTTAGTTATTCATTGATTTATTATTTCAACTCGAATACATCATTTAACTTCTGTGGGTCTCATTGGTCAAATGTAGAGGGTAGGTGATTAACTCTCCCAAGGGCAGAATGTTGGGCCAGGTGGCTTCTGGGATCCACTGAACTGCATCTCTTGCTCCTTGACATTAGACTGAAGAATGAAAAATGGTATTTTCTATCATCTGTAGGCTTTGTGCTACTTCGGTTTCTATTTCAGTGGATGAGGGAGGCTTGGAAAGCAAGGTTTTAACCTCAAGAATGACTGGTAAGCCAGTCTGAACCATTCTAAATGTATTTTATTGGAGCACTGTGTATGTGGGGAGTATTCTCAACTGAGAGCATGAAATTCCCAAATACTTTCTTAAAATATACATGATATTGATTTTAAAAACATCCATAATGAAGGTAATGAGGAAACACTGATGTTAGTAACTGAGATGAAGACTTAGAGATTTGAACATGACCTTGAAGCTTTAAAGGAGACAGTGGTTTTCGCCTGACTTATTTCCATATTGTTGATGCACTCATATTCTATATTTTGAAAATTGTGATTAGGGGAAGGCAGTGATTTTCATATCTACATTCCTGATTATATATTTTATATATGTATATATACATATAAATCGGCTTATTCTGTCAACACTAAGGTCAATCTATGATCTGAAAAAGTCAAACTGGTGTTTTCTATAATTTAGCTCACTGGGACTGACCATTTATTTAGGAGCTAGACTGCAGATAAAAACTTGAGTGGGCTTAAAACCAGACATGGTACTTCCTCCAACCTGCTAAAAAATCATTGCAGTCTGTTTGTCCACGAATGCAGTGTCTAAGCTATGTCTAGGGACTGGTGTTGACAGGGATGAACTCGTTTCAGTTTCCAAAAAGTCCTTTTGGATCTGAAGAGGCATTTTAACATTTGTTCTAGAGTTAGCCAGAGTAAAATTGTATCAGAACTTCCCCACGTGCTGAGTGACATGGGTGAAGTTAGTCCCTTAAAGACTTAGTTTTTCATCTGTAAAACGAGGATCATAGCAGCTGTTCCCCTAAGGGTTCTGTTGAAATAATTCACAATAATGTGTGAGAAGCTCCTCACCTTGGATACTATGAAGGATTATTGTCATTGGTGATGATATTAATAATAGTGGACATATACACATCATTCCCGTATCATTTTACATTATAAAATTCTTACAGCTCTAGGTAGATATTGTATCTATGAAATGCAATCCCATTTAAAGAAATTTCACCCCTCTGAAATCGGGAGACTTTCCTAGCAGTAAAACATGCTGATTCTTACCCTGAAGTCTGAGGAGCAATAGTACTGATAAACAAGTAGGTCTGGGCATATACCCTACCATGGCGAGCTACTATGAAGCCCATGCCCTGGCAGGCTCCTCTGGAGCTGTAGGTGAGTCCACTGGCCATGCTCGGAAGCTCGTTCCAGCTGGGTCCCTCATCGAGACAGAATGGCAGTCCCCTCCAGCAAAGCAGAAGCCAGATGAAGTCACAGGACGGGTGGGTTAGGTGCTCAAGGATGCAGCACAAGCCTGACCCACAGGGCAGAAGAAGGAAGCTCCAACAAGATCAGAACGTCAGCGAATATGCTACCAATGACATATTTCATGTTCCAACTTCCAGGACAAGCATGACTTCCAGGACTCAGTGAGAATAACCTTGGATTTTAATCTTACTGATCCAGAAAATGGGCCTGTTCTTGATGATTCTCTACCTAATTCAGTGCATGAACACGTAAGTCAGATTATTGTTTACTCAAAATGCCTACTTGTATGTTAAGAAAATATTAAAATGCATAAATATAGAACCCTAAATCCATTCTATTTACTTAAAGAGAACAGATTCTCCTAGACTTCTCCCACCCCTTCTAACTTACTATTGTTGGAGTTCAAGAGAACTAAAAAATGATGCTCATTTTTACCTCACCTAAATTCAGGAAGAATAGTAAGTAATGTCCCCCTTTATTCTAGTAAACATGGTGCTTTGAAGTGTGGTTTAGGGCTAATGAGTGTCCTCACGCTGAACCTGGGACTTCCACCACAGATAAACAGCTAGCCTGGCGGCTTTGCTGACCCATCTCTGGCCTCCTTTGTGGAGGCCTCCTCATAAAAACTCTCAAAGTAAAGGAAGTGCGTATCATGGACACACTACAACCATAGAACAGAAGAGACAGGAAGGCACAGAGCTGTGTTTACCCATGTCCTGTTTCCAAATTTAGACTCCACTGTCCCACTCCTAAGAGTGAATGAGGGGACAGGGAGGTGGGTGTCCTGGGTGTGACACCAGTGGAGGAAGCATTAGGGATAAAGAACACATTTTCCCAGTGTGCCTATTTTGCATGCTCCCTTTCTCCTTACCAAGTATATTCATTGCCTTCCATGTACCAGACATTGGAGCTTCCATCTAAATTAGGAAACAGGTATTAAGTGTTAATAAAAGCTTATGCCATGCAGGAGAATTTCAGAATGCTCCTGCCTAGGCTGGGGAGTCAGGGGGCTCCCCCTGGAGCCATGACATTTATGTTGAGACCTGAAGGATGGATTAATTTTTCTATTCTATTTAGAGGAATAGTGGAGAGCAAAGGGGATAGTGTGTGTCAGGGTCCTGAGTCATTAAGGAGACTCAACTATACTCACGAGCATGGCTTAAACTAAAAAGCAAGGGAGAAGATGATGTTAAATGAGGCTCAATGTGAAGGCAGTGGCCAGATCTATCAGGAATTGTTGCCACTGCACATATTTTAAACTTTTTAAAAAGCAGTGCTGTTAAAGGTTTTAACTTGGGTCGGTGGTAGGATTTCAGCAGCAACATGGAAAATGATTGGAGGGAAATAGGATTGGGTGTGGGAGACCAGTCGGGAGACCAAAGTTGCTTTAGTTCAGGGGGGAAATGAGGATGCCTGGACTAGAGGTGGTGATAGTAGTGGTGGTGGTAGTAGTGGTGGAAACAGAGTTTGAAAAGGATTTGGGAGTTGTTTAGAGGAGGGCGGGGTGGTAGAACAGTGTTTGGTAATAGTTTGGACAATGGAGAGGGGGTGTATGAAGAAGAGGAATCATGGAATGTGTGCCTTGCCATTTTCCACCCTTTTGGCTGAGATGGTGTACATTTCTACACATTTGATTGTTTTTCACAGAAAACTCTCACACCTGGAGTTGAGTAGATCTAGATTGGTCTTCTCTGGCAGACCAAAATCAGTGAAAAACATTCATGGAAATGGTGCATCCTTAAAATAACTAGAAAAAAATATATCCACAAGTAAAAGTTTGCTGTTTTCCGCTATCACTTACAGGAAAAAGTATAAAATTCCGTAAGATTTTTGCATGCAATTGATTCTGTGTAAAATTGCTGGACTTATTTGGGCACTGTGTTATGGAAATTGATAGGTAATTTTCAATAACCTTAAGTAAATTTTGAAAAAGACCTTGTTGGGGCCAACACCGTGGCTCACTTGGTTAATCCTCCACCTGCAGCGCCAGCATCCCATATGGGCGCCAGATTCTAGTCCCGGTTGCTCCTCTTCCAGTCTAGCTCTCTGCTGTGGCCCGGGAGGGCAGTGGAGGATGGCCCAAGTGCTTGGGCCCTGCACCTGCATGGGAGATCAGGAAGAAGCACCTGGCTCCTGGCTTCGGAACGGCACTGCACTGGCCATAGCAGCCATCTGGGGGAGTGAACCAACGGAAGGAAGACCTTTCTCTCTGTCTCTCTCTCTCTCTCTCACTGTCTATAACTCTACCTGTTGAATAAATTTTAAAAAATTACAAAAAGACCTTGCTGTGACTGTTTCAGATTCCCTTTGCCAAAGACTGTGGAAACAAGGAAAGATGCATTTCGGACCTCACCCTGGACGTATCCACCACAGAAAAGAGCCTGCTCATTGTCAAATCTCAGAATGACAAGCTCAATGTCAGCCTCACAGTCAAAAACAAAAAGGACAGTGCGTATAACACCAGAACGATAGTGAATTATTCTCCAAACCTAATTTTTTCGGGAATTGAGGTAAACTTAAGAGCATTTCTCTTATTGACTCTCGTAACAGTCATTTATTGAACTCATTTTTCATGACTGAGATAATTGCCTTTATGAAATTGATTTTAGACATGTAGAAAGCACTGTGTTCAGAATTAGTACTCACTAATGATGAAAGCACCAATCTTTTTTACAAGACCTTTTGTTTTCTTTCTTTGGAGACATGTGTCTCTTCTTAGACTCAGTTTGGGGAAAAGATTGCTGATGTATCAAAAGTATTTGTTTCACAAAGTCCTTAGCCCACTGAAACTGCCACTGAATCAAAGGGGAAAATGGAACAGTGAAAGCCAAGACAGTTTATCAGAGATGCAGAGAGAGACTTCTACACTTAACAAAGAAAAATTCACATGCAGAAAATGCCAGATGCCACTTCCCCCCTTCTACAGAAAATCTCAACTTTGGCAAGAGATGTGTATCAAGCTACTGTGTTTTATTAACTCATAATGGAAGTGTTTTCTGTTCCTTTGTCAATGACATGTAGCTGTATAAAATGCTATATCTGGGGTAATTAGTGTTTCCAAATTTGATTCTTGGTTTTAATTCTGATTTCCAAATGAGTCTTCTAGACTTTAAATTCTGTATGTATTTATATCTGATTAATAATGTCTAAAATTCATGTTAGAAAGCCAGACACTTAGAGCAGGCATTTGGCCTAGCAGTTAAGATGTCTGTATCATATATCAGAGAGTCTGGGTTCAATACCAACCTCTGACTCTGGACTCCAGCTTTCTGCTAATGCAGACCATGGGAGGAAGTAGTAATAGCTCAAATGATTGGGTCTGTGCCATTCACATGGAAGACATGGACTGAATTCTCGGCTTCTGAGTCACTAAGGAAATTGTGGAATAAAGCAGCAGATGGGAGCTCTCTTTCTGTCTGTTTCTCCTTCTTTCTCTCTCTCAAATGATTTTCTTAAAAAATGAAAAAGAGGCAATACATTTATTATTTATTATAGCATTAAAACTCTATTTCTAGTTTCCATTAATTCAGATTTTCACTGATATTTTTGTCCAGTTGTTAGGATCACTTAGAGATGTGATGACTAAGATAAGCTTAAAGATACATCATGTATTACTATAACATATTTTGTATTTGGTTATGAATATTAATCATGAATATAAATGAGCAAGTTAATGTTGAAATATATAACCACTGAAGCTATCTCTGTAAATGAAAATACATTATGAATCCTTGCCTGTATCCTCTTGAGCTGACTTACTAACTGGGGCAGAGGCAGAGCTATAAAACCAACAGGGTCTTGTATTAACAATAGCAACAGTAATAACGACAGGAACCCCTTTGTGAATCATATCAGGTGCTAGCCACTGTTCTCAGGATTTCACTTATTTAATTCTCATGAGTTCTTTTGTCAGAAGGCATTACTGTACTGCAGAGATTAAAAAACTAAACTCTTTTCCACATTTTAGCAATCCTATAATTGCATTTTGCAAGTGATAGCTTGTTTAACTGGCAGCATGGTTTTTCCTTCTTACTGGTAGGTAAAATACTGGTAGGTCTCATATTCAGTGCCTTTTCAAGTGTAATGAAATTGGAGTAGGACTAACTCGGACTGACTCCACTTGAGAGAAAATCAGGCCCAGAGAGGTGAGAAGTCTTGACAAGGATAAGCCACCAATGACAGAGTCTGGATAAATCCTAGTGGACATGGGCTGGAGCCCATGCTGTTAGCCATGCTGCTAAAATCCACTAAGGAGTGTTATGCACTGTGGGCTTCTCTGTGCCAGTCCACTATGTGTGGCTTACTTTGTTCAGCCACTGCATTCAGCTGTGAGGTAGGTGCTATTAGCACTTCGATGTTACTCAGGATTTAGCCAGGAGAGTGCACTGTGCTTTGTCTTCCAGACTCCCACAAGTGATGTTTTCAGATTTCCACTGGCTCTGGAATAGGTGATGCAAGAATACTGTGACTTTTGCAGCTAAACAGAGACACAAACATTGGCAAGGCAACCACCAAGGCACAGCTAGGAAAATTCTAAAAGGAACACATTCAAGTATTTCACCTGCTTGTCTGCTATAATTCTGTTTACTTTTGTTTCCCAGGGGGTCCAAAAAGACAGTTGTGAATCCAATCGTAATGTCACATGTAAAGTCGGATATCCTTTCCTGAGAAGAGGAGAAATGGTAAGCAGTTTACATAAGATGTAACATGAAGAATAGTATGTGCAAAGCCACATATTTAAATCCTTCTGATGGTAACTTAGGATGATGTAGATGAAGATGGTTTAGTTCACAATTTTTATAGCTTAGAATTGCTATGGTCTGAATATCTGTGTCCCCCAAAACTCATATGCTGGAATTTAATCCTCAATCTGATAATATTAAGAGGCCAGGCACTTAGGAAGACTAATATTAAGAGACAGGGCATTTGGAAGTGGTGACTTTATAAAAAGAGGCCAAAGAGAGCTTGTTTACCATTTTTGCCATTTGAGGACATGGAGCAGGCATATGGTATCAGCAACAGACCCTCCCTAGGCTCTGCATCTGCTGGTGTATTGATCTTGGAATTCCCAATCTCCAGAACTGTGAGCAGTAAATTCTCATTGTTTATAAATTACCCACTGTAAGGTATTTTTTTAATAGCACCCAGAACAAACTGAGAAGAAATCAATAACAAATTACTGCATAAATCAAAATCAAGGCACAAGACAAAATTTCTACTAGATAAATGGCTGCACCATTTGACATTCCCTCCAGCCATGGATGAGGCTCCCACTTCTCTACATTTTTGTCTGTCTCCTGTTTGTTAGCTTAATGTTTTATTTATGACTTTTGAGATAACTTTTTTAAGATTTTTTTAAAAATTTATTTATTTATTTATTTATTTGAAAGTCAGAGTTACACAGAGAGAGAAGGAAAGGCAGAGAGAGAGGTCTTTCACCTGATGGTTCACTCCCCAATTGGCTGCAATGGCCAATGCTGTGCCAATCTGAAGCCAGGATCCAGGAGCTTCTTCAGGGTCTCCCACGCGGGTGCAGAGGCCCAAGGACTTGGGCCATCCTCCTCTACTTTCCCACCCCATAGCAGAGAGCTGGATTGGAGGTAGGGCAGCTGGGACACAAACCAGTACCCATATGGCATGCCAGCACTGCAGGCGGCAGCTTTACTAACCACCATGCCACAGCACTGGCCCCAGTAACTTGTTTTAATTTACACTCTAGCCGAAGATTTATTGCTCCACTAAATAAAGAATTCAATAAATAAAAAACTAAACAGACCATAGTTGAGCAGGAAAATAGTCAAGGGCTATAAGCAATAATCAAATGAAAAGATGTGCAACTTCATTTATATAAATTTTAAAATAGTTACAAAATCATTAAAACTATAGTAGTATGTAATTCTTAACAGTTTGTTTGTGTCTGTCTCTTTTATTATGGCCATCCTAGTGTGTGTGGAGGAGGATCTCATTATGGTTTTCATTTGCATTCCCCTGATGGTTATTGCTGATGGAGGCATCTTTCCATGTGCTTATTGGCCAGATGGAGGAATGTCTATTAAAATCCCTTTAGGATTTTAACTGCCTTATAGCCTTATTATTGAGAAATAAGAGTTCATATAGTTTACATTTAAGTCTCTTAGAATATATATGATTTTCAAATATTTCCTCCTGTTATGTAGGTTATCTTTTCACTTTGTTGGTGGTGCCTTTTGAAGGACAAAATTTTTAATTTTGATTCAGTCCAATTTATCAGGATGCTCAGAAATGCCATGGTAACATGCATTGTGAAGACACTTCATGTATTTCAAAACACTTTTGCATAAAAATAAATTCTTTTTTAAAAAAGATGTTTTTTTATATTTTTTCATTTATTTATATTACTTGTTTATAAGAGACAGGGACAGACAGAGATTGCCAATCCATTGATTCACCCCTTAAATGTCCACAGCAACCCAGACTGAACTAGAAAGACAGAAAAAAAGAAAGAAAATTATTTGATCATAAACATGTGGGTCTAATTCTGTACTTTCAACTTATGTCATAAAACTATAAGTCTATCGTTATACCAGTACTATCTGTTTTGATTACTATAGTAAGTCTAGAAATCAAGAAATATCTATCCTCCAAATATGTTTTCGTTTTTTTTTTCAAAATTGTAGGTCCCTTGCATTTCCAATATATGTTATGGTCAACTTGTCGTTTTCTATATGAAATCAGCTGGGAGTTTGATAGGCATTCTAGTGAACATGTAGATCAATTTGGGGAATATTATCAGCTTAAAAATATAAAGTTTTCTGATCCATGATCATGGAATGCCTTTGTGTTTATTTAGATCTTCTTCAGTTACTTTCAACAATTTTTGAAAGTGTAACTTTTGCACTTCTTTTGTTGGATTTATCTAAGTATCCCTTTTGGTACTATTTTAAATGGAATTATTTTTTTAAATTGATTTTCAGATTGTTTAATGCTCATGTGTAGAAATACACTTGCTGTTTTAATATTCATCTTTTCCCTTTAACCTTGCTATTTATATTTAACTTGCTATTTATATTTAACCTTGCTAAATATACTTATTAGTAAAAGGGCTTTCTCCCTATTACATGGAGCATGGTTACTAGTGACTCAAGAAACTATCTGCAGATCACTACATAGTAATTATTCTTTTTTTATATATTTTTTTATTTATTTATTTGACAGATAGTTACAGAAAATGAAAGGGAAGTAGAGAGAAAGGTCTTCCATTTGCTGTTCACTACACAAAGGGCTGTAATGGACAGAGCTGGGCCCATCTGAAGCCAGGAGCCAGGGGCTTCTTCCAGGTCTCCCACTCAGGTGCAGGGACCCAAGCACTTGGGCCATCCTCCACTGCTTTCTCAGGCCATAGCAGAAAGCTGGATCAGAAGAGGAGCAGCAGGGATTAGAATCGGTGCCAATATGGGATGCCAGTGCCACGGGCAGAGAATTAACCTACTGAGCCACAGTGCTGGCCCCAGTAATTACTTTTAAACTCAGTACCTTTCCCGTATATCTGTTATGGTTTTATTTCAAGATTTGTTTTATTTATTTGAAAGGCAGATTTAGAGAGAGGGAGAGATAGAATTTCCATCTGATGGTTTACTCCCCAAATGGCTGCAAAAACTGGAGCTGGGCCAGGTGTAAACCAGGAGCCTGGAATTCCACCCTGGTCTCCTGCACGGGTAGCAGGGGTCCAGCACTTGGGCCACCTTCTGCTGCTGTCCCTAGCACATCAGCAGGGAGTTGGATAGGAAGCAGAGCAGCTGGGATGCAAAACAGCCCTCCCATATGGGCTGCCTGTGTCACAGGCAGCAGTTTAACACCTGTACCCACAACACTAGCCCTCCTGTATGTCTGTTTTTACCCTATGAAAATAACTAGGGGCCAGTGCGGTGGTAAAGCCACTGGCTGCAGTGCCAGCATCCCATATGGGTGCTGGTTCAAGTCCTGGATGCTCCACTTCAGATCCAGCTCTCTGCTGTGGCCTGGGAAAGCAGTAGAAGATGGCCCAAACCCTTGGGCCCCTGCACCCACGTGGGAGACCTGGACGATGCTCTTGGCTCCTGGCTTAGAATCGGCGCACCTCTGGCCCTTGTGGCCAATTGGAGAGTGAACCAGTGGGTGGAAGACCTCTCTCTTTCTCTCTGCCTCTCCTTCTCTCTCTGTGTAACTCTGACTTTCAAATAAATAAATAAATCTTTAAAAAATAAAAAAATGAATATTGACATATTCAGTTCTTCTCAGTTCTACAGTACAATCATTGGAAACATTAATTGCAATCTTAATAATTTCTTAACCATTATTCTTCCCTTCAGCAATTCCTTGCTGCTTAGGGTAAAATCATACATCAAAGTTTCTCTTAGATTATCTGTAGGGAGATGGGAACCAAATTTGCAAGTAATTTTGACATGGGCTTTATGCCTGGAATATTCTTTGGTTTCAAGATCTAGATTTGTAGTTAAAGCATTTCAGGATAGCTTCTTCAGTCCCCCTTCTCTGCTCCTAATATCTCACCCTAGTGTAATCCATTAAATATGGAAATACCTGCAAGCCCCAGGGTAGCCTGGGAGGTTAAGAAAAGTCATAAAGGAAGAAGTCCACCAAGTGGCTCAGGCTGTTGACCCTTTGTCTGTTGTACTTCAAAGCCACCCTATAAAATTTCTCCTGGAACTGTGATTACTCTTTCAAAACAGGAAGAAAACTGCAGAAACTGTATATTCTTATAACTTTCTTTCTCTTTCATACTATCAATCAAAATATATGTGGAAAAATAAAATAGAAAACACACATAGGATATATGATACAACTATGGATATCAATGGCCCTTGAATTCTGGTCATCCCTTCTGTAAAAGTTACCTAAAATTAAAATTGATTTTAAAAAAAAGACTCTAAATATCCAGCATTCTCCTATTTAACACTTAATGACAAAGATTAAACTGTAGATAGTTTCTATTACTTGAGTATTTTGGATTATCTGTTTTACTTGCCCAAATTCTAAGATACCTCAGCACAAAACAAGATTAGTTTTGAGAATGGGAAATGTAATTTTTAAATTAAAAACATTTATGTAAAGGGAACAAAGTTCATGTATTTCATATATGTGGTTTGAAGAGTGTGATAATACTTCACCCATCCCCTCCCTGAGGCCACTTCAACTAGAACACTACAGATAACATATTTCTTTAAGAAAGTAATTTAGCAGTTGGTCTACCTGTTGGTGTTTATGAAGAGTCATACATCAGGAAATCCTGGTGTTCATCACAGTTGCTCAAAAGTCAGTTGTCTGCAGCAGAGCATCAATGAAATGAAAACATTTTCTGGTTTTTAAGTATTATTTTAATATGGAAACCTTTACAGGCAAAACTCTCCATTTTTCATTATAATTTACTTTATTCTAGATTACTGAGACTTTCATGTTACTTTTTGTTATTATTCCTTAAAGATCCAAAAGTCCCTTTACAACATTGAATTAATGGAACCAAATATGTTTTCTTCTGTTTTATAATAGATATGTGTAGATAGCTGTTGGCTTTTGAAATTTGCATATTAAAGATGTTTTAACTGAGACCATTTCATAATCATATTGTTTATGACCTGGTCGACTCTTTTAAAAAATAAGCTGCACCTTCAGGTAATAGTTTACAATTAATAAAAGTGATTTTTATTACTGTAATTTGAATAAAGTACTTAAATTCAAAACTAGTATGTGTCAATCCATTTGAACTGCTAGAGAAAAATAACATAAACTGAATGGCATTTACACAAGAAATTTATTTCTCACAGTTCTGCAGACTGGGAATTCCAAGATCAAGGTGAAGGCACACTTCTTGGTTCTTAGAACGTGTGTTCTCACTGCTTACTGGGAAAGGCACTTTTGGGGGCTTCTTTATAAGAGCACCTGTGGGGAGCAACCCGGACTAGACTAAGTTACTGGAATTAAGACTTATTCTATGCATCTGCTCTCCCACAATATGGCGCTGAGAAGGGAAACAGCTTCTACGCAGCTGCCTCCAGTTCAACCAATAAACTGTAGGACCTGCTCCTGATTGGAGGAGAGCAGCGTACTTGGCGTGTGGGTAGCAGAGCAAGGATTGGCGGAGGAGGACTATAAAGGAGGAGAGAGACAGCATGCACCAGGAACATCTAAGGGGAACACCTGTGCAGCCCCCGAGAGAGCCGGCCGGCGGTGTGCCGCTCCCCTGCGGAAGTGGGGAATGTGGCAGGGGGAACGGCCCTTCCACGGAGGTGGAAGGGACGGTAGCCAACCCGGGAAGGACCAGCAGCCAACCCGGGAAGAACCAGCAGCAAACCCGGGGACGGCCGAGCAGACGAAAGAACAGCACAGGGTCCTGTGTCGTTCCTCCACGAAGACGGGGAGCGACATAATGGTGCCATGACTCGGATATGAAGCCTAGGCAGGGTTTAGTGTCGTTCCTCCATGAAGAGGGGGAGCGACAAGCACCAATCCTGTTTATGAGGGTTCTGCTCTTACGACATATCACCTGTCGTAAAGCCCTGCCTCCTGATGGCATCACACTGATGATTATATTTCAACCTATGCATTTTGAAAGGCACAAGCTTTCAGACTACAGTAATTTGTGAAGCTTATTACATATCCATATTTTAAAGTACAGCATATCTTTATCTATTTTTGAGATGTGAGGTTTTATTTTGTAAGGTAATATTTCTTAAATGACTTTATAATGTAAATTGAATGTTTTAATCAAAGTAAACATTTTCTGAACCAGTTACTAATGATATATTTTTATTTCATAGGTAACTTTTAAAATATTATTTCAGTTTAACACATCTCATCTCATGGAAAATGTGGTCATTCACTTAAGTACAACAAGGTTGGTGTATATATGTGTATGAGTGTATGTCATCTCCTGTGTATTTAAAGTACTTTTTTCTTTGTAGACTCACTGGAAGCTTCTTACAGCTTATAAGAGAGCAGTAGAAGACAAAGAATCACTTTGCTTCACAAAAACACTCTTAAGAGTAATTAGCAAAATAAAGAAATTTTTAGTTGATAGAAATAATTCACCTGACCGGAATAAGCCAATAGATCTGTAGAACATGATATGATCACCCATCACTTCAGCTGCCACACTGCATTTAAATTCATTTAAAATTTTACAGGCTCTACAACTTTAAAAACTTTTACAGGCTACCCATTAAAATTAACTTAATCAGTAGATGGACTTAAAGCTTTATGATGCCCTTTGGTAGTCCATTGTGATACCCTTAATAAATTTTATCCAAATCAGTCAAAGCTTCTAACAGGTATCATAGAACACACGGACTAAAAACAGCAACAAGCGATAAGGAAACTGCAATAGCAGCTCAGAGTTCTTCTAAGTGTAATTATCTTCTGGACCATCTGCATTGAGATCAAGTTCTGCCTCTTGTTGCTTTACTCCTCAGTAACTATATTAGTGCATGTCATATAACAGTCACTGTGTAGATGTAGAGTAAATGAATACTTGACAAAGATGAATTATGGATGAATTAATTCCGTATGTTCAGTCCAATTCAACTCAACAAATACTTCATTGACATCCACTATAAACAAGATATTGAATTAGTCACTATAGGAAATAAACCACCTGAGGGGGTGAATATTACAGTAAAGGGTTGAGACTAGTATGAAGTTAATGTGACACCGTTAAGTAAGGATATTGGAAAATAAACATCGTGTCAGGGACATACTGGAGGATGAAACTGTATCTCCTGGGCAATCAGAACCCAAGAAACCTTTATCAAGGAAGTTATAATTGAGAAAGACCTTAAAGGATAGATAGTATTTCACAGAGATTGCTGAATTGAATTAGCTGGGCCACTTCAGGTGAAATTCATAGCTTAAGGAAAAACTCAAGGAAAGACCAGTTGGTGTACTTTTGAAGAATATTGATTAATCCATTTCAGCTAAAATATAGAGAATACATATAGTCATAATGGGAAGTAAGCAAGAAGTGTGCATCCTACTGCACTATGC
Source organism: Oryctolagus cuniculus (assembly GCF_964237555.1). Taxonomy (NCBI): domain Eukaryota; kingdom Metazoa; phylum Chordata; class Mammalia; order Lagomorpha; family Leporidae; genus Oryctolagus; species Oryctolagus cuniculus. The sequence continues at coordinate 73,741,067 of NC_091445.1, forward strand.
CAGGTACCAAATGTTAGCAAAGGGTGTTTTCTTCCTTAAGTGAACAAGCTATGAAGAGTCTTCTAAGGGCTGAAGTCATTCATAAAGAGCTGCTTGTTGGGAAGATGAATTTGGCTGCAGTGTGGAATAGATGAGAGAAAAGGGAACCATCTGTACCAGGAGCTCAGTCACACAAATGCCCAGAGCCCACAGCAGCAGGATGCCTGAGCTGCCTGTTGCTCATCCCAAGCCACCTCATGTACTGGGGAATAAGTAGAACCACTAGAAGGTACTCATTACCCAGTCTGTGAGACAATGTCCTAGCTGCTAGGTCAGTTGGTGGGGGGACTTACACTTAATAATGAGTATTTCCTATGCCCTAGGACCATCTTACATAGTTTATGCTGATTATACATTTATTCATCATTGAATGCTAATATCCCACATTTTATAGATACACAAAGCATAAAGAGCTTAAGTAATTCACACATAGAACCAGTGTCCAAAAACAATCTCATTCTCTGGACCCAGAGCTAGTGATCATAAATTATATCACTTGTTCATGTTTGTTAGTGCTGTGAAATGTGAAATATGTGTATCCGTATATGCATATATATCTTTACATAAACTATAATTAAAATGGTAACCAAAATCTAAGAAATAAAGACATGCTGAACAAATAATATTAGTATCGAGTACTTGGCATGAAAAGAATATTAGAGGAGCAAACAGAAGATTTTAGATTCACTCGCACTTTTGTGTCCTTGCAAGTTCCTTGCCTGTGGTAAATAAATAAGCATCGCCAAGGATGATTAGTATTTTTTTTTAATTCCTGAGCCACAACTTAAAACTACTAAATCCACCATTTCTAGGAGAGGTGAGAAGTCTGTGTATTTTCACAATTAAGCCCAGAGATTCTTAACATCATCATAGAATTTTGAGAAATATTGGGCTAGATTAGTGTTGGTTTCAACTCTGGCTGCGTATCAGAATTAGCTTGGGAACTTTTCACAATATCTGTCCCTGACCTCTTCCTCATCCTGATTTTAAAATTATCAAGAATTCCACTGGATTGTCCTTTTATTTTGTTGACAAGACAAGCTTCTCTTGAACATGCTTACAGATGGCTGTACATGATCAACAGTTTAATGACGTCTCTGAATGTGCTGTGTATCTTCCAGTGACAGTGAAGAACCTCCTGAAGCCCTTTTTGATAATGAAGTAAATATTTCTATCCCAGTAAAATATGAAGTTGGACTACAGTTTTACAGGTAGGAGGAAACCACATTTTCGCTGCTACCTTTCTGTTAACTCAGAGGGTCTCCAGCTTTGGTCCTTGGCCAAGATCATCGGCATCCCCAAGGAACTTGTTTAGAAAGTGCTCCACCCCCACTCCAGAACTACTGAAACAGAAAGTTGAATATTCTAATAACCCAAAATGTGAAGTACTAGTGACATTGCGTTGTATTAACAATCCAATCTTAACTCCCAAACACAAAAGACAAAGTATTCTTAGTGGTCACCAGCATATTTTTTGTTTGTTTGTTTGTTTGTTTGTTTGTTTTACAGGCAGAGTGGACAGTGAGAGAGAGAGAGACAGAGAGAAAGGTCTTCCTTTGCCGCTGGTTCACCCTCCAATGGCGCCGCGGCCGGCGCACCGCGCTGATCCGATGGCAGGAGCCAGGAGCCAGGTGCTTTTCCTGGTCTCCCATGGGGTGCAGGGCCCAAGCACCTGGGCCATCCTCCACTGCACTCCCTGGCCACAGCAGAGAGCTGGCCTGGAAGAAGGGCAACCGGGACAGAATCCAGCGCCCCAACCGGGACTAGAACCCGGTGTGCCGGCGCCGCTAGGCGGAGGATTAGCCTAGTGAGCCGCGGCGCCGGCATATTTTTTTAACGATGAATTGCATCCTGTGAAAATCTAATCAGCATTTTTCATGGACAAGAGCTGTTTATTTCTTCAACTATTCATAAACCATTCATAAACAAGAACTTCTTTTCTATCCAAACACCAATCATGTTAGCAAGATTTTCCTCTGTAAATCCCCTTGCTTAAGCTTTGGCTAAATAAATATGTGGAATATATACAAAAATAGAAGAATCTGTGGCAAGTTCAGTCTAATCCGAAGTTTTATGATTTTATTCATTTATTTTCATTGGAGCTTTACTGATAATACACCAGAAAAAAAGAGAGTTTTACATGTGTGCCTTGCTTGTGTTTCCAAGCCTTTTGATTCTGGTACTGGTTTCTATTTTGTTGTGTCCACTTTTGTTGACACACTGCATTCTCCTAAAAACTTTCCATTAAAATCAAGTTTTGGAAAAGAAAGTTACTTACAAGTATTTTTTATTTGCCTTCTCTTGACTGGAGTACTGTTTAGAAATATATTATTTCAGTCTACCAGTTTTACCCAAAGAATATGAAGAAGTTGCAGGGAAAACATTAAATTTTTAGTTACGAGGCTGACACTGTGGCGCAAAGGTTAAACCACTGCTCGTAATGCTGGCATTCCATATGGGCCCCAGTTTGAGTTCTAGCTGCTCCACTTCAGATCCAGCTCCCTATTCATGGCCTGGGAAAGTAGCAGAAGATGGCCCAGGCCCTTGGGCCCCTGGACCTACGTAGGAGACCTAGGACAAGCTCCTGGCTCCTGGCTTTGGCCTGGCCCAGCTGTGGTCATTGTGGCCATTGGAGTAAAATAGCAGATGGGAGATATCTCTGTCTCTCTCTCTCCCTAACTCTGCCTTTCAAATAAATAAATAAATCTTTTAAAAAATTATGAAAAAATCTTAAGTTAGCAATCAATTTAAGATTTTAAATTATGTAAGGTTAAAAATTTTTTCAAGCTATTTGAATTCTAACATACTAAAAATACCAATTTTTAGTTTATTATTCAATAGATATACATGATAATAGTGAATTTATAGAAATCTTTGACTTGCTAACAAAATTTTTATTAAAAAACTATACCTATTTTAGTATTTTTGGGTCAAATATAATCAATGAACTAAATTATATAATCATTCTCACCCTCCTAAAAGATTTGACTATAGATTTCAGGGTTAAAATTTTCCCATCTGTAAGTATCTTGGGGGGCTCCAAGGTATGGAGAAAGGCAAAGGATGATACCCAGTAGAAGTTAAACTTTTTCATATTTTATCTTTCTTCTTCCTATTAATTCGTTTAAGCTCTGCAAGTGAATACCATATTTCAATTGCGGCCAATGAGACAGTCCCTGAAGTTATTAATTCCACTGAGGACATTGGAGATGAAATTAATGTCTTCTACTTGGTAAGAAATTACCTCTAAATTACTATTCTAAAAGTGTCATTTGTAGGTTTATAAGTTGAAGTACTACCAGATACTTAAAAGCTTGTTTTAATATTTAATCTCTATATTCCAGCTTACTTTCTTGATAATGTCACAATTTTAAAATAATTTTAATAATTAATCATACTTGGAATCAATGTAAAGATGTCTCTAATTCTTCATATTAAGATATAGTTCATTAGAGTGATGTGTTAGAGTTCTCCAGGAAGAACTAATTAGAAATATAGATACAGATACACGAGAGAGGAGTTCTTAGGGAAACAGGTGCATGCAGTTGTGGAGGTTGAGAAGTCACAAGACAGGCCGTCCGCAAGCTGGAAATCAGAGGACGCCAGTGGCATGGCTGAGTGGAAGTCCAAAGCCTTCAGAGGCGGGATAGTCAGTGGTGTAACTCTCGTTAGAAACCAAAGGCCTAAGAACCTGAGCAGCCACTGGTGTGTGAGTCCTGGAGTCCACGAGCCCGAGAGCCTGGAGTTTTGATGTCTGAAAGCAAAGAAGGGCGCAGACACCTTTGTCTTTCCTCCGGGTTGTTCCCTCCAGGCCCCTAGCCAACTGGATGGCGCTGGCCCACCTCATGGACAGATCTTCCCCACATCGTCCACTTAGACTCCCATGCTAGTCTCCTCTGGACTACCCTCATGGACACAGTGCTTACTTGGCTTCTAGGTACTCCTTTATACAGTTGACGTCTAAAGTGAACCATCACAAATGACTTCACATGGAACCAAGCAGATACTTCTCATAAACTTGTAGGTTTATTTACATTACTGGCACCTTTTTAGCAATTATGACTGTTTCAGAAATGCATTAGTTCAAAATTGATCACATTTTCCTTTACTCAACAAATACATATGAGCCTCATTCTGCTCATTGCTACATTCATATGCATCATACTGTAAGTTGTGGATACTACCGCCTTCTTAAGTGATGATTTCCATTATGACACTTATTTTTTTCTTTGAATCCTTCATAACAAACTTTTCCCAATCATTATAGCAAACGATCATGGAGTTTCTCTTTACATAATGTCTACTTACAGATGCATACTTAAGTTAATACTTTTCAAGATAAAAAGATAATTAAATTCAGATGATAGGTTTAAAAGTATATTCAGAAGTATGAAATAACACAACATAATTATAAAGGTATTCTCATTCTCTTTAAGAAATACCAACAATGAAACAGGAAGTTATGTTCCAAAGTGGAAGTAAATGTCTATCTTCAAGATGAGTTTCATTGTTTCTATTTGTGTTGTTGGAACATAACATGAATGCCAGTAATCATACTAGATTCCGGGAAGTGTCTTGGAATTCAGCCTCAGTAAGAAAATTCAGCAAACAACAAGAAGGAAAGAGGGAGGGAGGCAGGCAGACAGGGAGGAAGGGAGGGAGGGAAGTCAGGAAGGAAGGAAGCGGGGGAGAGGGAGGGAGGGGAAAAGAGGAAAGGAAAAGGATGAGTGAAAGAAAATATAATTTGAATATTGTTGATCTTCATATACTCTAATGGAAAGAGATAATCCTTACCTATCATAGACAATGTTGCTATAAATAACCTTGTTAAGCATATCCCTGAAGATAAACCTTTGTGCATCTCTGATTATTTTACGGAGATAAGTTCTAGAAATGTAGTAATGGAATTTTTTAAAAAAGAATTTTTTAGATGAGACCTCAGTAACATTACTGTTAGGAACTTGCCCTAAAAATTATTGGTGATACAACAAAAATTTAAGGGATGTTCTAAATAATGTTACTTGTAAGAGTTTGAGGGGCTGGTGCCATGGCTCACTTGGTTAATCCTCCAACTGTGACACCGGCATCCCATGTGGGCGTCAGTTCTAGTCTGGGTTGCTCCTTTCCAGTCCAGCTCTCTGCTGTGGCCCCCAGGAGGGCAGTGGAGGATGGCCCAATGCTTGGGCCCCTGCACCCACATGGGAGACCAGGAGGAAGCACCTGGCTCCTGGCTTCAGATCAGCACAGCGCCGGCCGTAGCAGACATTTGGGGAGTGAACCAACAGAAGGAAGACCTTTCTCTCTATCTCTCTCTCTCACTATGATTCTACCTGTCAAATTTAAAAAAGAGTTTGAAAATTAATATCTTGGGTTTTGCATTGTGGCATAGCAGGCATGCAAGGCTGGCATGCCATATGGGCACTGGTTCATGTGTCGGCTGGTCCACTTCTGTTCTAGCTCCCTGCTAATGGCCTGGGAAAAGCAGTGGAAGATGGCCCAAATGTTTGGGTCCCTGCCCCCCAAGTGGAAGACCCACATGAAGCTCTGGGCTCAGCCCTGGCCACTGTGACCATCTGGGTAGTGAACCAGGAGATAAAAGATCTCTCTCTGTCGCACCCTCTCTGTAATTTGACTTTCAAATAAATAATAATTAAAAAATCTTTTAAAAATATCATAGAACAATCTAAAAGTTTAACAACATGCAATGACAAATAAATTTTCATATTTTCATTGAAGAGAATATCATCTATTCACTGGACAGTTTATTATAATATTGGAGGACATATTTTCAGAGTAGGAAACCCTAATTCTGCTATTTACCATGCCTGTGACCATGACAGTTTTCATTCTTTGTTGCCTCATATGAAAATAGAGATAATAAAAATCTCCCTCCTATCGTTGTTAAGAAGGCTAAAGGCATTCATTCAAATAAGAGTAGCATAAAGCATGGCACAGTCAACAATAAATATTGATATTGTGGTTGTTGTCTATTTTTTAAAAGAATTATTTATTTGAAAGGCAGAGTTAGAGGGAGAGGGAGAGACAGAGAGAAAGAGGTCTTCCACTTGCTAGTTCACTCAACAAATGGCTGCAACGGCTGGAGCTGGGTCCCCCATGCAGATACAGGGGCCCAAGGACTTTGGCCATCCTCCACTACCTTTCCAGGTCATCAACAGGAAGCTGGATCATAAGTGGAGCAGCCAGGACTTGAACCGTGCCCACATAGGATGACAGCTCCACAAGCAGAGGCTCAACTCACTATGCCACAGCACCAGCCCCTATGCAAACAATAAAGACAAAAAATTTATACACTAGTGTTACCAAGGTAATTGAGTTGTAGGAAACATTTATTTTCTATTTATCTACAGTATTGTCCAGTGTTTCTACAGGGAACTTTTTTTAATCAGAAAAAGATGATTATAGAATGCATGATTTCTGACTCAATATCAGGAGACAGATGGGAGGCCACACCAGACAAGCATAGGGCATATTATCATAAGAAGATAAGAGTCAAGGAGCACATGTAAGAGGCTATCACAGCTGGTCAGGAATCTCCAGGATTCCAGGATTAAGGAATTATGTAATCATTATCAGCCACAGGGAGTTGTTCCGGATCTGAGTAGCTCTCACTGTGGAAGGCTCTGTAGGGTGGGTCAGTGGATTTCTTGGTATCCATCTATGTAGATAAAAGAGCTCCTATTTGACAAAAGGTTTTTCCCAAAGAGGCCACAGAGAAGGCTGAGGGAGACTGAGATGAAAGTCTGACTCTCATCAAACCATATTACCAACAGCCAATGCCACAATAGCACTAAGTGGGGACAGAATTGTGAAGGATACTGGTGGCGGTCTGGCTTGACTGTGCTGTGGTGGTAGGTGAAATCTAACCAGGGTCAGAGATGATTCATGGCCTTGGGCAAGGATGGGAAAATGGGTTACGGCAACTAGAAATAAGCTGAACTGTTCCATGTGACCAGGTAAATGGTCACCCTCCTTTCTAACTCCAAGAAGACCAATATCTTAGAAAGAAAAACTGGCATGGCAAAAGCACAATAACAAAGAAAACTTTTCAGTTCTGATTCTGTTGTTAATCCCAGTCTTATTTTGGGAGTGGTGAAAGAGCAATATGATTATAACTGATGCATATGACCACCAACCATTAAATATCCATATTTTCTTGCTAGCTTAATCATGCCAGTTCTCTGAATTGTACCATAAACTGCATTCATTTGGAGCTTCAAAATTTTAGCCAACTTAATCCATCAGTTAAGAACTTAAGTCAGTGTAAGAGATAAAGGATGTTGCTGAAGGAGGAAGAAAAGATCACATTTGTATTTTTTCCCATAGATTCGAAAAAGTGGACATTTTCCAATGCCAGAACTTAAGCTGTCAATTTCATTCCCCAACCTGACATCAGATGGTCATATTGTGCTGTACCCAACAGGATGGTCATCTTCAGATGTAAGTCACGTGTGCCTTGGAATCATGCCATTACGTTATCTTTCTCACTTCATGTGTGAGTCTTTTATTCTGCATGCACTTGTGATGGTTTACCAAAGTAACATGGTCTTTTAGAAAACTTAAATAATAACTTCCTCCAGCATTTTGAAGATGCTTTAGTTCCCTAGGGATGCTCTAGCCCAATTACCACAAATTCTGGAGGCCAGAAGTCCAAAGTCAAAGTGTCAGTGGTGTTGGTCCCCTCTGGTAGCTCTAAGGGACATCCTGTTGCATGCCTCTTTCCTGGTTTCTGGTAGTTGCTGGCAATCCTTGGTTTCTTCTCACTTGCGGCAGCCTAGCTCCAACTTTCACCTCTGTCTTCTCATAGTCTCTTCTGTTTCTGTAGCTCTCATTTTATGTCTCCCTGTGTTTCTGCACACTAAATTATTGGATTGATTTCATTGAAGATCCTTCAATTTAATTACATCTGCAAAGAACCTGTTTCCCAATAAGGTTCCATTCACAGATTCTGGGAATTAGAACCTGGGCATTTCTTTTGGGGGACACTACTTAATCCAGTAGAATGCATTTTAGATCATTAAATGTGGGTATATGCCTTATATGTTTATTGCACTTTTAATTTCTTTTAGGTGGTCAAACAATTGTAAAGAGCCTTCTTAATCATCCCTGAGCATATACAACTGCACATAAAATAGACCAATATTCTTAACGTACTTACCCCCAACAACAGCAATATCATGTTGCCTTTTTACTTGAAGCATGGAATGAGACTTTGTAATAGTTAATTTTTATAGCTTAATGTCTAAAACATAGAAAAATCACAAAAAATATTGAATTAATGCATGCACGCTTTCGGCATTTGATAATTTGTCTTCTTTTCACACATTTTTAAAAATTAAAGTGCTAAAATGATTTGCTGAGGGCAGGGGAAAAATAAACCAAAAATCCAAAAGGCAGGTTTTTGAGAAGTTGGAAAGAGAACCTTTATCCATATCACCTTTTTATCAAAAGATTTTGGAAGCAAATGGTTTATTAAATGTAAGCCTAGAAAAACAACCCAAGAATCATCTATCTTATAGAGCTGCCTACCTACGTCTTCCTCTCACAAAAACTAAGAGTCTTTTCTTTCATATATAAGGACTCAAAAACATTATTGTGTGAATACATAAATTCAGATGAGAGTTTCTTTTGAGTGCTATTTCATAAGCCATCTCATGAGCTTTTACTGAAGAGCAGTGCTAACCCTCTTTCTATTCTCAGTAGTCTGAAATTTTTCTTGCTGTCTGTGTTACAGGAATTTACAAGCTAATTTCTGGTTTAAATAATAAGCTGAAGAGTGTACTGTTTGTGTAATAGTAAATTTTGCCAGCATCCTTTCCTTTCCATAACAACCTCACCGAGTTCATTACAAAGTGAAAGTGCAGACCAGTAATTACCTGCCGGTCAGTGTATAGAGCCAGTTCATAACAGCCTCTTCCATCCTGCTGCTTAACCACGATGGACCTTTAATGTGTGTCAGTGGCTGTCATTCACAGATTCTTCAAATTACTGCATAACTAGGACATTTCCCTCTGAAATTCGGCACTATGTGATAAAAGAATTGTTTTCATTTCCTAGAACGCACACTGCGAACCCCATAGTCTTGAGGATCCTCTTGGAATCATCTCTGGAAAGACGATTAAATCAAAATCTGATGATCTCAAACGAGGCACAATTCTGGTAAATTAAGTCAAGTGCTTTCTTTTCTTAATGTTTATTTAGTTATTTGAAAGTGAGAGTTACACAGATACAGGAGGAGACCGAGAAAGAGGGGGATCTTCCACCCGATAGTTCACTCCCCAGATGGCAGCAATAGCTAGTGCTGGATGCCCCCAGATGGCTGGAGCCAGTAATTTCTCCAGGTCTCCCACGTGGGTAGCAGAGGACCAAACACTTGGGCCACCTTCCACTGCTTTTCGCAGGCCATTAGTAGGGAGCTGGAATGGAAATGGAGCAGATCGGACTCTAACAGGCACCCATACAGGATGCTGCCACTGCAAGCACACAACATTGGCCCCCAAGTGCTGTTTTTCTAATATGCTTTCCAAATGAATAAATTCAGGGTCAGCCTAGAAAAAACTATTTGAATTGTTGTAATATAGTACTTTGTATAAAATAGCAGGAATACTGATATGCACCTGTGGACATTTCAACAGGACTGCAGCACATGTAAATTTGCTACCATCACATGTAATCTCATTCCTTCAGACATGAGCCAAGTGAATGTATCGCTAATCTTGTGGAGACCGACTTTTATAAAAGTAAGTGAAGGTATTTCTTTGTACAATTATTGAAACAAAATGACAAAATGTTGTTCACTACTTCTGACATATGTGCTACGCACAGTGCTTCTGTGGACAGGACATGAGGACATCACAGACTGCTCTAGCTCTCCTTAACCAGCTATGTGGTGGTCTCATCTTTCCTATTAATAGCCATGTTATCTTCAATGCTTCCTTCCAGTTAGGCCTTCAGTCTCTCATTGTTTGTCTTTGAACCATAAGAGATAGATACCTCTCAAGAACCAAAGCTTGTACTTATTGTTCAAAGAATTAAAAGAATTACCATCCTTAACACCACTAACAAAGGAGAGAACCAGCATGTGTATGGCCTCACGGTGTTTTTAGCAGACTTTTGTTCTCTACAAGTATTTTGGAGTGCATTTTCCAACCCAATAAAGCCAAATCTGTCTGACAATAAGCTACTTTAAAACTTTGTTTTGGATTGTGTCTTTTTCTTATCAAGTATTTAGATGATCATATGAAATAGTCATTTTAAGTTTGATCACACTAAGTTGTTTTCATAAGTAATAAACTATTGAATATTGGCAATACCCTACTTAATCTTCAACAGGTGCTTTTATAAACCTCATTATCAGAGTGCAGCTACTTGGTGCCTGCATTAATGGTAGACAGCGTTTGAGGTTTGCTCTAAGTACCAAGTTGGATAGAAATTATTCAGAAAAAGTTCCCATTCTATAACAAGGATCTAAATGAGAATTGGAGGGGAGGGCAGAAAAAGAGTGAAGATAAGTACATTTTGATACTACCAGGTCCACTTGGAAGTTAACAAAGCCAGTGTTTTAATCTCACAGAGCTTTAGTGTTTGCACCAGACAAACATGGCTGGCTGTCATTTTTATTAGCCATAATATATTAAAAACAAATCCGTTTATTTTCCAGGCACATTTTTCCAGCTTAAACCTTACCATAAGGGGAGAACTTCAGAGTGAAAATACATCACTGGTTTTAAGTAGTAGCAATCAAAAAAGAGAGGTAAGTGAAGCTCTAAGTTTTGAAAACATTATGCACTTCACTGTGACTTTTGTGACATAATGTTTTATAATTGCGTACAGTCCTTTAAGCAGTGACTGGTGCTGCTCCTGGTGACAGATACTACTTGCTTCAAATTATACTTCATTAGCCTCGAGTGCAATTTCAGTCTTGTTCTTCCTTGTAAGCAACTTGGAAAAATCACGATATTTACAATTAGCATGCCATGTTTGACTTTTATCTCTTCTAACTATCACAGTAAATAGGTGTTTTTACTTTCACCTTTAGAGCAAACGGTGCGCTTGTAACTTTCTTGCTGAAAAACTGACATCACAAAATGCAGCTGACATCTGAAGAGCAAACTTGAAAAACAGTTTCTTTACACAAAATGGCTTTATATTGTATAGGCATATGTGTAAATTCTTTACATTTTTCTTGATTTAGTCATTAGGAAATTTGAAACAAAAATGAGCTAATATTCCCCCAAAACAATGCAGGCTTGAGTCTTTGCTGAAAATAAAATCGTTTGAGGAGTTTTTTTGTTTTATTTTGTTTTGTTTTTTACTTTTGTGCTTTTGTAAAATAAGAACAAAGCACTTGTTATGGACACAGACACTTCAGCATAATCTCCCCTCTTGTCATGGAAGAGTTTGAAAACCCCGTGTTGGGGGTCAGACTTTTGATGCAGTGTTTAAGCTGCAGGTTGGAACAGCTGCATCCCATGTCCAAATATCTAGGTTTGTTCCAGTCCTAGTTCTGCCTCTGATTTCAGCTTCCTACTAATATGTGTCATTGGAGGCAACAGCTAAGGACCGAAGTACTTTGGCTCCTAACCCCCATATGAGAAACCCAGATTGAGTTTCAGGCTCCTGGCTTTGGCCAGCCCCAGCCCTACCTGTTGCAGTATCTGGAAGATCTCTCTCCCTCCTTCCACCCTCCCTGTCCTTCTGCCTTTCAAATTAAGAAAAATACATACATAAACATCCCAGATGAATAAACTGCATCATGAGAATCATAATATTCTATCTGCAAACTCCCTAATGTTCAGATAGCCTTTAAAAATTGCTATTTCAAACAACTGCAGTGACATTGATGTCTGATAAACATGTTTTTAAAGAACAAATAAAATATAAAAGAGACCTTCAGAAAGCTCATGGAAAATCTGTAGCATGAAAAACAAAACTATATGGATTTCAAAATGCTTTTGCACCAAAATAAACTTACCTTTTAATTCCATGTGTTTACAACTTCTTTGGAGTACTCTCATATGCACAGAATTTTTTAAAGATTCATTTATTTATATATTTATGTATGCATGTATGTATTTGAAAGGTAGGGCATGAGAAAGAGGAAGATCTCTGATCTACTTATTTACTCCCCAAATATCTATATCAGCCATGTCTGGGATCAGATAAAAGCCAGGAGCCAGACAGTCCATCCTGGTCTCCCAAATGAGTGGCAGGGCCCAACTACTTGGACCATCTTCTGCCTTCCCCGGCACCAAAGCTGGAAGCTGGATCAGAAGTGGAGTGGTATGGGACCAGCACTGTGACGCAGCAGGTTAAAGCCCTGGCCTGCAGCACCAGCATCCCATATGGGCGCAGGTTCAGGTTCTGGCTGCTCCATTTCTGATCCAGCTCTCTGCTACGGTCTGGGAAAGCACTGAAAGATGGCCCAAGTCCGCGGACCCCTGCACCCATGTGGGAGACCCAGAGGAAGCTCCTGGCTCCTGGCTTCACATCAGCTCAGCTCTGGCTGTTGCAGTCATTTGGGGAGTGAACCAGAGGATGGAAGACCTCTCTCTCTCTCTCTGTCTCTCTGTCTCTCTCTCTCCCCCCTCACCCCTCCCTCTCTTCCTCTCTCCCTCTCTCCCTCTCTCCAACTCTGCCTTTCAAATAAATAAAATAGATCTTTAAAAAAAAAGTGGAGTGGCAAGGACTGAAACAAGCACTTCAGTATGGGATTCTGGTGTCACAAGAGGCAGCTTAACCCGCTGCACCACAGCGCGAGCCCCTGCATGTGTTCACTTACTTCAGAGTACCCAGCCTGATCAGCGTGCAACATAAAGTTGTTCCATACACAGAAAAGTCAATGATTCCTTCAAACCTAAAAAAACTGAGTGTGGATTATATTGGAAAAAGTGTATTTGATTCCCAGATACGTTATGTTTAAATGTTACAATTAGCTCCATTTCCCATAAATGTTATTTTAATAGTCCCTTGCGAATATTTGTGCTACATTTCATCCTAAAGGAAAATCATATATATATTGATAAAATTACTAATAATGACCATTTTGTAATTGTATGATCTTACAAAATTTTCCAATCCTATCTAGACCGCAATTTCTATAAGTTCATGGAATTGTTTTAGACATGATTCAAATCTGTTCTAATGGTCTGATTCTGTATAATCCCACACTGTCTTCAGCTCTGTATTTTCCACATATCAGCTTGATCTACCTGGAGTGATTTCACGGGTTTATATTTGTGTTCACTATATGCAAATACAAGTATACCTCAAAAAGTTCAGGAAACATGAAATTAAGTGAGTTTATTTGGGTGCAAAAAAATAGAAATCCATGTATAAATTTTCATAATATCTATTTTATGAATTTTTGAAGACCCATCATATATATGGATTTCCAAAAACATTTTCGCACAAAATAAACTGACCTTTTAATTTCATTTGCTATGAACTTGTTGAACTACTCACATGCCTGCTCTCTGAGTTTCCTGTTCTAATCTTCCCTATAGGTTAAGAAATTGAAATTTCTTACTCAGTAAAAGGCAAAAATAGAACTTTGAGCCATAGATAGCAACTCTGAAGTAGTTTCTTTTTTTCAGATACCCAAGGGCTGGGCCACAGATCAGACAAGTTTCATTGAGGTTTGAGCGCCACACAGAGAGCTTGAGTAGCCGAGTGCTAAAAGCTGTCCGTTTCTCAGTTGCATTTCAGTTCAGACCTAATTGCTAGGTGCTGAGAGAAAAGTCAATTGGAAGAAGCCATGTGGTACTATAAAAAAAGCACAGAGTGGTGAATATTCATGCAAATAGTCATTTATCTGTATTCTTGAAACTTACGCATTTGCTTGTATAACAATTATATTTTCAGTTTATAAACAACAAATAAGGTACATTAGAACAAGGAGACCTACTCAAGGTTTTATATGAGCAACTGTGATATTATATCCTAAACTGATGGTATCATGATAATGTAGTGAAGTCTGTTAATTAATCTTTGAAACATAAAATACTTTGGATCTCCCTGAGTTAAACAGATTCAATCCTACTCTTGAGTGTTTGGATTCACTGACATTTTGCTCTTGATGTATATATTTCTGAAGGTTAAGGCTATAAATACTTTATTGGTAATGATAAATTTGAAATGATCAGAGATTTAGAAAAGAAGAGGGGCATTTTCAATTGCGAGCTCTGTGTTTTGTCTGTCTGTGGTATAGAGATTGTTTCTACTATTTGTTAGAAAATTATGACCTGCAAAAACTGAATGTCCCACGAGTTCTGGTTGGGTGCTTATTGATGTTGACAATCGTGTTTAATAATTTTCAGCTTGCGATTCAAATCTCCAAAGATGGGCTACCAGGCAGAGTGCCCTTGTGGGTTATCCTGTTGAGTGCTTTTGCTGGATTACTGCTGTTAATGCTGCTCATATTAGCACTGTGGAAGGTAAGCACCAGAAGTTGTCTATTTCAAACATGAAGAGCACATTGATAAAATAAATTATGATTTGCCCAAGCTGTGAAGCATATTATTATACAGCAATGAAATGAATACTGAGTGATGACCAAGAGGAAAAGGAAGTGTTCATTTCCAATGCTGTGCACAGCTTGACCCCATTTTTGTAAAGGGGAAAAAAGTAACCTATCTTGGGGTGAATATATCCAAAATTGAGGGAGGACCTTTCTAAAGATGAATGTTATATGGGGCCAGCTCTGTGGCATAGCAGATAAAACTGCCACCTGCCTGCCAGTATCCCATATGGACACTTGTTTGAGTCTCGGCTGCTCCACTTTCCGATCCAGTTCCCTGCTAATGTGACTAGGAAAGCAGCAGAAGATGGCCCAAGTCCTTGGGCCCCTACACCCACATGGGAGACCTGGAACAAGCTTTAGGCTCCTGGCTTCAGATCAGCCCAGCTCCAGCTGTTGCCACCATTTGGGGGGTGAACCAACAGATGGGAGATATTCTCTCTCTCTCTCTCCCTCTGCCTCTCTGTAATTCTGCTTTCAAATACATGGATAAATCTTTTAAAAAAATGACCATTACAGAGGACAATGACATTTTAAAATTTCAAAATAGCTAGATATTACTTTTATAAGAAAAGAAAAATAAACACTTTTTTATAAAAAGATGGATTTTCTTTATTTGAAAAGCAAAGTTACAGAGAGAAACAGATCTTCCATCTATTGGTTTACTTCCCAAATGGCTTCAAGAGTCGGGGCTGGGCCAAGCCAAAGGTAGGAACCTGGAACAACATCCACGTCTCCCACATGGGTGCAGGGGTCCAAGTACTTGAACCATCTTCTGCTGCCTTCTCAGGCACATTAGCAGAAGTGGAATAGCAAGGACATAAACCAGTACTCATATAGGAGGCCACCGTTGTAGGCAGCAGCTTAACTCACTGCACCATGTCAGCCTCATAAAAACTTTTTATAGTAAAAAAGAATTACTATGTGTCAGTTTAAAAAATATAAGCCGTACACTCATGGTTAAGATAAATCTTGTCCTAATCCCATCTAAGTGCATCTTAGAAATCAAATACCTCTTTTACATATGAACAGACATACCACCTTTTATTCAATAGTTGTGCGCTGATAGAGAGATGAGGGATTTACTAATTAGTTGATATAAGGGAAATCTTAAAGTTTCAGACTCCTATTTCAAATACTTTTATAAAATTATGAAATTTTCTACTTTCTGTTGAGTACATCTGAATATTTACATGGATGCTTTGCTTAGGCCTAGATATGCCATATTATTTTCCAACAAATTGAGAGGATAGCTTTTAGTATACATTCAACAGAGCATAAAATCTCATTAAAGGGCCGGCGCTGCGGCTCAATAGGCTAATCCTCCCCCTTGCGGGAGGTTCTAGACCTTTCTCTCTGTCTCTCTCTCTCACTGTCCACTCTGCCTATCAAAAAAAAAAACTCATTAAAAAGTATAATTTAATTTTTCCAATTAAAAATCAAATTGGCATTTATTCTCACTGTGTCTTATGTGGTGTTAAGTTGAACCAACTGTGTCAGAAACATCTTGTTCCAGCATATTTATTTTTCTAATACCTTGGCAACACATGATTTAGTCAAATAGTTTAAACACCAAGTTTCTGTTCTTCTGAATTACCAACTGTTCCTATTCTTTTTTTCTGTGATGACTAACTTCCTCTTTCAGATGGTTACTCTTAGAGAGGATGAACAAAGCCATGTTAAACTCGTAGTTCCATGGCACTTAATTCAGTAAAATTCTTGACATTTTTGCAGCAAAGTCACCCTGACAGAGCGAATTCTCCACATCAAATGTCTAGCAGTTCCTTCTGTATGTTACAGTGCTAGCGCTGCAGTACCCGAATCTGCCACACTGTGGTGCTCAAGGTCTGGCTCGGCAGGGCCAATGTTGTGCTTGAAATGTAAGATGTGCGCCTCTAAGCAGAGGGAGTTACTTGAAGCTTCCTTCAGTGTGGTCTTTTATTCCTACCGTCGTATCGGACCCTCGCACTTGCCCATATAGTTTAAGGACACGACTGACAGAAGAGGAAAACCAGGACTGATATCTGCAGATGTTCCCTGGCCTCGGCTGTGTTTAAGACTAACAAACAGCAAGTTTCAGCCACCTTGATTTTTCGGGGGAGGTCACTAGTCTCAAAGATCACAAATGTAAAAATAAACACATTTGTCCATCATCCAGTTAGTGTTGTGGTGATACATAGTGCTGATGGCTCCCTACATCTCCTTAGGACCCCAAAGAAGGTCACTTAGCAAACCCTGGACTGTTTTGACCTGAAGGTTTAGTAAATTCAGCCACTCCCGTGGGAAGCCCAGATCGGTAGTCCCAAGGCAGGAGGGAAGAGAACTTGCTCTCACTGAGTGTTTCCCCTACACCAGGAACTGTTCTCAGTGTTTCTGTCTTCAGCATTCCCCCCTTAATACATCAACCCCGTGAGGGTTTCCTCATAAATGAGGAAAATAAGGCACAAAAAATTTTGTGTAGTTTTCTTTTTTTTTTTATTGACAGGCAGAGTGGACAGTGGGAGAGAGACAGAGAGAAAGGTCTTCCTTTTGCCGTTGGTTCACCCTCCAATGGCCGCCGCGGCCTGCACGCTGCGGCCGGCGCACCGCGCTGATCCAATGGCAGGAGACAGGTGCTTATCCTGGTCTCCCATGGGGTGCAGGGCCCAAGCACCTGGGCCATCCTCCACTGCACTCCCTGGCCACAGCAGAGAGCTGGCCTGGAAGAGGGGCAACCGGGACAGAATCCGGCGCCCCGACTGGGACTAGTACCCGGTGTGCCGGCACCGCAAGGCGGAGGATTAGCCTAGTGAGCCGCGGTGCTGGGCAATTAAGTGTAGTTTTCAAGACCCATAGTTAGTAAGGTTCTGATTAACAATATAGACCTCTGCCACTCTGCTGTCCTCGGGCAATCTTTCAACCACGTATTTGAGCCTCATCTTATACCTGAGAACATTAAAGCAGAGAGGTTAATTCTCCCGTGATCACCAGCAAGAATGACTGGTTTCAAGCAATGGTCAATGTGGAAAGCCTACTGCTCTCCAGTAAATCTACCTGCTGCAGGTTCTAGAGCTCAAGAAATCAGGTCTTGTTCAAGAGGGCTGTGAACTCTCCAAAACTTCCAAAACTGTTCAGTTCTGGAATGAGGGCCCGGGTGGGTCAGGCTCTCAGGAGCTTCAATGCACTAAGCAGCTTAGTTCCTCCTCTCCCCATGCAGTAAAGCTTTGCAGGGACCTCCCTGAAGCGTGGTTCGGTCTGCGTGCAGTAGGCTCAGAAGAGCTGCTCTCCTCAGCAGGCAACTTATAGGAACACGACCTAGAGCAGACACTTCCTGCTTCTCAGATCCTTCCAGTCTGGAAGTTCCTTGGGACTCCGTACTGAGACCCTCTGTAAGGAACAGACCAAAGATTCCTACTAGATCAGATATTCACTTTCAAAAGACAAAGTGCTTGTATATTTATCTTCACTGTACACATGACAGAAATTAAAGCTGGACAAAAATCTTAGCAGTTTCTTAATATACTTCCTGATTGATTGCAGGAGAATTCTAGAGGACAAAGATTTAAGTAAATTGCTAAATGTGACCTGAAATAGGGACCACATGCTGAGGGAGACACGCAGTCAGGCCAGTGTAACCACCTGGGCGAATGACACAGTACACGGAGGAACCACGAGAAGGTGGACTGTGCCTCTCCAAACTTGATGTGATGCTGATGCCTGAAGTTCCACCGCTGATGGTTTTTCTGTTCATACTTCAGGTTTAGCTTTGTTCCCCATCCAATGTGCACATCCTTGCTGGAGATGGGATGGTGGTGGATGCAGAACTGCTCACCGCATTTTTAGCCTTTTATACATCAGCATGATGTATTTTATACATTAGTATGAGTTTTATACATCAGTATGAATTTATTCTGTCCACATTTATTCAGTCCAAACTGCATTCATTAAGCATTTACTTTTTCCAGAGATAGTTTAGTCAGACCTTTTGCCATAAGAGTTTGTTTCTTTTTTTAACTATTACTTATGTTATTTATTTGAGAGATGGCAGAGGGCTGGGAAGAGTGAGAACAAGAGCAAGAGTGAGTTCCCACCTGCTGGTTCACTCCCCAAATGCTTGCAACAGCCACAGCTGGGCCAGGCCAAAGTCAATCAGGAACTCAGACCAGCTCTCCCATGTGGGTGACAGGAACCCAACTATTTGAACCATCACCTGCTATCTCCCAGGGGGCACAAGAGCAGGAAACTGGAAGCAAGAGTGGACCCAGGACTTAAACCCATGTGTTATGATGTAGGACGCAGGTAACTCAATCCGCATCTTAACCCCTAGAGGAATACAAAAATGATCATTAGACAAATACAAGATAAACACAAGGAAAGGGACTGCTATAAGGAAAGTGTAGGTGCTGAGAACAAATTTTCTCTGTTTCAACTAGGACTGGCCCAGTCTGAAGCTATAAACTATATTGTCCTAATCTCCATTCCAATCATCCAGCTGCCATTAAAAACCCAATATGAACAAAATTGGCCCAGTAAGTTTAGAAAACAGAAGTTAAGTTTTAAAATAGAACATTTAATGTGTAGAAGCAGAGGAAGTTTGAACAGAAGCAAAAAGACGCGAGAGAGAGAAAGGAGAGGTTGAAAGCTAGGAAGAGCAGATAGAGAAGAGAGCCTTAAGATATGCTACCTGCTCTTGTAAAGCCACGACTGATTTACTCTCACTGGGGACGTGCAGGCTCACTTTAAAGGAACATATGGTTTGTGCATCCAAAACTATTATAGTTGGCTCGAAGAAAAGGGCCTGAGACAAGTAGGAGAACTGGCAGATTCAGTTATTTTCACATTCACTTCTGTCGTGTCCTTTTCCTCATCTACCAGTCACAGACTAGATTCTGCCCTGGTGGAAGACGAAAGCCCTGAGTAAAACTTCGCTAAGCGTAAAAGTGCTCACTGTCTCCCTCTATCCCATTAAGGCCCTCAATTTTCCAATAATTATGTGTTAAACATAATACTTCCTTTGCATAATTTATCATGACTTCATTATTAAAATATTGCCTTTACTAGATCTGTTATAGCCCAGTCTCAATTTAAAACATACAGAGAGAGAGACAAATACAAAAATCTGAAAAACCACTTCTCAATGATCTCTAATTTACTTTCTTAAAAAAAAAAAAAAGGTATTTTGGGGCCTGCGCTGTGTCACAGTGGGTTAAAGGCCCAGCCTGTGATGCCAGCATCCCATATGGGCGCTGGTTCGAGTCCTGGCTATTCCACTTCCAATCCAGCTCCCTAATAATGTGCCTAAGAAGGCAGCAGAGGATGGCCCAAGTCCTTGGGCCCTCACACTCATGTGGGAGACATGGAAGAAGCTCCTGGCTCTTGGCTTCTCTTGGCTTTAGATTGGCTTAACTCCAGATATTTCTGCCATTTGGGGAGTGAACCAGCAGGTGGAAGACTTCTCTGCCTCTACCTCTCTCTGTAACTTTTAAATAAATAAAATAAATGTTTTTTTAAAATAAGCATTTTAGGGGCTGGCACTGTGGCTCATTTGGTTAATCCTCCGCCTGTGGCACCAGCATCCCGTATGGGCGCCAGTTCTAGTCCCAGTTGCTCCTCTTCCAGTCCAGCTCTCTGCTGCAGTCTAGGAAGGCAGTGGAGGGTGGCCCAAGTGCTTGGGTGCCTGTACCCGGGTGGGAGACCAGGAAGAATCACCTGGCTCCTGGCTTCTGATCGGGGCAGCGCCGGCCGTAGCGGCCATTTGGGGAGTGAACCAATGGAAGGAAGATCTTTCTCTCTGTCTCTCTCTCACTGTCTATAACTCTACTTGACAAATAAATATTTTTTAAAAAAATAAGCATTAGGTTAGATCATTGCAAAGGTTCCTTCTAGTCTATACTTATCTTTTTGTTCTTTATAATAGAAGATAAATAGAGCACAATAAACTTTTTATTAGGCCCCAGGTGACAAAGCATAATGAAATACGACTCATTCACCACCACATGAAATTTTAGAGCCAATTACCTGTCTTAGTGTCCAAATGACACAGGGTGTGTTCCAAAGTTCTTCAGGGCCCTCATTGTGGCATAGCAGATTAAACCACTGACATCTCATATGGGTATCTGTTGGAGTCCCAGCTGCTCCACTTCCAACCCAGCTCCCTACTATTGCATGTGGGAAAGCAGTAGAAAAATGGCCCAAGCCCCTGCCCCTTCCCATGGGAGACTTGGAAGAAGCTCCTGGCTCTTGGCTTCAGCCTGGCCCAGTACCAGATGATGTGGTCATTTGGGAAGTGGGCCAGGGGATGGAACCTCTCTCTCTCTCTCTCTCTCTCTCCCCTCCCTCTCTCTCTCTCTCTGTAACTCTGCCTTTGGAAAAAAAAAAAAAAAACAAATAAATAAATCTTAAAAAAAGGGGGCATCTTCTTCATAAGCAGGTGTTCTGACACATTTGAAGCTGTTCCAGACAACTCAGAAATCTTCCCAACATCCTGGCCAAGGATGTAACTGCCACAGTCCCTATCAGCTCCAATAACCATCAGCTATTTGGAAGAATCTCTCTGCCACATCAATGGGAAAAAAAAAAAAAAAATGATGCTGGCAAAGAAGAGATAGTGCCAGCTAACTGCAGTTTGTATGTCTCTCAAAATATTTTTGCAGACCCTCTAAATGTTCTTTGTTCACAAGAGGGCTTTCTATATCTAACTAATGAAAAGGTGAAAAATGGAATAGAAACTTGAACGTCATTTTCTTGACATCCCACATTAATAGGTTAATGAAGAAGATAGTTCTCAACCATATTAATTAGTTTGATGCCTAGAATTGCCAGTAGATTTAAATTAAATTTTTGTCCAAAGAAGGAAGCATTTTTTACCTAAATCAAAATAATTCACTGTATTATGTTTTATACTTTCTCAACAGATTGGATTCTTCAAAAGACCACTAAAGAAGAAAATGGAGAAATGAAACATTATACAAGAGAAAAAAATAGCAATTATTCAATGATCTATCCTCAGGTTTGCCTTAAATATGTGACAAAAAATTTATAAACATAATTAAAAACATGGTCACATAATTCTATATAATCCATCAGGGACTTATCACTTGGAAAATGACAGATCAAGCTGATCCAAAAAGATATCCAAAGATATGTTTTATAAACTGATGAAAAATATTTTAAATAATTATTCATTTTTACTGAGTATTTAAACAGTGTTACAAAGTGTTTTAAAGAAGAATAACTTATGCATCTAAAATATTTAAGGAATAGATAAGAATTTTTAAGATCGTTGAAACATCTACTTTCAAAATAATATAAATTAAGCTTTTCCCTTGATTTCTGATGGATATGCATGTCCAGCGTGAAAGCATTTGTAATGCTAAGCAAGGAATTATCTAAAAGATGTCACTTCTTCCAGTTCTAATGAGAAAAGTTCCCCCTAGTAGAGTCTGTCTACCACATGGACTAAAAATAGAATTAAATCACAAAGAATACATTCAACATCTTCGTGTTGGATTCTGTACTTGGAAAAAAATTTTCCAATGTGATCAGAAAGTAATGCAATCGATCTGAAATTCTACCTAGGGTAGAAACTCAAGACAGACGCCTTATTTAAAAACAAGTATACTGAATGGATTAAGTTTTTATAAAACATGTTTATTTTGATGTTGAACTCTAAATGCAAAACTCTTTTATACTGAAAAAGAAAAACCACTTTAAAGCAGTTTTGTGTGGCACAGTTTCGTGATTTATCATGAAAAGCCACATTGTGTGGGGGATATGCTGAAATGATAGCTGAATGGAATGTGGCGGCAGAGACAATTGCTACTGAATGCTGAAATCATCTTTGCTGAGCAGATTTTGCATGGTAGAGGTTTCATGATGTAAATCAAAATAGGAGTCTTCTCAACTCCTTGGTACAGGTTCATTTAAACCCCCAAGCTGTGAGATTATGCTTATTTTTTTCATTTTTAAAGATATATTTAATTTTCCAAACACATTTCTTGTTTTTATTAAAAGGCATATTCCATTCCAGTATTGCATTTTCCCAAGAAGTCACTGCTTCTTTGAGTGTAGCAGAGCAATATTTATACAGAAGCCCAGAAATGTGCCGAAAACAACTTCAGGTTTGAAAGATCCCACCAAGAGAACAGTATCTCACCTCTGCGTGTGCTTCTTTGTTCTTGAAGTAATCCTTGAGGTTGATTAGATTCTACTGTAACATAAGCTCCCGGTTGTGCCATTTCTTAGGAAAGTAACTGAATGAATGTAGAGTAGCTAGCTGCACTGGTGAACTACTGCTGTAAAATTTGCTGATACTTCTGCAACAACTCCCATTTCTCCTCTTGATTTGCCATTCTAGTACCCGAACCTGTAGTTATCCACAAAGTCCCAGGATCTGCTTTTCTCAAAAAGCAGCCAACTAACACTGAAATCAAATGCTGTTGATTTAACTTTTTAAGGCTATTTTCCAAGGAATTCTCTGATGTCTCAGAGTCAGCTACCTCTTGGCTCTGCACACCTACATCTAGAATCCAGAAGGCCAAGTCGATGTGCCTGGGGGATGCCAAGTTATCCGTAGCTAGAAGAAGCGTTCATCTTTTTAGAGATCTGGTATCCTCCTGCTGCCTGTCCTTGTTCACAAATAGCTGCTTTTGGAATTTGCTTCACTCTTGCCATCCATCCGCAGATTCAGAAATCGTTCTTCCCGCCTCGTGTCTTTGTTTTTCAACAAAACTCAGGGTCTGTCTGATTCAGAGTCGGCGCGTTGTACAACCCTGCTGCACAGACTGCCCAGCAGCCCTCTCCCTTCTCAGCACATTCTTAGAAGTAAATCGAACAGATAAATTTAAATTCATACTTGGCATCTGTGACTGCCACACAAAGCAGTCACTGAACCATGAGTGTGAAGATTCAAACTAAATACTTTGTTAAGCCAAAGAGGAAAAATAGAAATTAGGGCATGTTGACCTTTTTAGAAAAGAGAGGAGTCGCTATCTGGCTGGACCAAATAGCTATTTATAAACCTGGCACCATTTTTAACATAGGTCATTCCTGGTTACCAAGTAGAATATTTAATGAACAAGAGACCCCATTTTCATGTTTATGATTTGTAGGGATTTATGGGTCTGTATGTATGTTCATATATGCACACACAATAACACCAAATAATAGAGTTTACAAAAACTAAACAAACAAAAACTACATCAGGAAAAAATGTTGATTCATCTACTTTTCATATAGTTTTCATTTTAATTGATGTTTAGGTTTAGCTTACAATTCTTCAACTACCTAAAAACCATAACTGCAGTTTTGGTTAAAAAACATGTCAACAGATGTCCCAGATTAGCTTCTGCACAAATGTTATAAAACATATACAATGATTAAGAGATATGTTAGACGCTTGTTTTATTTTTAAATGATTAATAAGGAAAGTGGATGATATTTAAGACTATTATGAGCTTGTTGCTAAATTAAATTATCAAACTATTTCTTGTTCTTTAGTATTTAAAAAATTGATTATTGCTTGCATTGTGAAATGAACAATGTATTCAGTCCCTTTACATTCGTATATTGGCAAATTATTTAATGACTTGCTCTCTGGGGGAAATAATCTCTAGTGTGTATTATTTATCAATTTCCATGGTTAAAATAGTATCTCTGTAGCCATTCTCAAGTTACCAGCATGACCCTAACCAGCTTGCAGAACTCCTAGAAATGTATTGGTCAGCTCTTAGAAACAATATGAACTGGCTTCAGCTATTACTGAAATAAGTCACATGCTGGGGATGGATGGATAGATAGATAGATAGATAGTCTATATACATACACAGAAACACAGAGCATTATAATATTCCAAATTATGTGGAAATGCTAATTATTCAAGCCAGGTAGGCATGACACTGTATAATTCCCCATTATTCAGTTTCAATTCTAAAATTTTAACCGTCCTTTAATACTAATAAAATGAGAAGAACTTGCGTAAGAAGAAACGAGTTGAAAACAAGAAAATACAAAAGGTGACCCACAGTGGAAATCAGACCTACTCAGGAACCACAAAGAAGCTGTTTCACTTTCTCAAGGCCCCACAAGCAGCACAGTAAAAGGTCATCCTTTGTAAATAGCTTTAACTTCTGTGATCCAATTTAAAATGCAGTGATCCACTTTGTAAAACTTTTTTCTTCTGAACACTAGATTCGAGGGCAGTTGAGTCTCTGAACATTTTCTCTGTATTAACTGTGTTTGAAAGGAGTCTTACGGAAAGAGATACTTTTACAAATTTTGGCACTTAAGCAGCCATTTTATTTATAAATGTATATATATGCTCACATGATATAAATGTCCTTTCCACTTTCTATAAAACTGTAGGCTTAATTGGAAAACAGCAATATTTGCACCAAAAGGAAAAAAAATTTAAAGAACAGTTGCATTGAGATGGAGCAGAGGTGGCTGGTAGTAGAGGCTGTGAGACACTCTGCCCGTTTTCTCTCTAGGGCCACAGTGTGCACACTGTGAACAGTGACCCCAACGGCTCCCCTGGAATGTGCTTTCCCCGGGGTGATGTCTTTGTCAAGCATCTTGTAATCTGCTCTGTGAACTGTCTGTCTCGCTTTTCAGAACACTGAGAACACTGGGCAAGCCTCGGGCCCACACACCCTGTCTCCCATGCCATCGGAAGTCACAGTATTGCCCAAATAAAGTGGCTTCCAGCAAATCAATTGTGAAAAAGTCTCTGATGCACTCTTCATTTATTTACAACACTTCCCAAACTCCCCGCAAGTAGTCTTCTCCCCAAGACAGCTTTTCAAGAATCCTAATGGGAAAAAAAAAAAAAATCTGTTGATAAAATGCAGGCTCTGTTTGCTACAAATACCAGCTTCAGTGAGTTGATCATGTATACAGGATGCATTCCTTGGTTCCCCAGTGGCTCTCTATAAGGTTGGCATGGCATAATGGAGCAGGGACAAAGTAAAACAGACCTTCGAGATGCAGCATCTTTAAGACCTTCACAGGCTGTGTAAACACTCCCAGTGACGGTGCCAGTGGGGAGGCTGGAGGGATTTGGCCCTTTGATGATTTTCCCCAAGTACTTCATAGGCCCCACCTTTACCCATGGAAATAATCTTTAAAAAAAAAAATGAAAAGAGAGGCTTTCAGGAAAACTAAAATGTATAATTTAATTATAAGCTGTAAGTAGACTTCGAAGTGCAAACACGGCTTCAGGGTGAGTCCTCTGGGCATCTCCTGTCAATCAAACTGCCATCCCTAAACCCCTCCTGTACAAAAATTCTGAAGCTGCCATGGAATAGAAACTCAACAGTGAAAAGAAACTCAGAACACATAAGACTAAATGCTGCCATTTTCCAAATGGTCCAATGTTACTATGTAGACAGTCACATTGATTTGGTAAGCAAATTAGTATTTTTGAATCTTACATTAAAATTTAACCTTGAATTTGGAAATTCAAAGTTACAGCCTTTAATCATCAACCTTGAGCCAAATGTAAAATGTTATATGCAGGATGTCAAACCCCAGCCCTGTTAATCCCTACAACATCTAGTATCCAGGAAGTCAGGTTACTAACTGTTGGGACTGAATCCTTGTGCTGCTATAAAGAGCCTGAACTGAACCCCTAATCCACCACTGTTTTCATGCTCCAAGGTCACCCCTCACATCAGATACACAGGAACTGACGTTTTAACAGTACTAAGAAATATCAAGGATGAGGCCTCCCTTCTAACTCTGGACTCCTTGCTTTGAGATCAGTTCTTTTAGTTTGTAATCCCCATATTTCACATATGGCAAAAGCTTTACCCGGTAGCTAATGAATTTAGAACTGTACACAAAGCTCCTTTCATTTTTCCACTGCCACTGGCTGGACAATCTCAATACTGTTAGGACTGGGCAGCACGAGCCAGTCAATTCGCAAGACCTATCTACCCTCCACTTTCTAGTTGGTTTCTTCTCTCCTCAATTGCACAGCAAAATGTCTGCTTTTTTGCATTTTATTTATTTGAGAAGCAGAGAGTTAGATAGACAGTCAGAATGTCGATCTGCTGGTTCATTCTAACTCCCAAGGTCTACATTAGTAGGAAGCTGGAGTGAGAAACCAGAGCTGGAAATCAGAACCAGGCACTCTGATTGATATGCAGCACGGATCTCAGTTGCCAGGGTAAATGCCCATTCTGGGTGTTTTGTTTTGATTTGGGGCCTCCTCAGCTATCTATGATTGAGTCTCTTGAAGGCCCTTGGATGGTAGATGTTATCTTTATAGGTGAGCAGAGACTCAGAAATCTTTTAATCTTATATGTCATCATAGGAATCAGGATAATAAACTAGGGACCAGTGACACTCTAAAAATATGATTTTATTTGGTTTTAATGCAATTCAAATCACATTCTTATTTAAGAAAAAAAAAACACTAGTGTGGAATTTTAAGTGCTTTTCTGCCATGTTCCTAAACTCAGTGTTTAATCTTTTGTTTCAATTTCATCTGTGCATAGAAAAGGACATTTCCCAAATGACAATAGAAACAAAGCCAGTTGTGCTGTTGAGTAATCCCCTATCGACATTACCTATCGCATTCCCTGAGAGAGTACATGGGAAAAACTGAAGGAGTAGCCAAGCAAAGGGGACACACCACCAGTGCCAGGTGACAATCTTTATGTCATGCCCCTGAAGCATCTTCTACAGAAAAAATGCAGGGGATGGGGGTGGGAGGTAATGAAACTATCTTTTATATCTACATCATTACACCACAAAATACTGTCAGCTGTCTCTCCTATAAGACAAGCACATGTACTTTGCACCAGGAAATTGTTAATTAAGTAAGAGCAAAAGTATATTCTTACATGCAGGTTAATCAGAGCTGATTTCCCTGAGCTTAACACACTATAGGCTTAACTCAATCACGTGAAGCAGCAACATCTCAGACCTTCTTTGTTCTGGAAACTTTGGACACGGAAGATCCAGATATTTAGTGTTTTATTTCTGAAACACCTCTTGGCCTTGCTCAGGATGCACGAGACACTCTGGGTTCTCTATTAGTGAACATTAGCCTGTAAAGAGAATAGTATGTTACTACTGTGAGGCTGTAAAATTATTCATTGACAGTGTAAAGAACTGTACCCATTTTTTTTAAAAAAAAGAAAAATATTGCATATAATAACTACTACACTGAAACAGCTATCATAGTTATTCCAATAAAATTTTCTGCGTGGACTAACATGAAGTATAATGCATTGCTCATTTTTATTTACCTCAAAATGGACTCATCAAAATGAATAACTTAAGGGTATATGCATTTCTAATAAGTCTTTTACTATTGGATGAGCTCTTTAAAAGAAAATGTTTGATTGCATTCAAGAACAAAGAAGCATGACCTTTGTTGACTCCGGTAATTTATCATGTGCCTAATTTAAATCCAGTTTTTAAGTGAAATCAGTTATCAGGTAAAAGTCAGTTAAGCTGATATAATTAGAAATAGCTGAGAGCGCAAAAGAGCATTTTGAATGTCCTAATGTGTGGCATATCCTGTACGCTGATTTGAGGTCAGAGACTTGGTATTTTTGTATAATTCTATCTTATCTTGTGCTTCAGCTGTGTATTTTACGTCAAGGCAAATGAACTTCCTGTCTTATATGTTAAATAAAAAAATGACTCAAGAACGTGACTGCTGTGATTTCAAATATCCACATTTTATCTCAAATTAATATGACTTCTTCCAAAGCTCTATTTTTTTTAGCTCCTTAGCTGGTTTTCACTTTAATGCTCTAAAAGGAGAAAAACAAAAAAAGCAAAGTAAGTCTGTCTGTGGTGTTTCCTGTACAAGATATAGCAATGTGATTAGTCTTGTGCAAACTTGAGACAAAAACCACAGAATCTATACGACTATATACATTCTCCTAATGATATGCTTTAATAAATCATTTATTAGATAATAGTAAGTTGGGTTATCTAGTGTGAGATACAAAAAAAAAGGTGCCACTAAATTAAAAAAAAAATTGCTATGTTCACTCTAGCTTAAAGAAATAAAATTAATACATTAGGGCTAGAAGAGAATACATGAAGTTTTAGTAGTAATAGCACTCATTTACCTTGTAAAACATTTCATCCTTTACAGAAGAGAAAGGCTGAGGATGAGGAGGCTCTTTGTAAGGTCTTCTACCTGATTTCCAGCAGAGCTTCTTCCAGTATTGTCTTTTCTCTCTTACTGTGAAATAAGCGGTTTGCCTTTCCCTTCAGCCTTCTCCGGGAAGAGGATATGGTGGTGGTATTGAGAGAATGAGGGGCAGGCAGTGTGGCTCAGCAGATTGTGCTGCTACGTGGGATTGTGCTACTTGGGATTGTGCTACTCCCATACTGGAGTGCTAATTTGAGTTCTGGCTACTCCACTTCTAATCCCACTTCCTGATAATGTACACAAGGGAGCAGCAAATGATAGGTCAAATGCTTGGGCCCCCTGTAGTCCACATGGGAGACTCAGATGGAATTTCAGGCTCCTGACCTCCACCTGGCCTATCCCTTACTGTTGCAGGTTTTTGGGAAGTAAACCAGTAGATGGAAAAGTGTTCTCTCTCGCTCTTGCTCTTGTTCTCACTCTGCCTGACAAGTAGAGGAAGATACATAAATAAACATCTACTGAAAGATTTATTTAGTTATTTGAGAGACAAAGTTACAGAGAGAGGGAGAGACAGAGAGAGATCTTCTATCCACTGGTTCACTTCCCAAATGACCACAACAGCTGGAGCTGGGCCAGGCTGAAGCCAGGAGCCAAGAGTATTTTCCAGGTCTCCCACATGAGTGCAGGGGCCCAAGGACTTGGGCCATCTTCCGCTGCTTTCCCAGGCCATTAG
Source organism: Oryctolagus cuniculus (assembly GCF_964237555.1). Taxonomy (NCBI): domain Eukaryota; kingdom Metazoa; phylum Chordata; class Mammalia; order Lagomorpha; family Leporidae; genus Oryctolagus; species Oryctolagus cuniculus. The sequence goes on from NC_091445.1 coordinate 73,770,470, forward strand.
CAGGGAGCTGGATCTGAAGTGAAGTAGCCAGGACTCAAACTGGCCCCCATATGGGATGCCAGTCCTGCAGGCAGAAGCTTAACCTCCTACACCACAGTGCCAGCCCCCATAAATAAATAAAGAAAAAGAATCTGAGTATACTATTCACTAGAAAAGAAATGACATACTTAAGGATTTATTTTTAAGACAAGAGCATAGGCACAGAATTTGCTTCCTTATTCTCCAAGATGACTTTATGTACTTTGACTATAAAATTAATGTGATAGTCATAGGCAAATGTCAGGAGGAATATTCACCCAACAGGAGCTATTCATTAGTTAAGAAGACTGGAGGTGATTTCTCTTCTCTTATTTGTATTATTTGAATGAATGCCACTTTTTAAATGGGGGAAAAAGCCACTTAAAAGGGAGATAACATGCACATGGAGAAAATTTGAGAAAATGCTAAAAAGATAATTTTGGAAGTCATCATAACAGCACCAAAAATTGCATGCTTGAAATCACAAAGAATATGGGACTTGTGGGGAGCAACTCGGACTAGACTGAGTTACTGGAATTAAGACTTATTCTATGCATCTGCTCTCCCACAATATGGCACAGGGAGAGGAGTAAACAGCTTCTACACAGCTGCCTCTCGCCAACTTGAGTGATGACCTGCAGGAGCTGATCCTGCTCCTGATTGGAGGAGAGCAGCGTACTTGGCATGTGGGTAGCAGAGTTGGGATTGGTGGAAGAGGACTATAAAGGAGGAGAGAGACAACATGCACCAGGAACATCTATCTGAAGGAACACCTGTGCAGCCCCCGAGAGAGCCGGCCGGCGGTGTGCCGCTCCCCCGCGGAAGTGGGGAAAGTGGCAGGGGGCACTGCCCTTCCACGGAGGTGGAAGGGATGGTAGCCAACCCGGGAAGAACCAGCAGCAAACCCGGGGAGGGCCGAGCAGACGAAAGAACAGCGCAGGGTCCTGTGTCGTTCCTCCGTGAAGAGGGGGAACGACAGGACTCTCTGCTTTTCTTAATGAAATAATATATTTCTTAGTTTTTCTTTAATGGCCAAAGGCTGATAGTCACTAAGTACTTTCCATTGTTCTGAATCGGACAGTAAGGAAGAACATTACTCACTCCCACTCATTGTCCCTCTTCATGCCAATAACCACTATGTATACATACCATACTGGAATCCTCCATCTCCACATGTCTAATAACTATTTCTTTACCCACTTCTTCAACCACATAGTAGTGAGAGAAATATGGGAAAGATAATCTCACTAAGAGTAACAGCAAATGTGGCCCTGATTATCCTGCAAAACCAATTGGAATGTTTTATTAATAATCCAAAGGAGTGAATTTTTGCCAGGAAAAAAACACTTGGCAACATTACATTGCCAGCATTAACAGAATGAGAACAGTGAAAGAGGAACAGAGGAACAAATGAAATAGTAGATATATAGAGAACAAATAACAATATGACAAATGTAGCTCTGTCTCCATCAATAATTATATTTAAAAGTGAAAAACACTTTTGATGGAAAAATATGAAAAGCATATATCATGCAAACAGTAACCATAAGAGAACTGGAGTGGCTGCATCAATGTCAAACAAAATCAACCTTAAGATGAGTACAATTCCAAGCTTGGGAAGATTCTGATCTTTTGCGGGAGACAGAGGCCCCTGGACTTCCACCAACCATATAGAAATTCTACAGTTTCTCTAAGGTCAACGTTAATGTCCTCAAGATTCTCAAGGTTTTATTAGCAATGAAATGAAACTTGAACTAAGGCCTAATCTGTGGAGTCACCTCACTGAACCTGCAGTTCAACATTGATGTGCAGGAGAATCCCTAACCTGCACAGCTTCTACTTGCAATGGTCCAGGTCCTACCCTAATGGCAAGACTCAAAGGGCAACCACCATAGGCCACAGACACCCAGGCTGTGAGCATTTCACGGACTAATGTGGTTTGATCATGTGCTAGGCTTTAGTTTGTACATGACTGGCAAGTCTTGGCTTGAATAAAATTTTCTAATAAAAGCAGCAAATATCTATAGATTTAGTGTTCAGCTTCCATTTTGCTCAGCTATTTTGTTTTTATAGATTTTTGTTAATTTTGGTTCTACATAATGATGGGGTACAGTGTGATAATACATATATTCAACATGTAAAGATTAAATCTAGGTTTTCCCTCTCTTGGAAGCCCCTCTCCATGCTGCTCTGGCTGGAGGTCTTTGACTCTAATAAATCTTTTTAAATCTCTCTGCTCGTCTGTTTGGAAATTATTCTTCCAAGTGAGTCAAAGAACCAAGGTATTAAAATGTTCTCCACCACCATTTTCCCATAACATTTTGGTGCCATGACTCAGATTGCAACTCCAATGTGACATGGATCCCATTCAAGTTTGACGCCAGCCAGCGTCGGATCATCGCACCGGTCTGGTGAGCATGCAGACCGCTGTCACTTTTTTCAGAGAGTCTTGCTCTCCTTCATAGTAATTCTCTCATAGTTTCAAAAACACCGGGTCCCTGTCAGCCAGGTGAAAGTGATCAGTGCGGCTGCCAGTCTTAAGACCCAGGGGCGAGGCTTGCTGATGAAGGCCAGGTCAATCCCTGGAGCGGAGACTCTATCCTAAGTCCTCTTCTCTTCGCTGTGGATTGGCCCTTCATGTGGGACTGGAAGAAGGCCTTGAGACAACTGATGGATTCTGGCTGGGGCTACACCCCGGTGTTTCCAGAAGATCTCTTGACCCGGGCACCAGACCCTGATGGCCACAATGGTGTGGGGTGGGGAAACGCATTTTCTTGCAGGGAGCAAGTCCCCCGCCCTTTTGGCATCCTCACGAGTGTAAAGCCAGAGGCTCCACTCTTCAGGCTTCTCGTCTCAGCTCTGGGAATGTTCACTGGTCCCACTCAGCTTCCTTTTGCGGGGATCCCGACATGCGGGACTGGGTGTTTGGCTAGTTAGGCTGTTGCCAAAAACGGCATTCTGTTCTTCCTTCCTCGGAGATTACTTTGTCGATGAGACTGGACACAGCCTGGAGCAAGGCCGTGGGCTCTGGGCTCCGTGCCTCAATGAGTTTTTCCTTTACCCCAGATCTCGACAAAATCTCTGTCTCTGTTCCTCTAAATGTTTTCTGTATCTCATCAGGTGTCTTCAGTTCCTACAAACACGATTTCCTGGTCCCATTAGGGAGTATTTGCTAGACACTTTGTTCATCGGGTCTGTTAAAGTTTAGTTATCCTGTTTGCAGACAGGTGGCTTTTTGATCTAAACTCCCATTAAGTCCCCACGTGGCCCAAACTTGTATAGATAAGTCTTAGCATGTCTCTGGTATCTTCTATCTTCCTTCTTAAGTCTCCTCTTTTGGGTCACTTCTGTCTGGCCCTTCCTATGTAGTATATACCTCAGAGGAGGTTTACTGGGGAGAATCTTATTCCCCCACTCTGCTTCTTTGTGACTTCACTTGCCTAGTCACCAATCCAGGTAGTAACCAGGACTGTCTCTCTTTCACCAAACTCTAGCTTAAAAACACCATTGCTAAGGCTCTCTCCATGAAGGCTCATTGTCGAAATCAGGCCTATTAGATGAGACTCAAGGTTAAGAAGTGTAGAACAACGACTTTTCCTTCTGTAGAGGAACAAAGCGGCAGTGTATGTTTGACAAGGCAGAGGCCCAGTCTAGCACATCACTGGTAAAGGGAACTGATCACTCCATGCATGTGCTATTTTTGACAAATATATGCCTTACGCTGCCGGCGAGCAAGGCCAAGCGAGAATGAGTGACACATGCTAATCCCACCCTCACCTTCCTCCCTTCCCTGTGGGCTTCAGTGCATGTCTGGATGCCACAGGCAGCAAGGGAGCTTTGAGAGACATCTCAAACTCAGGAGAGAGAAGACGCTTCTGTTTTTATCCTCTCATTCCAGCCAGGCGGCAAACCATCTACTTTGAGATCTCTCTTGCTCTCTCTCTCTCTTTTTTTTAAGGGATTGAGATCTCTTTGACCCCTGAGCTTACAGAAAAATGCCTCATCTTCTGCACCACCACCTGGCCTATTTACAAGCTAGAGGATGGAGAAGTTAGCCTTAAGTGAGTTGTGAAAAGTGCCAGCCCCTCTACTCTGACTCCCTGTCTCAGAACTGTCTCCTAGGTGGCCTCTTGCCTCTGTTTCCCTGCATGTGCTCCGACATGGATTAAATTCTTTTCCCGAGTATCACAGAGTCCTTGGGTCTAGTTAGTGAGCCACCAAGATTCTCCTGTGATCATTTGTGACTGTTGTTGAGGCTTTTAAACCCAGCAGAGGAGAGTTTTTTAATCAGGTGACCATTGCCCCCATGTTGTAATTTTACCAGGGGGTTTCTAGGCTAGAATCTAGGCCCAATAATTTCAGATGCTATTGAATACTTCTTGAGACACCTCTCAACCTGACTCTTCATCTCTAAGGTTGGTTTGACTGACAGCCCCACTGTTAGACACTTCCAGTACTGACTTTTGGTTTTGGGGGATAAGGTTATTATCTCTTTGCAGGGCCTCCAGTTTTTCTCTCTCTACCCTGCCTCTTCACCAACTCTTACAGGAGCCTCCTTGTAGGTCATTGCCCTTTTTTCTGCCTCCTATTGGATTCTCCTTAGGAATCTCTGGAGGGGTGCCCACCTTCTCTGGTGGATTCCCTCTCCCATTAAACCTAGCATAATGGTGAAAAATCTTCAGTGTGGACTTCTTGTCCCTGGCACAACGGCCCCTAGCCCAGTCACCGAGACCCATCTCACAGTTGCTGAGCATTTTTAGTTCAGAAGCAGTCACCAAGTAGCTGACTGCTGACTAGGCATCACTAGCCTAAGGTGTAAAAAGAAAAGCAGACTCAAATTCAACTAGAATTTAAGATGTCTTTGGTAAATAATAATCTCGTGCATGAGAAATTGGCTCAGCTGTAACTGGACACTGGGTTTAAAGAAATTTCTCTTTTGAATCTAGGAAGATCACTGCCTTTGAAAAATATTGCACTGTAATTTGCCAAACTTGTTTTGCACCTTGGTTTAACAGGTTTCTGATGAAACAGCAATGGGTAATCAGTGCTTGCTATGGTGTGACAGCAAATTATTTCTTAGCTGTCCGCTGTGCACAGACTTAGTTACTTTTACTTCCATCCCCAAGAAATACTCTGCAAGCCTTATAGTATAAAGAAACAAGTAGTTTATTTAAGTAGCAAATTTTAAGAAGCAGGGCAGAGAGAGAGAGAGAGAGAAAGACCTAAGAGTAGGTACTCAACCTGGGAATTTACCACTAGGCAATCTTCACACAGCACCGGAAAAGGATCCATACTGAGAACCAAACATCATCAGTAATCATCACGGGCAACAAACAGCACCGGCAAAGGATCCATACTGAGAACTAAGCATCATCAGTAGTCATCACAGGCACGTTCAACGTCCAGCATGACTGTGTGTCCCCCCGGGATGGAACAGCAGCAGCAGAGGCTTGCTCTGGCTCCCTCATAAAGCCCCCAAGGACAAGGGTGGCCCATTGCCAAGATTTTAGGCAAGCAGTGCGTCCTGTCTCAGATCTTGGCCAGAGAGCCGAGACACGAAGCATGCCCACCTGTTTATCAGAAACATTCCTTTATCCTCCTCCCTGGGAACTGGCCAGGCTCCCAAGGAGCAGGAGAAGGTCATCCGGCAGACAAGTTACTTATTTACTACAGCCGAACCTAGATAGAAGCCTCTTCATCCTAAAAATTTGTCCTTACATATGGCCTCCCTAAGGTGGATTTTGCAAATTCTGGTTAACTGATTTCTAACTAGAGTTTTATAAGAAGGAGTAGAATTTGATATAAATATAACTTTGACCTTAATTCAGATAGAGGTATGATATAATATCAGCAATTTCAGTTATCTAGGTGTAATTGCTAAATGTAAATTAGGTAAAGCAAATGAGATAAATGTTTAAATGTAAATTTTGGTATTCTTAGCACCTTATATTCTATGGAAAAACTATTTAGGTTTGCTAATATGTTTTCATAAATTGTCTATATGAAAATAGTTCAACACAATTTGAAAGTAAGATTGAAATTCAGTAGGCCAGCGCCACGGCTCACTAGGCTAATCCTCCCCCTTGCGGCACCGGCACACAGGGTTCTAGTCCAGTCAGGGCACCGGATTCTGTCCCGGTTGCCCCTCTTCCAGGCCAGCCCTCTGCTGTGGCCAGGGAGTGCAGTGGAGGATGGCCCAAGTCCTTGGGCCCCACACCCCATGGAAGACCAAGAGAAGCACCTGGCTCCTGGCTTCTGATCAGCGCGATGCACCGGCCATGGCGGCCATTGGAGGGTGAACCAACGGCAAAGGAAGACCTTTCTCTCTGTCTCTCTCTCTCACTGTCCACTCTGCCTGTCAAAAAAAATAAATAAATAAAATTCAGTGAGTGTGTTATGTAGAAAATTGTTGTCTTAATTTGGAGATTTTTTTTTTTTTGACAGGCAGAGTTAGACAGTGAGAGAGAGAGAGAGAGACAGAGAGAAAGGTCTTCCTTTTTCTGTTGGTTCACCCCTCAAGTGGCCACCTTGGCCGGCACGTTGCGGCTGGCCCGCTGCGCTGATCTGAAGCCAGGAGCTTCCTCCTGGTGTCCCATGCGGGGGTCTCCCATGTGGAGGCAGGGCCCAAGGACTTGGGCCATCCTCCACTGCACTCCCGGGCCACAGCAGAGAGCTGCCCTGGAAGAGGGGCAACCGGGACAGAATCTGGCATCCCAACCGGAACTAGAACCCGGGGTGCCGGCGTCACAGGCGGAGGATTAGCCTAGTGAGCCGTGGCGCCGGCCAATTTGGAGATTTCTAAAGGGTTATTTCAAAATGCAAATCAAATAAATCAGCAGATGGAAAGCAAAGCTGTTATTCTATTTGACATAGAACTAGAATCTGATCCTCTGTTAAAGCAATGAGGTTTTTGCAATGCATATATGTTAGTAATTATTTTTGAAATAGTCTTAATAATCTGTTTAAAAACTGCAACATCTCATTTTAATAGTTTTTGTTTAATTGGTGACTCTATCAGTTTTCTAGCCAGCTCCAATAAGCTATTTTCTCTTCCTTAGTTATGACTTTGTTAAAATTGTTCAATGTTATGGGATAATTCCATGTGCTAATTTTTTATTTACGATTTTTGGGATGACCAAACAGATTTCATGTTCTGCTGAAGTAGTCTATTGTGTTCTCTTAATGTCTCTGTTAATTTTTGATTGTTTAAAAACAGCTGATTTTTTTTATTAAGAGCTATGGATTGTTTATATGTTTATTTTAAAACATTTGAGTAATCACTTTGTATCAGTGATCAAATCTGGTCTATATTATGTCATGATGTTAAGGGAATCTTATTTCAACTAGATATTTTAAGCCTTCTTGGCATCCCTGACAGGCATTCAAAAAACCAAAGTTTCAAATTATTTGAACTTTGATATCTCCAGCTGGGCCCCTGGAAATATCAAAGGATATGTTTCTCATCTTGTAAAGACACCAACTAATAAGGCTATTTGGAGTATATTAAAGGTACTGTCAAGATGTGAAGTGGTACTAAATTTTAAGTTATGATAACATAAAATGCTTCTGATACGAATGTCCAAAAGTTAAAAAGTCTAATGATCTTGTGTTACCAGACATGATGGTTATCTTAAAGAGAAAGGCCCAGAAGCCTAAAAGGGATGATTTATAAAATTCTACAGGTACTTTCAAAAATACTATATGTAGTAAGCAAGTGTCTCTTCTTGTTAATTAATGAGTTTATAACTTAAAGCATGGCTATTTAAAGTCTTTTGTCATGCACAATTTTGTATGTCAGAGTCACTGCTCATGAAGTTAAAACATTATTGGTTCTGTGATTAAATGTGCCCTCTTTTAGGTTCCAAAGGTCCTCTTTTTCATGACCTCTGTTGTATTCAATACTTTGGGACAGTTCTGTAAGCAGATAAAGCCAATAATGTACTACAGGTTTCAACTTAGATTAATTCAGATTACTAACAGCAGAAAGTAATTCTAATTGATTGATGGTAATTTTTTTAAAGAAAAAGATTTTAAGAAACTATTACTGAAACTGCTTTATTGTTCTATCTTGTATGTTATGTTATACATGTGTACATATTGTATGTCTACATGGGAAAAATTATTAAAAGCCCTGTTTTATTTAGCTTATAGAGAAAATATCACTCATAAATTTAAAATGCTAAGTTAATCAAAGATATGTTTTTGATTCATGTGACCTAAATCTCTGGACCAGATGTTTTCAATTTGTTGGTAGAAAGAAACTAAAAATGTTTAAGTCATTGATATGTTTATACTTGGGTTTGCTGGTCAAACAAGTTACACTTGTGTTAGATATTTAAGCAATGTTTCCAAATACATGTACTCTTGAAATTTTATAGAAGGCATTGGACCTTTTTGTAAATATTTTCATAGTTGTTATTTAACAGTTAAAAATGTTTGCTAAATTTTCATTTGATATTGTTCCCTCTTTTCTCTATTCTCCTCAAGATGGGAAACAGATTCTATTCTGAAGGACTCTCTAGGGTATACAATTTGATCTTTAGACCTTATAAAATGGATGGCTAACACTTTCCTGTAATAATAGCATAGCCAAAATGAGAGCTTAAATTATGATTTCGGCTGGTGCCGTGGCTCACTAGGCTAATCCTCCGCCTGTGGCGCTGGTACCCCGGGTTCTAGTCCTGGTCGGGGCGCTGGATTCTGTCCTGGTTGCTCCTCTTCCAGTGCAGCTCTCTGCTGTGGCCCGGGAGTGCAGTGGAGGATGGCCCAAGTGCTTGGGCCCTGCACCCACATGGGAGACCAGAAGGAAGCACCTGACTCCTGGCTTCAAATTGGTGCAGTGCGCTGGCCATAGTGGCCATTTGAGGAGTGAACCAACAGAAGGAAGACCTTTCTCTCTCTCTCTCTCTCTCTCACTGTCTAACTCTGCCTGTCAAAAAAAAAATATGATTTCATGGCTAGATTTACTTTGCCATGGGTGCAATAAACTGGCAAAACTTCCCTTTCAGACCAAACGAAGGGTCTGCAATACAGCTTTCCTCATGGGCATTGTCTACCTCAAAGAAAAATCACTATCAGAACATGCCTGTGACTATAGATTTCTAGTTTAGGCCACCAAAGATTAGGGACAGAGCACCCCCTTGACTTTCATCCTCTTAAAGATTTCCTCTGGTTGGTTTTAACAAAGACCAGGAGAAAGAGGAAGCTAAGCAACAGAAGCAATGTGAAGATAGTGGCAGGCCATTGATGGCTTCTCTACACAGTGATCTGCCATCAAGGAGACCCAACAGGCCAGTGCACTGCATTGGTTTTTGATGCAGAAAGCCAGGGCTTCAGCAGAAGTCAGCTTATGAAGAGCCCTGACAGCTCTGTCAGCTAAGAGTTAGGTCACTGGAAATGGAACTGACTGGAGTTGAAGGGTCAGAGCCGCAGTCTTATTGGCTCTAAGCTGAAAAGCCCCTCATTCAGTCCAACTTCCAAAGGAACCACTGCTGTCAAGGGGATGCCCAAGTAGAGTCAGCCACACCACAGGCAGAACTGTATGTTAACTAAAAATGTTTTGCTTTTAGAGATGCCACCTACCTTCGCTTTAAGCCCGCTCTCCTCCCAGGCCAGCTGGGTAATGGAAGTCAACATGGTGCCTTCCCTAAGGAGGTTCACATAAATAGGTCTGGACCTCATGTATACCTGGCCAGGCCTTAAAGCCCACCTGATCATTATCAAGTCCTTCTGTCAGTTTCTATTTGCCTCTCAATGGGAAAAATTATTTGTGGTTTAGACACCACCTTTCTTTAGTCCTCTACTAATGACTCTGTCCTTAGTTTTAGACTCTGTGAGAGAGCACATGAATGAAGACAGGTTATTTAGATGAGAGTCATTCATTTTCTGACAGAGGATATGAATGGGACAATGTGAAGCAGTAATATAGTAATAGGAGATAGTTTGGAATGAAAGTGATGGAGAGGAGTGAAGTTTCCTGTTTTTCTGAGGAGAGAGGGGGAAAGGAGGGAGGAAGCCTGCCTCTCCATGCCGCATTGAACCTTACACATTTCCAACGTAAGGCCTTGTCATCACATTGACAACACTAAGGTGGCGATAGGATTCTTTTTTCTGTTTCACAGATGATACAGCTGAGACTCAAAGAGGTTAAGGGCTAATTCAAGGCTATAAAGCCGGTAATCATTGTATATATGAAATATATGAAATATATGAAATCTGTTCCCTTTATATAAATTTTAAAAATACATGAGGAGAAAAAAAGCTAGTAAATAGTAATGCTAAAATAAAAGCTAACTTTAATCTGATTCTGATGTTATTCCCTCAGATATAGGAACTTGAGAGGAAGTCACTATCAGAGAAGTGAAAACACAGAGGTACAAACAACAACACATTTATCTTTGTAGTATTTGGCACATAGTAGACATTCAGTAAATATTTTTTCAATATGAATGAATGAAAGATCTGATAAATTGTATTATTAGTCAGGAGACCCATAACAGTATATGTCTATCAGACACACACAGAGACACTTCTTACAAGGAAACTGGCTCATATGCGTATGGAGTTGAAGTCCCCAGAGGTTCTCTCTGCAGTCTGGAGACCCTGAGCAGCCTGTGGTATAGTTCCAGCCCCAGGCTGAAGTTCTGAGACCAGGAGAACTGATGGTGCAGTTCTAGTGTAAGTCCAAAAGCCTGAGAACTATAAGCAGGGATGGTGTAAGTCCCAGTTTGAGGGCAGGAGAAGACTAGTTTCCCAGTTCAAGCTCTTAGGCAAAGAGAGTAAATTCTCTCTTACTCTGTCTTTTGTTCCATTCAGGCTTCCAACAGATTGGATGAGGGCCACTGACATTGACAGTCACAGGCAGCCAACTCATCACACCACACCCAAATAAGACAAATACCTTGCTGTAGCCAATAGAGGATTTCTTTATTCTGCTTCTGTGTCCAGCCTATGAAAATCCACTGCTAACACTGCTGAACAGAGTGCTCTAAACCCCTCCTGGTTCTATGTGCTGCCAAATTCTCAAGTTAATGCTTTGCTCAAACAAACTCTGATAAGTTTGATGTGTCTAAAGTTGTAACTTTTGCATTTAACTTTTAAAAGATTTATATCTAAGTTTTTCTTTGTATATATATATATATTTCCCAAGAAATGAAGTTATTGTGTACAAAGTAAAAATAATTATACTACCAGCAAGCTTCTTATCAGTTACACAGAATTAGAAGTAGAAATTTAAGAGAAAAGGAAAATGATTTTAGAATCCCAATTCCTTCCCCATTTATTTACAAGTATGAACAAGAAATACTGATATCCTAAGATTCAAAAGCATGCCACTTATGGGTCCATTTTTGGGGGGAAGGGGTACAATACAAATTACCTTTGTCAATTAAAAATATTAAAATAACAATAAAACATAAAATAGAAGAGGTCACCTATTCTGGGAAATGCAGTCAATTGGAATATATTTTGAAAGATACTGTTTTTAAAAGACATTCTTGAAATAAGAGACTATTAAAATATATCTTTAAATTTAGAATTTTTACTTATTTTAACCACAAGGTGAAATGGAGTGAGTTTAATTTCCTGAGAAGACAATATGTCCAATGGTAGATAATTTGACTACTGCTGTCGCCCAATGAGACTGTATTCAGTTCCTAGAAACTGATTTTCTTGGCCCGTTTGCTGGCTTTGGTCACAAGCCAGTCTCCCTTGTAGAGTTACATCTGCATTCTAAACTGAAGCCATGGGGTAAGATATCAGTTTGTCCCTTTCTTTAAAACAAAAACAAAACAGAGTCATAACAATTTGATAAAATTCCTTATTTCTAGTGGATTCTATCCATTCCTTGTAGGCCACGATGGTGTCACAAGACCATTCCCAATTGCAAGGAAACAGAATAAGCAACTTCAGCCTCTGTATTAGGAAAGAAGCTGGGTGAGATTAAGTATCCAATGATTCAGTTTGTCAAGTCCACTCTAGCATTATTATCTTGTTAAGTTTGTATTCATATCTGAGTTAAATTTCAGGCCAGAAAGGATCCCTTGGAATCTTTCAAACTCTAAATTTTGTGAAAGTATGAAGGAAAAATTAAAACATTTTCAAGATGTTCTTCATAATATGTCATGGAGCTCCGTAATGCTTATCTAAGACTCATGAAATTTAAAGCTCTAAAAAACATACATTGTTTTAAAATAAATAATGCATTATTCGTTTATTAAAAGTATTAACTCAGCTGCAAGTGTTATGCTACAGTAGGTTAAAGTGCTGCTTTTGACATCTGCATCCCTAATCTGAGTGCCAGTTTGAGCCCTGGCTCCTCCGCTTTCCATCCAGCTTCCTACTAATGCACCTTGGAAGGCAGTAAATGATCACTCAACTGCATCAGTCCCCGCCACCAATGTGGAAAACATGGATGGAGTTTTGGGCTCCTGGTTTCACCTGGCCCAGCTCTAGCTGTTGTGAACATTGCGAGAGTAAACCAGTGGATAGAAGATCTCTCTCTCCCCCTCCCTCCCTCCCTCCCTCCCTCCTTACCTCTCTCTCTCTCTGTATGTCTTTCAAGTAGATCAAAATAAATAAAACCATTAAAAGTAAAATATTAATTCAACATTCATTCTATGCAAGTAGGATATTAACTTAAGATTCACTCCATGCAAGTAATGTTACCCCCTGAAAACTTGAGAGCAATCAAAATTGCCTTAAAGAAATATTAAAAGATGCTTTTTACACAGAGGAAAATTCTTTTCTGACAAGTTTTTGGAAAATGTTTTCTGCAGAGCTGTGAGTCAAATGTCAACTGTTGAGTTCAGGTCTCTCCTGCTCAAGGAACTCCTACCTCGTGGTACACTGTGATTTCTCCCTTCTCTGTATTCCACTGGTAGTTGTTGTCTGCCCCAGTCCTATGGCACTAAGTGGAATTTTAACTCTATACATACCCTCCCCAGGCCCTGAAGCAGGTAAAATTGGATGTATATTAATAGTCACAAATACCCTTGAATGTATTGACACTGTTTGTGATTTGCAGTATCCCTATTCCTGGTCCATGAAAACAATCCCCTCAATTATTTCTGGAAATCCCTAAATGGCTGTGTTAATGGCTATCATGAACACAGAAGCTCAGTTACCGAATAGTATCTGCCATTTTCTTCCTTCAGTTCTTGCCCCAGGTATCTCTTGCTGCTGACATCCTAAATAAAAAGATGCTGCCTTAGAAGTACTTTGTGTCAACCTGGTGATCTCCCACATTAAACACATTTTTTAAAAAAACTACCTCTTCTTTGTTTAGTCCACCAACAGGAGCAAGGCTTGTCTGTACACAGCTGGATCATTGCTTTATCTGTCCCCTCCATTAAGGTAAGCTCATTCCTCAGTCCAGAATGCAAACTGACTCCCAGTGAATTCTCGCACCCACTGTTCAGACCAGCACAAGCAATGCCCAAGCCAAGGCTCTTACTGTATCTTATCCACAGGCCATCAGCTTCTCACAGGGCAGGATGCAGTGCACATTTTTTGCACCCTCACTCTCGTTTCTATGCACTAGTTGGCCACAACAGATGCTCAGCAAATATGTACTGGACTGAATGCAACAGCATCTACTTAGCAAGGAGAAAGGACTACTTCTCACTGCACAGAATTCAGAAGTTGACTGATAGTGAAAATAAAGAAAAACATCAGATTTTCCCAGAAAATGTTGTTGGAACTGCATTGCCGGGACTGTCAGGGAGACATCCTTGGGTTGACAAAAATAAGAGAGGAAGAACAACTGCTTCAGACACCCAATAGTCTAACTCTACAGTGAGGCATTTATGTTGAAATATGATTTTCACTAATTGTAAAAAGAACATCCATTCTCTTTTATCAGTTTCTGGCCAAGGCAGACAAATGTGCTTAGATAGGTTGAAAATGTCTTTTAAATAAGTGATTAAATATGAAAAATTAGTCTCTCTTCTTTCCTTTCCTAGACATTGTGGCATTAATATTGGCATTTTGTTTCCTTAAATTGCATCCTAAGATTCACTCCCACCACAGTTACTTCCGCAGACAGCATTACTGTAACCCAGACTTCACTTCACTTAGTTCCATTTCCATTTTCTTTTTAATTTGAATTGTTTAAATTTTAAAGCCATGCATGACTATGGAGGTATAATTTACAAAGAGTTAAGTTTATTCCTTTTAAGTCAAGAGTGCTATGATTTTTGAAAAAATATGCACAATCATGGAATGACCTCCACATTCGAGATACAAAATATATTACAGTAACTCCTGAAAGCTTCCTCATACCCATTTTAGTCAACTTCCTTACCTCCTCCAGCCTCTGCAACTGATCTGATTTCTGGTCCTTTTGTTTTGCCTTTTCAAGGATGCTAACCAATGGATTCATAAAGCATATAGCCTTTCATATACACCATTTTTTCATTTAATGTAATGTGTTTGCAATTCACACATGTTGCAAATATCACTTTTTTATTGCTTTTATTGTTAAATAGTATTCCATTGTATGGAGGTATTGGGTATGTTTGCTTTCTTTCTTGTCTGTGATACTTGTTTGCATGGGAATGGATTTGTTTACATCTTACTGTTTTTTTTTGTTTTCTATTTCCTATAGAACTAGAAACATCAAGCATTGAACTTGTTTACACACCTTGGATTGCTCAGGCAAAGGCATACTCCTATTCTACGTGCTGCATTAACAGTCTACTGCGTTTATGCAATTTTTTTCCTTATATAGTAGTTTTGAAGAGTGTTGTCTGGAATTTTAAATCTCAGAAGTATAACTTAGCTACAGAATGGAGTGGAAGGGAATGGAAAGGGAGTGGAAATCAGGGAGACCAGGGTCTGTATCCCAGGCCTGACATGTACTAGCTGTGCATGCTTGGACAGGCAGCTTGCCTCTGGCTTTCAAAAACAAAAACAAAAACAAAAACAAAAAAACTTCCTTATTCACACAATGGAGATCATAACAGCTCATTAAGGTTTTGGGAGAAACCAGAATTTTTAAATATTTAAAGTAATAATAGATATGGCATTCTTAGCAAATAGTTCTCTCACTGCCCCAATCTTAGCTGCTTTTCCTGAATAAGTTATTTGACATGTATACCTTTTTAAAAATTATTTCAGGCAACAATAAAGTTAATTTTCCTTTAAATTCCTTATAACTTACTTGAATTATTTTATTTTCAAGATTTATTCATTTAATTTGAAAGGTAGAATGACGTAGAGAGAGGTAGAGGGAAAGAGTTCTTCCAACCACTTTTCACTCCCCAAATGCTGGCAAAAGCCAGGATTGGGCCAGGCTGAAGCCAGCAACCAGGAACTTCATCTGGGTGTCCCCTGTGGGTGGCAGGGACCCTGTACTTTAGCCATTGTCTGCTGCCTCCCAGGTGCATTAGCAGGGAGCTGGATTGGAAGCAGAGGCAGAGGTAGGACTCAGTTGCAGGCAATCCAATATGGGATACAGGTGTCCTAAGCCCCAGTTTAATCCACTGCACCACAATACTTGTCCCTCTGTAGGATTTAAAGCAGGTGCTTTGCTTTACTCAAATTAATCTTGTCCTTTGAAAGACCTTTCTTCTTGAATCAATACTTAAATTTCATACCTTGTCTATCTTGTGGGAATTGGTTCTTCCCTGAATGTTCATAGCTCAAAACTATGTAGGGTTAAGTTAGATTTTCCCTGTAGACATCTACATTGTCCAAACTCTCTGGTTATCTTGTGTACCTCCTCCAACCAAACACACGAATACAAATGCATGCTTGCCTGCCCACAGACACAATAAGCAAAAATTATACATGTACATTCTTTTAAAAAGTTAAATATTATTTGAAATTTTATTCAAAGTAAAAATACATAATTCTAAAACTTATCAAATTGTATAGCATAAATACATAGCTTATTATGTGTTCATCATAACAATGCAACTGTTAAAGAAAAACATGATAGTTATTAAAACTTTAAAGAGTATATGTGCATAATATATATATATACAGATACATATATATATCAGAGGCTTGTGCTAGGACAGGAGCTGAGATTTAGTCATCTAGTGGAATGAGTAAGTTAGGAAAGAGGTTATTGCAAGATTTTCAACTTAAATCCAAGTGAAAGATTATGTTAGAAATTACAAGAGTTTGTGAGATAGAAAGTCTGGAGGAGAATTATGCAGGGAATCATGATCATAAAATGGGTCAAAGTTTGTGAGCTGGTAACAGGAGCTATTGCTTTCTATATAGAATATGGGATGTCGAAGCAGAAAGGATTTAGATTGTGATTAAGACTGAGATTCCTGGCAAAAATTAAGCTGAAAAATTTTTGAGGCTTTTTCGGATTCACTGATTTCGTTCTTTTGATGTGTCAACAAAGTTCACTGGGCCAGTCAAAAAATGCTAATGGTAAAATTGGCTCTGCCTGAGTTCTTGATCTAAAGGGACAGTTTCAGATCTAAACAGTGCAATCAAAATTACTTCAAAATCAAATAGGATTTAGAGTGTCACTCATGAGATACACTCAAATTAGCAAAATGATTGAGCAAGGAGCGGGGCTTGACTTCAGAAAGAAAAGCAGGTACCTGAAGAATCAAAAGTTGTGTGTTCTTGGCAGAGGAGTTTAGGAAAATAACTGTGTCTTCTTGAGTTGTTTTATGAATGTGTCTAACTGAAGAACAGCCTTTACTGAGCTACAGTGAGGTTTAATAAAATCCAGACTAGAGATAGGTCATGGAAAACTAAAGGCAATGCAAGTTGAAGTTATAGAGCAATGGAAAGGATGAGCAATGAAAGAGCAAGCCAGTCCACAGACAGGAAGATGGTGCAGGTACACGTAGGGAAAGCTAACAATCCCTAAAGTGGTCCAGAGTGAACTATGGTATTGTTTTGCTATCTCCACTTAAGATACTTGAGACTGGGCTATTATTCAAGTCTTTGGGTTCTCTTAAATTTCTCCCCTAACCTTTCAATTTGTTACTGTTTGACTCAGCTTACTGATCTCTCAGCAAAACACCCAAGTTTTCCAGAGAAAACAAAATAGCAGACAGCCATGTGCAACCTTCATTCATTATTTCCTTTAAAAAAATCTTAAGAACCTATGAACAATATTTCCCTTTCATTAAGTTTTTCCATGTTCTAAGATAAACTTCCTGGTTTCTTTGACCCATCTTTTGTTTGTTTTAAGATTTATTTATTTGAACATCGGGGTTAGAGAAGGAGAGACACAGAGAGATATCTTCCATTCACTGGTTCACTCCTCAAATGGCCACAATGGCAGGGACTGGGCCAGGCCAAAACCAGGAGCCAGGAGCTTCTTCCAGGGCTCCCACATGCATAACAGGGCCCCAAGTACTTGGGCCATCTTCTGCTGCTTGTTCCCAGGCCATTAACAGGGAGCTGGATGGGAAGTGGAGCAGCCAGGATATGAACCTGCACCCATATGGGATGCTCTACCTGCTATACTACAGTGCCAGTCCCTCTTTGGGTCATCTTAACAAAGGAAGACATTAATTGTTAGTTGAACAAGTGTGTTATTCAATAGTGCAACAAGCATTCATTGAGCATCAGCTCTGTGCTAGGCCCAGTTTTAGGAGCAGTTAGTAAAACATGTTCACTGTCCTTAAGGATTCCCTATAGGAGAGACAGATTCATCTCACAGGTAGTCTAGGATAAGGAATAGAAACCTGCTCAAACAAGACCAAGAAAAAGGAGGGATTATGCAGAAGACACAGGACATTGCCTGGAATCAATGGTACGAAGGGCAGCTAGATATCAAGACAAGGAGGAGGAGACTATAGAAAGATAAAGACTAACGCATTCTCTCTTCCATGTTTGTGGGCCTCAATTTTTTGGTTTCTCACCTTGCTATCTCTGTAATGTATGAATAGTTAAAGACTAGATTTTTCTATGCTCTCTAAGGAAAATGGTTGTCCCAAGTGAACACAGACTCCTAGAGCATGTGGTCAGCAAAGACTCTAGAGTCTCTATACCCTGAGACGAATCTGATGGATCCAGCTTGAGTCAGGTGTCTGCCTGAGTGGCTAGGAAGCAAGGCCATAAGACTCAATGACTTCTTAGGAGAATCATACAAGACCAAGAAAGCCCTCTAGGCAGAGCGAGCAGGTTACTTTGCATGTTGCCACACATGAAAACAAACTAGGACAGTCACCCTTGTATTGCTACAATAGAAGTGTGAATAAAATGTATAGTGTATAGGCCGGCACCGCGGCTCACTAGGCTAATCCTCTGCCTAGCAGCGCCGGCACACCGGGTTCTAGTCCCGGTCGGGGCGCTGGATTCTGTCCCGGTTGCCCCTCTTCCAGGCCAGCTCTCTGCTGTGGCCAGGGAGGGCAGTGGAGGATGGCCCAAGTGCTTGGGCCCTGCACCCCATGGGAGACCAGGAAAAGCACCTGGCTCCTGGCTCCTGCCATCGGATCAGCACGGTGCGCCGGCCGCAGCGCGCCAACCGCGGCAGCCATTGGAGGGTCAACCAACGGCAAAGGAAGACCTTTCTCTCTGTCTCTCTCTCACTGTCCACTCTGCCTGTCAAAAAATTAAAAAAAAATAAAAAATGTATAGTGTATAGAACTTATTATTTGCCAAGTATGAGACAAGAATCTTGTAATATAAACATGTAAGATTTTAGAGACCCAGAATGTGAATGAGAAGGTAGAATATAAACATATGACTGAATTCAATTCACATAGTAATATATACAAAATAAAGATTATTAGGGGAAAATATCACGAAATAAAAAACTTGGGCGAGTCAAGAGTCAAGAAGGAATAATTGGCTCTGAGCGAAGGGAAGACAAGGACTGCATAGATAATATAAAACATGACAGGGTCCTTCAAGTAGCATTTTGAGAATTGAACAACAGGAGAAAGCTACTCTAAGTGGAAAAGTAGCTAAGAAATCACAAAGAAAGAAGGGAAAAGGTGAATTGGAATTACATGCAATGTTCTAGAAGGAACGATGGTGAGAGCGATTGCAGAGGTGCAGGGACTCCGTTGGGAGTTAAATGATAAGTGCTTGAACTTTATTCCGTGGACATCAAGATATTATCAGCAGATAATTCTGTGTTATAGAAAGACTTCTGCAACAGGAGAGGTGGGAAGCAAAGAAAGATTGCATAGGAGTCGGTCATCGCAGTAAAAGATCAGAAGGGCTCATGCTAAGGAAAGTAGCAATGAAACAGAAAAGGACACATGGTACTGGTGGCCATGGGGCAGTACAGACACACTCGGAGCAGTGTGGCGGCCAGGTGGCCTGAAGAAGAAAGCAGATGTTTCTGCTTTGGGTGATTATAATGTGGGAATGAGAGAAGCCAAGAAAAGAGCAGGCCGGAAGACAAAGGAGATCAGAAGGGAATGCTGGGAAAAACTCACCTGAGCCCTCTCCCCCTATAAACCTCCTGCCTAGAGCTAAAAGAAAGAAGAGAAGAAGGGTCTCACCCCAACCCCGTGTGGTTTCAGAGTCTCGTCTCTGGGTGGTCTTGAGTGGAGTCAAAACCATTCTCAAGATAACCTTAGATATTATTTGACTTTTCACTGTGCTGATATTTGCCCTGCAGATGCAAGACCTGGGAGTGGTGCTAGTTATCATTTTGTTCTTCACCATGCGGTATTCACAGAGGAAGATGAGAGGGAAAGAGAGAAAGATCAGTAGGCCAACAAATTTTGATTTCACAGACTAGGGAATCATGGATACAGTTTCATACACAACATTGCAACTCATTTTTAAGAGTCTACAATTTCTTGGGCTTGAGTGTAGTATCAGGGGATTATCTGGAATTGTCTTCTATTTTTATAACTATATATGAAGCTACTTTAAAAAATTTGTGGAAATTTGAATTGAAAGATTTTTTTAATTTTGTTTCTTTGAGAGGCAGAGAGAGAGAGTGGGAGAGAGCGTCCATCCACTAGTTCACTTACCAAATGCCCACAAGGGCTGAGCTGAGGCAGGGCTAAAGTCAGGAGACTGGAACTCAATCCAGGTGCCTCCCATGTCTGGGGCAGGAACCTAACCTTTCAAGCCTTCACCTGCTGCCTCTGAGAGTCTACATGCAGCAATAAGCTGGAATCAAAAACAGAATCAGACTCCAGCTCAAGCACTCTGATACGGGATGCAAGCATTTTAACAACTGGGCCAAATGCCTGGCCAAAGATGATAAGTTTCATACTTTTTCATAAAATGAATTTTTTCAAAACGTTATGGAAGACCCTGGATATATACAGATTTCAAAATTTTTTGCACCAAAATGAATTTATTATGTAATTCCATTTTCCTGGAACTTTTTGAAGCACCCTCAGAATTAATCTATAACACCAGATTAATTCATATAATTTCACTAAAGCTACATATCATAATAGATTGAAAGCAGAAGTAGGTAAGATTCAAATTGTCTATTTTTTAATCTGGATATTTACAGCATTGACAAAAATGTAATAGAATGCCACTCTTCTCATGGAGTCTTCTATTTTTGGAAATATAGTTATTGCTCACAAAATTTATACTATTAACATGTAATGGATTTAATATTTTTAAATGAATTAAATATTTTAAATGATGATTTTTTTTTTTTCATTTTTATTTGAAAGGCAGAGAGAGTCAGAGATCTTCCACCTGCTGGTTCATTCCCCAAACGTCTACAACAGCCAAGACTGGGTCAGACCAAAGTCAGGAGCCTGGAACTCCGTCTGGGTCTCCCACATGGGTGGCAGGGACCCAAGTACTGAGACATCACCTGCTGCTTCCCAGAGTGCACTTCGGCAGGAAGCTGGATAGGAAATTGAGTAGCTGGGACTTGAACAAAGCAGTCCCACAAGGGAATGCAGCCAGACACCCACTCCCTGTTTTAACTGCTGACAGTAAACATTCATAGGACAAATCCACAGGAATAAAAGTGGGATCCCGAATAATCTGAAGAGTGCCAAGGGCCGCTGAGACCGGAGTAGAGAAGTCCTGCCTTAATCTTCCTTGTTTCCAGGTCAGAATGTGGTGCCAACACAATTACCGACCCCTCGGCAGGACTGCACCTAAAACGACTAAGGCAGCGGTTTTTTAACTGTTTTGTCTCTTACAATTAATATAAGGCAGAGGTTTGTTCTCTGCTTCCTAAACATCTTGCCTGCTCTGGAAAAATGCTTCTGATTTATTTTATACCTCATCCCAGTGTAATGTTAATTTGTCCTGTTCTGAGATCAAAAGCAAAGAAGGGTGCATTTTTCTCTCCAGCGACTGGAGACAAAGCCCGAATTTCTGTCTCCAGTCACGGAACTATCTTGCCTCCCAAACAAGGGTCTGTTCCAAGCACTTACTCACATTTCGGTGAATCAGAAGGAAAGAGATATGCATCTTCCTGAAACCTGGCTGACTTCCAACACGAACTTTGTGAGGAATTGAGGCTGTGTGTCAGGGTTAGTGAGCTGCCACCCAGGAGCTGTGAGGTGACAGCAGGAGTCTTAGTAAACAGGTGAGCCCGGGGTGGGTGAGGAAACACCTGGGAGCGTTTGTCATGATTAGTAAGTGGGGTTAGTAAGTGACAGATAAGGAAAGAGGAAAGAACCTGGGGCTACACATTTTGGGTCACACTTAAAGAATTCAGGGCTTCGGCTCAGCCCTACCTATGGTAAAGAGAAGCTTGATTTTGGTCAGTTCATGACTTCCCACCTGGAAGCAACTCCATCATTAGCGACAGTATTCCAGCCATCCCATCCCACTCATAGCTGTGTGCCATAAAGATTTGGCATTTCAGGCATGGAAAGCAGACACTGTGGCAAAAAAAAAAAAAAAAAAAAAAAAAAAAGCCTACATGAAGGATCTTTGTGATACCCCAGTGGAAAGAAGGGGCCAAAAAAGAAGGAAAAAGAAGGAAGTACTTTTCTCTGAAGGGAAGAGAGAGCTTCCCCTTTGATTATGGCCTTGTCAAAATACTGATGGGGATTGTGGACTCAAAAGGCTTCCATAGCCTTAGCAGCTCATGTCAAGAGCCTCAGGCGATCACTGACATCATACATAAGAGAGTTTATTGCTACATTAACAACAGGAGTCTCTGTGCACTAAATTCCCATGCAGGACTTCTTCTTCAATGAGTTGTATGAGAGTTAACTGTGACATTTGTTCTCAATTTGTGTGTGAGTGTGCGTGTGCAAATTGTTGAAATCTTTACTTAGTATAGAGTTGGTCTTCTGTATATAAAGTTGATTGAAAATGACTCTTAATGGAGAATGGGACTGGGAATGGGAGAAGGAGGAGGTGGGATAGGAATGGGGGTGAGAGGGCAGGTGTGGTGGGAAGAATCACTATATTCCTAAAGTTGTAATTATGAAACTTGTACTCATTAAATAAAAGTTTTCTTTGGGAAAAAAAAAGATTTGGAACCTGCTGATAATAATAGTAATTAGCCTAATACCTCTTTTTTAAACTTAGGAGAACATTTGATGACACAAAAGCAGTCCTGGAACAGTTCCGATGTCAGCAACGAGCTGAGGAACTGTTGGTCAAATTTGTAGAAGAAATGTGAAGATTCTATTTCTTAGGCTTGTAAGCTTAAAAAAAAATGCAGATATCATTATAGAATGTTCTCTTTCCAGTCCTGAGACTGAAGGAATGGAAGAAAACGGTCACCGTGGCGCAGAGGCACGAGTTCACATACGTGCACTGAGGAAAACCAGCTCCTTGCAGTTTTGGAAGGGAACAATGAATGATGACCTCTCTCTCTCTCTCTCTCTCTCTCTCTCTCTCTCTCTCTCTCTCGGCGCTCTTGCAGCAGGTCTTTCTTAAACACCACCTGGGATAATCATAACTTTTAAGGAGCTCTTTCCTGATGAGTGACTTTCTACCCCGGTCATTCTGCACCTATTTTTGTCCGTTTCTCCACCCCCTCAGGAAAGGCGGGGAGAGCGATGCACTTAGCAGTCCCTAAGAACTGGGGTTTACAGTTGGAGACTCCGCCCGGCCAGGAGTCCGGAGCGACAAAGGGCTGCCCAGAGGCCTCTCCTGGGGTCGGATGACGGGCAGTCAGGGGGCGGGGTAGGACGGGGCCAGCGCCAAGCAGGGCAGGAAAGGCGGCAGGGCTCTAGGTCTCCGACCCCGCGGCGGCCTCCTGCCCAGGTGGGGCGAGTTGTAAGGGTGTCCAGGTGCGGCTGCCCAGGGCGCTCAGGAGCTGAGGTGTGGCCCGCGGGGTCCGGGCTCGGCGGGGCGGGGCCGGGGCAGATCCGGTGTTTGCTGAGGCGGGAGGGGCGTGCCGGGGCGGGCCTTTTCGGAGAAGAGAAGCACTCCCGACAGCTTCTGGAGAGTCTCCGGGTTCTCCTATCCCTGGGCCGAGGGTGTCCGCTCGCAAATCCCGCAGAGCAGCCGCCGTGCCCGGGGCAGACCCAGGATGCGACCAGGACAGGCAGGGGGCGCGCGGCCGCTGTTGCAGCTGCAGCTGGTGTTAGCGCTGAGCCAAGGTAAGTCTGCGGTTTGCTGTGCACCGACGCCGGGAGGGACTGAGCGGGCAGGGGCCAGAAGCTGGGGGGTGATGCGGAGCCAGGGAGTAGGCTCTGCGCCGGTCCCGGCTCCCAAGCATCCGGAGCTGGTTGAGGAGAGACCCCTCCGTTTTTGCTCTTCCCACGTGTGGAGTCCCCAAAGGCGAATCCGCCCTGCGGGTGAAGCGCCCTCCTAAGTCACGTCTACGAGCACGAGTCAAGCCCGTGCGGACGGAGTGGGGCTGCGGTGTCCGGGAGATGGCTCAGACAGGTGCTGCGTGTGCCTGGGACTGCGATGCCTTCGGGCTTGGCAGGAGACTCCGGTCCCACTTGCTGGTTTTTCCACCCCAAGCCTGTGAATAATGCCCGCATTTCTTGCTTCTGGACACAGCACTGGCGTTTCCTCCCATAGGAGTTGTAGGATAACCAAGCGCCTCATAAATCCTTCCCGTCTGCCTTCCTCTTATTGTTGTAACCTCCTCTGTGCAACGAATGTACGCTTAGTCCAGGAAAAGTTCTTTCCACTTTCTTCTTTTAAAAAATAAAATTTGGGAGGGACTGAGAGAGGCCACCTTCCCATTCGTTGGTTCACTCCCCAGTTGCCTGCAAGGGCAGAGCCTGAAGACAGGAGCTCATACTCGAGGTCTCCCACTTGGGAAGCAGGAACCCAGCGGCTTGAGCCTGCCTCCCAGGCTAGGTTAGCAGGAAGCTGGAAAGAAGAGCCCGGACTCGGAACCCGGGCTCTCCAATGTGCAGCGTGGGGCTCTAGGTGCCGGCCCCTCTTTCCTCTTCCTTGGCCTTAGGTACCTCAAGGCAAAAATTCATCTGGGAATAGCTCCACCTGCAGTGCAATGGGAATGGGGCACACCCACCTCCTGACTTTGTTTGCACTAAGTGGAGAAATGAGGCTAAGCAGCTGTCGAGAGTACTTTGTCCAGAGCTTTCTTCAGAACCTAAGGTGCGTTCAAGAAGTTTGGTTACAGGAGGGGAGAGGGGGTCACGTTTTATCTTGTACAGCTACCAAAACAAAAAATGGTGTCTGATCTCCAAGTTCTTCATGGGTGCATACGTGGTTTTGTTTGTTTGCGTTTTTAAAGAAGCAACTATTTCCCGAACTGCTCTCCATTCAGCCAGTCCTCCTCTTTAAGGTAGAAGAAATCTGGTCCAGGTAGACCCCGTGGCATTGTCTCCAGGTTCTCCTAGCAAAAGGGCACCATTGCGCCAAGCCCACAGAGAGCTGGCATTATTAGGTTTTCTGTCTACCATGTTTCCTGGGAGCAGAAGAGTTGTTTTGAGGGACCATTACCCCTCAATGTAGGGGTTTCAAAGTTGGATTTGACAATGAAAACAGGACCCTGGAAAATTATCACCTTCCTAAAAGCTAATAGAAATACAAATGCAAGCTTTTCATCTCTGTTTAATTACTTAGCAAAATGTTGTGCTTCCATAGCTTTTAATACTATCTTTGAAGTGTTGAGGCTTGTTCTTTAAGAGCAGTGAGAAACACGTTAATGGAATGTGTAGCTGCAAGGCATAAAGGTCAGGTTCAGAGATTTTTTTTTTTAACCTAAAATTAGTTAATGAGGCTGAATCAGTGCAGGCAAGTAGAGGTGATTTACATTGACATCCATAAAAAATATTTTGTATGTTTATTCCCTTGTCATGCTCCAGTTTGCATACTCAAGGAACAAGTTTCCTCTTGATTTAAAATGATCATAATAAAGTTTTGTCATTGTAATGCCAGTTGAGGTTTCTTTTCTTTTTTTTTTTTTTTTTTTTTTGGACAGGCAGAGTTAGGCAGAGAAAGGTCTTCCTTTTTCCATTGGTTCATCCTCCAGTTAAGGTTTCTTAGGAAGCAACACCATCTTTCATGGGTATCTAAGGTTAACATGAGTATTTGAAACCTCTAGATAAGTAGCAAATATTTTATAAATTGTATACAATTTTGGAACATTATCATAACTCAACACATATAGTTGCAAATTTTATGCATGTACAATTTTGTGATGTAAACACATGCATAAGTTAACATTTTAAAGGTATGTGCGTATGTGTGTCTGTATCCTTCCATCATACATATAAACCACTTTGGAAACCTATCACCCCTGCAGAGTGAGTGTTGAGTCTAGAACTTAACATGCCTGTGTCCTATGTCAGAGTACCTGGGTTCAATTCGAGACTGGCTCCTGACCCCAGCTTCCTGCTGCTGATGCACTGGAATGCAGTGGTGATGGCTCAAGTATTTGGGCTCCTGCCACCCTCATGGGAGACTTGGATTGTCTTCCCAGCTCCCAGCTTTGATCTTGGCCCAGCCAATGGTATCTCTCTGTCTCTCAATTTAAAGAAGATAAAACCAAAACATAGCAATTCAAATCTAATTTTTAAAAGATTTATTTATTTGAAAGAGTTACACAGAGAGAAGAGAGGCAGAGAAGGGGGGGGGGTCTTCTATCTGATGGTTCACTCCCCAGTTGGCCGCAATGGACCCAGGCAGGTGCAGGGGCCCAAGGACTTGGGCCATCTTCCACTGCTTTCCCAGGCCATAGCAGAGAGCTGGATTGGAAGTGGAGCAGCTGGGACTTGAACCGGCACCCATATGGGATACTGGCGCTTCAGGCCAGGGCATTAACCCACTGTGCCACAGCACTGGCCCCTTAAATCTAATTTTAACATCCAGATTCAAATTCACTTTCCATAAACTTTCTCTCAAGAGCTTAAGAAAGAGCTCTCCTCATCATTTAGTTCCATACTTACCACCTTTCATCACTCATGGGCAGGTTGAATGGAAAGGAGACCAGCACACTAGCAAATGGAACTTAATGTATGGCATCACTGAGATTCTCCAGTGTGTCAACAGACCAAGGACAGTCCTCCCTCCTGGGTTACATCTCTTATCCCTGGAACCCTGCCAAGTAGTAACCTCTTTTTAAAAGTACATCTTCAAAATTTCTCTTTAATGTAGCTTCCCTTCTGTCTATTAAAATTCTAACATCTCTCCTAGTTTGAAAAAAAAAAAGTCTTTAATGTCCTCCTGAAGCACCCTCCACCTCAGGCCTCAGCTCATCCTGTTTTTCTCCTATTTTCCTGTCTGCTCTGTCTCCTTCACAAGCTTCGCAAGCTGGCACAGGTGCTGCTGGTGTTTGCAGAATTCCATCGTAGGTTGTCGTCTTCATTCTATAGCTCCACTCTGGGCCAACTCTTCTTTCAAATGCAGATGTCCTAAAAGCCTGCTGGGCCCAACATCTTCGACACTGAATTCAACACCTGTCCTCCAAAGTCTTCTCCTATATTGTCTACTCTTGTCTAACGCCAGCAGCATCCTGCAGACAGAAAGCCAGGAATGTGCTCCCATGTAGCAGCCTCCAGGTTCTGCCACTTCTCCTCCCAGTTCCTGCAAAACTTCAGCCACCTCTCAATTCAGAGCCTTACCTTATTGTGTCCAGATTAATGTTACTTTTAAACTGGCTTTCTTGTTTTTGGCTTCTTGTCCCTCCAGTTCTCCTGTCACCAGTATTATCTTTCAAATGTCTGGAGGTTCACATCTCAATTTATTGGCATATTGAAGAGTCCTTTACAATGGACACCACATACCTGCTCATCCTTTTGGCTACCATACCCTTTGGCATATATATATACACACACTCACTATATACAACCCAGCTGCCAAAGATATATATTATCCTATGTTCTGACTATTTCTGAGCATATCTTTTAGTGTTAAAATATTTTCCAGACTAACCCCTCTGTCTTCTATTTCTTTTCTTTCCTCTTACCCTTTTGCAACTAGTAATTCTTCAATTCCAGTAAAGTTACCAAGGGCAAAATCGTAAAGCAGTTTTTCTTTGGTAACAAAAAGAAAAGCTTGAGGTAGTTTCTCATCCTTGGCATCCACCCTAAACCACCTCTCTCCTTTCATCCTCCCTGGCTTTAGGTCAGTCTCTGACAAGGTACCTCTACCTCCCACCATCGCTCACCAGTGACACCTGCTCTTCTCAGCTGAGCTTTGCTCGCCTAATTACTGGCCCAGTTGCTTCTGTTTGACTTAAATTTATGCTTTGGGGCTCAGGACTTAATTATTAAAAATACTCAGTTTTCTGATGTACAGTAAGATTTGGAAATGATTGTTTAAATATCACTGCCTCCTCCCTTTTCCTAACAAAGTTGTAGTGTTGCCTGAACCACCTTGTTATGAGAAGATCACCAAGACAGGTAGATTTCAACACCAAGAGTCAGTGACGCCTCAGTTTAAATGAATTTCCTCCACAGTGGATGATGACTGCTCCTTGTCTTCGTGTGTTAACAGTGCCAGGCTTATTAAAAGGGAGACGCCTGTTAATGTGAAGAGATGAGCTTCTAATGATGGAATTTTAGACATTCAGCAAAATAAAGACACATGTTCACTCAGTGTGAAAATAAAAGGATTTCGGGGAGAATGAGGAAAATACTTGGGGCCAAAAGTATGCTGGCATCACGTACATGTTGCCACTAAAGCTGTGAGTTTCAGTGTGTACTACCCAACCGTGCTCAGCTGGGGATATTAGTCAAAGATTCAGCACAGCTTAAAAGAAGGGGGACTGTGGAAAGTTGTTCCTCAGCAAGTCCAAGGTGTGGAGAGTTGTGTTTTGATTTGTTTTTTTCTTAATTGTTATGGTGACCAGTGATCTATGAGAAAGAACACAGAATGAGTCTCTAGAGAGAATAATTCTATCACAAATCCTGAGACATTAGATTGTGTGTAGGACAATGATTTGTTTGTGCCCTCAGAATATCCCTAGGGGCTTTACTGATCTGGCTACAGGGAAGTCCGTGAAACTAATATTTGGTCTTATGAAGGACATACTTTATGTAAGGCAGTGTTCTAGGCTCACTGAGGAATCGACAGTCTAAAACTTGGGCCAGAAGGGTTGCAGTCCATTTGGAAGCAAACTCAAATGTGAAGAAAGGGAACTGTCTCTCAGTTCTAGAAGACACCTAATCAATTTCAGCCCCTGTTATCCTCCTGTCTATCAGAAGTCCATTTAGTGAGTTAGCACCTTGCTTTGCATAGGTAGGGCATCCTACCTTTGCACAGGTAAGGGAGGTGAGCAGTGACGGAACTGAGCCAATCTGGTGGAGCCAGGCCATTGACTGGTGTCTGATGTCCACACGGGCATGTAGTGCAGTGTTTGCCAATAAGTCATGAGAGACCATCTGCTGGGGGACTTCTGGAAAAGGAACTTTGATTTCCAAGAGAAACATTGGTTAAGAAATATATTGCCAGATTTAGATGTGAAGTTTGGAATAACTACAGCTATTTTGCAACTATGATGTCAGCTAACTAAAGGATGAAGCCAATACGCTGGAGTTAGACTCATGGAAAGATACAGGATAAAAGGGCCCTTAAAGTGGTCTTTGAACTACCAAATTATTGAGATTGGAGGCCATAATACTTCATAGTATCTTCAAAAAATTAGATAATTTAAAACTTATATTTTCTTTCCTAAAGTTTTATTTCTTTCTTTGAAAAGCAAAACAACAAAGAGATGATAGTAAATAGAGATCTTCCATCCAATGATCCATTCCCCAAATGTCCAAAGCAGCCAATACAAGCCAAGTTGAAGCCAAGAGTCCAGAACTTCATCTGAGTCTCCTGTGGAGGGCAGGGATCCAAGAACTTAAAACACCACCAGCTGCATCCCAGGATCTGCATTATTAGGAATCTGGATAGGAAGCCAAGAGGGGACTCAAACCTAGGAATTCTTGAATGGGATGTGGGCATCTCAAGCTACACCACTTACTCTTAGAAACTCAATTTTTTGAAAAGAGCTTCTTACAAAAAGAATTACATAAATATTTAGCTAAAAATGTGAGAATAATGTCTCTACAGTTCTAATTTAAAACAGTCAACCTAAATTATAATTCACTGCAACACAATTCTATGGAGTCACTAAAATGAATGCATATATTTTATTATGGAGAAATCCAGTGTGTACTGTTAAATTCTGAAATGCAGCCTAGAAAGCAAAATTACGATATTTAAAATTTTTTTCCAAATTTTTTAACTTAATATTTTGTTTTTGAGATAACACATCTTTAATTTACGTTTTAGTCAAAGGCTTAATGCTCCACTAAAGTTCAACAAAGTAAGAAGACTTTAAGTTATGCAAGAAAATAGGGGCTGTAAACAATGATCAAATGAAAAAATGTTCAACATATATGAAGTAAATTTTTAAATACCCACAAAATCATTAAAAATATAGTAGTATATATGTCTTACCATTTTGTTTGGCAAAGATTTAAAACAAAGTCTGACAAATATACTTGCACCAAAATTGATACACTCAGGCATTTCTTTTTTTTTTTTTTTTTAATTTTAGCTCCCACATAAAAGGGAGAAGAGGTGGCATTTGGTTTTTCTGTATCCAGCTTATTTTACTCAACATGTCTTCCAGTTGCAACCATTTTGATGCAAATGATAGAATTTCATTTTTATAGCTGGATATTACTCAATTTTATATATATCAAATATTCTTTATTCATCGAATGCTGGACACTTTGGTTAATTCCATATTTTGTCTATTATAAATAGTGCTCCCATAAACATGGTGATGCAGGTATCTGTGATACAATGTGTTCATTTCTTTGGGGTATATAGCCAGTAGTGGTATTGCTGGACCATATGGCGAATCTTTTTCTAGGTTAAAAAATCTTTATTTTGTTTTCTACAGAGACACTACTGATTTACAACCCTACCAACAGTGTATAAGAGTTCCCCTTTCTCCCATCTCCACTAGCATTTGTTGCTCTCTTTTGGATAACAGCCATTCTGTGGGGTGATATCTCATTGTGATTCTGATTTGTATTTCCCCTGATGATTAGTGATATTGAGCATTTTTTCACACACTGGTGATTTTTCTTGTTTTGACAACTGTCTACTCAGGTCCTTTGCCCAAATCTTAACTGGATTGTTTTGCTGTTGAGTTTTTTGAGTTGTTGATATGTCTAGATATCAATCCTTTGACAGATGAGTAGCCTGCAAATATTTTTTTCCCATTTTGTCAGATGCCTCTTCACTCTGATTCCTTTGATGTGCAGAAGCTTCTGAGTTTGACACAATCCAATTTGTCTAGTTTTCGTTTGTTGCCCATGCTTTGGGAGGTCTTATCCAAAAGTCATCACCTACACCAATGTCTTCAAGTGTTTCCCCTATATTTTCTTCTGGCAGCTTCATAATCTCAGTTCTTAAATTTAGATCTTTGGCTGGTGCCGTGGCTCACTAGGCTAATCCTCCGCCTGCGGCACTGGCACACTGGGTTCTAGTCCCGGTCGGGGCGCCGAATTCTGTCCTGGTTGCTCCTCTTCCTGTCCAGCTCTCTGCTGTGGCCCA
Source organism: Oryctolagus cuniculus (assembly GCF_964237555.1). NCBI lineage: Eukaryota > Metazoa > Chordata > Mammalia > Lagomorpha > Leporidae > Oryctolagus > Oryctolagus cuniculus. The sequence continues at coordinate 73,801,307 of NC_091445.1, forward strand.
GGAGTGCAGTGGAGGATGGCCCAGGTCCTTGGGCCCTGCACCCGCACGGGAGACCAGGAGAAGCACCTGGCACCTGGCTCCTGGCTTCGGATCAGCGCAGTGCGCCGGCCGCAGCGGCCATTGGGGGGGGTTAACCAATGGAAAAGGAAAACCTTTCTCTCTGTCTCCCTCTCTCACTGTCCACTCTGCCTGTCAAAAATAAAAATTTAGATCTTTGATTCATCTTGAGTTGATTTTTTTTTAAATGGTGAGAGGTAAGTATCTAATTTCATTTTTCTAAATACATACATCCTATTTAACCAGTACCATTTGTTGAAGAGATTATCCTTTCTCTAAGGTATGGTCTTGGGGTCTGTGGTGTAGCCGGTAAAGCTACTGCCAACAGTGCTGGCATCTCATATGGGTGCTGGTTCAAGTCCCGGTTGCTCCACTTCTGATCCAGCTCTCTGCTGTGGCCTAAGAAAGCAGTAGAAGATGACTCAAGTCCTTGGGCCTCTGCACCCATATGGGAAGACCTGGAGGAAGCTCTTGGCTCCTGGCTTTGGATTGGGACAGATGTGGCCGTTGTGGCCACTGGGGGAGTGAACCAGCAGATGGAAGACCTCTCTCTCTCTCTCTCTCTCTCTCTCTCTGCCTCTGCCTCTCTTTGTCTCTCTGTGTAACTCTGACTTTCAGATAAATAAAAATTTTTTCTAAAAAAGGGTAAAAATGCATGGTCTGGGCACTTTCATCAATTGGCTGTATGAATGTGGATTAATTTCTGGGCTCTCTATTCCACTGATATATGTGTCAGTTTTTTTATGCCCGTACCGTGATGTTTTAATTGCTATAGTTTTGTAGTAAGCTTTGAAGTCAGCTATTGTCCTTTGGTTTGATTTTATTTTTTCAGAATGGCTTTGGCTATTCTGGATCTTTTGTGATTTCAATTGCCTTGGGATTATGTCTTTCTATTTCTGTAAAGAGTGTCATTGGTATTTTGGTAGAGATTGCATTGAACCTGTATGTTGATATGGATAGTGTAGACATTTTAACAATATTCTTCCAATCCATGAGCAAGAAATCATTTTTCTTGTGTCCTTGTTGATCTTTCATTAATACTACATATTTTTTATTGTAGAGATCTTTTACATCTTTGGTTAAATTTACTCCTAAATATATTTTTGTGGCTATTGTGAATAGGATTTCGTTCTTGATTTCTCTTTCAGCAAGTTAATCTTTGGTATATACAAAAGCTACTTTTTCTATGTTGATTTTGTAACCTGGAACTGTATTGAATTGGTTTATCAGTTCTAACAGCTTTTTGGCGGAATGTTTAGGTTTATACATGTATGCACTCATGTCATCTGTAGACATGGATATTTTGACATTCTCCTTTCCAATTTTGATGTCTTTTATTTGTTTCTCCTCCCTAATTGCTCTTTCTAATACTTCCAATACTATATTGAATAAGAGTGGTGAAAGTGGTCATCCTTGTCTTGCTCCAGATCTGAGGGGAAAGCTTTCTCCCATTCTGTATGAAAGTGACTACTGTTTTGCCATACATAGTCTTTATCATTTGAAGGTATGTTCTTTCTATAGCTAATTTATGGAGAGGGCTTTTTTTTTTTGTAATCATAAAGGAATGTTAAATCTTATCAATTGATTTCTCTGGATCTAATAAGGTGGCCATATTACTTTTCATTTTGGTGATGTTTTCTTTAACTTAGAGCTATAGCATATGCATTTTTTTAAAGAATTATTTTATCTATTTGAAAGAGTTACAGGAGAGGTAGAGTGAGCAAGCTTCCATTCCTCTGGTTCATTCCCCAAATGACCCCAACAATCAGAACTGAGCTAATCCAAAGCCAGGAGCCTCTTTGGGTCTCCCATGTGGGTGCAGAGGCCCAAGGAGTTGAGCCATCTTCCACTGCTTTCCCAGGCCACAGCAGAGAGCTGGATTAGAAGTGGAGCAGCCAGGATTAGAACCAGTGCCCATATGGGATGCCGGCACTGTAGGCTGGGGCTTTAACCTGCTGCACCACAGCGCCAGGCTCCAGCATATGCTTCTATATCATGTAGATGTTATGTGTTCAAATACAGCTTCTGTCTGATATAGAACTAAGTGTTGGGTTCAGAGGATGGAGAGATACCATTTTGACACATTGTGGTGTCCAGAGAGGTCCTCATGGTACAGGAAATATACTTTATAATTTAGAGCTACATGAAGGACCTTGAAGACTGTAAAGTTCAGGTCTCTTAAAATGGCGCTAAATGATACTATAGTAAGATAAAACAGAACTGTAACTAGCAATAGGACCCAAACCCAGATGTTTGGGTTCTTGAATAGGAAACCAACAAAACAGGAATTCATGGTGTTCACAGAAAGTGAAAGCTGAGAGCTAAGCAGGCACCAGACTGTGTAGGAGCTCATACAGCGGAGGAAGGAACCTGAGCTTTATCACAAGAACAATGAGAAGGTGTGGAAGGGACTTTGAGCAGGGGAGCAACAGGATCAAACTTGTTCCTTAGGCAGATCACTCTGGCAAGAGGGTGCTTAGAAGGAGCGCAGAAGGTAGGCACCAAGACCATTTAAGAAAGAATGGTTTTAGTTTGGGTTTACTATACCAGTTGAGAGATGGGGTAAAATCTCAGCTAGTCACAATAGGGAAATTGGGTAGGGTACCAATGTGAATGACACTCGGGAAGAACAACAGACGGGAGTTGGTGACTGATTGCCTATGGTGGCACTGAAACAGGGTGAAAATGAGGCTGGAGTTTGAAGTGGAAAACTCCACGTAGTGCCATGTATTGAGGCAGATGTGTTGAAGGAACTGAAGGAAGGCAGGTTGAAGGGGAAAGGTGATGAGCTCATTTTGAGTGGTTGAGTTTGAGACAACCAGGTATTCATATCTAAGTGCTAGATAGTTATATATAGTGACATTAGGAACAGGCAGCGTGCTAGATGAAAATAGAGATTTAGGAACCATCCATGTATACAGTAATAAAAGACACATCATTGATGAGTCAGGCAAATAAGAGGATTTTGGCAACAATTCATACTGTAGAGGTCAGGTTAGGAATAGGAGATGCAAAAGGAGAGTGAAGAAGCAGAAGGAATATTGCCAAGAAGTAGGGTTTCTGGGGCCCTTGTTCTGTTGCAGCTGATTAAGCCAACATCTGCGATGCGGGCATCCCATGTGAGCGCCAACTCTGGTCCAAGCTTCTACATTCCAATCCAGTTCTTTGATAATGCACCTGGGAAAGCAGCAGAAGATGACTCAAGAATTTGGACCCCTGCCACCCATATGGGAGACCTGAATGAAGTTCCTGGCTCCTGGCTTTGACCTGGCTCAGCGCTTGCAGTTGCAGTCTTTTGGAGAGTGATTCACTGGATGGAAATTCCCTCTCTCCCTTTCTGCCTCCCTGTCTCTTTCATTCTCTCTATGTAACTCTGCCTTTCAAATAAATAAATCTTTTATTAAAAAGGCAGGAAAGAACAGAAGTGGCATGTCATGGAAATAACTGGAGAAGGAAGTTATGGTCAACAGGGTCAACTCTTTCACAGAAGTCAAGCAAGTCTGACGGACTCAACAAGGGTGGTCTCCATGAACACAAAAAGTAGAACCAAGAATGAAGTGGGATGAGCATTCAATCTAAGTGAGGAAGCAATTTCAGAAAGCCTGGTAGTAAAGAGGAAGAGTGAGTCAGGATGGGAGCAGCTGCCATTAAACAAACAAACATGGAGAGAATTGCACAGAAATTTTGAGAAATATTAGAGTACTACACAATACAATTAAAAAAAAAAAACGACATTGAGGTGTCTGTAGATGGCACAGATCCATGACATGAGACACTGAAAGAAGGAGTAGGGAGCTTTGATGTTTAAAGAAACGGGAAGGAGAGGGAGAGAAAGTTAGCACCTCTAAAAAAGGCGAAGCCACGGAGCATCATGCAGAGGTAGACAAAATAGTCTCTGGGGTCTGAAATGGAGAGAATTAGTTATTGATTAAAGGAGAAGTTGATCATGTGTACAAAGAGGGCGAGAACGGAGCTATGAAAGAAGAAGAAAACAAGAGCAATGGGGAAAGGCACTCCCAGTCCACCGTGCCTGCTTTCAGCACATACTCAATAAAGGAGTTGAAGTTGTTTTTCACGTGCGTAATATATTCCAGTTTTGATAGTAGAATGAATATCAACACTTTAATCAAATTTCCTAAGCAACAAATAAGTTCATTTAGAGATTTGTATTATTTCTCTGATATTTTAATTCAATATTTCTATCTAGCTTAAGAAAAATTCCCTAATATTTTCATAAATCAGTCTCAGATCACAGAATTAGTGTTGGTTTTGAAAGTTTTTAATTAGTAAAATATTGAAATTTTTTATTCTATGTAACTCAGTATGGTATTTTTTGAAGCATTTTAAGCCATTGTCACTGAATCATATACATAAAAATTCATATCCATTCTTTTTTTTAAAAAAAATATTTACTTGAAAGAGTTAGAGAGGAGGAGAGGGAGGGAGGGAGGGAGGGAAGGAGGGAGAGAGGTATTCCATTTGCTGGTTCACTCCCCAGCTGGCCGCAACAGCCAGAGCTGCGCCAATCCAAAGCCAGGGGCCAGGAGTTTTCTCTTGGTCTCCCATGTGGCTGCAGGGGCCCAAGGACCTGGGCCATCTTCCACTGCTCTCCCAGGCCATGGCAGAGAGCTGGATAGGAAATGGAGCAGCCGGGACTCAAACCGGGCCCACATGGGATGCCAGCACTGCAGGTGGCGGCCTCTCATATCCATTCTTTTTGTTGTAATTAGTTCAAAGTTCTTAAATTCAAGGAACTTATTTAGTCTATGCCTATTGATTTTTTTTAAGATTTATTTTTATTTGAAAGAGTTACAGAAAGAGGTAGAGACAGAGAGGTCTTCCATCCACTGGTTCACTCCCAAATGGCAAAGGCGGAGCTTCACCAGTCAGGAGCCAGGAGCTTCTTCTGGGTCTCCCACATGGGTGCAGGGGCCCAGGGACTTGGGCCATCTTCTACTGCCTTCCCAGGCCACAACAGAGAGCTGGATCAGAAGAGGAGCAGCCAGGACTAGGACCAGCGCCCATATGGGATGCTGGCGCTTCAGGCCAGGGCTTTAACCCACTGCGCCACAGCACTGGCCCACTTATTGATTCTTATAAATTACATTTACTAATGAGTATAAGCTACATATCTTATAATTCAGCTGCATAGAATATTGGACTTTTTAATAATTTTCAAATGCATTTTACTTCCTTAGGCTGGTGTATTCTCCTGTCCAAATAGTTAATAGAAACTGTACAATTTTATTCACAGATCCCTGCATAATTGCTCTGTGAGTACAGCCCTTCCCTTTCAGTAATTTTTAAAGTGCTCAGAGACACTTCTTACTATTGCTTCTCAGCCTTTTGGCTAATACCAAGTGCAGAGACTGTTCTTACTGCAGAGCCTTGTGCAAGTCCTGATCATTGACTTGCTGTTTAAAATTGAGGTTAATGCTGAAACAGAATTGGAAATAAAAGTGTTGGACACTGTGTTGTCAGCCTAAGAGATTACTGTATTGTATTTTGAAAAGCATGAACAAAGCTACTGCACCAATGGATGCCTTGAACATTGGCAGTTGTCATTCTCCCTGATTCATTTGAAGGTGGCCTTTGTTTGTCTTTGTGTGGCCCTAATCTCATTTCCATGGATACCATGTGGCAATGCAGACTGAACACAGGCTGGCTCTGCTCATTGCAGTTGGACAACTCTATTCTAAACTGTTTATCAGTTACCTTCAGGTCTTTGAATCAGATCACTTACTGGATGCTTATTACAATAGGGATCCAAAACCTTAAAAATGGATTTTATAAACTTTCTAAACAGTGTTCTTAATACTAGTATATAGTACAGATATTTGAGAAGAATTGATTAGTTTTCCATGCACTGGTGAGGAGTGGAAGAAATCATAGTGTTGGAGTTGGAATACTTTTATATAATACTTTTTTGTGATACTCTTATGTAATCTATTTTTTCACTCTAGTATAAGAAATATAATTGTTCCAATGAAAAATATCATGCAAACTTAAAATGCTTGATTTAATCAAGTGCCATAGGAATTAAGAAATCCCTTTAGTATCACAGATTTAGTTTTGCTCCCAAGTAATCAGACTTCAACTTATTGGTGTCACTGTTCTTTTTTTGGGTTATGGTTCAAGTGAGCTATGACTTTTAAGAGTACAGCCTTGTGATTTTTTCCTTTGTGTTTTCTCTAGATATACTCTTTAGCCCCCAATTCTCATCCTGTACTTTATTTAAATCTCTGCTTCACTGCACCCCCACCTCCTAATCCAATTTAGATGTCACTGCTAAGGTGCACCCTTCCCTAGCAGTTTTCATATTGTGTTTCAATTCCCAGCTTACTGGGCTAAAACTTTTTTGTAAATTTTTTTTCTATTTATTTATTTGACAGAGTTACAGACAGCGAGCGAGAGAGAGAAAGGTCTTCCTTCTGATGGTTCACCCCCAAAATGGCAGCTACGGCTGGAGGTATGCTGATCCAAAGCCAGGAGCCAGGTGCTTCTTCCTGGTCTCCCATGCAGGTGCAGGACCCAAGCACCTGGGCCATCCTCCACTGCCCTCCTAGGCCACAGCAGAGAGTTGGACTGGAAGAGGGGCAGCCGGGACTAGAACGTGTGCCCATATGGGATGTTGGCACCGCAGATGGAGTATTAACCTAGTGAGCCATGGTGTCAACCCCTAAAACTTTATTTTTTGATAAGCAGAGACAGAGGGAGAGACAAACACATAGGGAGATTTTCCATCCCATGGTTCACTCCTCAAATGACCACAACAGCCAGGGCTGGGCCAGGCAGAAGCCAGGAGTCTGCAACTCAACTGACTCTCCTATGTAGGTGTCGATGACCCAACTCCATGGGCCCTTGCCTGCTGCCTCCCAGGGTGCACATTAGCAGGAAGTTAGAATCAGGGATGGAGCCAGGATTCAAACCCAGGCACTCTTATAGGATGCCACAACCTAAGTGGCACCTTAATCATTGCCAAATGTCCAAACCTAAGCTATAACCTTGAAGAAAACCCTATTTTCTTGACTTGTGCTGAGTGTTCTTAGTATCAATTTGCTGAGTGAATGATCAATGAATGAGCTCTGACAGCTGCTGTAACACTGGGCTAAAGGCACTCTTTCTGAAAGAATGCCAAGCTGAAAAATCCCTAGTTCTTTCCGACTAGTATATGAAAAAAAAAACACCTCTACTTGTAAATCTTCCTGAATTTGCTAATATATTCTTTTAGCTGGTAAATTTGTTTTCACTTTTTGACTATTTACTTTTAAAATGTTTAAAATGTTAAAATGTTAGTATTAAAATGTCCGAGATAGCTCTATTGATGATATTATCTAAAAAATCCCCTTTCCTATCCCTTTTCTCATAGGAGCACCATTATTTATCTTCAGCTTGACTCTCCCTCCTACTGAATATTTTAAAATTTATTTATTTTCATGTTTATTCAAAAGGCAGAAAGAGAAACGGTGGGAAACCTCCCATCTAGTGGTTCATTCCCTAAATGCCCTCAGCAACCATCATTGGATCATCCTGAAGCCAGAAATCCAGAATGTGGGTGACAGGGACAAGTGCTGGACCCATCACTGTTGCCCCCCCTCTCCCCGCAAGGTGCACATAAGCAGGAAGCTGGAATGGGAGATGGAGCCAGACTCGAACCCAGGCACTCAGATATGGGATATATGGGATATAGGCACCCTACGTGGGGTCTTACCTGCTCCTGAATACATTTTTTTAAGATCACCTTCCATCCTAGTTCTCATTGTATTCCCAGAGCCTAGAATATAGTAAGCACTCAAAAATGCTAGCTTTTTTTTAAAAAAGTAAAATGTTTTATTGTGAAATATGTGCATACAGAGAAATGCATAAAAAGTAAATGAACCACTTGTCAGGGCTGGATCTTGATTTTTACCCTACTTAAAATTAGTGAGTTTGATTGTTACTGTTTCATGGATGCTGACCGAAGGCATACAACTCTGGCTCAGAAATCAGGGTTCTTGGTACTCGTGGCATGGCAAGCAACATTAGTATGAGCATATTTGTTCTTCCTCACTGTTAGTTTCCTAAGATTTTTAAAGTTACAATTGAGCATTGACTTTTAGAAGTATTTTTTTGCCTTTACTGATCACATAAGTTCTTTCGCCTTTAATCTATGAATATAGCAAATGGCATTAATTTTCAAATATAATGACAACCTTAGGTTTGTAGAATACACTCAGCCTGGTCATCCAGTCCTTTTTATATTCTTGATCAGCATTTTGTTTAGAATATTTTAATTCATGTTCATGAGTGAGATTAGCCTGTAGTTGTCTTTCCTTGTATTCTTACTGGGTTTTATGTACAAATACTATGAGATGAGATGGGGACTCTCTTATCTTTTACTGTTCTCTGGAAAAGCTTGTGTACACTTGTTGGTTTTGCCCCTTATATACTTGGTATAATGCTCTACGCAATTATTTGTGCCTACATTTTCACTGTAGGTAATTTTTAGTTATACACTCAGTATTTTGTATAGTTTTATGCCCCGTTTTTCATCTCATTTTTGGTCAGTTTTTGTGAGGTGTACTTTTTCAGGAATGTTAATTTCATTTACATTTTCACATTAACACTAAATTATTTATAGTATTATAAATATTATTATAAATTATAACACTAAATTGTATTATAGTTTTAATATCTAATATCCCATTTCACTCCAATTCTTGGTCACTCTCACCAGAGTTAATGAAATTTAGGTGTACTTTCAGAGAAGCAGTTTTTTTAGTTTTATCTCTTTATACAACATATATTTATCTTCTATATCAATAATCTCTTAGTTTTATAGATTTCCTTATTCTCCTCTCTTTGAGAAAACTCTTTCCCTTTAGCTCTTGAAATATTTCTCTTGTCCCATATTGTTTCTTCCCTTTCTAGGACTCAAGTCACGCATAGAGTTGATTTCTTATTTGCAAACTTGCTCAGTCACTAACATTTGGATGAATCCTCTCTTATTTACTGGAGATACATTGCCCAAATCCCCTCACCCCACCAGTGAATATCTGAAACCACAGATAGTGCAAAGCCCTACATATACTGTATTTTTTCTATGTGTACATATCCATGATCAAGTTTAATTTATAAATTAAGCATAGTATTAATAATGATGAAATAAAGCGATTACAAAAGTATGCTTTTAAAATGTTATGTGAATGTGGTCTCTTTCTCAGAATATCAGACTGTGCTGTTCTCACCAAGCTCTTGTTTAGTGAAGTGAGACAATATATTTCCTACATGATAAGATAAAGTAAGGTGATGTTTTATTAGGCTACTACATAAGGGTCACTTGAACACAAGCACCGCCATAATGCAACAATCATTCTGATAACCGAGGCAGCTACTAAGTGACTCACAGGGCCATGGCCTGCACAGTGTGCCCATACTTGTCCATATGGGTTTCAATTTATAACTTGACATTAATGCATCTTGTCATTTCATGGTTAACTATTGTCCCATTTTTGGATATTTAGGTTGTTTCCTGTGGGACTGTTTCCTCCTACTGTAAATAATGTGGCTGTAAACATCATTGTACAAGAAGGATTTTTTTTTCCTTTTCCTTTTGGATGATTTCCAGAAGGGGCTTTACTGTGTCAAAGGATTTTGTGTCTATTTTTAGCTCTAGTCCCACCTTGAACAGTATAGCCACGTGTACTGTGGAAGTTAACCAAGTTTACCAACATTAGATTTTCATTTACTTCTTGCCATTTGGTGACCATAAAGTGGTACTCCATATTATTTTAATATTTTTATTCATAGGGTATGACTTTTTAAATCATAATTTTAAAATGCCTACCTTTTGAAAACTCTTTGTAAATTAGGGCATCCTAGAATGTAGGCCTATAAAAGAAAACCCTTAGGAAATCATCTAGTTTAGCATCCAGCCTCAGCTTTTGAAATGATGAAAGCCTGGAGCTCCAGCTTGCTGTATGAACACTGTCAATCATTTGAAGATGTCCTTCAGGGCTGGTCCTCAGAGTCTCATTTCCCACATGCTGATGACAATCCATTTTCATTTGAGGAGTGGTAGTCCTCAAGGTAGGGTTTCTACACTTCCACAGATCAGAACCCTTTGGGGGAAGAAGGAAGACGTTTTGTCTGCCAGAGCACTTGACCTCAACTAACGGAGTCTGGAGATTGGTTACATAGCCATAGATAACTAGAGCAATCACCCCAAAGCCTAGTGGTTTACAACCACAGTCATCTTTTCTGATCTCTCACAGTTTCTTGGGTTAGGACTTTGTGAATGGCTTGCCTGGGCATTCTGGCTCAAGGTCTCCCATGGGTTGCTGTCAGTGAGTACAGAGTTCTCCGTCTTCCTGTGAATTCTTCCAGTTGCCCCAGCATTGTGCCCTCTGAGTAGGCTGAATTTTTGCATGGTGGCTCAGGCTCCAAGGGCAAGTGTCACTCACAGAACTGACATAAACTCTGTAGTACTGCTCCTTCCTTGACTCAGGAACCACACAAGCTCATCAATTCATGAGAGCAATCACAAGGTCCCACCTTTGTTTCTGGGGAGAAGACTTAGAGGATGCTTCTTGAGGGGAAATTGTCCAAAAAAATTCCCAGACTTGTTTTTAAAACATCATAAGAATTTAATCACCTTCATCATGCTTGTAAAACCATTCATGGTTTACACATTAGCAATGACTTTTGGAGCTGATAATTCCTTCTAGGAGTAAGGGGGGGTGGCGCAGGGGGCTGCTCTGTGCCTTGAAGGATGTGGACCTGCATCCCTGGCCTGCATGCACTGGATTCCAGCAGCCCCCCAGGGCCTCCTTCCAGTGTGACTAGGAAAAATCTCTATTCATTACAAAATGACCTATGAGGGACAAAATTGTTCCAACTAGAGATCCACTGTGTGAAACAAACATGAAACAAGCACGTTTTAATGTTCATGGCATCCTATAGAGAACCTCAGCTCTGAAGAGTAAGTTAAATGCCATCATTTTTTGGTTAACTATTGGATCATTAGAAACTTCAAATGGGATTATGAAAGGACAAGTATTCTGCAGATTGTAAAAGCAATGTTCTATTTTAAAAATCCACATACTTGGTGTCCATCCGTTTTTATCATCCATTTAAGGATTTTTTTAATGGATCCTTATGGCATGCCTATCATGTGATAACAGTTTCAAATACTGGGGGAATTGGAGGATCCGAGGCAGCCCCCCCCCTCCCCCAGGAGCTCCTCTTCTCATTTCAACCATCACCTGTGGAGGGGAGTGGTAGTACTTAGCTCCTTGTTCCATGTACTTTCTCCCTTAAAGCAAAATTGCATTTTTCTTTCTTAATGAAAGCAACGTTGTGCCTCCACATTCAATAGCAGTAATGTGATTGTGTGCTCTTAGCTTTTTTTTTTTTTTTTTTTTTTGCTTTTTAATAAAGTGCTATTGCTTTAAGCTAGACATTATAGAGCTTAAATCTGTACACTGTGGGTGGTCGTTTCCAAAAGGTCTATAATTTCTAGGTTTAGTTGCTTCATTTATTTATTTAGGGAGAGGGGATTTTCAACCTACATTATTTTCCTTTCAGCATGAAGACAATGCTATTGAAAATGAGATTTCCTGTGGTTATATATGTGTTCAAAAGAGTATGACCTATGACCATTTCCTGTTGCCACATATATCCTGGGTTATGATTAGTTAAACTGGAGTTTGAAGTCTGTTTGCTTAGCTCTAGAGACCGGGTATGAATAACCCCACTTCCTGTTAGTGTGAGTTATAGGAGCGACCATGGGCTGATAGTGTTTTCTTGGTGTGTTTTTTCATGTGCCTCAGCAAAATGCACAGTGTGTCATCTTACCCATTATACAGCAGTTTTCAGTAACCTAAATAGATATATTCAGGATATGGTTTTTCATAATTGTGGTACAAGTGAGATCCCTTAGTAAATTTCACAAGACCTGTGGTATCTTCAGTAGTGTATAATTATATTAATAAAAAAAATGAAAACACATTGTCATTTGTTAGTGCCTGTCATTTGTTAGATACTAGATTAAATTTTTTCACTTTCTTTTCATACTGAGTCATATTTACCTTACAGAGAAAAAGCAATGGCTTATATAAGGTAAGGAACCTTCCCAAGATCAGAGAGCTTTTCAAACTTCAGAGGCCAAGCTCTTAGGCACTATGATATGTTGTTGACTTTGCTAAACAAGTGGATTTTTGAGTTTAAAAAATGCTATACTGTGTTGATATTTGGTGTAGCATTTAAGACACTGATTGGGACACGTGCATCCAGTATCAGAGTGCCTGTGTTGGAGTCCCATCTCCACTCCCAACTCTAGCTTCATGGTAATACACACTCTTGGGAGGCAGCAGGTCATGGCTTGAGTATTTGGGTGCCTGACCCCAACTTTGGAGATCAGGATGGAGTTCCCAGCTCTTGACTTCTGGCTACCCAGCCTTGGCTGTTGCAGCATTTGGGGAGTGAACCATTAGATAGTAGGTGGAAGATCTGTCTCTGTGTCTCTCTGCCTTTCAAACAAATAAAATAATAAACATTCAAAAATATACTTCTAGCAGTGGCATACTTGTATCATCCCATTACATTTAAATAAATATTTTAGGGTTCTGTTATAGTTAGATATGAAGTTCAATAGCCTCTAAAATTCTAAATGGAAAATGTGTGTATGTGTATGCACATATATGTAGACATATATTAATCTTTTAATCCTATATGTATCTGCTCAGTAACATCAATTCAAGTATCTTTATTTGAACCACTCCAGAGCTCAGTATATATTTATTAAACTGGCCTTAACTGATTTCACATATGCATAACTTATTGTTTGTTGGAAAGGTAAAATAGTCTGTTTATTCAACGATTATTGAGCCACAACCCTGTGATAAGCACTCTTCTGAGACTAGGGAGCATGGCAGTTAATACAGTAGACAAAGTCTCTACTCTTAGGGACAAGAGTAGATTTACCATAAAACAAGAGAAGCAGAAGTTTTAGGGATTCTATGTGGGTATTTTCTGTGTGTTCATATGGCCTGATATTTTTATTAAATACAAAAATGTTAATATCATTTTCTATGCTAACAGAAAATTTCAATAACAAGGATATTAACAAACCAATTCAAAATTTTCATCAATTCAGAGTTTATACACTGATCCTTGTGTCTTAGTGTGTTTTCTTTAAAAGAATAACAGACTGGGTAATTTATTAAGAAAAGAGGCTTACTTTGTACAGATCTGGAAGTCCAAGAGTGTGACACCAGCCTCTGCTAGGTTTCTGGTGAGGACCTCATGGCAGAAAGCAGAGAGCAGGTGGGCATGTTTGGAAGGGAAAACATGGGGTGGAGGAGGGTGTAACTTTGCTTTACAGTAACCTGCTCTCATGAGAACAAAGTGACTTACCTGAACCACATTAACCCCTTCATGATGGAATTCCCATGAACCAAACACCTTTTAAAGGCTCTGCACCTCTCAATGCCATTATATTGACAATTAAATTTCAACGTGAGTTTTGGTGAAGACAAACTACATTTGAACCAAAAACTTAGTCTACTCACATACAACATACAATCATTCCATTCAAATAGTCCCAGAAGTCTCAACTTGTTCCAGCATCAACTCAAAAGTTCCAAGATTAATCAGAGACTACGAAATCGGACCAAGTTATCTATTTCTAATACATAGTAGTGGGACAAAGATAGGGGAAACATTCTCATTCCAAAACATGGAGATGGGCAGAAGAACAGGGTAACAATTTCTAATAAATTCTGAAACACCAGGGCTGACTTTGTGTCTCAAAGTAAGCTTTTACTCCACGTGCAGCCTCCTGAAGATACTGGGGTGGGGGATGCGTCCCGGAGGTCTTAGAGAAGCCCACCTTCCTGACTTGGCTGGGTTCATCCCTTATGGCTGCTCTCTTGGACTGAGTGGCATCCTGTTGCCTGTGGCTTTCCCAGGCAGACATTGTGTGCTGCTGGTGTTGCTACCACTCAGGTCTCAGCAGCCATCCCACTCCCAAGGCTTCAGTAGCCATCACCGTGGTGGGAACTGTCTCTGGCAGCTTGACCCATTTGGCAGTTCTCTGTATGGGCTTCCAGGTAGCTCAGTACATCTTTTAAAATCTCTGGGGGGGTCACTATGTCTTCATAGCTTTTGCATATTGCACACCTGCAGAATTAGCATCATATGAACACTGTCGAGCCTTACTGCTTTCACCCTTCAGAATGTTCCAAGGTGACTTGGGGTCACTTGAGTCATAGATAAAGCAGTCCATAAGCATTGCACCAGAAAGGATGGAATAGGTTCTAGAAGCAGTCTGGAGCAGGAATTCCATGGAAGGTGCCCCAGGCCAGCCCTGTGAAACCATTCTGCCCTCCTAGAGCTCTGGGCCTGTGATGGGACTGAAACCTTGAAGATCTCTGCTGTACCCTCAGACCTTTCCCCCACTGTCTTGATAATTAGTCTGATCCCTTCTACCTGTGCTAATCTCTTTATTACCCAGCGGCTCAGCCAAACCCTTGTTTTGTTCTTCCAAACACACTTTTCATTCTTACATGGCCTAGCTGTGACTTTTCCAAGTTTTTATAATCTGCTTCCTCTTTAATTATAACTCTGCCTCTAAATCATTCTTTGTTCTTTCTGTTCAGCGTAAGAGATTAAAAGTAACCACACAGCAGATTGAATGCTCTGCTGCCTTAGACATTTCTTCTAGAAATCCTAGTTCATGAGTTTTGAGTTCTGCCTTCCGTAAAGTCCTAGGGCATAAGAACAACACAATCAAGTTCTTTGCTGTTGTATAACAAGGATGGGCTCTGTTCCAGTTTCCAGTAAGATATTTCTATCTGAGATTTCATCAGAATGGCCCTTACTGTCTACATCTCTATCAGCATTCTAGTCGTGAGCACTTAAATGATCTCTGAAGTTTTTGATTTCTCCTCTTATGGCATCACCAAAATCAACCTTAGTAACCTGTTCATAGAATTACAGGCCTTTTGTAGTCTGATCCTCCAAACTCTGCCCATTACCCAGTTCCAGATCTGCTTCCATATTTTCAAGTATCTTTGTAGCATTAATTGCAGTCCTTGGTACAAATTTTCAGTCTTAGACTCTTCTTTATAAATTAATGCAATAGAGAAAAGAGGTTTATTTGGGCTCCTGGTTCTAGAAATCCAAGTGTTGCAGAGTACAGAGAGGGGGAAAGAGAAGAAGGAAGAGGAAGAGGAGGATGGAGAAAGCCTCTAGACTTGTTCATGAGTTCTTGCCACCATGCATAAAAATAATTTGAGGAGACATCGGTGTCCCGAGTGTGTAGCCATGTTGGTTTGGCATGGAATGGGGTGGTAGCGGAGCAATGCAGTCTTCAGCTCCATCTCACTATCTCCTTGCCTATTTCACGTGAGTGTGGCAACAACATTTGATCAACTTCTGGTGAGGGCCTCATGACACAACAGAAGGGCAGGCAGTGGTATGGGGAAGGGACAAAACACAAGGGGTAACCTTGCTTTATAACAACCAGATCTCATAATTAACGCAGTCCTGCAGGAACTGCACTAATCCCTTAGTGAAGGTAGGGGCCCTGTGATCAAACAGCTCTTAAAATGCCTACCACTGCTCAGTACTGTTACTTTGGCAATTAAATTTCAACATGGATTTTAGCAAAGACAAACCAGATTCAAGCCATAGCACCCTTTAAAAGGAAACCTGATGTGTCTGGAAATGTTTAGTTCTTGTATGAAATTGGAAAGCGGTCCTACATATTTCCATAACTTTCCATAGGAGATGTGAAAATGAAAGGAATACTTGGCTATAAATATTCATTTTAATAATTCAGTGTACCATGCTAGAAAAAGAAAACTCTTATTTAGAGAATATGGCTTTGTAAAATTGTCTGGTGAAGAGGTTATCAAAAGATATAGAGGGAAAAAACTGGTCATTGGAGAAATGTCAGGCGATTAGTAAAATGTGTGTGCGAGCTTTTTGGATTTGTCAGTTTTTGAAAATGCATTATTTGCTAGAAATGCTTTTTTATCCTGAATAAATATGAATTTAAAATTCTTAGATTTATCTTCATTTGTTTGAAAGAGAAACAGATACAGAGAGATAGGCAAAGATCTTCTATCTGCTGTTCACTCCCTGAGTTTGTTTCAAAATTTTGTATTTTTGCCCCTCAAGGAGCCCCTATCACCAAATTGTGGCAACTTTAGTCCCTGCAAACTCATATCTCCCCTTTACAGATTTTAATAGATAAGGCAGACAGTAGGAATTAAGTACTTAACAGAACGTAGCAATACCGTATTAAGAAAAATTAAGCAGAGTAAGTGGAACGGAGAAAGCCTGACAGAGAGTAGAAAAGGGGAAGATACCCTATTGGGTAGGGTTAGGAACCAGTTGTTCATTGCTGTATGACAAATTATCACAAATTATCTAGAAAGGTAAATATAATGTGAGTTTATTATCACAGTTGCTTTGGGCCCAGAATCCAGATGTGGTTTCCCTGGGGTCCTCTATTTGAGTTTCTTTCAATATAATCATGGCGTTGACCAAGGCTGGAGTCTCATCTGGATGCTTGACTGAGGAAGCATCCACTTTGCTCTTTCAGAGGACTCCTCCAGAGCCTTGCTGGCTGTCAGCCGGAAGCTGCCCTCAGTTCCCTGCCAGTTGGGCCAGTAAGGGAGAGTTTCCGCTAGCAAAACAGAAGTCAGTCCTATGTGATGGAATTGCGGAAGTGACATCCATGACTTTTGATTTGAATCTTAACTTCTGTTGTGAAAGTCACAAGTCCTGGCCTCACCCGTGGGAAAGTATTATTACCCAGGTGTGACTATCAGGAGTTGGGGCTCATTGGAGGCTACAGATGGTGAGAGCAAGCATCTCTGATAGGTTAATGTAGGAGCAGGAATGCAAAAGCAGTGAGAATAAATGCAAAGCTTTCTGGGGAAAAAGGAATTCCAAGCAGAGGGGACAAATGTGAAGGCCTGAGGTCAGAATATGCTCCAGGAGGAGCCAGGGCTCCAGCTGAGGGAGCCGAGGAGCGGGAGAGGTGACCATGCAGCTGTTGAGGTACAATTTATACTTGAGAACAGCTGAGTCACATTTGTAGGTAACTTACTGCAGTAAGAGTTGTAAATGCTAACAAAGAAGTTAGAAGAAGGGTGTGTGCAGGTTCAGAGGGTCAGAGAAGATTCTAACTGAACGTTTGTAGAAGAGCAGCCTGTGAACATAAATACTGGGTACTTCAAGAAGTTTGTGGAAATATAATTAAAAGTTTATTTTGGTGTAAAAATTTTTTAAACCCATGAATACGAGGAGTCTTGAAAAAGTTCTTTAAAAATAAGTGTTATGGAAAATCTGCATGGATGCCCAATTTTTTTGTACCATATGAACTTTTAAAAGAAATACTAATTTCAGCCTTGTCTGTTTTTTCCCATATGTGAGATATATTTTGTTACTTAAGCAGTTGGGACTAACTCACTTGCTAACTTCACAAAAATGCCATTAAGAGGTAGAGAAGGGAAGCATTTTTCCTTTCACATAAAATTTAGGGAAAACTGAAAACAGAAAGTGAGTTCAAGAGATGGTATTTCTAGCTTCTCTTCCAGTAACTCTTGGGCCAACATTCTCACTCCTGTGTTTCACTGTCTCCCTTTGAGCCACTGCCAGATGGTAGTGTGCCCCCCAGCAACCTTATAAAAATACAAACGAGAATCCATTGAGTTGTTAGAAGGCACGAAGCCATTGTACATGGATGTAAGAAACAATTACAGTGAGCTTTTAGGGATGTTCATTGCCTGCAAGATCGAACTTTTGCAATGTAAAGGGTCTTGAAATGACCTAGCCACGTGCCACAGCACTGCAGGACTTGGACTTGATGCAGTTACAGTGACACACACACACACTTTGGAGTTTTTAACACAAAATATGAGCCTTAACGGATACAGCTAGAATTAGTGTGTATCTTTCCTTGTATTTGTGCAGATATGTATCGACAGCATTATCTTTGCAACCTAGAATAGAAGATGGAAATTTTCTGTTATAACCTGATTTTCTTCTGTTGGTCTGCTTGGGGTGCCATAACAGAATTCCACAGACTGAATGGCTTTGCAAACACAGATTTACTGTTTGACAGTTGTGGTGGTTAGAAGTCCAAGATCTGAGTGCTTTCAGGGTTGGTTTCTACGGGGGCACTCTTCTTCCTGGTTTTGGACATCTGCCTTCTCCCTGTGTCTGTACATGGCCTCTCTTGTGTATGGGCTGAGAGCAGTATCTCTGGTGATGCTGCTTCTTCTAAGGACACCACCATAGTGCATTAGGGCTCTACTTGAAGACCTCAGTCAACCTTACTTATTGTATATGGACCCTATTTCTTTTTTTTTCTTTAAGATTTATTTGAATTTCAGAGTTACACAAAGAGAGGAGAGGCAGAGAGAAAGATCTTCCATCCGCTGGTTCACCCCCAAGATGGCCGCAATAGCTGGAGCTGCGCCGATCCGAAGCCCGGAGCCAGGAGCTGCTTCTGTGTCTCCCACACAAGTGCAGGGGCCCAAGGACTTGGGCCATCTTCCATTGCTTTTCCAAGCAATGCAGAGAGCTGGATTGGAAGTGGAGTAGCTGGGTCTCTAACCACTGCCCATATGGGATGCTGGCACTTCAAGCCAGGGTGTTAACCTGCTGTGCCACAGCGCCGGCCCCATATGGACCCTGTTTCTAAATACAGTCCCACTGTGGCTTAGGGCTTCAATGTAATTTTGAAGGAGACTGTCCAGTCATTATCATCCCATTAGGTAAAATGATATATTGAGTTTATTTCTGGCCATGGAAGTGTTGCTTTTAATATGAATACAGAGTAATTGCCAAGTAAATGATATATGCATATGCTGTTTATAAAATGGCTGCTAAACTCTGACTCTCTACCTTTTAAAACTGAGATAGGATTCATTCAGACACTTGCTCTATCCCTCTAAGAAAATGCAGTGCTCTCCCAGGATTTCCCTGAACTTTCAGGATGTGCACATTTTCATTCATTTGGCCTCCAACTTCCTGGCTGCAGAGTTTTTGTTCTCTGCTCTGTCAAGTCTGCTGTTGGATTTGACTGAGACCGTGCATGCAAGCTCATACATTGGCCTGTTATTGTGTCAAGGGTGCAGGTGTTGGCATGAGGTTCACGAATTGGAGAAAAAGACTTTATTACTCACAGCAAACAGCATGAGCATCCTCACTCTGGAACCCCTTGCCCCACTGTAGTCTCACAGTAGTTACACGAAGGTGCCCAGACAGAGGGGGGAACACAAAATGAATTTCATTATAGGAAAGGAACACTGAGCTTCGTTAGCCTGTTGTTTTATAGCAAGCAGCCAGCAAGCCTGCGCTTTGTCCTAGGGGAAGCTATTACCTCATCCTTTGATGTTGCCCATTATGAAAACAACACTGAGAAGTTGCCCAGATAAAGAGCAGTCAGAATCTAACATGAGCAGCTTACGCATTGTGTTGGGATAAATGCTACCCCCACCACATCAATATGTGTCTATCCTAGATTAACACCTAGAAATATTACCTTACTTGAAAAGAGGGTCTTTGTGGATTGCATTGAAGAGACTTGTCATAGGAACAGGAATGTTCAAGCTGTTTCTGGTGAGGCTTAGAAGGAAATGAGGAGTGTGATCTCGGAAACCTAGGAAAATGTGATCCCCGTTAGAGTAGCTGAAAATGTGACCTGCGTCCCAGAGCTGTGTAGAAAGCATATAACTTTTTTAGAGAAGAACTTGGATATTTAGATAGGCAAATTTCTGAGCTAAATGTTAAAGGGTGTGGCCTGATTTGATTGTTCCTTGTTGAATACAGCAAAATAGGAGAGAGGTAACTTAAAGAAGAAATGTTGGGGTGGGCATTGTGGCATAGTAGGTTAAGTGCCACTTGGGGTGCCCACATCCCATATTGGAGTACCTGGGATTGAATTTTGCTTCCACTTCCGATCCAGCTTCCTGCCACTGTACCTCAGAGGCAACAAATGATGACAAAAGTACTTAGTTTCCTGCCACCCATGTGGGAGAACCAGATAGAGTTCCTGGCTCTTGTCTTTGGCCTGGCCCAGCCTTGACTGTTACAGGCATTTGGCAGGGTTGGGGGTAGGGGGGCATGAACCAGTAGATAAAAGATTTCTTTCTCTCTCCCTCAATCTGTCCCTCCCCTCCCTCTCAATCCCTTACCCATTCCCAGTCCTACCTCTCCCTCTTCCTCTCTTTCTCCCTCTGTCTCTCCCTCTGTGATTCAGTGTTCAGATAAATAAGTAAAAAATAACTTGTGTCAAGAAGAGGCTTTTTGTGCTCCACATTGTTCTTTAAAAAGAAGAAAGGTTGATGAGTTAGAGGAGGAGGAGAAAGAGGAGGAGTTTCTTAAACAAAAAAGAACCAGCATTTGATAGGCTTGCAATCAGGCTGAGAATTTTCCAGACTATCAGATTGCAAAAAGAATATATGCTGGGTGTTTACATCCCACTGAAAATCTTGCGTTGAAATACAATCCCCAGTGTGATGGTATTTTGAGGTGTGTCCTTTGGGAGGTTATTAGGTTATATGAGTACAATCCCTATAAATGGGATTAGTGCTATTATAAAAAGGACCTTAAAGCTTATTAGCACTCTCTGGCTCTCTTTTCTTCTCTTCCTCTGCCTTGTAAGGCTGTAACAAGAAATCTTGTTATATATAACGAGAAGTCTTCAACCTGGAAGATGGCTCTCCCAAGAACCTAACTGGGCTGATACCCTTTTCTCAGACTTCTAGGCCCCAGACCTGTGAGAAATAAATTTCTATTGTTTAGAAACATCTCAGTCTCTGCTGCTTTGTCGTAGAAGCCCACATTGACTAAGCTACTAGCAGTGGGAGATTCAGTGTTTAGGAAATCACGCTCTGAAGAGAAGTCCAAAGATGTGGCTGGACACTCTTTTGATGAACAGATTAGATGTGCAATTCATGAATTCCTTCAACCATCTTGGCAGAGGCCAGAATAGAGATTAGATTTGGAAGGAAACATCTGTGAAGAAATGTTTTTGCCAGATCACATGGATTCTCATTGACATTCATCAGAAACCTACAAGGGAATATTTCCTCAGCCAAAGCACTGCCACCTTGGACTGAAGGGGACACAAAGGCAAAGGCCAGTGCAGGTGCAGAGAGCTGTGGTGCTCTCATGGGCCTGGGGGACAGAGCCCTGAGCAGCACAAAGGATTAGTCTCGGGCCTTGAAATCTCATGGTATTTTCTCTGTCAGATGTCAAATTTGTTTGGAACTGGTGGCTCCTTTATCTCTCCAAATTTCTGTTGGAAATGTCTACCACATACCTGCCCATCATTGTATTTTGGAAGTAAATAACTTGTTTCCTAAGTTCATGGGTCCACAGGTGGGGAAGAATTTCACCGAGGATAGACCATAGCAAGAATTTCACTCATATCTGATAATCAGGATGAGATTTGGGACGTCTGAGTGGATAATATTTAGATGAGATTTGGGGCTCAAAGTTAATGCTATAGTGGATTGAAACATTTGGAGAAGTTGGGAAAGGTGATGAATTTATTTTGCGTATGATATGGACGTTGGGGAAACCAGATGATGTTCAAAAAGCCATATCCATGTCTTAACTGCTGGAAACAAAGTGTGACCTTATTTGGAAAAAGAATCTTTGCTTATGAAATGGAATTAAGGATCAAGATGAGAACATCCTGAATTATCTGGATGAGGCTCAAGTCCAATAACAGGTATCCTCATGAGAGTGATGCCGATGGAGGTTTGGCACACAGACACAGGCACTGTGGCCACAGAGTTGGATATCAGTCATGTAAGCTCAGGTTAAGGAAGTCCAACTAGAGTTCCTAGAAGGTAGGGGTGGTAAGGAATAGATTACTGCCTGCAACCTCCGAGGGAGCACAGCCCTGCTGGCCCCTTGATTTCTGACTTTTGGCATCCAGAACTTGGAGAACACATTTCTGTTTTAAGCCATTCGGTTTGTGGGAATTTGTGACAGTAGCCACAGGAAATGCATACATCATTAAAATGTGCAGAGGAGCAAGAGACTGTTGGAAAACTCTTTCCCAGCACACTCACTTCCTATACTTATCTCATTCCATTGCTTGTAAGGTTGAGTCTCATTAACTTTCCTACAAAATCATTTATTCAAGGCCAAGGGCTGGTATGATTGGAGGAAAACCGATTTTAGCTAAACCAACAAACTAAATGATAGTGTTGGGTGTCCCTGTTCTTCTGAAGCTTCAACCATACCCTGTGCTACTGCCCATCCTTTCTTTCCCTCTTTCATTGTTTTCCTTCCCGCAAAGTTCTCTGTCTTTAGTGGCCCTGCCTCTTAGTCACTGATGCCCTAAAAGTCATATCTTTGCCTCACTTTATCAAGGATGTTTGCATATTTTTTAAAGATTTGTTTATTTGAAAGAGCTACAGAGAGTGGGGCTGGTGGGGAGACAGAGATCTTCCATCCCCTGGTTTACTCCCCAGATGGCTAAAACAGTCAAGGCTGGTCCAAGCCAAAGCAAAGAGCTTCATCTGGGTATCCTATAATGCGTGCAGGTGCACACACACTTAGGCCATGTTCCACTTCTTTCCCCAGGCCATTAACAGGGAGCTTGATCAGAAGTAGAACAGCTGGTAGAGCCGGCATTCATATGGGATGCCGGTCTCACAGGTGGTTTTACCCACTATGCCACAATGCCAGCTCCTCAGTGATGATTTTAAACAGAGACTATTCCTCTTTAAAATGTAAAATATCATCCCCATTAAATAGTAATCAGTTTCATCACTGTATTATTTGAAAGAACTGAAATGGACTGTGAAAACATCAATGTGAGGAAGGCATGCCGATTAGAGGGTGATAGGGAGGGAGGAAGTCAGGATGGGTCCAGGAGTCAGAGGATCTTGAAACTAAAACTCAGAGATGTGCAGAGAACATGGTCTCATCCATTCAGATTTCAAAGACAAAGTAGGAGAATTGGCCAAGATAACTGGGTGTAATGAAAAGAATTGTCATCGTTGACTTCAGAATCTGTAAATCAAATATAAAAACAGTCATGGTTGTAAAACAATAATTCTTAGGAACAAATAAAGGGTTTTTTTAAATAGGTAAATTAGTATTTTTAAAAGATTTATCTATTTGAAAGTCAGTTACAGAGAGGAGAAGCAGAGAGAGAGAGGTTTTCCATTCCATGGTTCACTCCCCAATTGGCCGCAATGGCCACAGCTGTGCTGATCCGAAGCCAGGAGCTTCTTCCGGGTCTCCCACATGGGTGCAGGGGCCCAAGGACTTGGGCCTTCTTGTACTGCTTTCCAAGGTCATAGCAGAGAGCTGGATTGGAAGTGGAGCAGCCAGGTCTTGAACCAGTGTCCATATGGGATGCCAGCACTTCAGGCCAGGGCATTAACCCACTGCACCACTGTGCCAGCCCCATGTAAATTAGTATTTTTGAAAAGATTTACTTGAAAGGCAGAGGGACAGAAAGAGAAAGAGGAGGGTTTATTCCCAAATGGTCACAATGGCCAGGTCTGGATCAGGCTGAAGACAGGCGCTAGGAACTCCATCTGGGTCTCCTTCTTGATGAATACTCAAACAGACTTCAATGCTTAATTTTGTGGACAACATCATAGACAGTGTGATAGGCACCTGCAAAGACCATCAGCAGCATGAGCTGGGTGTTCTCAAAGAGCCAAAGGGGAATGTGGCTGGAGAGTGGTGGGGAGTGAGGTCAGAGAGGTACACAGGACCTTTGAAACCATTCTGGAGAAACAAGATTTCATTCTCAGTGTAGTGGTAACACACTGGGGTATATTTTAAGAAAAAATATATTTGAAACACACACTAGGAGATTTTTCAATCTACCATGTAGTAATTTACTTCACAAATGGGCCAGGATAAAGCCAAAAGCCCAAAACGCCATCTGTATCTACCATGTAGCTAGTGGGAACTCAAGTACTTAAGCCATCACCTATTGCCTCCCAGGTGCGTGAGCAGGAAGCTAGATCAGAAGCACAGGGTAGCCAGAACTCAAACCAGGCTCTCCAATATGGGATTCAGGCATCCCAATCAGTGACTTAACCCTACTGCACAACAATGCTTGCCCCATGTTGGATTATTTTAATCAGGAAGATGAAATGATGTGTACCATATTTTTAATCATGTTATATAAATGTGCTTCTAAGTATGTAGCTATACATGTGTGTATAAGTAAGTATATATGTACATATATAATAAAATTGGACTGTTAGGTATTAAAATGAACTTGTTTTCCTGACTTGTAAGCTGATAATGATAGACATACACTCATATGCATATTTAATACACATATGTATAGTCATGCCCTGCATAATGTTTTGTCAATAACAGACAAAACATATCCAGTGGCGATTCCATAAGCTTATATTGTCTGGTGACATAATAAATATCTTAGTTTTTCCTCTGGTGTTCTCACAGCAATGAAATTGGCTGGTGATGAATTTCTCAAAATGTATGACCATCATTAAGGGCCTGTGTATTTTATAAATATATATACATATATATCATATATAAATAAAAATTTGACTCTAGGTGATATAATGGCACAAAATCATGAGGGAGTTCATTTTACCATTTGCTGAGGTCTAACTGAAAAATGAAATCAGTGTCCATATAGTCATACATGTTGCTTCCAGCATTAGATGTTTTAAAAGTGGGAACAATTTGGCATCATCTCCCCAACATTTTACTGTATGCTGGCTAATTGATAGCATACTCAAATAGCTTTTATTGGGTTCTTTACAGTAGGGTGAAAATAAACTGTTGATTGGAAACACCAGTATTTGGGATGCCGATTCTGATTTTCTGCTTGGTTGGCCATGTCATTTTCTTTTGCACTTTATTTTCTCAAAAATAAAAAGCAGTCGTGCATATGAAAAATAGGAGAAAATTTACAAATGTTGAGTTGTGTAGATTTTTGCTACAGAGCATTTTAAAATTAATGTTTTTATTTCTTTCTGGCAGTACATATTTCTGAGAAATGAAGAGCTTTCTAGAGTGAATAAATCCCCAGTAGGATGACTTTGGCTCTTAGACAGACACATTAACTACTCTAAGTCCCAAAATTTCATCACTGATTCATTATTCCTTTGGAGCATTCTGCACGGTCTGCCCCCAGAAGTTTGAAGGCACAGTGCAAGAGCAAGTCATTTTCTTCCAGCATTTCAGTGCCTGAAACAATAGATTTTGAAATACTGCATAGTTTCAATGCTACCCAGAACGTGGGATATTTGCTGGTGAAAACACATAGTAACAGAGCTTCTGTGTTGACCTTAAAAGTCCATTTTTCAGTGTCTACAGAGATAAATATGGATCTTAAGTAGCATAAAACACGTTCACTTCTGCATAGAGAATATTAATCTACACAACCATCTGTCTATAGCAAAAAGGCCTACCAGCGTGAATGCTACCAGTGTCAGTGGAGAAATGGAATTAGTGGTATTTCCCTTTCCATAAGAAACAAGAATTTTCAGAAACGTCTGTCAAAGCCTCCTTGGTCCTTTTCTGTTTTAGATGATTATCATTTATTCTTCATTTAGAAAGAGGCCTTCAAAAGCTCAGCCACTTTTGATAGTTTCTCCTGGAATGAAACAGATATGGAACATTTTTGCTACATTTTCATCCTCAAAAGT
Organism: Oryctolagus cuniculus; assembly: GCF_964237555.1. NCBI lineage: Eukaryota > Metazoa > Chordata > Mammalia > Lagomorpha > Leporidae > Oryctolagus > Oryctolagus cuniculus. The sequence goes on from NC_091445.1 coordinate 73,827,034, forward strand.
GACCCCTTCAGAAGTCAAATGATAGAATTTTAAAGGAGCTGTGATTTTTGCATCCCTTTTGATGTAGTCAGCAGTAGTGCTCTTCAACAGACATTTCACGTAGAGTCTGCATCAGGATCTTGAAGGGGATTCAGAAGACGTGGAGGATACCCTACAGGCCCTGCACTGAGGCGGTGCTTGTTAGGAAGTACAAATAGAACTCAAATTCCTTAACACTGAGAGCTAATATAGTGGTTTAAAAGGTCAGGGTCGGGGCCACCACTATGGTGTAGTGGGCTAAGCCTGCACCAGTTTGTGTCCCAGCTGCTGCTCTTCTGATCCAGCTGTCCGGTATGACCTGGAAAAGAAGTAGAAGATGGCCCAAGTGCCTGGGCTCCTGCACCTGTGCAGGGGACCTAGAAGAAGCTCCTGTCTCCTAGCTTTAGATCTGCCCAGCTCCAGCTGTTGTGGCCATCTGTGGGAGTGAACTAGGGATGGAAGACCTTTGTCTCTGTCTCTCCCTCCCTCTCTGTAACTCTACCCCTCAAATAAATAAATCTTAAAAAAAATAATAAAAGGTCAGGCCCTTGAATCAGTCTTGTGTTCAAATCCTGCCTTTAACCTTACCACTCTCCAACTATGATATTGAGTCACCTCCTAGAGTCTCAGAAATCTCTGCAAAACAAAGGTGATATCCGTAATCACTTCCTGGGGTTTCTTGGAGAATGAATAAGCTTGTAAATCATGCATATCAAACACTTAGCCTGGTGTGAGACCTCAAACAAGTAGTCACACACATCGCTTAGCAAAATGAGCTGTTAGCTGATTTTGTCATTGTGCAAGTATCATAGAGTGCATGTACACAAACTAAGGTGATTACAATGTCTCTAGGTATATGCTGTCATGGGACCACCATGATATATGTGGTCCGTCTTTGACCAAAGCAGTGCATGACTGAATTTTGAAAGCAGAAGTTGCTGCTACTTGTGGAAACACTGTTAAGAATAATTATGAGGTCAAACAAGCTTTTTAGAAAAGTGGCCTTTTGAAACTTATATTATATACTTATATTCACAAGGTGTAAATATGTACTATGCTTTCATTTTTTTCTCAATAGGCATTTTAAATTGTTTGGCATACAATGTTGGTCTCCCAGAAGCAAAAATATTTTCTGGTCCTTCAAATGAACAGTTCGGCTATTCAGTGCAGCAATTTATAAATCCAAAAGGCAACTGGTAAGAATATTCTCTTCTTATGGTTTCAATGAAAGTACTCGGTAGATTTAATATTTGAGTGCAATTTCTTGTTCTAATTGGTGAATGATTATAGTGTTAATGGGTAGGTTCTTATGGAAGGCTCATTTTTTTCAGAGTTGACAACAGCATGTTTATAATTAATGAAAGGGGTAAAAATTGTGCCTTTAAAAGCCTGGCTGGAAAATTTTCTCAACATATTCCTAGCAAATTCATGAACCAGTTTTGATTACTTAATACATAGGTAGGTAGACAGATACATTTATCTGGATTCCTTATCATGTAAACTGATATTCATAATTGCTTTACAAATTACCACCTTGTTAATGCTGTCTTTGGGCTACTTCTAGAGTGTAGAAGCATTCCCTGAGTCCTTCAGCAAGGTCTTGTCTACTTGTTTCTTCTAACTTAGTAGTCTTCACACTTTGTGATGACTGTTCCGCATCAGCATCAAGGCAAGATTTACAAAGGTGACTTTCTCTATTTTCCCCACAAAGTGCTCCCAGTGTTCTAATGCTGTGGAATGGTTACATTTATAATCCATGGCCTTTTCTACCCAGGTGGAAAACGACTATCTCGATGGAGATTGATATGGATATCTCTATTACTGGTTTAAGTTTCCTGTCATCATAATGTAAATAACTCAGGGCAATCAGATGCCTCTGAAAGTTGTATTTAGGAAGAAGAGCTGTAGCTCCTGTTCTTCAGAGTTGAAGCCCATTTGTGCAGAGGACCTGCCATGGAATTCTCACCTCCCTGTTGCAGCAGAAGGTTCCAGACAAGTCCTACTCACCCTGGAACTTAAGATCCTGAATTTCACTCTCTAGAGTTCTTGCCAATGATTAGCTGATCTGTTGTTGGCTTAGCAAATAAGAGCTGTAATGTATAATTCTTTCTCTGTTTGAACTTAGATTTGATGCTCTTTAGAAGTGAATTCAAAGAAACATTTAGAATCCAAGTTATTCTCATGTTGGGGCATGCCTGTGTGATGGGGAAATGAAATCGCTGTGTGAGAGAGTAGTGTGTCTCAGAATGCATCTTGGAGGGGGGTGCATCATGAGGTGGGTTTATAATGGGTTGATACGAATAGGCTGCAGATAAGCACGAACTAATATAAGCAGACTTAGAAAACAATGTATGTTGGGATAGTTTATCAGTCATCCGCAAGGATAACAGTCTGGTTGGAAACCCAAAGATGAACAATTGCTGAAATTATTTTGGATATGAGAGAGAGTTACATCTCTATCACTTACCAAATTTTGCTTTCATAGCCATACAGTAGTAAGAAGGCTAGAAAGAGGGTATGATCACCATTGGTCTCGGGATTGAGCAGATGAATAATTTTGTATATCTGGCTCTAAAACTTTCCAACAGACTCCCATATCAGACAATCTAACCAGCATTTCCACCTTAATGCCTAGTAGATACATCTAATTTAACTGAGAACACAGATCTGATTTTCTATATCAGCTACAAAGACCAAAACTTAACTCCTTTCTCTTCCCCACCATGTGTCTTGTCCACAAGCCAGTGCTGTTAACCCTGTCACCAAAATACACATTGTTTCTGACCAATTCTCACCAACTCTTCTGTATCCCCACCCCACCCCACCCTACCCCCAGACAGGAATCAAGAGTAGCTTTCAGGTACACCTGTAACAGCTTGACAACCTGTCTTCTGCTGTCCTCCTTACCCTTCATTCTTCTTCTCACTTCACTGCAGTCAGGATGAACTTTGAAAAACATGATTCACTTCCTTCTGTGGCTTTCTCCTAGAATTAATAAATTAAAATTCCTTGCATTACCCTCCATGATCTGAGGTCAGCCTTCTTCTCTGCTGTTTCCTGTGCTCCATACACCATATCTTTGGTCTCTGTTTTTTGAATATACCACACTCATTCTTATTTCAAAGCTTTAGCACATCTTTTTCTGAAGAGTCTTCCCAAAGATCTTCACTCAGCTGATTGGTACTGCAGGTGTCTCCTCCTCACAGACCTTTCAGAAGAAGCATTTAAATAGCCCCACATCATACCTCCTCATCAGTCTCTAGCCTTTATGAAGATTTGCTATCAGTTGTTACTATCTGAAATGATCTTTGTTTGGATGTTGATTATCTGTCTTCTGTCCTTGTCTCTGAGTTGAGGGATATTGTATTGTTAAGTGGTGTGTACTCAGCTCCTAAAGCATCCTGGCATCAAGTAGGAAATCAATAATTATCTCTCAAATGATTGAATGAAAGTCTGGCTTCCAAATGATTCATCCTTGGTACTCTACAAAATGAACTCTAGTAGACTGACTGACGAAATATGGACTACAGCTCTCTGTTGTGGCCCGGGAGGGCAGTGGAGGATGGCCCAGGTGCTTGGGCCCTGCACCTGCATGGGAGACCAGGAGGAAGCACCTGGCTCCTGGCTTCGGATTGGCGCAGGGCACCGGCTGTAGCAGCCATTTGGGGAGTGAACCAGCGGAAGGAGGACCTTTCTCTCTGTCTCTTTTTATTGTTTATAACTCTAACAGTCAAATAAAAAAGTATGGACTAGGTCTGTTTCCTAACGGTGATCTAATTGATATGGCGTTTGAGAGTATCCTTTTTATATCTGAGAAAGATCCACCATTGATAAAGCTTCTTGGTTGTAACAGAACTCAACCACTGGCCATGCTGCAGGTTAGAAATTAAGACCAAGTGCTGGGAAAGTGAGAGGCAGCCATATCCCCTGCCTCTCTCTGAGATTCCCTATTTGCATCTAAAACATTATTAAATGACAAGATTATCAGTAGTTGGGTGAAATTCTGGTGCTGATAGGATGAGGTCAACACTAAATCCTGCCTTGACGTTTTCATGATATTCTTAAAAAATATATGAACACGGGACAGTGATTTTGAGAAACAAGGCACCATCTTACTTTTGGTAGGCTGCTACTCTGAACCCTAGTGTAGAGCTTTCTGGCAAAGTGTGGTATTAAGCTTAGTCTCAAGGCCTTACCTCCCTCCAGCCTATGTAGAACCACGAGGAATACAATCCAACAGAGAGGAGCAAGAAGGGAAAGCACCTGTCTGACCCGAGGGGCTGAATTACATGGAAAAGAGAAGCAGGAAGGAGACAGAACAAAATTTGACAAACCTGTATGACTGGTTTCTTTCACTGGGCTGTTGTGTAGTAAAAAAGCAAAGGTGGCCAAACCACGTGCTGACTTTTTAATCACAAGGTGAACACTGTTTGGGGTGCAGAAAGCTCAAAACATGGACCTTGACTTTAAGGAGTGGGGAGTAGAATCCATGAGGAGGATTTACGTGCAGAGGAGGTGACTAACATCATATAGAAGATAAAACAGGTGCCAACCCCATGGGGTTAGTGGTGCTTGAGTTTTTCTAGTGTCCCCAGTGATAGAAACTTCCTGTCGAGCTCACTTTTTCTTTTTAGAAAGGGACAATGTTTCCTTGTAACTTGTCATTAGCCTGGCCCTGCCAAGGGGCCTTGTTGCAGAGGGTGGGGGCTATGGCCAGGATCCAGGTGAGTGGGTCAGACCCTCCCAGTATTCAAGTGGCCCACAGTTACGACAGGCAGCCTCCATGACTCTCTGACTCAAGGAAAATAATCTGCAACTTGGAATCCAGAGTTGGCCATTTGTTTTGACAGTTGGCACTGTGCCCTCTACCACTCCTAATTTATGACAATAACACAGATATTATGGAAATAGCAGATGTGGGAAGGACTGTTTAAACATTAACTTTTCTTCTGATACTAATCAAGTTAGCCTTGGGCACAGAAAGTGTATTACTATGAATCCCTCTAATAAATTGAGTTTTCTGTCTTGGATTTATACATATTGTACATACACCACACACACGCACGGACGCACATATATTTTTTTACTGTTTTATTGCTTATTCTGAAGCTGCCATTCGGATAACTTTTTCCTCTGCTGATTTTGACTTTCTTTACAATGTCATTTTGAGCCATGGCTTCATCCCTCAGCCCCTTCCTTCACTCAACCAACAAGCTTAAGGCTAGAATCAGAGTTTTCTTAAGTCACACTCCGTTATTTCTACAATACAATTTTAATGGTTCCATATGTTCCATGTTCCAAAGAATTCGTAGGCATATTTTACATGAGGATCTACAAGATTTTTAACAATATAATCTAGACTCTTTTGCTACTTTTAAATGTTTGACTTTTATTACACTATGGACGTTTACTCTAGAAATAGTGCGGATATGACTTTGATAGTTCTTTTTAACAGTCTCAAGTGGGCTGGATTGTTTAAAAAGCAAGATGACCTCCCAAGTAGAGCTGCAAAGCAGCCCTGTGACTGTTGGTCAACTTGTGGCCTGTTTCCCCTACAGGGAAAGAGGGCCATCCTGCCTGGGAGCCCTCATTTAATACACAGGATGTCCGAATGCAGATGATGCAATCCTTATCACAAACAATCTACGAAGGATTGAGATGTTTAAAATCATTTCCTGGAGCTTGTGATGTGCACGGTTTCTGTTTGCCTAATCTGAAGGCCTGTCTTGAGAAAAATCTGAGCTCATTATGTGACTCAAAAACTATATACAACTAGAATCACTTGTGTGATGAGGACTGACTTGTAATTGCGGGTATTTCCAGTTGCAAAATTTCATCTTCTTGCTCTAGTCAGGGCAAGTGCATTCTTATTCCTCGAGAAGACAGGAGAAATATAATGAGCATGTGTCATAGCTTGAAAAACTAATAATACATGTATATAGGAGCTTACACTATAGTTTTAACTTTTTAATAAGAATTTTGATAAATTTTAATAAAACCCCATGTATGTTGACAATATAACAGATTGTCTTCCACACATCTATCTAAAAGATCTTTGAATAAAAATAAAGAACTGTTCAAGTCTATAAATGTTTCAAAGGTTATGTCATATGTTACCTTGGTAATAATAATAATACCTGATATTTACTGAATACTTTCTTTGCAAAAGACATAATACTCATAATGATGCATGGAGCTTTGTGAAATTACTACCCCTTTTACAAATAAGACTGAGATTCAGAAGGGTTAAATGACTTACCCTAGATTACAGTGCTTTAGATTATCAAAGAGTAAATCAGTGAAAAACAGAGATGAGATGTTTCAAATGTATATATTTTATAAGTATCCAAGAAAGGAAGTGGCAGGGCATAAATGACATTCATAAATACTAATTGTTTTATTTTAACACAGACTTTATAAAGCTAAACTTTGAGAATTTTGAGTCTCAAGTTCTCTTAGAGAATTTCTCCCACCTTTGCTCCATTGTCTTTACTGGCAGATGTCGCCTGGGCAAGGATGATGGTGAACATCCATCTTTTCATCCTCTCATAGACGGGGGCTTCTCAGGTAGATCAGGAATCAGAACAGGGTTTTGCCTCAGCTTCCCTCCCCACTCCTGGGGTAACTCTAGCAAAGTCACACAGCCCCTCTTGAGTACAGAGTACTGTCCCTACCCAACCAGCATGTTATGAACACCTGGTGTGGGGACAAAGGGAAAGCACTGTGAAAACTACACTGTCATGCAAATGTGAGCTATTCTTACTAGCACTAAGACACAGGAGGAAAATCAAGTTTTCATAGCTCACTTCTCCCTACCTCTCTACCCCGGCTCCTCAGCCAGTTCTCATCTGTCATGGGTTAGCTTCCATGCATATTGGATTAGCTTCAGTCCATTTCTTCCTCTTCTTGGACAAGAATTGTATTCCAATCCCCTTTCCAAAATAACCGTGTCTTTGTCTCTCATTATGGCCCACAAATATTAGCCAAGATCATCCTTTATTTCTTTTTCCACAGATAAAATTCTCCTCTTCCTAGACTGTCCCGGCAGTGCCATTTAACATGCTTATTGGATTTATTCACATGGTTTGCTTTTATTTTAAATGCGTGACATAGATATTCCTTTTATTCTTCCACAAAATTTGGGTTATTTTTCTAACTTAGGCTTTACACAATCAATAATTAGACTGTAATATGTTCTTGGACTTCTAAATTTTAAAATACATTGTTATATTTTTGATAAATATATGCTATTGCCATGTATTTGAACCATCATACACAAGTGTGCTGAGTGGTGGATCTGCTGTCAGCAAGGACTCTGCTTCAGCTGGGGGCAGTTGCAGGGTAAATGGGGAACCAAGCACCTTTGGAACACTGGCCCTGTGGACCACCCTAACCGGTTTACCTACATTTGCCTTACCATACTTCTTGATCTTTTATTACTAACTTTATAATATTTATAGCTAGTTTTTTTTGCTTTATATTTTTCTTTTTTAAAACTTTTATTTAGTAAATATAAAATTCCAAAGTACAGCTTATGAATTACAATGCCCCCCCCATAACTTCCTTCCCACCCACAACCCTCCCCTCTCCCGCTCCCTCTCCCGTTCCATTCACAGCAAGATTCATTTTCAATTATCTTTATATACAGAAGATCAATTTAGTATATATTAAGTAAAGATTTCAACAGTTTACACCCACACAGAACATAAAGTGTCAAATACTGTTTGAGTACTAGTTATAGCATTAATTCACATTGAACAACACATTAAGGACAGAGATCCTACATGGGGAGTAAGTGCACAGTGACTAGTTTTTAAAAATGATTTGTGTTATTTGCCATAGATAGAACTCTATAGGAGAATAACCCCTATTCTGTCTCCCCCTACTCTTGGCACAAGTTTGTGTACCTACAAGCACACTCACTGTCTGTGACTTGTGCATGACACAGATCTGCTCCAGAAGTGCTTCAATGATCTGGGAAAATCCTCCATGCTCAACACCTAGTCACGGTGTTATGACTTTCCTCTGTGCTGTCTGAATGTCTATTACCGGAAGAAATTTCATTGACAAACGTAATTGGAATTTACACACACACCTTCCTGGTTTCCGGTGAAAATATTTCAGACAATTGTCTATGAAGAGGTGCTAAGGAGTGCTAAGTGGCACAGGTGGAATAGAAAGCACTAGGATTTAAAGGGCAGGGGTGCAGAGTTAGGCTTTGTTACCTTGTAGACACTCAGACTGAATATATGAAAAAAAGTTATAACCTTTGATCTCACAAAGTATTTATAAAGATCAAAGAAAGTAATGTACATAAAAACTTTATAAACTACAAAGCAGTGTACAAGTGTTGCTATTCTAATTTTTATCATTAATCCACCATCTACCAAACACCTGTTAGAAATGTGCTGTCTCATGGACTTTGAGTTATGAAATGTGAAATGTGGTGTCTGAATCGTCCCCTACTCCCTGCTCCCAGGAATAGGCCGAAGAATAGGAATTTGCATCATTGCAAGGCTTTAGAGTGAATGTTTCTGCTTTGGATTTTAACTTCAAGAAAACTGCATGTTAGGTGAGTTGAAGTAATAGAATTATTTTTAGTGATGTATTTGCTTCCAGGAAGAAAGCTAATCTCTAGGGTTTTTGTGAGGCAGAACAATAGGCTTAGGATATTTCAGCGATAATGAGCTTGGTGGACTTTTTGTCATGAAACCTTGAGGATTTAGCCATGCCACTATTTGAAGAAGCAACTTGGCAGCCAAAGAAGTCTGAAGCAGCCTAAGGAAGCTTAAATTCTGCCTTTTAACATATGCCAAAGAATTTAACTCTTAAATTTACGATAGCAGCATTGCCCGACTCAGACCTGTCTTCCTCCTCTTCAGGGCTGTGAAGTCTCATGCACTAGTTCTTGCCATCACAGACTCCTTTGCCATTGGCTAGCAAGAAGCAGGTAGCCACATAGCTATCACAGGCTACTTTGTGTTGACAATGGCCCGGATCTAAACAATGTAAAGAACAATTTATATGCAATAGACTTTATTTTTTTTTTATTTTTTGACAGGCAGAGTGGACAGTGAGAGAGAGAGACAGAGAGAAAGGTCTTCCTTTGCCGTTGGTTCACCCTCCAATGGCCGGCGCGGCCGGCGCGCTGCGACCGGTGCACCACGCTGATCCGATGGCAGGAGCCAGGTGCTTCTCCTGGTCTCCCATGGGGTGCAGGGCCCAAGCACTTGGGCCATCCTCCACTGCCCTCCCTGGCCACAGCAGGGAGCTGGCCTGGAAGAGGAGCAACCGGGAAAGAACCCGGCGCCCCGACTGGGACTAGAACCCGGTGTTTCAGTGCCGCAAGGTGGAGGATTAGCCTAGTGAGCCGTGGCGCTGGCGGCTTGCAATAGACTTTGAAGTCTCTTACACTGACATAGTGTGAATAATAGGCTTCTCATCCCAAGTGAAATATACCCCCTGGATGGCGTAGACATCTCTGACTTAGCATATCTCACACTGAACTCCTGAGCCCCCCATCACAGAATCTTGCTTTACCAACAGCAATCTTGCTTATCTGACCCTGCTAACTCATTCCTTTTAGTTCTCCAGCCAGAAATCTTGGGGTCATCCTTGACTGTTGACTTACTTACCTAGTTTTTAAGTCAAGGAAATCCCACTGGCCCTACCAGCTCAATGTATCTGAAGGGAAGACCACAAATCTGCTTCTCACCAGCTGCGCTTCTCCCAGCTCTGTCGAAGCCCCCATCGTTTCTTGCCTCGATCCTTACAAGTGCTTCACCTGATTTACCTATGCGTGGGTACAGTGATCCTGAACAGAGCAGCCTCATGGTCCTCCCAGAGTGTGTCGGATCACATCTCCTCTTTACTCAGAATCCTCTGGTGGCTTTCTTATTCCAATCAGAGGGAAAGTCAGGCCTCTAATTACATACGAGTCTCTGTTGGATCCGGACTCGTTACAAGTCTGCCTCATGCCGTCCTGTTCTCCCCCTCATGCACTTTGTTCCTGTCACAGGGCTTTTGCACTAGCTGTTCCCACAGCCAGGACTGCTCTTCCATTACTCCTCCTCCTTCAAGTCTCTGTTTCACTGTCATCTTCTTGGCTAGGCGTTCCCTGACCTCTAATAAAGCTTATACTACTCCTCAAATCCCTAACTCTGTCCTGTTCATTTTCCCTCCAAAGCACTGATCACCACCACATGTTTTGCTTATTAAATTTATTGTCTATTTTCTCTTCTACAATGTGAACACCATCAGGCCAGAAATGTTTAAGTGATTTATTCACTATCTCTGCTGCCTCGAATCCAGTCAACATGTGTAGCCCTGTAAGTTATACACTACTCCAGGTTAGAGCACACAGTTCACAGGGGGAATGGCGCCCCCCCTGTGGTTGAGCCCCATGGGTGCCCAATAAACAGTTGTTGAATTAAAGCAAAATGTTCTCCCTGCTATTTTAACTACACCTCTGTCAGTATACTCTAGAAAAATCCCTAGTATAGAAGGAACACTTGGAGAGTTTAGAGAACCACAGCCCAAAGGAAGATATTTATAACAGCTCCCAGACTGTGAGTTTAAAAGTACCCTACCTACAGGACCATAAATACTGTTTACCAACCAAACAAAGAAGTTTGAATTCCACTGGAGGTGGGCAAGTTGGCTATGTTTGGGAAGTCTACATAATCACTATTTTCCCACAAGATAATTGAACAGTAAGCGTTACTGAAAGTAATCTTGGAAGAATTCCCAGTTTCACAGTAGGAAAGGAGAAGTTTACATCTCCAATTTTGTTTTGAGAATCAGCACACACAACAGCTCATGCAGCTCTTTTGTCTGGTTGAGATTAAATCCACTGCTTCAAAGCAGTTGTGCATACTTCAACAAAATCTGCCCACCAACATGTCCTATCCCCTGCCATTGTAACATTCTCCCCTGGTGTGTGTCTGCTACAGCTGATTACGTAGACTTTTAGACGTAAGTACATCAGTCTCGCTAACTTCCTGTGTGAATTATTGAGGAATGACGTCTTGGTTCCCTCTGTAGATGTTTGATGATGTCATAGACTTGACTTTTACAATGGTGAGTTGTCAGGAACCATAGCCTTGGGGTAGAAATAAGGAGGGAAGTCTGCAGGAAACTTTCCCAATAAAGGACAGGGACAATGGTCTTTGAAACCTCAGTAGTCACGACCATGACCTGGAGGCTGCTTACTCATGTGGTTCCTGACGTTTAATGAGTGAGTCACACATAATGCAGACACCCTTGTTCTTCCTTAGTCACCAAAAGGGTCCGGTTCCCCACTGTTGTATATTTTCTGTGTTAAGAGTTTAAAATGACCTAATGCTGACAGACAGTATTTGTATGTACTGGCTGAGCATGTTCTTGTTAAATGGCATAGAACTTTCCAGATGCTTGCCTTTCTCTCCTTCCTGTCTGATTAACTTACAGGGTCACAGTTTTCATTCCATTAGTGGTGATGTCAAAACCCCTCCAGAGGCACGAGGTTACCAAATCCTGGATTCTTAGATGAGGTGGGAGGAGGTAAGGCAGGGGCTAGGGAATGATTAGTCAATAGGATACAGCAAATAGTCTTTGGTACCTTCTCATGGGGAACGAGATAGCTTGTGTACAGCTTGACAGCTGGAGGCTCACAGAACCAGTGGTTAAATTTCAGATCAGAAGCACTAAACGTCTGCTTCTTGGTGGGTCTCTAGCTATAGTGAGGATGTACAAAAATGTACAGAACAAAAGTCAGCCAAATTACCACACTTGGCTTTATCTGGGCATCCCTGTTCCCACCACGTGGGTATGTGCTTATAGCATGGCCCCAGCTGGTCTCTAGTCTGCAACTCCTTTATACACTACACAGTGACTCACTCTTTCATAATGAAAAACTTGTCTGGCCCTCTGTTTCTTGTTTCTACTCTATGCTAATTCTGGAACCAAGCTCATCTCTTCTCATAGTTTTTCCAAACTTATGCCCAAGCTTTGTGCAGCTAAGAGGGAGGACAATGGCCTAGGAGTTAAGAATTGAATCTCTGGGACTGGTGCTCTGGGTTAAGCCAGCATCTGCGGTGCTGGCATCCCATAGGGGCGCCAGTTCAAGTCTCAGCTGCTCCACTTCCGATCCAGCTACCTGCTACTATGCCTGGAAGAGCAGCAGAGGATGCCCCAAGTGTTTGGGCCCCTGTACACATATGGGAGATGCAGATGAAGCTCCTGGCTTTGGTCTGGCTCAACTCTGGCCATAGCCATTTGGAGAGTGAATCAGCAGATGGAAGATCTTTAGCTTTCTTTCTCCCTCCCTCCCTCCCTCCCTCCCTCCCCTGTCTCTGTCTCTCTCTCTCTCCCCCTCCCCCCTCCCCTCCCTGTGTGTGTGTGTGTGTGTATAATTCTTTCAAATAAATAAATCTGTAAAAAATTTAATCTCAACTGGGCACACCGTGAGTGAACTGCTATCTCTCTGTGTCCCAGTGATTCTATCTGTAAAATGGAGATCAGGCCATCTCAGACTTGTTTTGCTGATTAAATTAGACACTATTTAGAAACATTATTTGGGGCTGGCACCATGGCTCACTAGGCTAATCCTCTGCCTGTGGTGCCAGCACCCCGGGTACTGGTCTCGGTCGGGCGCTGGATTCTGTACCGGTTGCTCCTCTTCCAGGCCAGCTCTCTGCTGTGGCCCAGGAAGGCAGTGGAGGATGGCCCAGGTGCTTGGGCCCTGCACCCCATGGGAGACCAGGAGGAAGTACCTGGATCCTGGCTTCGGATTGGTGCAGCGCGCCAGCCGTAGCAGCCATCTGGGGGGTGAACCAACGGAAGGAAGACCTTTCTCTCTGTCTCTCTCTCTCGCTGTCTAACTCTGCCTGTAATAAAAAATAAAAATAAAAAAATAAAAAAAAAACAACATTATTTGGAAAGTCTTCTACCTAGTGCCACTTGTTGGAAGATTTTCTGTGATGTAGGAATTCCTGACAAGCTCAGGGGCAGAGTCACACTTCCTATGCTAGCTTCTTGCTGTAAGGTGCTGGTTTGTTCCCTACACAGATTCTATAGTGAGCTTTTGTTTAAAACAAACTAAGTTAGGTTCATGGTAGGTATGTGTTAATGCGGGCTACAATTTTCATCCTTCAGTGTCCATAATGTCCATTTTTGCATCCTTTGACTATCTTAATGTTTTTCCCATTTGGGAAACTAAGTCATATCTCTTCATCTCACTTGTATTTTATTTTTCATATATCTTGAACAGTTTTATTAGACTTAGTAGACAAGTCTTTTGTATCCATTAGAAAACTTAGAATGGGCTACATGTCACATGACTGATAGTGACAAAATGTTGATATAGAGGCTCACAGATAATCTAATCCTTCTCAACACTGACGAGAAAAAAATGAAAAAAAAAAAAAGATGTTGCCTTAGTAACTGGATGTTGCTGAGTAATTAACCTGCTAACCGTTGCACAGGCGGTTTCTGCCTAGCTCTCTGTGGTCAGAGATGGCAGGTGATTGCTTCTACAGGGAAATATCTAGTCTGTAGTTAGAGAACTCTGTAAGAAGTAAAACGAACCAGCGGAAGGATATGAGCACCAGCCTCATCCTGTATCCTGCACATATATGCATTGCTGCACAAGAAGAGCCCTGTAATATAATTGTTCTCTATTTTTGCTAAGTACTCTCTTATAAAGACAACAATCATAAAGCCACATAGATTAATCATCATCTCCCTAAATGATAACATACTAGCATGAAAGTGCTTAGGGCATAGGTAGCTCTCAACAAATGTTTGTTCCTGCTCTTGGTTTTAATATTGTTTCATTGTTGAGAGCTGTGCTGTCTACCAATATGGTAGCCACTAATCATGTGTGGCTATTGAGTACTTGAAAGGTTACTTATCAAAGTTGAGATGTACTCTGAGTATAAAACATATTGACTTTCAAAGACTTGATAGGGAAAAAGAAAAATCAGTCATCAATTTTTGAGTACATGGTAGTTTGGATACACTGAATTAAAATATATTACTAATTGAAATATGTTATTAAAATGAATTTCACTGTCTGCTTTTTGTTTTATTAGTGTGGCTGATGGTTAGAAAATTTCAACTTGTATTTGTGGCTTACATTATGCTTCTGTTGGGCAGCACTGCTCTAGAGAGTCCTCCAGGGTGTGTGGCCGAGCAGTTATATTGTAGGACTTAGGAAGGATCTTGGTAGCTAAGGAGAAAGGAAGGAGGCCAAAGAAAAACAAACGTAACTCTGCACTTAAAAAATTTAAATTGTTTTTCACTGATTTTTCACTTTTATCTTTAAAAAACTAAACAGTTTATGTCTAATAATAATAATAATAAAATGAAAACTCTTGTTCCTAGGTTACTGGTTGGTTCACCCTGGAGTGGTTTTCCTGAGAACCGAATGGGAGATGTGTACAAATGTCCTGTTGACCTACCCACTGCCACATGTGAAAAGCTAAATTTGCAAAGTAAGTTGTAATGAGCTGTGTGATTCTTTTTTTCTTTTACCAATAACAAAAGTGTATTTGTTATATACTCAGCAGAAAAATAATGGCAAAGGCAGTCATCATTCCATCTTAAAGACACAGAGACAGCTTTTTTCCTTTACCTCTTCAGTCTTATGGGGCCCAAATTGCACCTAAATTTCCAAAGTGGTTTGAAAGCCAGATTCAACAAGGTGCATAGGTAATGTTCTGCCCCCTGGACCATCCACTCCAAGGCTGAGGACGGATTTCCACCAACATTTAGGATTAATTTGCTCATCACTTGAAGAAAAATGAGGCTGCCAATCTTTCTCCCTCCTCTTCTCAAAACCAGAAACAGTACAGAAAATCAGTTCCACTTCTGTGTTTGGAGGTACCAACAAGAACTCTGTATTTCTGACCATCTCTAAATGAGTACATTCTAATAAAAATATCCATTATTTTGAATATCACTTGCTATTGTAATTACCCACATCTCAAAGGGTTTGTATTAATGCAAGAAATATTAAACATGCAAGACTAGAAAGCTAAATGAGTTATATTTCCATAAAATATTTCCTGATGAGAGTAAAAGTCACGCAGTTTATCATCACATCAGCAATAGCAACTTTCAAAAGTACAACACTGAGTGGTCAAGGAGTTCTTATGAATTAGAAAAGGATTTTAAGTCAATATGCAGTTATGTACATGAAGGGAAAGGACTTGGAAAAATATTACTTAAAAGTTGGAAATGGGGCCGCCATGGTGGCATAGAGGGTTAAGCTGACACCTGTATGGCTGGTATCACATGGGCGCTGATTCAGGCACCAGAAGCTCCACTTCCCATCTAGCTCCCCATAATGTGCCTTGGGAAAGCAGTGGAAGATGGCCCAAGATCTCGGGTCCCTGCACCCATCTGGGAGACCTGAGAGAAGCTCTGGGCTCCTGGCCAGCCCCAGCTGTTGCAGCCATTTGGAGAGTCAACTAGCAAATGGAAGATCTCTCTTTTATCTCTCCCTCTCTCTAACTCTGCCTTTCAAATAAATAATCCTTTTTTTAAAGATTTATTTATTTATTTGAAAGAGTTACACAGAGAAAGAGGAGAGGCAGAGAGACAGAGGTCTTCCATCCGATGGTTCACTCCCCAGTTGGCTGCAACAGCTGGAGCTGTGCCGATCCGAAGCCAGGAGCCAGGAGCTTCTTCCGGGTCTCCCATGTAGGTGCAGGGGCCCAAGGGCTTGGGCCATCTTCCACTGCTTTCCCAGGCCATAGCAGAGAGCTGGATTGGAAGTGGAGCAGCCAGGATACAAACTGGCACCCATATAGGATGCCGGCGCTTCAGGCCAGGGCATTAACCCCCTGCGCCACAGCGCAGGCCCCAATAAATAAAGAATCTTTAAAAACTTGGAAACGAGCAATAATGTTCTTACACATTTCTGTATCCCTAATTTCTAGTCTCATTTTCGGCGTTTAGTTGGAGTTAAACACATTTTTGATGAAGTGGAAGGATTTTCAGTGACGGCAATTCTACAGAGATGGAAGCCATGATTACTGCATAAAGATTGAGGCTGTAGGAGAAATAGATTAGTAACCTTCAAATATTTTGAATACTGTACCCACAAGATATTAAAAAAAGTTCATGAAAATGCATATTACGCAAAAAGCTATGCATAGATTTCAAAAATTTTTGCATGCATTTTTGATTCCATTTTCTGTGAACTTTAAGTAGTACACTGGGGCCGGCACAGTGACATAGTAGGTTAATCCTCTACCTGCGGTGCTGGCATCCCATCTGGGTACCTGTTCTAGTCCCAGCTGCGCCTCTTCCAGTCCAGCTCTCTGCTATGGCCTGGGAATGCAGTGGAAGATGGCCCAGGTTCTTGGGCCCCTGCGCCCACTTGGGAGACCCAGAAAAAGCTCCTGGCTCCTGGCTTCGGGTTGGCGAGCTCTGGCTGTTGCAGCCACTTGGGGAGTGAATCAACAGATGGAAGACCTTTCGGTCTGTCCTTCTCACTGTCTGTAACTCTATCAAATAAATAAAATTTAAAAAAGAAGAAGTACACTTTGTGGGGCCAGCACTGTGGTGTAACATGTAGGGCTGCTGCCTGCAGTGTGGGCATCCCATGTGGGTGCTGGTTCAAGTCCTGGCTGCTCCACTTCCAGTCCAGCTCCCTGCTGTGACCTGAAAAATCGATGGAGGACAGCCCAGGTCCTTGGGCCCCTGCACCTGTTTGGGAGACCCAAAAGAAACTCCTGGCTCCTGGCACTGAATCAGCACAGCTCTGGCCAGTTGGGCAGTGGGCCAGTGGATGGAAGACCTCTCTCTCTCTCTTCCTCTCCTTCTCTCTCTGTGTAACTCTGATTTTCAAGTAGATAAATAAGTCTTTAAAAAAAAGTATACTTTGTGTGTTTGGTGTAATAAAATATATACATTAGGTATGAATTTTCAAAAGTTTTATTGTATCATTCCCTAATATATCATCATTAAATTTTTGTACATTGAGGTATATATTTTTGTTTCTAAAGCTATATACATTTACTGAAATTTTATTAATACATTTATATAGAAATATGCTTAAAAGTAGAAACATATCTTGAAGTTCTATCATTTTCTTTCTGCCTGTTGCAAATCATATTTTTTGTAATTTCCTCACCTAGAGTAAAAATTTGGCAGGGTCTCGGGAAAAATAGATGAAGAATTAGAAGTGAGCACCTAGTGAACAAGTACATGGAATGTGAACTCATCTCTTTCTAGATGTTGAGTGGTGCAAGAGAGCTGAGAAAAACAGTTCAGTGAGTTGGTAGGACCAAGAGAATATTTTCCTGGTGAAGAGACGATCGTTTTTGTAGGAGAATGGCAGAAGATAGTTCAATGGGGCTCATAGTTGAGGATACTTAGCTGAACGGGATTAATGTCACTATTACCTGGGAAGAAGAGGGCCTATTAAGGTTTCCTTTGGGCCGGCACCGTGGCATAGTAGGTAAAGCTTCTGCCTGTGGCACTGGCGTCCCATTGGATGCCAGTTTGAGTCCTGGCTGCTCCACTTTGGTCTAGCTCCTGTCTGATGACCTAGGAAGAGCAATGATGGCCCAAGTGCTTGGGCCCCTGCGCCCATGTGGGAGACCCACAGGAGGCTCCTGGCTTCTGATCGGCTCAGCTCAGCTCTGGCCATTTAAGGAGTGAACCAGAGGGTGGAAGACCCTTCCTCTCCCCCTCCCCTCTCCCCCTCCCCTCTCCCCCTCCCCTCTCCCCCTCCCCTCTCCCCCTCCCCACTTCCCCTCTTCCTCTCCTCTCCTCCTCTCTCTCTCCCCCCACCCCCACCCCCTTGCCATCTCTGTGGCTCTGCCTCTCAAATAATATTTTTTTTAAAAAAAGAATGGTCCTTTTACTAGAAGGAAAGAGAAAAATAGGAGTTTTAAGAATGGCACTTATGTAATGATGAGAGAAGTTGAAGGTGACTCTGAAACTAATGCATCCTCTGCAGTAGACAGCTTGTTCTCCCAGAGTGATGGCACCTGGGCTCAGGTGGGAGTCTTCAGAAGGTGGGTGAAGTTGAGTGGGAACTGGGGGAAGGAGTCCAACTGAGGACATGTGAAGGGGGCAATGATAGCTTGGCAGAGGTTAAAGACCACTAGCAAAAAAGACATCACCAAAGGATGTCATTGGGCAGTCACCCAGGAATAGATACAGCGGCTGATGCCCTTGTTCAGTGGGAATTAAGAGGTTGGGTGGATTCATTTCTTATTTTCATGTGTGGGGTCACTGTTTCCTTTTAAATTTCACCTAGATTCTGTCAGATGACATTTTTTTTTTGATAACACTTGGAGGATATTTTTACCCACCCCAGGGGTGTGTGTGTTGGGAGCAGGGGGCTGGGGGCAGAGAGGTAGGGCATGAGACACGCAGCCTGACTTTGGGGGAAAATGGAGGCTGCAAGGAGGAACAAATGATAACCTTAGATGTTCTTGGTTTGGCCAGAATGTTGTAAAAAATTTCAATTTTAATACCTCTAAATTATGTGTTCTCCAGAGTCCACGCCCTAATGTCTTTTTTTTTGACAGGCAGAGTGGACAGTGAGAGAGAGACAGAGAGAAAGGTCTTCCTTTGCCATTGGTTCACCCTCCAATAGCCTCCACGGCTGGCACACTGCGGCCGCTGCACCGTGCTGATCCAATGGCAGGAGCCAGGTGCTTCTCCTGGTCTCCCATGGGGTGCAGGGCCCAAGGACTTGGGTCATCCTCCACTGCACTCCCGGGCCACAGCAGAGAGCTGGCCTGGAAGCAGGGCAACCGGGACAGAATCCGGCATCCCGACTGGGACTAGAACCCGGTGTGCTGGCGCCGCAAGGCGGAGGATTAGCCTATTGAGCCGCGGCGCTGGCTCCCCTAATGTCTTATACTCTG
Organism: Oryctolagus cuniculus; assembly: GCF_964237555.1. Lineage (NCBI taxonomy): Eukaryota > Metazoa > Chordata > Mammalia > Lagomorpha > Leporidae > Oryctolagus > Oryctolagus cuniculus. The sequence goes on from NC_091445.1 coordinate 73,845,924, forward strand.
CAGCTTCACACATTAAAGTTATCATACAACTCAACTCTAGCACCTGAATGCATGCCACTAAATTCAATGCTACATATAAACATGTTTTCCTAACATCTTTAAGTAAATCACTTTTTCATATTTTTTTCCTTCTGAAAAAAAAAAAGCTTCAACAAGCATGCCAAGTGTGGCGGAGATGAAAACCAACATGAGCCTTGGCTTGACCCTCACAAGGAACGTGGGAACTGGAGGATTTCTCGTGAGTGCTTCCTTTTCACATCCTCATTCCTCTTGAGAAAGTTTGGAGTCTGTGTCTTCTCGCCTTCTCTTCCATCAGATCACAGCTTGCTTTCTGCTATTGGGATGTTCAATGTAAAATGACAATTTTTTGACGTGTAGACTTCTTAGGATATTCAGCAAAAGGGGAACTGAATGAACACAAATTCATTGCCCTTGAAAATTATATAGTATATATATATACTATATAATATATATATAGTATATATACTATATATACTATATATTATATATTATCAATATATACTATATATATATATCAATATATACTATATAATATATATATAGTATATATACTATATATACTATATATTATATATAGTATATATATAGATAATGGCAGAACCCCAGGTCTGCTGCCTGCAGGAACATTCAAAAATTGGTACTACTAATTCAGAAAGACTCTCGGGTCCACTTCCTGAATCATTCAAGATAGATACTCCTCATTCAGAAAGTAGGTTTCAAAGTTAAAAAGTATGTTTTTAACCATATCCTACAACCACTGGCTAATCTGAGATTAGTTAAGGTATGGCGTGGTCTCAATATATCTCATGTACCCTCATTTAGTTTCTAAGATGATATGAAGACATCATGAATCAGTGAAATAGAATGCCTGACTTAACAAGTGATCTGGAAACAATTAGTTGATTTGCATACCTAAGTGAATTAGAGAATTAATATGAAAGTTAAAAGAAAATGAAAATTTTCTTAAGGAGGTAAGAATTCCTGAGCTTAGAACTAATAAAAATAATAAAGGAAATTTGTAGCAAGACACACCAAAAAATTTAAAGAAAATACTCATAAAAGTCTAGTCTGAAATGTTCACTAATTCATATGTGTATATCCCAGTTGTGTAGCCCTGTTAACATTTTGTTTTGGAAAGTCTAATCTAGCTTTACATCAGTTTTACTTATACCATTGACATGCTAGCTAAATACTGTGTTTTAGAACTCTTCTCAAAATTTCAATTTTCAACAGTCACTGTACTTTTACTAATACTCATAGGTATTAGTATTCGTATGACCTCACTAGCACTATATAATTAGCTATTGCTTATAATTATGTTATTTCAGTGCACAAATGAATGTTGCAACTTTGCAAAAGTCTTTATAAGAATGTTGCCTTCATTTGTTTTGCTTTGTTTTTTTATTTAAGGTTGAATAAGAGGAACCTGTTGAGAATTAGGGGGATTAAAGAATGTGCCTCAAAATTTTTAATCTATAACTTCAGATAAAGTATAATAAAAATGCAACAGAATTTGAGAGATTAACACTGTAGCAAGCAGAGAGGCAGAAAGAGGAAGAAAGAAAAAAGCGAGAGTTTCCTTCACATACCTAAAAGGTCAAAAATCATAAGATACTATTAAGAATTATGTGGAAAAGATTGACAATCATCACATATTTTTGAAACTTCTTAAGGTCTGGGCTTAAAGCTGGAATGTAGTTCTGGCACTAATAACTGGCATAATTCTAATTTCAACTTCTCAGTGCTGTTTCCCATTGCTTTTAAAACAAAAACAATCTTTTCTTGAATATTGCATGAGTTATTTTTCAAGGTTATTAAAAAAAAAACCTCAATTAGGGATATAGGAATCAATAACTGGTTTCTGTTATTTGGTAAACTAACCAAAGCAATGAATAATGATTTTCTCCAAATTGGCAAAATGAACCAATTTTATGGGAGAACTGCACAGCTGCTTCTAACTATCTGCTAAGTTACTAACAGTTAAACTGGGTCAAGCAGATTTCCTTTTATTTTTCCCATTGCTTCTTGAAAGACCATACTTCTCTGCTCAGTTTTTAAAATTGACCCACAGCTTTACACACTGTTAAATTTTGTAGACTTTTTGTTAGGATCTTGACAAGCCTTTTTTTTTTTTTTTTTCATCAAGACATCTTAATATTTAATCTTTCTCATGTGATTTGGTCATGAATTCGTCCAGAGTTCTGGGTATTTGAGGGCTGCTAACTAGAGAAGTGGGAATGAACTGATGACGATAGTAAATACTGGAATTTTCCTGGTGTGGCACAGAGACAAGTGTCAGCCAGCTTGGGTGGTGGAAGTCAATTAGGAAGTGGAATAGGGAGCTTTGAAGTCCTCCAAGGAAAGCAGTGCTCTACAGCTCAGCCAAATGCTGCCACTCCATGGACCTCATTTGTATCTGTGTAGCATACAGTGTTCTGGGTTTTTTGGTTTGTTTGTTTAGTGTTTACTTGTTTTCACCTAATTGAAAGGCAAAGGCAGAGTCAGAGACATCTCCCATTGCTGTTTCACTTCCCAAATACCTACCGCAGCTAAGGTTGAGCCAGGCCAAAGCCAGGAGCCTGGAATTCCACCTGAGCTTCTCCTGTGGCTGCAGGGGCTCCAGTTGCCTCTCAAGATGCATTAGCAGGGGCCAGTGCCACGGCTCACTAGGCTAATCCTCCGCCTTGCGGCGCCTGCACACCGGGTTCTAGTCCTGGTCGGGGCGCCGGATTCTGTCCCGGTTGCCCCTCCTCCAGGCCAGCTCTCTGCTGTGGCCCGGGAGTGCAGTGGAGGATGGCCCAAGTGCTTGGGCCCTGCACCCCATGGGAGACCAGGATAAGTACCTGGCTCCTGCCATCGGATCAGCGCAATGCATTGGCTGCAGCACGGCGGCCGCGACCGCCATTGGAGGGTGAACCAACAGCAAAGGAAGACCTTTCTCTCTGTCTCTCTCTCTCACTGTCCACTCTGCCTGTCAAAAAAAAAAAAAAAAAAAAAATGCATTAGCAGGAAGCTGCCTAGAAAGCAGAGTAGCTGAGTCTGAAGCCAACACTCTGATATGGGATGCAGGTGTCCCAAAAAGCAGCTTAATCCACTGCACCTTGAGTCCCACCCTGCATGGAGTGGTTTTTAAGCTGTGAGTTTCCCTATGAAATTTACCTTCTCTGACTCTCATTGGGAAACTGGGGAGCCTGGCCCTGTTTCACACCAGTGAGCGAGCAGGGACCCCAGTGACCTGCCTCTCTACATGACGCGTGGGTTCATCATTCCCCAGGGTAGCTAGACCTGGCCCAAGCCCTCTTGGAGGGTGCCTGCCAGGCCTCTGGGGTCATGGTTTGTGCTGAGCAGTCTTAGGTGAAAGAGACAGGAGGAAACCCTTGCTTAGCAATAACAGCAACAGATGGTGGCTAACGGACACATTGCACTTGCTGTTTACCTGGCACTGTGCAGTGTTTCATATCCTCGGACCTGTTTACTCCTCAACACACTCTTAGAGAGGAGGTATGATTTTTCTCAGTGTACAGATGAAGACCCTGAGGCTTGAGAAACAAAAGATGAACTTTGTGTTCGGTTTCCTCCTGCGTGTTCTCTGTAAGAAAACCACCATTTCCTCTGGCTTAGTAGGTGAGCTGGAGGGCTGCTTGCTGCCTCGCATGGCAACTGCCCCTGTCAGTCCCAACTCTCCCTTCCGGAGGCCTGCTGGAGGGCACAGAGCAGCTGCCTGCCTCTCCATCCTTCTCTCCACAGTAGACTCTCACTTAAAATGGTTTTTGACTTGTTAATTTCAAGAGTTGACAATTCCTGGAATCTTGCAGAAAAAAATGATCTCTGTGCTGTACAACTGGAGAGCTGAAAGGTGAGCATTTTCTACGTGCTTCCATTCATTGTCTTTTCATTTCTTTGCAGACATGTGGTCCCCTGTGGGCACAGCAGTGTGGAAATCAGTATTACACAACCGGCATTTGTTCTGATGTCAATTCTGATTTTGAGCTCTTGTCCAGCTTCTCACCTGCCGTTCAGAGTAAGTTATGAGTGTGCAAAAGGTCTGAGCAAGGCCTCACTTTTAAAAACTCTGGGGAGGGGTTTTATCAAATGGTACCCACACCTGTCTCTGTCTCATTTTTACCTGGGTGTGAAGTTTGATTTCACATCACCCATCTGCTTCGTTCCTTTTTTCCCTATGTAGCCTGCCCTTCGCTCATAGATGTTGTGGTGGTGTGTGATGAATCAAATAGTATTTATCCCTGGGATGCAGTAAAGAACTTTCTGGAAAAATTTGTTCAAGGCCTGGATATAGGCCCTACGAAAACACAGGTATGGATGTCACTGGCTAACTACTTGCTTTCTGAGAAAATATTGTTAAATACGATGTCTTAGATTTGCATTTGTCAAATCTCCATCTGCAATGCATTTATTGGTAACATTGAAAGTTAATAGAAACTTGTACTACATTGGGTTATTCTACCCCTAACTTTGCCTGATGTTGGTCCATGAGTTTATATGCAGGCATCAAGCATAAAAGATTTAACATTTTCATCCTCTTTCAGCTGCCTATTTCCTGCTCTTCTAGCCCAGGAGTCTATAGGTACATTTTAAAAGTCAATATGATGCTTTTTTCTCATGCCTATTTGGGCTAATAATTGATTTCATCTATTTATGCCTTGCTGGTAAAGCAATCGTCTTTGAATTCTGGAATTATTTTATAATAATTATCATGTGTTATTTTATAGTCTTTTATCATATTCTAGTCTAACCTCCCTTTTTAACATGGAAGAAATCTTTTCAATAATTTGTTGTGTTATGTTACAAAAATAATTTGTGTTTGTGTTTCCTTGAGGCAGACAACCAAAACTCAGGAGCAGAGACTCCATGCTTCTGTAAGAACACTCAATAGCATTTACTAGGAGTTCAGTTCCTGGTTTTTGTTTTGTGTGTTTTTTTTTTTTTTAATTAATTAATTTATTTATTTTGGGGCCTTAAATTGGATCTGCCATTCCATGGGTCATTTTAGTTACAGCAGGACAGTGAACCAATATCAACAGGGACCAATTCAGTTACCACTGCATGTTCTTGGGTTACAACAGATCCTCCAGTGTCCCACAAATAGCAACAACTGCTAGCGTATTTTCTTCTGAATGCTTTTGTTGTGATTTGGTTTTCTGCTTTCCTATATAGTATTATAAAAGACTGTTAGACATTTTTCCCACTGAGATTCACTCCAAGGCTAAGAATACATTACTGCCTGCTGAAACCTTGGGATTTTTCCTGTAGGCTGTTACTAGAAAGTTCTGTTACGTGAAAGTAGGTATAGCACTGGTGTCTGAGGAGGACCATGTGTAGGCCTTTATACGAGATGTTTTCATATGCATCTTCTTATTTTGTATCGCTACATGAATCACCCTCCCCCCAGCATGACTTTTTAGTTAAGGGGCTCACACACAATTCACTGCTCTTTTGCCTCTTCCTGCATGCGTCTTATTCCTTTATAGAAGTGGTTAAACTCATTCTCTATTATCTAAATTTGACCCTTCTGTAAGTCCTGATGATGCACCCTATCTTTAAATCTTCCTTCACTTTTCTCACACAGGTGTTTGGGGGCTGTGTCACGGGGATTACTCTGTTACTTTCCTTTCCTATTAGACTTAAAGTCTCCAGAGCTATCTTTGATCCTTCCCTCCCTCTTCAGTCTTCCATGCTAACGCAAAGGATCCAGGAAGACCAGTGTTCGGGGCATCTTCCCAGTGCCTTGCTCACTGCCTTCCTAACAAAAAGAAAAACGAAAACAAAACCAGCAGATTGAGCTCCTTCCTCCTGCCTCGCACACTGACCTCTGGGGGCCTCCCACGGGTCCCTTCCTGCCACTTCCTGTTCTGGGACCCCATCTCTGAACCTCAGAGGATGATCTCTGTCTGAGAACAGACATTGATAGGAGCATATGATTTTCTTGATCTCAACCATTGGAAAATGTCCGGGAACACCTTGTTCAGAAGTTAGATACTCCTGGTCCCCCATGCACAGACATCCACTTGCCTCCAGAGCTGCTGAAGCCCCTAAAGTCTAGCTCAATACATAGACCCAAACTGACTACATTCAGTAGGAGCCTATGGATGTTTCTTTCATTCAACTCTAATTCTTTATTGCACAATTATTGTTCACTGCTGAGATGGTGCCCTCCTTCTGTGAATTCTCATCATTGTCTGCAAGCCTATATCTGTTGATAACTAGAACATTTACTTACATCTATTTTAATCTTCCTGTTATAAACTGTTTTATGATATTCATCAATATTAAGTATTAAAATAAAACATCTAAAATTACTCTTTCAAAGCAGTTCACAGGCTGCAGCCCATCATCTTGCTTGGTGATAGTAGTGTTATTGTACACAGATGGCGTCTCACATCAAAAAAGCCATTTCACTGAAAGAAACATAGCTGTCAAGAACAGAGTTGGTTGGTGCCGCGGCTCAGTAGGCTAATCCTCTGCCTGCGGCGCCAGCACCCCGGGTTATAGTCCCCGTTGGGGTGCCAGATTCTGTCCCAGTTGCGCCTCTTCCAGTCCATCTCTCTGCTGTAGCCCGGGAGGGCAGTGGAGGATGGCCCAAGTCCTTGGGCCCTGCACCCGCATGGGAGACCAGGAGGAAGCACCTGGCTGCTTGCTTCAGATTGGCACAGCACACCGGCCGTGGTGGCCATCTGTGGGGTGAACCAACAGAAGGAACACTTTTCTCTCTGTCTGTCTCTCTCTCTCTCTCTAACTCTGTCAAAAAAAAAAAAAAAAAAAAAAAAAAAAAACACAAAACAAACAAAAAAAAGACAAACCAGAGTTGAGAATGATTCCCTTAAGCTATCACATATCTAAATGTGCTTTTGAGGTTTATTTTCTTGGCTAAAGAAAAATTACTATAACTTAATGACAGTCCGTTTATAAACTTTTACTCTTTTGAAGGTGGGATTAATTCAGTATGCCAATAATCCAAGAGTTGTGTTTAACCTGAACACATTTAAGACCAAAGATGGCATGATTACAGCAACATCCCAGACATACCAATATGGTGGGGACCTCACAAACACATTCAAAGCAATTCAGTTTGCAAGGTAAGTTTTGCTGCTAGTAGACCAATATTTTGATAACATAAAAAGTGCTAATAACTGTGAAAGAAAAAATAATATACCTGCTAACCACCACTAAAATCAGAATTGGTACACAAGAAAAATTTGAGTATTTTGTGACTTGCATACTTTGAGAGGGTAGCTTGCAAGTGAAGTGAAAATATTTGATTCTAGGATTTTAATAAGATATGACATGATTTTTATGTGATTTACATGAAATAAATGAGAAGATTTTAGTTTAAAACTGTAGGAAATGGAACAATTGTCATTATTTATATTTTCATTAATTGAGTTAGTAAAATACTTCTTGCAAATTAACAAGAGCCATCCGATCTTCATGAGTCCAATTTGAACTATAAGTCTAGTAAATTTCCCATCTGTGGGAGGTATGAATTTTTAGAGCTGTGTAGCACTCTCCTCATTCCGGTCTCAGTTTCTCTATTGTTTCAGCTCCACTGAGCTTCGCTTTTGCTCTGTTTCTTTTTAGTCATTTATTTTTATTTAAAAAGGCAAGGCAACAGAGAGGGGAGAAATATATAAAGATCTACCATTGCCGATTCACTCCCCAAATACCCACAGCCAGGAGCCAGGGACCCTGTGTGGGTCTCCCACATGGGTGGCAGGAACCCGAGTACTGGAGCTATCACCTGCTAGCTTCTGGGTGTGCGTTCTTAAGAAGCTGGCACCAGGAGCAGAACCAGGACGCGCATCCAGGCACCGTGATATGAGATGCAGGACTCAGATCCAGGCACGGTGATTTGACCTGCAGGACTCAGATCCAGGCACTGCGATATGAGATGCAGGCATCAAAAGCCGTGGCTTAACTCACAGTACCACAAATACCCTCCCCCTTCACTCTGTGTTAACCAGATACCTCACAGAGATGCTACACACTGGCTTCTTATTACAAAATAAATGAGAGTGATAAGCTTGGCTTCCCTTTTAGTTACTTCCTGCTTTTTTTTTTTTATCTTGTGTATTTCTTCTACCATAATTCCTTGAAAAAAGCATCTTCCCCTCCTCCACTTCCTTGAAGCTTCTATCTGTGCCACCAGGCAAACAGGTTCCTCTGTTTACCCAACCGCATGGTCCTGCCTCAAGCCCTGCCTCTTCCCTCCTCTGAACAGTTAGTAATGATACACATGCACTACTATTCAGAACCCAGTTGCCATGGCAACTACAAACTTCTGGGACCCCTGCCAACTTTTTCTCAATGATTTTGGCCTCTCCGCTGGCTCTTTTTCCTATTTTTTTTTTCCTTCATCCAACAGCTTTTCTTTACAGTTCTTCCCTCTCAGAAACTGCATGCACCATCACAGCATTGGCATCTGCTCTGTCACTCCATTGCTGTGTTGTCTGTCCTGCACACTTTCCCGAGGTTCGCACAGCCAGGGTGTGGGCCCATTCATCCCACTCAACACATCCTAACCTGGCCTTGTTATTTTCCCTACCACTCTGCCTGACTTTTGTCATTTTGATTCAGGCCACTGCCTGCTTCATTCCAATTGAAAAACCTCATGGTTTTCTTTATTCTTCTCACAGTTCTTTAGGTCACCTGTCTGGTTGGTCACCACATCCTGTCATTTCTGTTTCTGCATTTCCCATTATATCTGTCCCTTCTTTTATCTGTATATTTAAGTTGCTGCTCCCATCAACTGGGATTCTCCTTGTGTGCCTCAAAAGCAGATTTTGCACAAGAGAAGATCGTTTGGTTTGGTTCATCTTTATTTCACCTATTAAGATGTCCCTTTGGGCGTAGGTGGATATTTGGCACAGTAGATGCTGCTTGGGACTCCTGCATCGCATGTCAGAGAGCCTGGGTTAAAGTCCCAGCTCTGATTCCAGCTTCCTGCTCATGCACACACACATGGTTGGTTCCATGCCATTTATATTTTCCCAGCCCCAGGCTTTGCTTTGACCCAGCCCCAGCTGTTCCTGGAATTCGGGGAATGAACCAATGGACTGGAGATCTGTGTGTATATATCTCTCTCTATGTCTCTCTACTCTTCAAATGAATACGTTTTTTAAAGATTTCCCTTTGGGCCTGAACATCTCACAAGCCACTGCCCAGTCAGTAGGTTGGGTGCCAACAGCTGAAGTGCCCTTCCTGGTCTGGTGAACTGGACTAAGGGGAAGAAATTTTTTTCCTGGAGTTAAAATGTGCTGAGGGACAGTGTTTCCAGCAGGAAATATGGGTGTGGAATTTTTCCCTGGAAGGAACCTGGGAGTCTGGCAAGCTTCTTTCTCCAGGATAGCCGTGGCCACTGCCTGAGGTGGGACTTGTCTGGCTTTCAACATCTTTGCAAAATTTTGGTTTTCTCTACTGTGCCAACATCTGTTTCCTTCTTACCACAATTTCCCAAACTAGTAGGTTTTAATCCTCTCATTGCTAGAATTGTTCAACTTACTCACCTCCCTGCTGCAATACTGAGTAGAATCCCGTCACTCCTGTAGTAAATACTGCCATGTTTTTATTCACCTATTTAATTGAATGCCTATGGTTGCAACTTACTGTTCCAAGTGCTGCAGGCCATTACAGCTAAATGATTTATAGTTTCTGTCCTCAAAAGCTTTATAATCATATGGAAGATCTACAGTATGCCATACAGAGTATGTCACAGGGTGGGCATCTAACATGACACTTCAGTCACTGTCTTCATCCTGTATCAGAGTGCCTGGCTTCAGGTCCCCACTCTGTTTCCAGTCCAGCTTCCTGATAACATGCACCTTGGGGGACATCAGGTGAAAGCTCAAATAATTATGTTCCTGCCACCTTTGTAGGAGACTCAGATGGAGTTTCAGCCTCCTGGTTTCAGTGTAGCCCAACCCTGGTATTGCATGTGTCTGAGGAGTGAAATAGTGTATAAAAGACGTCTCTCTGTCTCTCTGTCTCTCTCTTTTTTTTTTTTTTTTTTTTTTTTTTTTTGACAGGCAGAGTTAGTGTGAGAGAGAGACAGAGAAAGGTCTTCCTTTTTCCATTGGTTCACCCCCCAAATGGCTGCTACAGCCAGCCAATCTAAAGCCAGGAGCCAGGTGCTTCCTCCCGGTTTCCCATGCAGGTGCAGGGCCCAAGCACTTGGGCCATCCTCCACTGCTCTCCCGGGCCATAGCAGAGAGCTGGACTGGAAAAGGAGCAACCAGGACAGGGTGCCGGTGCCGCAGGTGGAGGATTAGCCTAGTGAGCCGTGGCACCGGCCAGGCTTTCAAATAAATAAATTAAAAAGAGTATATGTCACTAAAGAGGATTTTTATGTGAGTACTGTAATTCAAACTATTTCTTGCTGAAACATGGAATATTTTATATTTTGATATTATATAGAATGTAGAAAGATTTTTAGAAAATAATATTGTATGCTCAGTTTTAAATGCGTTGAATTTGAAATACTCCTTACACATTCAGGTAAGAATATTCAGCAAGCCTTGAAAACATATATTAAAAAAAAGAATGGACAATAGATGCAGACATTAAATGTCATCACTTGGTAGCAGTTATTCCAAGGAGTGGGTGACATTACTCAGGAAGAATGTGAACCAGGGCCATCCAATAGATACAAGGAAAATCAGCTGTTTGACAAGTGTCTCATCATCCAGAAACAAAAAAAGCTGAATCTCTGCGTCACTCTTGCATCAAAGTAGATTTCAGCTGAACCAAGAATTTAAATTTAAATTTAAAGGGGAAGCAAAGGACTATGAGAAAACTTGGATGATTTTTTTTTTTAAAAAAAGCCCTTAGAAGTAACACTCTTATAATATGCCATGTCCAAGATAAATTACACAAAAATTTAATGGAACTGATTATTTCTTTGCAGAATTTTAATTTTTATATAATCTCTGAAGTATGTAAGTAATACCACTACGAATCAAAAGCTATCAATAAGCTGGAGGCATTTTTATAGCATGTGACAAAGGAAAATTTTCTTAGAAAACTTACTAATCATTAAGAGAATGAGGAACAACACAAAGTAAAACAGGAAAAGGTACAGAGAAATCGAGTTCACTGAGAAAGATAAATGCCTACTAAGCATACAGAATTCTCATTCCTTCATATTGAAAAATAACTGCATGTTAAGGCAATGATATGTTATTTCTCACTAATCAAAATTCCAAAAATGAATGATTTTAATAATCCTCGGTGTCAAGCAAAGGAGCTCGAGAAATATGCAGCCTTGTATATTGATGATATAAATTGGTGGAAATTTTTGCAGGGCAATTTGATGTTACTAAAGTTGGAGATGTGAATATTCTTTGTTTCAGTAGTTTCACTGATCTCAATAACATTTGAAAAGATATACCAAAACATAGCAGAGGGACATTCCTTACAGCATTACTTGTAAAACTAAAATTGGTTGAAATGCCTGATAATGGGGAACTAGTTAAATAAACCATGGTGTCTCCACATAATGAAATATTAGAAAAGGTCTTTGTATGTGCTGATATGGAAAGATCTCCACCCAAATGAACAACAATGGAATAGAATATGCCCTTCTTTGTGTAAAAGTTTAGAGTAGACTATGCATGTACTAACTGTAGATCTAGATAAATGCTTTATAGAAGGAAATACAGAGACTGTGATAGTGGTTATCTTTGGAGCAGGGCTTCGTGTCACATTTTTGTTTTATACTTTCCCAATGCTCTGAGTTTATTTTATTTTATTTTTTTAAGATTTGTCTATTTGAAATCCAGTATGACAGAAGAGAGAGAAGTGTGAGAGATTTCCATCTACTGATTCCCTCACCAAATGTTTGCAACTATCAGGGCTCAGCTAGGCTCAAGCCAATAGCCAGTAACTCCATCCTGGTCTCCCATGTGGATGGCAGGGAATCAGTACTTGAGCCATGATCGGCTGCCTCCGAGGGGCATTAGCAGGAAGCTGGATCAGAAACGGAGTTGCCAGGACAGCAGCACCCTGACAGGGGAAGCAAGCATCCTAAGCAGCATCCTAACCCGCTGCACCACAACACCTGCCCCTGCTTTGAAGTGTTTAAGCATATGTGTCAATTACTTTTAAAGACATCATTAAATACTGAAAAGGTCCAATTGATAAAGTTTATGACAGCAATATCTATCTGCAGCTTAATAAGAATTCAGTTAATTTTTTATGAGAATTAAAAGAATTCCTGGTGTGAATACACAATCATGTATGCCATGGAACTCATGGAGTTTTTTTTGATTATCAAGCAAAATTTATATTACTGTATGTTTCTTAGCAACCTACAAATAGAATGTACTTAAGTAGTCACCAGCCTTGACATGAAGGGAAGTTCTATATCACAACAATTTGTGCTCAAGAAGCTAACTTCCTATTTCTATTTCAAACCAGAGGTCTCATATTAAAATTCATCTTTTGATCATGAGTCTTTATCTGCCACAGAGATTTCGCTTATTCAGCAGCTTCTGGTGGACGTCCAGGTGCTACCAAAGTAATGGTCGTTGTAACTGATGGTGAATCCCATGACGGGTCGATGTTGAGAGCTGTGATTGATCAGTGTAACAATGATAACATACTGAGGTTTGGCATAGCAGTAAGTGTCTTTTGACTTGTCCTTCAGTGGGTCAGTAAACTTTCCATTATAGTGTTACTTCTCAAGGCTGCAGTTTCTTGTTGGCTGTTCTTAGTTTCATATAAAAGGAAGTTTTTGCTCTCTCTCTGCTTCTTGCCGATTATTTTGGTCCTGTCAGCTAAGGGAATGTGGAAATCCTGCTTGATTGACTTCTGCCGAGGGCCCATTGTGTTCAGAAATAGACTAGAAAGTGCTCGTGGGTGAACAGGAGTACAACAGTAACGACCTTGTTTTCTTCTTTCTGCATTTCCAAGGTTCTCGGGTACTTAAACAGAAATGCCCTTGATACTAAAAATTTAATAAAAGAAATCAAAGCAATTGCCAGTATTCCAACAGAAAGATACTTTTTCAACGTGTCTGATGAGGCAGCTCTACTAGAAAAGGCTGGGACGTTAGGAGAACAAATTTTCAGCATTGAAGGTAAAAGAATGTCCAAGGATTTTCTTTCAACACCTCTGTTTTCAATAATATTTTATTATCATAAACTTGCCCTATTAATGTTAGCTTGTCAGTCTTGTTTAAAATTTCCTATAAAGCAGTAGGAAATGGACAAACAACATGAGTAAGTAGTTTGAAAGATTCAAAACACAAATAAGCAAAAAACGTGAGAAAATATTGCCAATTACAGTAATTCTTTGAAAATATGAATTAAAACAATGTTTCACCTGAAAGATATCACAGATTAATAATATTTAATCTTTGAGATATGATGGATAAGCAAAGAAGCTCCTATGCTCTTGATTAGGTCATAATTGTTATAACTTTGGAGGGACAATTTAATTGTATCACGATCATAAATAGTTTCACCTTTTTAGACTGTTAAATATAATTGCTGAAAATGTTTATAAGTATATAGACTTCTCAATTAGAAAAATACAGTGAAGATACTTAATAGGTCAGTGTTTAAGGGAACATCTTATTTATCAGGCCTGAAATAATTTACTTATTTGATTCTGGAGGACAAGTCATATGGAAATATCCCATGCTCAGAAGCCCACTGTATGGGGTTCTGGAACACATTTCACAGTGAACAAAAAGTCCCACGTGATCCAAATCCCGGTTCCCCCAAAATTCTCTACAATGAAGAGCACTTTCATGGACCCTCTGTGTTGGAGATAAGAGGTTGCATAGATCAAGAATTCATTCCTTTAGACAAATTTTGATATCCTGATAATCCACTGGAAAGCTCTAGCTAAAAAAAAAAAAAAAAAAAAAAAAAAAGTATCGCTTCTTAAATAGCTCATGTTCTAAGTTCTTTATCATCATCAAAATCTAATATGCCCTGAGAATGTCCAAAATTACTGAGCTATCTACGCTAATAAATTTGTTTGCTGGTCATACATGAATAAGAACGAACACAGTGCAATTTATAAGTTCATCTGAAATTATTTTGTGCATTACCTGCTATTATAGACTTTTAGAGAGCAATTCTCTATTTTATTAAAAATTATCTCCACTCATCCTGCATGAATTGTTAAACCTTTTTTTTAAAAAAGATTTATTTATTTGAAAGGCAGCATTACAGTGAGGCAGAGGCGGAGAGAGAGGGAGAGGTCTTCCATCTGCTGGTTCACTCCCAAGATGGCCACAACAGCCGGAGCTGTGCTGAACCCAGGAGCTTATTCTGGATCTCCCATGTGGGTGCAGGGGCCTAAGGACTTGAGCCATCTTCTGCTTTCCCAGGCCATAGCAGAGAGCTGGATTGGAAGTGGAGCAGCCAGGACTGGAACCAGCTCCCACATGGGACACCGGCACTACAGGCTTTACCTGCTACGCCACAACGCCGGCCCTTTAAATCTTCTAAACAAGACTTGAGTGGTGCAATTTGTCTTCTCCTGAGTAAAGCATCAGTCCAGGAATTTAGCTTCGCTTTTGTGAATACTGGGGAAGCTTAACCAGTCTGACCACACTATATGGAAAATGAGTACTAGTTGAGTCTTAGGATATCAGTGACAAAACAAGCATTTATATACAAGTCGGAAAAATGTCTCGATTGATAAAATTCCTTTGGTTTTTGAATCCTGATTCCTAGTGGCTAACCTGGATATCTCTGGGCAGTCAATCACTAGGCTCCTCCACTGCATTTGAGATACTTGTGCATGCAGTGGCACCAATATTTAAAAACTAAAAACTCAAGTTAATTTCATAGCTAGCAATGATCAAAAATTTTTTAAAGATATCACCTCAGTTTTTATCGTCCCTCATTCCCTTTGTTGAGGGTTCTTTGATATTAGGAACTATATTAAGAATTATGACAAATACATTAATGCTTGATTAAGCTTAATGCTGACTTTGAACACTGCTGTACAAGTGTGTGGATCTCTGTAGTCTGGTGGAATACTTCCTAGTGATCACTTCTCTTCAGATTCTGACTGCTCTGTATTTTGGGGTGACTATTACAACGTGTGTGTGTGCGCGCGCATGTGCTGTGCATGCTTATGTTTGCAGATGCAATTTAAGACTGCTGATAATAATCTAATTTTTAAAATGATATTTCCCAGGTACTGTTCAAGGAGGAGACAACTTCCAAATGGAAATGTCGCAAGTGGGATTCAGTGCAGATTACTCTCCTCAAAACGTGTGTATATCATAACTTCAAGCCATGCTGTCATTTGGGATAAGCCTTCTAGATACTGCAGCCTTATACACAAAGTAGAACACACATCTAGTGACCAACAAACAGTTCTGATTCCTAGTCACAGTCATTTGTGTTCTTTATGCTAACACTTCTTAGCCATAAAAATGAAGGTGAATAATGCCTTCCCTTCCCTATTTCACAGGGATTTTTTTAATGGAGAAACAAAAAGATACCATACAGGAGAGCCTTTGAGTGTTCCAGGTACAGGCAATGTTTAAACTCAAATTATCCATTCAGGAATTTCCTTTGACTCAATTCACCACTGAAAATGTTTCTTAAAAACACAAATTCTTGTCAATACTGTCTGCTGAATTCCAACTTGCTGCAATATCTTTTTTTATGAATAGAAACAGATAAATTTAGAAAAATGCAAGTCCTGGGGAGATATTTTGGGAGCCCCAGTGCTCAGAGAATTTGTAGATCAAAGGACCAGGAAAACTTTGTTTTCTGACTTAGATAAAAGGAGTGAACTTTTTCTGAATCAACAGTCCTTAGAGATACTCAAGAAAAAATTAGGTATAGTTCCTTAAGTAAAAAAAAAAAAAAAAAAAAAAAAAAAGCAAACCTTTGCATAGAATATTTTGTTTCATTATAATCCTTCAGATAATTTCATGGTCTTATCCTCAAACTGGTAAACATCATCTCTTTATATGCCATTCTTTAATCTCAAATCATCATATCTTGGATGGTTTCTAAAGCCTAAGATCAAAAATGTAAAAGTAATAATTCCATACTAACTGAACCTGCCTTTTTTTTTTTTTTATTTGACAGGTAGAGTTATAGACAGTGAGAGAGAGAGAGAGAGAGAAAGGTCTTCCTTCCATTGGTTCACTCCCCAAATGGCCGCTATGGCTGGCGCACTGTGCTGATCCGAAGCCAGGAGCCAGGTGCTTCCTCCTGGTCTCCCATGGGGTGCAGGGGCCCAAGCACTTGGGCCATCCTCCACTGCCCTCCCGGGCCACAGCAGGGAGCTGGACCGGAAGAGGACTAGAACCTGGTACCCATATGGGATGCCGGTGCCGTGGGCAGAGGATTAACCAAGTGAGTCACAGCGCTGGCCCCAAACTGAACCTGCCTTCTGCAATGGCTTATGGCTTTGAATATTCAGCTTAGAAAACTTTGAGCCAATCCAGAATGGCCTGTCCCTTTCCCTACTGCTGACCGATGGTTCTTTTCTTCCCAATAGATGAAATGTCACAGCTACAAGTGCCTTTTGAGGTTGTGCTCCTATCAGTTGGATGAATATTGGTCCTAGAGGAATATTTGAGAAAGAGTCGAGAGAAAAGAAGGTTGAAAATGGGTTAGATCAGAATGGACCTCCCCGACAGGCCTGGGCTAGCAATAGCATTCCCATTTCTCTTCTGTGGTCAGCACTTCCTGTTTTCAAGCAGGTCTCATGTCTGGCTGTGAGCCTTCCTGGGAATATGGAAGCCCACTTCTGACTCCTCTCTAAAGGCTCACAAGGGTTCACATTTGGAATTGTAGGCCTTTTAATGGATATATCAATATGGCTGTGTACCTGCCCTGTCCCGCAGCTGATTTACAAGACTTAGCTATTCAATGTCTCACCCTAAATAAAATCTGAGACAATGGGAATGGGAATGGGAAGCCTTGTTTTCTAGCACACATCATAAAACAAATATAGTGGGGCTGGCACCGTGGCTCACTTGGCTAATCTTCCGCCTGCAGTGCCGGCATCCCATATGGGCGCTGGGTTCTAGTCCTGGTTGCTCCTCTTCCAGTCCAGCTCTCTGCTGTGGCCTGTGAAGGCAGGGGAGGATGGTCCAAGTGCTTGGGCTCCTGCACCTGCACGTGAGATCAGGAAGAAGCACCTGGCTCCTGGCTTAGGATCAGTGCAGCACTGGCCGAGGCAGCCATTTGGGGAGTGAACCAATGGAAGGAAGACCTTTCTCTCTGTCTCTCTCTCACTGTCTATAACTCTACCTGTCAATAAACTTAAAAAAAATAGTAAAACAATTCTGTGAAATACCGATATACATTTGTGTATTTCCCTTCATCATGTTTAGTATTTTCCCTAAATCTAGATAAATTATTCCAATGTTTTGCTTACCTAACAACCTTATGCTTTAAATGTTATTTGTCTTAATTATCTTTATTTTCAACTATTTCAGGATACTCTGATGCTAGGTGCAGTAGGAGCTTTTGGCTGGAGCGGGACTGTTGTCCAGGAAACATCTCGTGGACATTTGATCTTTCCTAAGCAAGCCTTTGACCAAATTCTGCAAGACAGAAATCACAGTTCATATTTAGGTAAGGCACAGCAACATTTGGCTTCCTTTAGACCAGCTCCTAGTTGAAGCTCAGAGTCAGTTCAGCAAAACTTCTGAGCTATCATCATCCTACAAATGCATGCCCTGGGAGGCAGCAGCTGATGGCTAAGTACCTGAGTGCCTGCCATGCATATGGGAAATGCAGAATGGAATTCTTGACTCCTGCCTGATCCATCCTTGGCTGTTGAGAGCATCTTTTGGGGGGGGGGGTGAACCAGTGGATGGGAAGCGCATATGCTCTCTCTTTCTCACTCTATTTCAAATAAACATTTATTTATAAATAAATACGTATTAATTTGAAAGGCAGTTACAGAGAGGGGTTCACTCCCCAGTTGGCTGCAATGACCAGGGCTGGGCCAGGCCAAGGCCAGGAGCCTGGAACTCCTTCCAGGTCTCCTACATGGGTGCAGTGACCCAAGCATCAGGGCCATCTGCTAGTGCATTAGCAGAGAGCTGGATCAAAAGTGAAGCAGCTGGGACCTGAATCAGTACCCAAATGGGATACTAGCATTGCAAGTGGTGGCTTAACCCTCTACGATGCAAGCCCCTGTGAAACATATTTATTAATCATATATATTTTTTACCTTCTGCTAATGAGGCCTTAATCCATATTACTTACTGAAACATCGTGTTAGAATCACTGATCTCTTCTGGCTTTTCCATCAGTTAAATAATTCCTAGAACATGATTGTGTTTCTCCAAAATGGAAATCATCCCTAGAAGTCATTACTACTTATAAAAGTGGCAATATTATATTATTTTAGAATTCTTAGTAGTTTTTTTTTTTTTCACATAATAAGCAGTCACTGATTTTTTTTTTTTTAGCACCTTTCATGGGACAGTGCCTAAGCTAGCTATTCTGTCTACACAAACATTGAAATCCTTCCAACAACCCACTGAGGGCCATTATACTTTTGAGAGACAGTGAAGTGAATAACTTGTGTACTGTTAAACAATCTAGTAAGTAGTGAATGCCAAACTTGAACTTGGGACTATCTAATTCCAAGCACTGTATTTTTTCCATTGTACAGCATTACCTTTTAAATTAATGTATTCATTCTAGAAATACATATTGGATTCCAAGTTCACAGGCAGCTAATAAGGACAACCCAGAACCTAGAGATAGCTTTGTTGGTAGAGGCTTCACCCACACAGGGCAATGGTAAAGGACAAGGGTACAGTTCATTTTAGAAAAGATGTATCCTCGGTGATACATTCATGGGCACTAGCATCATACCTAACACAAAGGAACCTCTGATCGTGTCTACTAGCTGCGCAGGCCTCATCTGGCTGAGATGATCCTTGGTCCTCTCTCTCTCTCCTAGGTTACTCTGTGGCTGCAATTTCTACTGAACAAAGTATCCATTTTGTTGCTGGTGCTCCTCGGGCAAATTACACTGGCCAGATAGTGCTCTACAGCGTGAATGAGAACGGCAATGTCACGGTTATTCAGACTCACAGAGGTGACCAGGTAAATGCCACTACACGGTTGGTGAAATTAGTTTTATGGACAACTGAGGCAGATGGGGAGTTGAGTGGGTAGAAATGGGAACATTTATTATGTGCCTACTCTGGGACTGGCTCTGTGAGATCCCATAAATCTTCACAATACTAAGAAGAGCCACCATTCTCTTCAGACAGGTAACTAAGAGTTTAGGTCTCTTACGAGGTCACACAGCATGGCTTTAATGGGACTGAGTTGTCAGTAAAACCCATCCTATTTGGCCTCAGAGCCTCCTTGTGGATTACATCTGCCCATACTTTTGACTGCCCAGGTTAATAATGCATGGGCATTTAGTCATGATGGCAGGCACTGCTTTGTAGGCAAGTCCTCCCAGGGAGCCAAGTGCTGGAGGAGGGATGAGAAGGGAGCAGTATAGCAATGTAAGGACTGAGTGTTTCCACACAGGAG
The DNA here is from genome assembly GCF_964237555.1 of Oryctolagus cuniculus. NCBI lineage: Eukaryota > Metazoa > Chordata > Mammalia > Lagomorpha > Leporidae > Oryctolagus > Oryctolagus cuniculus. Next base: position 73,865,456 of record NC_091445.1, read on the forward strand.
CCTGTCCAGGCGTCCTGTTGGTTCTGATGTTTCTGCAAGTTAAAGAACTCTCTTCTCTGCTGCTTTCTACTGATGAGTGGTGGCTTGGTAGTCAGACCCTGTGATGAATTCCAGCTGTGGACCCCCACACCAGAGGTCTGTTGCTACTGTCAAGAGCCGCCAATTGTTTGCTCATTCCTTATAGAGCAGTTTTTTCTCCTGGGCTTGGCACATAGTGGAAATGGGCATCCCTGATCCCTGACAACATACAGAAAGTGGTACCCTTCCTTCAGTCAGAGAAACTGACCACAGATTTCTCTGTGACTGATCTCACTGTTGCTACCGGATTTTCTGAGCTCTTTGACCTCAAAAATAATCCCATACCTTTTCCCTTCCATTTAATGTTTTAAAGAAGGGTGTTTTTGTCTTGAGAAAAATGAAAGTTATGGAAGAAAACAATTTCTTATTCTTTTCTAAATCCTTTAGAGGTGTTCTCTTAGGCATTCACGTTGTTGAATGGGATGAACATTCAAATTTTCAACTTCATTTTATTTTATTCCCATTTTGTCTTCCATCCAGTTTGTCCATCAACTACTTATCTGTCCCAGACCATGCCATGGATGCTTATGTCATTCATGCTTTCCCTTCCCTCTCTACCTGCAAAACCCCTGGTCCTGTTTAAGATGTGATTCTGATAATACTTTAGCTTTTTAAGTCTCCTACCTCCACTGCACTCGGATTACTCAGATCTGGGACTTGTCTCTATCACAGTAGATTTTGCCATGGAGACACAATTGTTTGTCTCACACAGACACTGCCTCTGTCTCTACCTCTCCTGCTCTGCCCTACAACACACCTTGCATAGCTACTAAGGGTTTCTCTCCTAAATGTGTCTTTGGCCCACTGGCATCAAGAACATCTGGAGTGCTTGTTTAAACTGCTGCTTCCTGGATCACACCCTAGCCATCACACTAGACTCTTTGGAACCAGAAATCGGGGATCTTCATTTTAAAGACACTTCCTTGGTGACTCTTGTGCACACAGAAGTCTAAGAACCAAGGGTTAGGCAGTGATATATCCTGAGCTAACAGACTATGCTGACCATCCTTGTGTTCCTAGCCCCTTACAGGTAGTAAACATCCAATTTTTGCGTGTTGAATAAGCAAATAAAAGTTAAGCATGTTAGTAGGAGTCTGAGTCCCAGGAATCCTGAGGCTGCTCTTGTTTATATTGCTCCAGATTGGTTCCTACTTTGGGAGTGTGCTGTGTTCGGTTGATGTGGATAAAGACACCACCACAGATGTGCTCTTGGTAGGTGCACCAACGTACATGAATGATCTAAAGAAAGAGGAAGGAAGAGTCTACCTGTTTACTATCAAAAAGGTAAAAAGTTCTTAATATGCTTTAATACTGATAAATAAAGTTAATATGCATTTTCAAAGAAAAGTTATTATTCAGTGACCATTCATTTGCATATATGTGCTTTACTGTTTTTGAGGATGTCACATTAAGTTGTAATTTTTAAAATCACATTAAGTTGCAACTCAAGTGTAATGCATAGTGTACTTTGATTTTCTCTGAGAGATCTTTGAATACATGTTCTATTCAAATGGTCATTATAAATTCACATGATTTTCTTTAAAGATTTTATTTGAAAGAGTTAGAGAGACAGAAGGGTACTCTTCCTCCATTCACTGGTTCACTGCCCAGATGATTGGAAAACTCGGGAGCCTCTTCCAGCTCTCCCACATGGGTGCAGAGGCCCAAGCACTTGGGCTGTCTTCTGCCGCTTTCCCAGGAACATTAGCAGGGAGCTGGATGGGAAGTGGAGCAGCTGGAATTTGAACTGGTTTCAATATGAGATGCCAGTTTCACAGGTGGCTGCTTTATCCACTATGCCACAATGATTTTAAAAAGTGTATTCAGACACGCACAAACATTTGTATTTCCCAAGTATCACATGCAGATTGTTTATTTTTTTTTTGCTGTGAAGACATGACAATACCAGGGCAATGCAGTCTTATTACCATTTTACAGTGAAAAAGACAAATTCTACCAGGCACTTTGCCAACTTTAAAATGATTGCAGATTCTTTACATTAGTTTGTCATGAAATTCCATTGTTTAGTGGAAGATTTAAGTATATGTCCAACTCATGGGATTTCCAGTCCTTACGCTTAAAGCAGCATACTCTAACATTGAGAAGCACAGTTTTTCCAGTTTGTAGATTGAACTCTACATCCCTGCATATAAGTACAGTAAACTCAGTGAAAGCAGAAAAGAAAATCAAGCTGAAGGCATAGGTTGACATAGAAAATTAGATGACTATAAAGGAGAAAAGTTGGAAAAAAGTTTCACTTAATATAGTAAATATTATCTTTAGCTGTGATATTTTGTCTTGCCTTATTCATTTAAATTCATGTTCAAGTTCGCCCTTTAACACAAAGAATACTATTCTAAAACAATTATGTCTACAAATTATGACTACAAATATACAGTTGTATATATATATATAGTAAATTCTCTATATATAGAATTTGTGATTGGGTAAACAATAAGGGAAATGCATGTTTACTGATTTGAAAATTAAATAAATTGGGCTGGCATTGTGGTATAGTGGTTAAAGCTGCTGTCGATAATGCCGGCATCACGTATGGGCACCAGTTTGAGTCCCATCTGCTCCCCTTCCGTTCCATGCTGATGGTTTGGGAAAAGCAGTAGAAGGTGGCCCAAGTACTTGGGGCCCTGCCACCCAGGTGGGAGACCCAGAAGAAGCATGTGGCTTCAGCCTGGCCCAGCCCCAGCCATTGGGGCTATGTGGGAAGTGAACCAGCAGATAGAAGTCAGTCTCTCTCTCTCTGTCTCTGTCTCTCTCTGTCTCTCTCTGTCTCTCTCTCTCTCTCTCTCTCTCTCTCTGTCTCTGTCTCTCTTCCTGTATCTGCTTCTCTGTAATGTCTTTTCCTTTGGGTAGAATTTGTGTCTACCTCAACTTCACTCAATATATTAGTAGATCTTTACTGAAAATTTTTACATCTAAAGGTTTGGATACAAGCCAAGATTCTAATACTAAAGAAAAAAGATAAAGGAAAGGCTTTCATTTCGGTTACTCAGCTCCAGTAAAAAGAATTATATCTCAGGCCGGCGCCGTGGCTCACTTGGTTAATCCTCCACCTGTGGCGCTAGCATTCCATATGGGTGCCGGGTACTGGTCCCGGTTGCTCCTCTTCCAGTCCAGCTCTCTGCTGTGGCCCGGGAAGGCAGTGAAGGATGGCCCAAGCATTTGGGCTCCTGCACCTGCACGTGAGATCAGGAAGAAGCACCTGGCTCCTGGCTTAGGATCAGTGCAGCACCGGCCGTAGTGGCCATTTGGGAAGTGAACCAATGGAAGGAAGACCTTTCTCTCTGTCTCTCTCTCTCACTGTCTATAACTCTACCTGTCAAATTAATTTAAAAAAACATTATATCTCACCTTGTTTTATGAGCAGATATCCTAGGACCTGTAATTCTGATTTAAAATTCTCTTCATAAGTTGAGTATGTTGAACCCTAAGTTTAAAAACCCTATCCACTTTTATCATTTTGAAATATTGGCTTGGTCATCAGTTGCTGTGAATTTTAATTATGCCAGTCACGCGGTTTGCTTTAATCATCCTCTCACTCTCCCGTCCCTTTTCAAGGGCATTTTGGATCTGCAGCAGCTCCTGGAAGGGCCCGAGGGCACTGAAAATGCACGGTTTGGTTCAGCCATTGCTGCTCTTGCAGACATCAACATGGATGGCTTGAATGATGTGATTGTCGGTTCCCCTTTAGAAAACCAGAACTCTGGAGCTGTGTATATCTACAATGGCCGGCATGGTCATCAGAGCACCATTCACACAAAGTACTCGCAGGTAATCTATGAGCTACACAGTGATGGGTTTGCCTGTGAGTATCATCATGTTAGAGCTAAGGAGTAATGTGTAGGCCACCCCTTTATTTCATAACCTTATTTATTCACTCAACAATATTTGTTGAGCCTGTACTATTTCTCTGTGCCTAGTACTATTCTAGAATCCGAGTATTCTGTAAAGAACAGGACAGAAAAAAAAAATCAGATTTTTGTGGATTTTGTGGACTTCTAATGGCAGAGGTAATTGACAAAAAGATTTATGAGTAAATAACATGAAGTATTCCAGATACTGATAAATGCTCTGGAATTTTTTGAAAGATAGAACACTAAAATAATAGAGAACAACATTTCAGGAATGAGAGATATCGGATGGTAGAAAATGTGACCAAGGAGGCCTCACTAAGAAGGCAACTTTTGAGTAAAACCTGAAGGAAGACAGCTGAGACAGGGACCAAGGCCTGAACCTGCTTCAGTTCATTTCCAGTTCACTGATTTTTCACTCTTCTGTGCTGTTCTGTAACTTTAAAGATTCATGCTATTTCCTTGATGAAAGTGTGGCTTCAACTGTGATACAGAAATGGGATGTAATTGAAAAACAATGGAATTTTGTGGAGAATAAAAACAATGTGGAGAATGTCTAGATAGAGAATATATTAATATCAAACTCGCTTTTTTTTTTTTTTTTTTTTTTTTTAAGAAAATCTTAGGATCTGATAGAGCTTTTAGGAGCCATCTCCAGTACTTTGGGAGGTCCTTGGACGGCTATGGAGATTTAAATGGAGATTCCATCACTGATGTGTCCATTGGTGCTTTTGGTCAAGTGGTTCAACTCTGGTGAGTCCCTGAGAGCCAGAATTCAGTAGATTCGGCACTGTGTCCTCCAAGTTATGATATGTGTGCTGTGTAATAACGTCCACTTACTTGTTTGCATTTGCCTTTCAGGTCACAAAGTATTGCTGATGTAACTGTGGAAGCTTCATTCACACCAGAAAAGATCACTTTGTTGAACAAGAATGCTCAGATACTCCTCAAACTCTGCTTCAGTGCGAAGTTTAGACCTAGTAGGCCAAACAGTCAAGTGGGTGCGTGGACCTGAAATAACCTGTACTGGGATGGGTTTGCTTATGGAGTTTCAGCCCTAAATATAACCAACCTATGTTTTGGTTTGTAGTCTAGAGAGACAGGTTTACTTGCAGAGTTTTAGTCCTAAATATAACCTATGTTTTGGTTTGTAGACCCAAAGAATTAAGGTCTTTAGTTGTAGACCCTCAAATTGCTGTGCATTTGAAGTGCCTTACAATGGTTCATTAGGCATGGAGAGTTTTAGATCTTCCCCCCTCAACTCTAGAAGGTGACATTCTGCTGCTGAACATTATAATCTCTGTGGCATAATCATGGGCTCTCAAGAGTCCATCCTCTGGGTCGGCGCCATGGCTCACTTGATTAATCCTCCACTTGCAGTGCCGGCATCCCATACGGGTGCTGGGTTCTAGTTCCGGTTGCTCCTCTTCCAGTCCAGTTCTTTGCTGTGGCCTGGGAAGGTAGTGGAGGGATGTCCCAAGTGCTTGGGACCCTGCACCTCCATGGGAGACCAGAAGGAAGCACCTGGCTCCTGGCTTCAGATTGGCGTGGCGCCGGCCATTGCCACCATTTGGGGAGTGAACCAATGGAAGGAAGACCTTTCTCTCTCTCTCTCTCACTGTCTATAACTCTACCTGTCAAATAAAAAAAGAGTCCATCCTCTGTCTCTTACCCACAGTTTCCTTACTTAATCATTAGGCATACACAGACTAAGTGGGCTTCCTCTACTCTTAAATGAGTATGCTGTATTCTGGATATATCATAATCTAGATAGAATATGTTAAGTCACATTTTTCAAGTGTTATTCCTATTCTTGAGGAATTAATGAGCATGAAATATTGAGCAAAAAAATGCAAAGCAATATATAATTTCTACCCATTATTTTAAATTTTCTAAATAATCCAGAAAGGTGAACAAAATTCTGAAATATATCGCACCAGATGGGAGTGTGAGAAAAACACTGAGGGCACACCGGGTTCTAGTCCCGGTGGGGTGCCAGACTCTGTCCCGGTTGCCCCTCTTCCAGGCCAGCTCTCTGCTGTGGCCAGGGAGTGCAGTGGAGGATGGCCCAAGTGCTTGGGCCCTGCACCCCATGGGAGACCAGGAGAAGTACCTGGCTCCTGCCATCAGATCAGCGCGGTGCACCGGCCGCAGCACGCCGCCCGCAGCGGCCATTGGAGGGTGAACCAACGGCAAAGGAAGACCTTTCTCTCTGTGTCTTTCTCTCTCACTTTCCATTCTGCCTATTAAAAAAAAAAAAAAAGAAAGAAAAAAAAGAATGAAAAGAAAAAAAAAACACTGAGGGCAAAAAAAAAAAAAAAAAAAAAAAAAAAAAAAAAAAAACCAGTAAGAATTGTCATCTTCTCTCTCTGTCTCTGTCATCTTTCCAGACATGGCTGAAGGACCTGTATCCTCTCTAGAGTCTTCACTAAGTGCTCTCTCCCACCTTCATCTCCCCTGCCCCAGTGACAGTTGACTTAAATGCTGTCTTTCATTCGTTGCTGTCTTATGGGTTTTAATCCCACTTCCATCAGATTTTGGCTCTCAACTTCAGAACCTGTGGTTCCTACAGGGTTTTAATTAAGTGCTAAAAAAAATTAAACCTATTTCAAAACCCAAAACTTAAAGACAAGTTATTTGCCATGACTCATAGCGAGAAATAAATTGGATAAGAACACAAAGTAGAAATTAGAGTCATATCTTGGCACAATTTCCTTATTTTGCCACTTTTTATACCCATTTTTAAGGCTTTTATCAAGTGTTCAAACCCAACTTTAAGCAGCATAATTCACAGATCTGACTTATAGCACACATCCATCGGAACAATGATGATTGTGAAGTCAAAATCTGCCATACAAACACTGAGTTGCTAGTCTGCATTCAATTGGAAATACAATCACTGGCAGAAATGTTTGGCTGGCCAGCTCTTCTGGCCCTGAAGCATGAGTGCACTGACATCATGTTCCTCCTACTTTTTGACTGGTCTTCAATGCTTCTGTTCTGCACACTCAAAAATTATACTTTCAGGCAATTTTCTTTCCGTTGGCCGGCTGCCAAGGGCTGCCACAATTTCTTAAAATGAACATCTATCCTCTGAGCCTTCAGGTCCCAACAAACAAGCCAGATCATAGTCATTTGTCACTCAGTGACCTGGCAATAATAGTGTATAATCCATGAATCCTGTCTCCACAGTGGTGACAAATGAATTTATAAGGCATATGATTGCAATTATTTATTGCATCAGGTGCACACTCCAATGTAAGATTAATAACAATAAAAATTAATAAAGTGCCTGTGAGACTAAACATTTTTACCAAGCTGCTTAAAAACACCAAAAAGTATAATCTTATACATTTTGTCCTATTTATACAGTCACCTCCCTGCCTTTATTTCCTCATTGCTTCTCTTTAACCTCTATTTTTAGTTCATTTGAAGTTTTTATAGTCAATTTATCTTTGCTGGCCTCTTTAAGGAAACAAGAAAGATGATATAAAATCTCCAGTAGATACCTTAAACGTAACATGGAGAATTAATGTTATGGAAGTACATTCAACATTTAAAACACTGAAAAGTAATAAGATAGAGTAGCTGCGAATGAGGCTGTAAATACTATGAATAGCATCAGATGCTCTTTCTCGTATTTGGACACACTGGTCGTGGGCTGCAGCTAAAGGTCATTGTTCCAACAGTTCAGATATTGACTACTGGCAGGTTTTTTATTTTATTTTATTTTTGATTTTTCACTTCCTTGGCTTGACATTTTTTTTAATCAACAAAGAAATAGAGGTTCAGGGTCTGGCGCTGTGGCGCAGCGGGTTAACGCCCTGGCCTGAAGTGCCGGCATCCCATATAGGTGCTGGTTAGAGTCCCGGCTGCTCCACTTCTGATCCAGCTCTCTGCTACGGCGTGGGGAAGCAGTAGAAGATGGCCCAAGTCCTTGGGCCTCTGCACCCACATGGGAGACCCGGAGGAAGCTCCTGGCTCCTGACTTCGGATCAGCACAGCTCCAGCCATTGCAGCAAACTGGGGAGTGAACCATCGGATGGAAGACCTCTCTCTCTCTCTGACTCCTCTCTGTGTAACTCTGACTTTCAAATAAACTCTCTGAACCTCTATTTCTTTTTTTTTTTTTTTAAAGATTTAAGTAAATTGTCAAAGTTAGATTTCATTCATGAACTCTGTGGATTTTTTTTTTTTTACTTTTTTAAAAAATTTATTTGACAGGTAGAGTTAGAGAGACAGAGGGAAAGGTCTTCCTTCTGTTAGTTCACGCCCCAAATGGCTGCTACGGCCGGCGCTGAACCGATCTGAAGCCAGGAGCCAGGTGCTTCCTTCTGGTCTCCCATGTGGGTGCAGGGGCCCAAGCACTTGGGCCACAGCAGAGAGCTGGACTGGAAGAGGAGAACCGGGACTAGAACCCAGTGCCCATATGGGATGCTGGCGCCACAGGCGGAGGATTAACCAAGTGAGCCACGGCGCCGGCCCCTGGATTTACCATTTAAGTCAAGTCTGTCTGATTCCAACCTTTCTGCTACCATATTTCATGCCTTTCTCCACGAAAGCATCTAGAATATGCCAGGCACAGTACTTGTTCCCTTAGACTATCTAAATTAATCCCCACAGTAATAGTTAATCCTGGCTGGCGCCGTGGCTCACTAGGCTAATCCTCTGCCTGTGGCGCCAGCACATTGGGTTCTAGTCCTGCCCCTCTTCCAGTCCAGCTCTCTGCTGTGGCCCGGGAGGGCAGTGGAGGATGGCTTAAGTGCTTGGGCCCTGCACCCCATGGGAGACCAGGAGAAGCACCTTGCTCCTGGCTTTGGATCAGCGTGGTGCACCGGCCGCGGCGGCCAATGGGGGGTGAACCAACGGCAAAGGAAGACCTTTTTCTCTGTGTCTCTCTCTCTCTGTCCACTCTGCCTGTCCAAAAAAAAAAAAAAAAAAAAAAGTTAATCCTTACAATGGCATTGAACACAAGCTGTAGTTTCAAAAAGACCTCCATTTTATTTCTGACAGTGCCTTAACTGTGTGAAATCGGATGAATTAATTTCCCCCTTTTGTTCTAGTTTGTTATCTGAAAAATAGGATAACAATATCCACTGTCCAAATTTAGTGAACCTTGACTAAGATAACATGTGAGAGTGTGACGGTGGACACTCAAGAATTTTCCATTCTCTGCATTATGGATGATGAAGCAAATGTTTGAGTGAGTAACTGGCCCACGTTCATCCAGTTTCCCGGTGGCAGGTCCAAGTTTCTTCTACAAGCCACATTTCTCTGAACCACATTTCTTCATATTCATTGTCATCTACATATCAGGGCTAGAACTACAAATGGCCTGTGAGGCTACCCATGGTCCACAAGCTACCAATGCGAATACTGTTTCTATATTTTCTTGAAGCCAGAGACTTTGTCCAGTAAGATACAATAAATCAGGGATTGTCTTCTTTATAAATTCATTTGTAGTAAGACTTTTTTGTAATTTTTGTCGTAGCCATTGTGTATAATATCACACTTGATGCAAATGGATTTTCCTCCAGAGTAACCTCCAGAGGCTTATTTAAAGAAAATAATGAGAGGTACCTGCAGAAGAATATGCTAGTAAACCAAGCACAGAGCTGCTCTGAGCACATCATTCATATCCAGGTAAGGTTTCCGGGTTCTCTTCACCTCATTTCCTCTTAAAGATTGCTGAATGGTCAAAGTCTAAAAACAAAAATTATGAGTTAACAAACACTTGCACTTCTAGACTTAATGCCTTTCTTGTCTAATTTGAATAAGAAGCCCATTTCCTTTATGCTAACATTAGCAGTCAGTCTATTCATATGTAAGGTAGTATTTTTGTGTAAAATTTCATGAGAAAAAGGCCAAAAATAAGGTACATTAAAAAAATCAAGAAACAGTACTTTCTTAATTGTTTAACAGGTCCAACTTTTAGTTGGTTCTGTATTTTGATATTTTCTGACCATGGAAAATTTCACCCATTTTTAAGGTACTGAAAATGATAATTCCTTGGGCCAGCACTGTGGCCTAGTAGGTTAAGCCTCCTCCTGCAGCGCTGGCATCCCATATGGGTGCCAATTCCATGCTTGTCTGCTCTACTTTATCCAGCTCCCTGCTGATGGCCTGGAAAAGCAATGGAAGATGGCCCAAGTGCTTGGGCCCCTGCACCCACATGGGAGAGGGGGAAGAATGTCCCAGCTTCTGATGGGCCCAGCTCTGGCTGTTGCTTCCATTAGGGGAGTGAACCAGTGGATGGAAGACTTCTCTGTCTCTGGCTCTCCCTCCCTCTATCTGTAACTCTGCCTCTCAAATGAACAAATCTTTTTTTTTTTAAAAGAAAATGATCATTCCAGTTGTAATTTCTATTATTTCATATATACCAAGGGTGGTAGATCAGGTGGAGGTAGAATTTACTTGTTCTAATATTATGCTATAATTTTGATATTTCTCATAGATTTTGAAAATCTTCCAAGTAGGTAAAATGCTTCTTGGGGTTAAACTTCCAACAGGAAATTTATTTTATAAATTACGTGACTGTTTCCCCTTAGCAACCACATAATGGTATTTGAAAGTGTATTTCTCTCAGGAAGCAACTTTAAAAAGAACTATTTACTTGCCTAAATATAATTCTCAGAGTTCAGACTGCATAAGAACTGCCTAGATAGCCTATAAAATGCATATTCTGGGTCCCCATCACTAGAAATTCAGAGTTGAAGGTCCAAGAAATATGCAGGTTTGTGGGGTACCCCGGTTCTTTTCAATGTAGATGAATGATACAAAAATTACACTTTAAGACTCCTCTATCAGAGTGCTGTTTAAAGTCCCGCCAATGCATCCTGGGAGACAGCAGGTGACGGCTCAAGTACTTGAGTCCTTGTCACCCACTGGGAGACCTGGATGGAATTTTAGGCTCCTGGCTTAAACCTGGCCCAGTCCTGGATGCTATAGCCATTTGAGGAGTGAACCAGTAGGTTGAAAGAGCTCCGTCATATATATATGAAAAATATTAAGAAAAATAGATATTAATAAAAATAAATCCTATTTACCATTTGCTATAAATACCAGTGAAGTCCATCCTAAGTGCCAAGTCTGCAGCAAGATGAGGACATTTTCTTCATAGTCGAGCAGCTGTTAAGTGGTCAGGGCCCCCACAGGGCTCAAGAGAGGAGTAAGGCCTGCCTGGGAATGGGCTAAGTGAAAATGAACATATCACTTCCCAGGAAGAGGCAATATGATTGTTAAGATTTTTCACTGGTGTGGACATTGTGTTTCCCTGATGGGATCTGGGAAGAGATTTGGAAGAGGACTGCATAGTTTGGCATTCCCACAGGTTTCATTAGACAGGAGGCCTCAGAAACCGGAAGGGGCCCGTGCCTCCTGCAAGGCTGCAAATCCTCTCCCTCTGTACCAAAGTCCAAGTGAAAAAGTTGGACTTGGAGCTGGATAGGGTTGGCTTTAATGACTGGTGAGTGAAGCATGCATCCTCTTAAATGCACAAGGAGCAGTGCAACTCCGAACAGTCAGCTAGGGCCAGAGTTGGGGAGTTTAATTTAGGACACGGGAATCACCTTTGTAGAAGGCGACTGTAGAACAGAAAAGGTTTTGTATGGAACAGAGTCAGTTTTCAACTAAAGAAGACAGTCGTCTTGTCCCTTACTGACAGCATATCCTGGGCACCTTCCACTCTAGATCATACTATTCCTTCCCAGAGATTTCGTTGCAACTCCCTATGATACGCAGGTGCCGCGGCTCACTAGGCTAATCCTCCACCTAGCGGCGCCGGCACACCGGGTTCTAGTCCCGGTCGGGGCGCCGGATTCTGTCCCAGTTGCCCCTCTTCCAGGCCAGCTCTCTGCTGTGGCCAGGGAGTGCAGTGGAGGATGGCCCAAGTGCTTGGGTCCTGCACCCCATGGGAGACCAGGATAAGCACCTGGCTCCTGCCTTTGGATCAGTGTGGTGCGCCGGCCGCAGCGCACCAGCTGTGGCGGCCATTGGAGGGTGAACCAATGGCAAAAGGAAGACCTTTCTCTCTGTCTCTCTCTCTCACTGTCCACTCTGCCTGTCAAAAAAAAAAAAAAAAACCTCCCTATGATAGTAAGTAGAAAGACATAGCTGGGGAGCTGGCGGGTAAAGCCGCCCCCCGCAGAGCTGGCATCCCATATGAGCGCTGGTTCAAGTCCCAGCTACTCCACTTCCAATCCAGCTCTCTGCTATGGCCTGGGAAAGCAGTGGAAGATGGCTCAAGTGCTTAGGCCCCTGCACCACATGGGAGACCAGAAGAAGCTCCTGGCTTCGGATCAGTGCAGCTCCAGCCGTTGCAGACAATTGGGGAGTGGACCAGTGGATGGAAGACCTCTCTCCCTCCCTCTCTGCCTCCTCTTCTTTCTCTGTGTAACTCTAACTTTAAAATAAATAAATATTAAAAAAGACATAGTTGGGTCCAGTGTTGTGGTACAGTGGGTTAAGCCACCACTAGTGATGTCTGCATTCCATATAAGAATGCAGGTTCAAATCCTGGCTGTTCTGTTTCCAAAAAGGCTCTTACAAAAGCATGGGGGAAGGCAGCATATAATGGCCCAGGTGGTGGGGTCCCTGACACTCAATGTGATTCCCTCTCTCCCTCTCCCTGTCTCCTGTCTCTCTGCCTCTCCTCTCATACTCTGCTTTTTTTTTTTTTTTTTTTTTTTTTTTTTTTTTTTTTTGACAGGCAGAGTGGACAGTGAGAGAGAGAGACAGAGAGAAAGGTCTTCCTTTGCCATTGGTTCACCCTCCAGTGGCCGCTGCGGCCGGCGCACTGCGGCCGGCGCACCGCGCTGATCTGATGGCAGGAGCCAGGAGCCAGGTGCTTATCCTGGTCTCCCATGGGGTGCAGGGCCCAAGCACCTGGGCCATCCTCCACTGCACTCCCTGGCCACAGCAGAGGGCTGGCCTGGAAGAGGGGCAACCGGGACAGAATCCGGCGCCCCAACCGGGACTAGAACCCGGTGTGCCGGCGCCGCTAGGCGGAGGATTAGCCTAGTGAGCCGCGGCGCCGGCCTCATACTCTGCTTTTTAAATGGACAAATCTTAAAAAGGAGGACTTGGCCAACAACCAAGAGGACAATATTGACAGTAATTTTATAAGCATTGTAACTGGAATGTTATCTACATATGTGTAATGCTTGTGTGTTAATCAATATAGTGATGAGCTTAACTAAGAATTTCTTTCAGATTTTTGCTATACCTAAGTGTTTTTAGGTTTCTTAATAGTGGAGGGGCTACAAGTGGAATTGTAAGAGAAGTAAGAGACTTGGTCGTACATGACAAGGGCATTCTACATAATAGAAGGCTGACTGTGTTTTCCATTGTAAACGTGTTTGTGGCCCTGTTCTTGTTTTAAAGCTGTTGTACCCTAATAAACTGACCAAGCATGTGTGTGTGTGTTTAGGAGCCCTCTGACGTTGTGAACTCTTTGGACTTGCATGTGGACATCAGTCTGGAAAACCCGGGCACTAGCCCTGCCCTGGAAGCCTATTCTGAGACTGCCAAGGTCTTCAGTGTAAGTGTGGTTTGCTCTTCCTGGGTTTTCATTGGCAAACAGTGTCTCACAGTCACTGCAGTAATGTTTGGAAGATACTGAAGACAGTCTCTAAATTCAGTTTTCAGGGAGGTATTTGATCTGTTAGGTAAGATGCTGCATTGTGTCACCTGTGCCTCTTATCAGAGAGCCTGGGTTTGCTCCCAAATCAAGCTTCCCAGTAGGGAGACCCAAACTGAGTTCCCAGCCCCAGTTGTTGTAGACATTTGGGGAATGAGCCAGGGGATGGGAGCTATCTCTCTCTCTGCCTGCAAAATAAATAAAAATTTAAAATGTTTTTGATTTTCTAAATGAAGTATAGAGTTCACTAGTATGTAAGTTCTATGTCAGCAGGAATTTTTGTCTTTTTCACCCAGTTTCCAGCCCCTGGAGCAGTGCATGGCATACCTCATGTTTAATGAATATTTGTTGAAGGGATAAATAATAAAAATCAAATACCTAATGGTCACCACCCACTTGAAAATAAATATCTCCAATATGTAGGAAGCTCTGCTACTCCCATCATATCCACTGTAATCCAGTTCCCCCTGGTCAAAACATTATCTTGAATTTTATATTTATTTATCAATGCTTCTCATTATGACTTTGTTCAACCTGTGTATGTTCCTAAACACTGCTTGGTCTTGCATGGTTTTGAACTTTGCATACATGGAATGATGCTATGCATTCTTGTGCAATTAGCACAGGAGAAAATGTACAGGATTTCCCCCTCTTTTGTAGATCCCTTTCTACAAAGACTGTGGTGGTGATGGGCTTTGCATCTCAGATCTGGTTCTCAATGTCAAGCAGCTGCCAGCTACCCAGTAAGTGTGACTTGAAAGCTTATGTAAGATGTAGAAATAAAGACACACTAAAATTGTTTCATTCAAATAATATTTCTGGAGTTTCTTCTACAAAGAAACATTTATAATAGTAAATGACTTTAAAAGCAAAGTTTAGGTTCTGCCATCTGCCTAAGTGTAGAGCAGTAAGAAATGTAAAATTATTGTGTTTGGATGGCTCCTGTCTCTGTAATGTCATTAAGAGCAATGAAGAAGAAAATCCCATGGCATTTATTATTTTATTGTCAGTATCATTTTAATATGCAGATAATTTATTAAGCAATTTTCTCAGTATACCAAATAATCCAGAGTTTATTTTTTAAATGCATGACGTTTTGGAATACTGGCCTTTTTATTTTTTTACTTTAAGGCTCCTTTTTCTCTCTTTCTCCTTTTTTGCTTTTAACAGAGAACAACCTTTTATTGTCAGCAATCAAAACAAACGGTTAACATTTTCAGTAACACTGAAAAATAAAAAGGAAAGTGCATACAACACTAGAATTGTTGCTAATTTTTCAGAAAACTTGTTTTTTGCTTCATCTTCCATGCCGGTATGTGATGGCCCCCATGTGTGCCGCTATTGGGTTTCCTACTTATTATCAAGTCCTGACTTCCTTACATTTACTCAAATCCCCTTGTTCCTGTAGCTGTTCAGCACATTCAACCCCAGCATGATCACTACTGACTCTTGACTGCCAACTAGTTAAACCACACGAGGACCTGGTCTGGCTCTGTATCTAGGCCATTTCTGCTTCGAGCCTCGTTCAGTTTTTCCTTCACCCGGGTACTTGGCCGCAGTAGCCAGACACTCCCATCACCTTCCCGAGCCATCCGTGTGATGTGGCTGCTGCGTGCTGCACAGATGCTGTGCACTTGCTCAGACACACTCAAGTCCCACAGCTCAGCCCGAGCTTTGCAACCACATGTCTTACTGCTGCCAAGAGGATGCATTCCAGCAAAGCCAGGTCATCGTGCTGACTTGATCACCAAACCAGCAACACACTTGACCATGAGTGCCCCGGTCCCTCTCCTAGCATCAACAATGGAGGGGGGAAAAAAGGAGAGAAGGAAAAAGCTGAGATTTTCCCAATTAAGAGAGTAATAGTTGCATCCAGTTTAAAGTGAACTTAATAAATTTAGAGTTTGACACCAATCCTGACCTTAGTACTTAAACAGCCTGTGGTTCAACTCCCAGCTCCCGCTCCTGATTCCAGGTTCCTGCTAATGCGGACCTTGGGAAATAGCAGCAGTGGCTCCAGGGGTTCGGTCTCTGATGGCCAGGTGAGAGACCTAAGTTGAGCTCCCAGCTCCTGGCCCCAACAGAACACATTTCTGGCTGCTGTGGGCATTTGGGGAGTGAGCTAGTGGATGGAGTTTGTTCATTCTCTCTACCCCCCACCAAACAAATAAAATAATATAAACATACTGTGCTAAATGATAACTTCTTATTTTAAAAAGAAAAAACAGAAAACTAAAGGATTACTTAAATTATTAAAAATATATAAACACTGATATGATTTTGTTTCCTTCTCTTAAATACACAAATTTCAAATACATTGAGAGAAAGATATGTACTAAAGATAATCTTCTAAATATTGGATTAAAACTCATTGTGTTTCTGAAATATAAGAACTACAGTTTCCTGCTGGGAAAGAAGTTCTGTACTAAAGCTCTTCTTTGGCTTGTAGGATGTGCTGCTTATCTTTAGAATCAGCAATAATAATCATACTGGAAACTGGACAGTACAAGACTTTCAAATTTTAGGGAATGATAAACTATTTTAGTGTGAAACCAACCTTATTGCCAAAATATCCCTCTATACCTTCCAATGTGTATGTGCACTCTAATGGATCGTGTTTTGTCCTTGGTTATCTTCAGGTTGATGGAACAGAAGTGACATGCCAGCTTGCTTCATCTCAGAAGTCTGTTACCTGCAATGTAGGCTACCCTGCTTTAAAGAAGCAACAACAGGTACAACTTGCATTCCACACCCACATCCATGCTAGCACCTTCCCAACACCCTAGTTAATTTACTGTTGTAGCATCATCTGTGTTGGATATCATCTTTTGATGGGCATCACACAATAATAGGCTGTATACTTTGTGGAAGCCTTTTAACATCTTAATATTTTAAGTTATTAAATAAAGTCTCCCTTATGCCATTTATTCCAAAAAGTACATGCAATGGAAAAAGTTCTTTTTGCCTAAATGTGTTGACCAAAGTGCTGTACACAGAATTACAGATACCAGTTTTTTCTTAAGATGTATTTATTTAAGAGGCAGAATGACAGACAAAGGGGGAGACAGGAAGAGGAAGACAGAGAGAGAGAGAGAAAGATAATCTTCATCCTCTGGTCCATTCCCCAAATGGCCACAATAGAAAGAGGCTGGCAATAGATGGAGTCTGGAACTCCATCTGAATCGCCCAGATGGGTAGCAGGGCCCAAATACTGGGCAGCAACTTCTGCCTTCCTAGGCACATTAGCAGGAGCTGGATCTGAGGTGGAGCAGCTGGGACTTGAACTGGGGCTCCAATATGGTATACTGGCATTGCATATGGCAGCCTAACCCACTGTGCCACCAAGCCAGCCCCTAGAAAACATTTGTTAACACTTGGTAAACAAATTTCACACCATCACAGAGGTTTCCAGTTCAGACGTGTATGAGTAACTTGGATGGTCCATTGAGAGTTGAGCTGTCCCTAGAGTGAGCATGCTAAAGCAGGAACAGCTTAAGGTGGATACAATACACAATCAACTAGGAATGAGTTTTCTTTTATTGGAAACATTTTTCTTCGAGTATGATGCATAAGCTTGACAAATGTTAATTTTGTGTGTAGGTGACTTTTACTGTAAACTTTGACTTCAATCTTCAAAACCTTCAGAATCAGGCATCTGTCAGTTTCCAAGCCATAAGGTAAACACAGTGAAGTCATGGGTTGATGATATCTGGCCTTTAAAATATCTTTAAGTAATTTCTCAGCATTTGTTTTAACAGTGAAAGCCAAGAAGAAAACCTGGCAGATAATGCAGTCAGCCTCAAAATACCTCTGCTGTATGATGCTGAGATTCACCTGACAAGGTAGGTAAGAAGTGGGGAGCCTAATACATTGGCCGTGACTACAAAATTACTGTATACGTACATTCCTAAAGCAAGAATTTGGATCAGTACATTTCAACTTGTGAACTAAAACAGAAGTCCAAGGGCTTGGCACGGTAAGCTGCCACCTGTGACACTGGCCTCCCATACTGTAGCACAAGTTCAAGTCCTGGCTGCTCTACTTCCAATCCAGCTCCCTGCTAATGTGCCTGGGAAGGCAGCAGAAGACAGCCTAAGCGCTTGGGCCCCTGCCACCCAGGATGGAGCTCCAGGCTCCTGGCTTCAATCTAGCCCAGCCCTGGCCGTTGGGGCCATATCAGGAGTAAATCAGTGGATGGGAGATTCTTCTCCCTCCCTCCCCTGACAATAGCTTAGTCAATCTGCCTTTCAAATAAAATAAATAAATCTTTAAAAAAGAAATAGAAGTCCACAGACAAATTTGACTCTAGGAAAACCTTGAGTGACTGTTTGAGATTATTGACTGTGAATGGCATTGTAAAGACAGAGGAATTCCTCTTTGGCCATGTGCCGCAGGGAAGCTCCTCTATCAGCCCTCAGAGGAGCTACAAACTCTGAGATGTGAAAAGAGAACTCTGAGCGTCGCCACACTTTCTTCTCACTGCCTGCTTCCTAATGTCCACATGAAAGCTCAAGCAGTTCCCCCGTTAGGTTATCCAAGCCCCAAGCATAATGCTTTGCATAGAGTAATTCCCAACCAATACTGTTTATGGTCACAGGTTAAATCGTCAGATACTGGAAGTAGATCCAGTCTAGTTTCTGGGTGGAAAATGAACATTTGCAGTCTTCTTCCATCCAGGAGGAAGCGAGGAATTTTCCAGAGGGAGTCATCCATGAAGAAATGCTTTATTCCCTCTTCTTGCTTGTTCAAAGCTAGTAAACCTGAGAGCAGTGGGCAAAGCGATACTGGCCGGTATCACTGTCCTAAATTGTTGACAGAAATGGGTGATTTGGGAAGTGGGTAACTTACAAATACTAAGGGCGATAATAGACTGCTTTAATCTTAACTCACGATTGGAAGTGAGGCAAGTTCATGGCACAGCCACGGAGCACAGCTGTGCCAGTGTGTGGGCTGCAGGCAATGCCCACCTCCAGCCTGGGCCCCAGACGTCTCTACCTACTGAAGCCTTGTGCTCATTCCCAGCTAAATCAATGACCCCTGGAAAATACATGGCAGCATTTTCCAAGGTTCAGTGACAGGTTGCTCTAACTTCCAGCATATCACCCCAGCTGATCACTGAGCAAAACGAGAAAGGAAAATATGCCATCATGTCTAGAGCCTGAGCCACATGAGCAAAGATGAGAGGAATGCTTCTGTGTCCAGTGTGCTGTGAACAGCACAGGCAGAAACAGAATCCAGCCCAAGCCACCCATCCCTGAAAAATCAATCAGGAACTTCAGATGTCAAAGGACTCCCAGTTGCTAAAATAAGTAATTAAAAACAAATGCAACCAAAGAGCTTGCTCTTACCACATTACCTGAACTACTCACTGGTGTTTCCTCTCCTTGGGTGCCTTTTGTTGATGCAGCTTTTTTATGGTTTCACACTTCTACTAATTTTTTTTCAGACACTTTAACACAAAATAAATATAAAAGATTCATTTTACTGTCTGACATCGTAGCCACGTATTTTTCTGGTAGTAACTTAGATTCTAATACATTGTAATATTTTTTAAAACATAGAGTTAACATTTTAATGCAAAGAATTATAGAGAACAAATGCTAAAATGATTCCCAATGCTATCACCAACGCATGTCCTATCAATACTTTTTATAAAAGAAAAGTATGGCCACTGTTGTGCTATAGTGTGTTAAACCACCACCATGATACCAGCCAGTTGAAGGCCCAGCTGCTCCCCAACCCAGCTTCCTGCTAATGTGCCCAGAAAAGCAGAGGAATATGGCCCAAGTGCACAGGCCTGGCTCCTGCCTGGCCTAGCCCTGACCAAGGTAGCCATTTGTGAGTGAACGGCAGATGGAAAATCTCTCTCTCTCCCTGTCTCTCCCTCTCTCTCTTATTTTGTTTCTCAAATAAATCTTCAAAAAAAAAAATGAAAAGTACAAATGGATAGTGGTAGTGGTAAAATACTTTTCTATACCTTTTTATGTAATCTTAGAAAAGTTTTCTTATCATATTTATCTTATCATATGTAGCTTATCATATTTAGCTTATTCTGTTCTTGGCTGGGTCATTCCAACATTAATGAGAGATTATTTTGCATTTTTATTTTGTTTAAACATTCTATGCCATGCAAAAAAAAAACAAAATTTAACACACATCTTTACAAACTTTTGGAAAAGATTATGTAGATTCCTTAGCAGCCACTCTGATATGTATGAATGTGCAGTTACATTGTACAAATATGGCGGGTAGAAACAGACAGTGATAGAATTATTTCTGAAGCAAGATCCCCTGACTGTAAATATACTGATGAACACTTAGGTGATTTAAGGAACACTTAAATAACAGATGAGAAAATGTCAGATCTTATCTAAAAACGAAAAGAGAACATATTGATCAATTTAGAAATTGTCACTTTTTATGTGCTCACACAAAAATCTCTGGAAAGCAAAGCAAACTATTCTGGCACACACAGCCAGGTTTCTGTTTCAAAGCCAAGTCACTTTTCCCATTTTCCATGTAAGGCTGACAACTCACTGTTTCCTCTCATATACATAACCTTGACTACATCTATTTAAGTCTCCCTATGACATATTTTCCTTTTGAGACTTTGGAAATGTTTTTTTTAAAGCCTAAAAAAGAGAAGGACAAAGTTTTAGGAAGGAAACAATTTTATCTCAGGAAATGTCCAGTCCATTTTTTAAGGAAATATAATAAATATCCTATAATGAAGATAAATTGTCCCTAAGATTTTTTAAAGATTTTTTTAAAAAATTTATTTCAAAGTTGGAGGGAGAGACAGAAATCTTCCATCTACTGGTTCATTCCTCAAATGACCACAATGGCTAGGGCTGGGCCAGGCCAAAGCCAGGAGACATGCACTTCATCCGGGTCTCCCACATGGTTGCAGGGCCCAAGCACTTGGGCCATCTTCTGCTGCTTTCCCAGGTGCACTAGCAGGGAGCTGGATCAGAAGTATAGCAGCCAAATATAGAACCAGTGCCCATATAGGATTCTGGCATTGCAGGTGGTAGCTTTACTTGCTACACCACAACACAGGCCTGTCTATGATTTAAACAGAAGGTGTGGAGTGCTTCTTAGACTCCTACCACTACCACCCATTCCTCTACCCCCCAACCACAGAAGCTGCCCTGGTTGGAATCTGGCCTTGAGGTCTCAGAAATGAATGAGAACATAGGAGGGTCCCCAGTTTCATTCCAGTCTGAGTAATCCTATGGGGGTTCCTCTGACCTAGTATCACTTTGTGGGAAGACCTTAATCAGCAATGCCTTTAGCTCTAGTTTAAAGAGATCTCTAATGCATCTGAAAGGTGGTCTCCACCCCACAGATCCCACCAAATGCAATTCAGACCCCACACCATTAGCATGGGCTTGGAACCACAGAAAGATAGAGAGAATGAATAATTTTTTTAAAAAAAGCATGGCCTGTCTCATAGGAACTAATATCCAATATTCTTTGCCTGTGTTTCCTGCACACCAAGTAGAGAATCCCTGATTTATAAACCCATTCATCCAATCAGCAAGGACTGGGTGTCCACTGTTAGCACACCAGACAATAAAGCAGCAGTCTTGAGAGGAGTTCCCCATCAGTTCTAAAGTAACACTTTTTTATTTACTTTAGAGATGTGATAACTTCTAAACACATATCACAGAACCTCAAGAGAAAGACTAGGAAGGGATATGTTTTGAAAGGAAGTTTAGTCTTAGAAACATTCTTTGGCCCATAAGCCCATACAACATTAGTTTTCATGTAGTGCTTTTATAATTAAATGGTTTTACTTGTAATCTAAACTAGAAGTTACTAAAGAAATAGGAAGCTTTAATAACAACAGCAGAGGTGGGCATTGCAGTGCAGGGGGGTTAAACCACTGCCTGGGATGCCCACATCCCTAATGGAAGTGCTATTCCTCCGCTTCTGATCCAGCTCCCTGCTAATGCAGCCTGGGGGGCAGCGGATGATGGTTCAAGTGCTTGGGCCCCTGTCACCCATGTGCGAGACCTGTATGAAGTTTTGAACGCCTGATTCAGCCTGGCCCAGCACTGGCTACTGCAGACATCTGGGGAGGGAACCAGCAGGTGGAATATCTGACTCTACATCTATCTCTGTCACTCTGCCTGTCAAATGGATGAAAATAAAAACTTTTTAAAAAGAACAGTAAAACTAAAATGTTTGGCTTTCTAAACAATCACCCAACAGATCCACCAACATAAATTTTTATGAAGTCTCTTCAGATGGGAATCTTCCTTCCATCGTGAACAGTTTTGAAGATATTGGTCCGAAATTCATCTTCTCCCTAAAGGTTGGTAAGCTTCTCATTAGAAAGGCAAATCAGAAGGAAGGGGAAAGGAAAAATGAGCCTGGTAAGAGGGAGAAAATAATACACCAGTGGATATCAAACTTGAGTGTACATGCAGGTCATCTGGAGATCTTGTTAAAGCACAGGTAGCTAGGATTCATCTAGTTTCTGATTCAGTAGGTCTGGGGTAAGTCTGAGTCAAAAATGTACATTTCTAACAAGTTTCCAGGTGACACTCATGCTGCTGGTTCCCATTTCATACCTTGAGCACCACAAAGTAGACCATCGATAAATCTTACTGGGTTTTGTTCATAGTGATATGTCTTGGGTAAGGGTAACTGTGATATCTGGAAGGCAAATGTTCAATATTAATGAGATGGAGACCATTTCTGTTTGGGATGTATGCGTTGGTGTACAAATAAGGGTTTTGTAGAGGTAGTAGCATAACCCAAAGTCTATGACTATTCATCAGTAAGTATTATAATGTCTCAGTTATTATCAGTTATATACACAGAAATAATTCTATTAGATAAACTTTGGACAATAAAAAGCAAATTCATCCACTACCCTAGGGCAGTACCATTGTACTATTTTACATTTCCTGCTCATCTGCTACAAGACTGCAACCCTACTGGTTTTTTTTTTTTTAATCTTAAAAGAATCTTGATTTGTTATCTAAATAGTGGACTTTATAAACTATAATATCTGACAACTGCATTCTTTAATCGATTTGTAATAACACAATAACATTATAGAGAGTATAATATCAGCCATCACATCGATTGATTTACATGCTACTCCTATTTAAGTCCTAGATCAGTTATGAAGTTGATACAATTATTCCTAGGGTCATTATAAAATAATTGGACAATCAGGAGGGCATAAGCACTGCAGAATCGAAGCTCCATGAGTAACAGTTGATGCACCAGGGCACACTTACTGAGTTTTGGATCCAGTTTCTTCTACAAAGACTGGAGCACAGAGGGGTTGAGTTGCTTCCCCAAGCCACACTGCTAGTCAGTGGCAGGGTGGGACCACACCCTACAACCCACCTCCACAGGTAGCATTTTCAATCATGTATACCATGTTTATCAAGTCACCAATTATTCCTCATTAAAATTACAGAGGGTGAGGTTATTTTCCATTAAGAAGACTCAGAGGCCTAACGTGTGATGATAAGGCAGTGAGTCACCTCCAAAGAAACTCGATTTTACCACTTTGTGGTTGACCCTAATCAACACAGGGGTTATTGACCACTTGTCTTGCACCATGTCGTGATCCCAGCATGGGTTTCCACACACAGGTAACAACAGGAAGTGTCCCTGTAAGCATGGCATCTGTAATCATCCATATCCCTCAATACACCAAAGAAAAGAACCCACTGATGTACCTGACGGGAGTGCACACAGGACAGGTAAGGATGACAAAGTGGGCTAGAAAAAAGTGCATTGTTCAGGATGGAAATAAGCCATGAGGTTATTATCATGTCTGACATTTGCACGTGACAGACAGAAGATAACCCTGATGTATCACGAGTGCCAATTGATTGATTTAATTAGTTAACTTCATATTAAAAGCACGGTATTGTTACAGGAAGACAAATGTCTGTGTCTAGGGACTTACAAATGGCAGACATTATTCCAAAAGCCCTGTTTTGCCAAGTGAAGTTCTGGCTGTCAGGGCTCTGTGAGGAGAAAATGGAGTCAACTTGGAAGCAAGTCTATAGCAGGAACATAGTAGGTCTACACAGCTGCAGTTAGTAGCTGGTAGCTGTGGTTTCAGTGTTTATCTTCTCTAAGCTCAAGCTGAAAAGTTTATTGCCTTTGTGTCAGTGTTAGGAGGTTGGGGCCTTAAAGAGGTGGTGGGGCCATGAGGGTCCCTTGTCATGGATGGGATTGGTGTCCTTACAAAAGGGCACATTGGGCTCCCCATTTCCCGCGTCCCCCTCTGACCTCCACACATGGAATGATGTGGTCAGAAAGCCTTCCCAGCTGCCAGCACCTTGGTTTTGACTCCCAGCTTCTAGAACTGTGAGCCAATAAATTGTCCGTTCATTACAAATTACCATTCTCAGTGTCTCTGTTAGAGCAGCACAAAACAGACCTAGGGCTCTGGCCTTCAAGCAGCCAGCCTGGACTTTGCAGGTGGCAATACTCCACCCTGGCTCTTCATGTAAATGAGCCGTGTCTTTTAAGTAACAATGTTGCCCAGCCCCACCCAGGGCAAGGAAGTCAGAGTGTCCAGGGGTAAGGCCCTAACATCAGAACTTTTCTTTATGAGCTCCTCAGGTTTTTCCATCATGCAACCTGACCCAAGGAGCACTGTTCTGGTGAGAACCCTTGACATTGACTTATCCTGGGTCTACCACTTGGCAGGTCTACAACAGTGTAATTCTTGTAGTGTGTAAAGGGGACTAGACAACATCAATCTCGCTAAACTAAAGCAACTCACATTCTATTATTACTGCAAATCTGTCTCATCACATAAGAACCTACCCCATCTCATCAAGTCACATCAAAGGATTTGAGTACTCCAGGGTTTATTTAATGGTTACAGGCAGTGTGGCCTGGTCAGCACCAGTGAAGAGAGGCTAAAAAACCCATCCTCTTTTCTAGTATCTAGCTCGGGATTCCCTAACATGTCAGGAGCATCATAGAGTGTTTTGCTTCCTAAATCTGATCAAGCATTCTTCTTTGTAGGCTGGTGACATCAGTTGTAATGGAGAAATAAATCCACTGAAAATCGGACAAATACCTGCTTCTGTATCTTTCAAGAGTGAGAATTTCCGGCACACAAAAGAATTGGTGAGGACAGGTTAAGTGTGAAAGTTTCTTGGAGTGATTCGTTGTTTCTCTTACCTGGAATCGAGGCCGCTTTTCTCTCGCCACCTGATAACACAGAGCTTTCTCATCTCACCTTGACGGCTTGCATGAATTGTGATTTAGAAAGCACTTCTAACGCTCAAGTCTAGGTTTGGACATTGTAAAACATAAAATTCATGTTTGGAGTTCCTGATATCTGAAGGACTCCTGCAATTCCCATGTTTCTGTGTTGTGTGCTTTGGGAACATCACAAAGATCTGTGAGGGACTGGGTATGTAAGGCCTCGAACATCCTCCTTCCAAGACAAGTGTTTGGTGCGATGGTTAAGACACCACTTGGGATGTTTGCATCCCATGTTGGAGTGCCTGGGTTTGAGTTCCAGCTCACCACTAATGTGCACCCTGAAGGGCAGCAGGTAATCATTTAAGTAGTTGGATCTCTGCCACCCATGTGGGCAACCCAGATTGATTTCCAGGTTCCTAGCTTTAGTCTGGCCCAGCCCCAGTTGATGTAGGCACTTGAGGAATGAACCAATGGATGGAAAATTCTCTCTGCCTCTCAAAAAAATAAATAAGAAACTTTAAGTCCCTATTCTATATCACCACTGGTATCTTTTATTATCTGCTAAATATGTTCCTCTTCTATTTTCCAATAATTTTTTATCTCCTATTCCTAAGATGTACACTCTTCTTTGGGAAAGAGATTAATCTAGCAGGTGCTTGCCCAATTAAGTATTCAAGTAAGTCAGCAGTCCATAAATTCTAAAGAAAGCACAATGTTAAAATCATACTTGTCATCTCTGAGCAAAACTGTTTTGTAAAAAGTGGTGGAAATAAGAAAACAGGAGAACAAAATTCCTCCCTTAAAGTATGTTAATTTACAGATACTTGTAGATACGTGTGTGCTTTTATATAAAGAAGTCATGAGAAACTTAGCATTTGACATTGGCCAGTTCTTCATACATTTTTTAAAAACATATTTGTTACAATGTTTATTCACTGTTTTTCAATTTATTTGAGTGAGGGAGAGAGAGAGCACGTTTGCATCTGCTGGTTTAATCCCCAAATGCCCACAAGAGCCAGGCCTGGACAAGACTAAAGCCAGGAACCCAGAACTCAATCCATGTCTATTACATGGGTGGCTGGGTCCCCAGGGGGCAGGGGCAAGGGGGTATGCACATTTTACATTTTAAGACATAGTACCAAGATCCCAGATGAATAGATATGAGCTCTAATAGTTCATGAGATTGCCTGTTTGCCTAGATCTTTCCCAGCCACGGGGTTTATCTGTCTTTGTGAAATGTTAGCACGTATGGTTTTAAACCCACGCCAACCCTCTCTCTCCTTTTGCTACTGACTTCAACCTGAAAGAACTGCAGAACTGCTTCCTGTAGTAATATCACCTGCTGGCTGAAGGACCTCCACGTGAGAGGCGAGTACTTCATTAATGTGTCTACCAGGATTTGGAACTGGACTTTTGCAGCAGTAAGTATCAGCTTTATTGGCCGGGTTTATCAACAGCAAGGAAATGTAAGGCTGCATTGTGGAGACGGCTGCTACCAGCAGTGCGCAGATAGGCCAGAGCGGGAAAGCAGCTTGCTTCCATCCTGTCCCAGTGCTCACCCGATCTGGCCACGCCTCAGTCACCTGGGGTGCTTATGGTACATCTGCTTCTGAGGCTCCATGCAGACCTGTGGCGACATGATGGTGTCAAGATCAGCTGCCAAGGGCCATCTGCTTTTGCTTTGCCTCCTTTCATATGCTCCCAACATTTCCATCTTCCCAGTCTTCATCACACTTGAGTCAAAATGCCTTTGTCTCTCTCCTAGAGCTCTTAGGTAACTGATCTTAAACTATCCAGTAGATACATAGTAGCTGAGGGTCCATCTTCCTTTATTAGGGCCAAGTAACCCTCTGTTCTGTTTTTCCCATCTTCTGATAAAAGAACCCAGTGCCCTGACAACTTAAGTCATTTCCATCCCCAAGAGCAGTTTGCACAAAGTGCCAAAGCCAGGTCAGGGCTGATTTTCCATGTGCTATAGCGATGTTTACTTTGAGCAGGGATTTTGGTAGCCAGGATATCAGTTTGGCACAAGAAATCAGACAGACAGGCTGCCCTACATCTGCTTGCTTCAGTGATTGGCCATCCCTTTTACCACTCCTGGCTCCAACTGAGTAGCAAAATACAAATTAGTCTGAAACCTCTGGGGCCCTCTGTGGCTCTAGTTCATTTCTTTTAAATAAATCAGTTCACAAGGTGCTTACAACTAGACGCCACTCCCTGGTTTTTCACTAGTTCATGTCGTCTCCAATAAACTCCACTCCTTGCTATCAAGTTTTGTGTTAGAGAACTGGTTCTCTCCACACTTGTCCCTGGAGTCCAAATAAGAGAAATATCTTGGATAAGGGAAAGGAATGCTGAATGCAAAAAAAAAAAAAAAAATCAAAAGGTGGGGTGAGGAATGGGGAAGTGAGGAGTTGTGTTTTCTTTTGGCCTTGCTTTTATTTTCTTCTGAGCTCCATTGGCTCTCATGCCTTCAGGATAATTCTAAATCGTCTCCGATGCAAAGCGGCTGCAGCTTGGTGCTCACTTTTACCACTCGATTCTTGGCTCCTTGAGTTTGAGGAACAAATGTTTTCATAGCGAACTCTGCCAATTGGAAAGGAAAAACGTGCTGTTGCACATCAAAATGCAATCACGCCAGCTCTGTAAAAAGCATTTTGTTTGTCTCAGGTTGGGTTAAAGCTACATCATTTCAATTATAAGACCAGCTTCTTAGGAAGAATATTATTTATGCTTTTCCATATTGTTACGGTGGATAAACTGAGATGATACCTTGGGAGTTATCTGTCAAGTCCTATACATTTTCCTCCTTTGGAAAGGTCAAATGATTATCCCCATCTTGTTTTCAGCAATTTCTATGGAAAACTGGATGTTCTCAGTCCACCTGGGTGATCCAGTCTGAAATGTGGATCTCATTTCCTGTATTAGAGACCATTAATGTGCTGCCTCTTGTTGCCATTGTGTGTGTGTGTGTGTGTGGTGGTGGTGCAATTCAACATGACATTTCAAATAATTCCATCACAAAGTGATGGCTCAGGCCCTCAAATTCATGGCAGCACTGGCTGCAATTTCTAAGTGAATGCTTTGATGAATGCTAGCAGGTGTGTCACTTCACTCCCCAGGTGTGCAGGCTTGCCCACCTGTGTGTTAGCCTGCAGGAGACCATGGTGTGCCTGTGCAAAGGGCCTGCTATGGGAGTACAGATGTTAACAGTATTATAAGAAAAATGCTGTCTTCTATAACCTACAGGAAGTATGAAACCACAATTCGCCAACAGCTACTTATTTCTTCCCACTTTTGTCACTGTCAATACTGCTTATGTTCCATCAATAATAGATATTTAAGAGAGCAGTGAATGGGGTTAACTTTTGATGCAATTGTCCATCTTGAGAAAATTAAGAATAGCCAGAGACTAAGCCAATGGAAAGGAAACAAACTGCTCACTTTTTGGAAATATATTTTCTCTTTCTGGCTCCTAGATATAGTTTAGCAAATTACCTCATGGAGTCTGTTGGATTGTGTGCCCTGGTAACCAAAAAAACTGAGTCCTACTAGCCAGGGTATGTGAGGGCTGCTCTAAAATTTGAGCACTGTATTCTACTTCACAGTTGGCATCTGGTCCAGTATTTGCATTACAGAGAAAACAATAGTGAAATACACACATCAGTGTTTCCATTTAAAAACCGATTTTTCTGTAACTCATTTGAGGAAAACATATAAAGTTATTTCATAATAAAATGTTACTGGTAATGTCAACATAAAATGTATGCCCTTCCCATCTGCCTACCCCAAATCCAATGTGTTTGGTAGAAACACCTGGATTAGGAAATCCGTAATTATTACTGATGATGTATAACATGCCAAAAAGTTCAGGTGTCTGCTGCCAACAGGCATGGTCAAGTTAAAGTGTGCTTTTAAATGGTATTATTTTACACACACGTACCTAAAGGAAAATTCCCTTCCCTGTTAAATTTTGGTTTCCCATTCCATTATATGCCTCATTCAGGTAAGTATATAAACTCAGCATGCAATTTTGTCACGTTGCAAAGTTCATTTTACAACCTTCACTATAATCTTCCATAACTAAAAACATGCCTTTTGGGCACAGTTGTTAAGTCACTGCTTCAGACACCTGCGTCCCCTATCAGAGTCCCTGGGTTTGAGTCCCAGCTTGACTTGTGATCAGCTTCCTGCTGATATTCATCCTGAGTGGCAGCAGGTGATAGTTCTAGTAGTAGGTTCCCTGCCACCCACACGGGAGACTATTGTGGGCAGCCAGGGAAATGTTTTAATTTGCTGATGGCTGGATCCCATCCTTCAGAGACTTGGTTTTTTTCAGAAGCAGAGCCCAATCATCTGCACATTTCACAAGTTCCCCAGCTACCTCTGAAGGCTGTGCTGTTCCATACTACCAATTTTTATTTTAAAGATTTATTTTATTTATTTGAAAGACAGTTACAGAGAGAGGTAGAGACAGAAAGAGAGATCTTCCATCCGCTAATTCACTCCCAAGATGGCCACAATGGCCGGAGCTGTGCCCATCCGAAGCCAGGAGCCAAGAGCTTCCTCCAGGTCTCGCACACAGGTGCAGGGGCCCAAGGACTTGGACCATCTTCCACTGCTATCCCAGGCCATAGCAGAGAGCTGGATCACAAGAGGAGCAGCCGGGGCTAGAATCGGTACCCATATGGGATGTGCTTCAGGCCAGGGTGTTAAGCCACTGCGCCACTGCACCACAGCGCCAGCCCCCATACTACCAATTTAAGCACTCGAAGAGTCTTTGGGGATTTTGCCTCAATTGTTTACTTAGAGAGGTGTCCCATTCACTACCCAAATTCCCACAACAGCTAAGGCTGGGTGAGAGCTGAACTGTCAATCCAGGTCTCCCAGATAGGTGTCAGGAACCCAACAACTTGAGCCTTCCAGAGTCTGGAATTGGGAACGGACGCTGGGAGCTGACAGCAGATGCTGTGGTGTGGGATGTAGGTATTGTAACCGAGTGAGAGGCCTGTCCCACAAGTTCTCCAAGACTTGGATTTTCTCACCACTTCCCACCAGAAAACAAATCATAAACATGGAGTTCTGCGTTTACTACTGCTGAAGTAAATATATTCCTTTTAAGCAATTATTTATTTGAAAGAGGGAGGGAGAGCGAGACATAGAGATTGTCCATCCACTAGTTCACTCCCCAGAAGACAGGCCAAAGCCAGGAATTTTCTCTGGGTCTCCCACATGGGTGACAGGGACCCGAACACTTGCACCACCTTCCACTGCTTTTCCCAGTCCATTAGCAGGGGCTGCATCACAAGTGGAGCAGCCAGTACACGAATTGGCACAATACGGGATGCCAGCATGGCAGGCAGTGGCTTTACCCACTGTCACAGTGCCAGCCGCTAAGATGGTTGCTCTTGTGTTCCAGTCGCCTTTCCAGACAGTACAACTGACAGCAGCTGCAGAGGTTGACACCTACAACCCCCAGATATTCGTGATCGAAGAAAACACCGTCACGGTGAGTGCACGCATCCTCCACACGGTGTTCGTCTGCGGCAGGTGGCCCCTTTCTTCACTTGCAACGGTGTTCTTCCCACTTGCGAGTGGAAATACCTTACTGAAACCCAGAAGAATCTGATGGCTACAATACTGAGCTTCTGATAAGGGTGTTTGCTGCTCAAAAATTTGAGTGATAGACTGGTCCTCCTCCAAATGCCCACCTGGGCAAAGCTGGCTTTTCAACAAGTAATGATCTAATGTGAGTCACAAAAGGGGCTCTGTCTTGCTTGGAGACCCACGGTGTCCCTTCTCCGTGCCTAACCTGGCAACACCAGTCCCTCCTTTCTCTCCATGCTCACACGGACTCTCTAGATTGGGGGCTACAAAATCTAAGTTGTGTTTAACTCATAAATTGTACTTTACTTTTTTTAAAGAGGAGTACTGAAGCATGCTTAATAATTAAGGCATTAGAGGGCTCCTTTTTTCTAAAATAGTACTCCTTAAAAACAGACACTGACATTATGTGACACATCCATTCATTAAGTCTTACATTCTAGAAAACTGTAAATGCGCCCCTTGATTAAAAAGCTTCTGCAGAGAAATGTATTTTCACAGAAAACAAAGGCTCTCTGTTCCAAGAGCTGGCACAGGACATTTTCCTTTGCACTGACACTCTGGGTAGAATATGCCTTATTTAGATACAGAGGATTTCCATGCCTGGCTAATCTGCTGGCAGAGCCTTGAGCATTTTCCTCTCAAAGCTTTTGTTAGGAGCTGGAAGCTAGTTCAAGACTCTGCCCCCAAGGCCAGCTTGGCAGTTGGCCTCAGTCCACTTCTTCTGCCTACAGACTTGGCTAAAAAATCCATGGCCCCGTGAACTTGGGGCTGCTCACAGCACTGCTACCCCACTCTTGTCCCAGGGACAGTGATGCACTCCACAGAGAATGCATTTCTGCTTCTGGTTAAGGAACCTCAGGGAAAGTGCACACCCTCTCTTCAGAGGTTCGGGCACGGAAAATCAGAAACGGAGCCAAGGCAAATGTGGACTTCGAATTCAAAGTGCTGTGAACTTATCCTAGGGAAAAAGTACTACAGTTTTGTTTTTTTTTTTTTTCAAAACTCACTTCAGAAGAATGTCGTGCTCAAGTCATATGTGAAATTCTGAAATCTTTGTTTTTTAGAAAGCAATGTTAAACACATTAACTGAAAATTCAAATATTTTAATACACTCGAATTTTTTTTTCTTGGATTCTCTGAGCAATGCTAATAAACAAGAGAGGCCAACTTGTCCATGAAAATATTTTAAAATATAAACAATTTGGAGTTTCTGAATAATGTTTTTAAATAATAAATTGTCACATTCCTACAGATAAGTGATTGGGTCGCAGGCTTACTAACTCTGATCCACAAAATTTTATACACGGGGAGCCACAGGAATATGTGGGCCTCAGATGAGGAAACTCGGGAGTAGAGAGGCAGGCAGATGACTGCTGTTAAGCAGTGAGCAATATGGACTTTTAGTCACCTTATCCATAAATTTATAAAGCCTATTTTAGCTCTAAAATAGGCAAATTTTTAAAAAGTCACCAACCAAGGCCAAGTGTAAGTGTAATGCACCTCACAGATGGTACGATAGAAGGCAGCACTTCCTCCACTGCCACTTAGTGCTAAGTCAAGTCAGTCAGATATTACACTCTTTTGGTCCAGCATAGGACTCTTTAAGTATTCTGTGAAGAAAATGGTTGAGATTCCAGTTTAAAAAAATAGGCAGTTTTGTCACCAAAACTTAGAATACCCATTCCACAACAGCATCATAAGAGCGCCCACAATGTGAACGTAAAGGATCCTATGTAGCTTCAAGGACAAGTTTATTCTTCAAAAGGTCAACTTGAGCCCAGACATTTGTGTTCCCCAAAATTGGTACCAACCTTGAATGAGAATTCAGTGAAAGCAGTATTTTAGATACCCAAGACAAAACTGCTTTCTAATCACAGCCCAGGTTGGTCGGTTGGTCTACTCCCTTCTCTAGGCCTGCTTTCACTTGGTGGTGGTAACGTGTGCCAGAAACTGAGGTTCCTTCCTGTTCCATACCTCCTAGAGGGTCAGTCCCATCACAGGCACAAGACACTGAAGCAGTTCTAGGGAGGACACCAGCAGATTCTGTTCTCTTGAACTTGGCAGGCATGTTTTCTCAAGTAGTCCTGGACAATGTTTGAAGAATCCTGAGTTGGCATCGATAGTTAGATCACTGGACTAGACTAGCTCAGCTTGTCAATGCTGAAATCAGGTAACTATTGGGAATATGCATTCACAGGTTCCCCTCATGATAATGAAACCTGACGAGAAAGCTGAAGTGCCAACGGGAGTCATAATTGGAAGTATAATTGCTGGGATCCTTTTGCTGTTAGCTCTGGTTGCAATTTTATGGAAGGTAAGAACACTTCACATTTCACAACACAGGGATCCTGCATGCCTCTGCTTGACTCTCCTTACAAAACGGCAACCTTGGGTTTTTATATGGTGGCTCCTCTCTCCTAAGGGGAAAAGAAATGCGTATTTATGATGTCCCCCTTCATGCTCCTTGAAAATGAGGTATTTTTTCTCCTTAAAAAAAAAAAAAACAAAAACAAAAAAAAAAAAAACACTTCCTTTCAACCAGCAGGGTTACCTACATTTTATTTAAATAAGTAGACTGAAAATTTATGAAATTCAGTTGAACTATCAATTCTTTCCACTAAAGAGGTGACAGGTACAGGTAAGCAGTCCACCCAG
The DNA here is from genome assembly GCF_964237555.1 of Oryctolagus cuniculus. Lineage (NCBI taxonomy): Eukaryota > Metazoa > Chordata > Mammalia > Lagomorpha > Leporidae > Oryctolagus > Oryctolagus cuniculus. Next base: position 73,898,504 of record NC_091445.1, read on the forward strand.
CACAATCTCCAGAGATTCCTTAAGAGAAAGTGGGTCCCATACAAAATAAACCACGGTGCTCACGTTTCCTACTTGCACGTTTATTGGGTGCAGTGTGGTGTTCCAACACACACATGAACGCTCTGTAATGATCAAATTGGAGAAATCCGCATATCCAGAGGGTGATAACATTTTTCTATCATCACCTGTACAGCTCGGCTTCTTCAAAAGGAAATATGAAAAAATGACCAAAAACCCCGAGGAGATGGACGAGAGCACGGAACTCAACAGCTGAACCAGCGGCAGCATCCCCGCCGGGCTCTGCTGCTGTACACCTGATGGATTTCTTTTCAAATCCTACTTGTTGTTTGTTTTCAATAATGACCTGGGGAACCTAGCCTGACATTTCAAGAAAAACTGCTGGGCAGACTGAATGTAGAAATTGTATGTGGGGTGGGGTACAGGTGTAAGATTTATTTTGGGGGGGGGGGGATCTTTAAGCTGGCTGGTCCAAAGATTACCTTCTAATGTGTTATGTCAGGAACATGAAAGGCTTCCTGGCATGACAAGTCCTAAAGAAAAACAGACTTTCTCAGACTTAGGGAGGAGTGGGGGAAAGGGCAGGGGAATGCTCTCATAAAAGTAGAAGTGCACAGTATATGTGTGTGTGTGTGTGTGTGTATATATATGTGTATGTGTATACATACACATATACTATCACATTCATCTTACATAATTATATCTTAGTATTTATTAAATATACTAGATATTATATATGATCTACATCATATACTGGTTACTTCCACAAGTATACAAAATTGTAAATATTGATGTTACCAAGAGGGTAAGAAACAACACAGGGTGTTTTTAAAGTCAGGCTGCTCCTCTGAGGTCGCTGCAGCAGTGACTTTATTTATAAGCGAGGGAAAATTTGCTCTTTTCTTTCAGCCCACAGCTGCCTCTTCCAAGTCCCACCTTGCTACCTGTGTTAAAACATGCCTGACTAACCCAGCGGAGGTCAGGAGTATGCTCTCCTCTAAGCTAGAGGACGGGGCAGTTTAGAAGCCAAGGCACAAAATACTGCTTAACACCCATATAAGAACAGTCAGGATAACACTCCGCCTTCTGGAAGGCCAGCCTATGCTAGACAAGGAAGGAAGGATTTTCTTCTCTTTCAGGCCTCAATTAGCTGGCAGGAAGATTTGGAGGATTTTTGAAAGATGGGTAATTTCTCTGGCAGCCTCTCACCTGCAGGTACCCCCACACTAAAGAAGCCATCACAGCCTGGCTTCCTGGGTAGGGTCCCAAGCCATCCACCTGCATTTACCCCTCATCCAATCCTCCTCCTCCCCCTGGTGTTTGGGGGCGGGTGTGGGGTCTTCTGTAAAGTCATGTTTGTTCACATACCTTTGTGAACTACTGTATATGAGCTACGTACCCTCAAGGGAGCTATTTTCATATATTAGTAAATAAGAAAAATTAGCCTGAGGGAATGCCCAAATGTTGGAATTTCTGGCAGTGCAAACAAGACAAAATAAAACATCTTGTGAATTTGCAGGAAGTAGTGGCAGGAGCCTAGGAAGCCACCAAATTAGCAGGTGCACCTGTGCTTCCTCCCAGAGGAGTGAATTGCAAATAGGCAGGTGTGTTCAAAAGGTTAACTTCTTTGGCCCCAACACCCAAGATTCTAACTTGTTCACTGTGGGACGCGGCTCAAAAATGAGCATTTTAACAGTCCCTTCAGTCATTAAGATGTGAATGGAATGCATCTTGGGAACCACTACCCATTTCTGCTTTTCATTTCCTCTCTATCTGAGCCCAAACGTTCTCTAGTTTGTGCCAGGGTGACGTGGTGGGCAAGGGCTGTGGTGACTATGTTGTCAGACGCTGCATACCTAAACCTTGGACAAGCACTTGGTCTCTAAAAACCTTAGGGTCCTCATCATAAACTGGGAAGGCTGGACTGGAGTTAAGCAGCACTTTAAAAAAAAAAAAAAATCTATGATCTGGATTTCCTAGAATATAAATAGACAGTCTTCAAAAATGACTTGGAAAGAGGTCAGAGGAAAGCAGGTCTTTGCCTGTTTGCATGTGGATAGCTCTGACTGCCCGCCTGGCCCACGTTGGCAGCCCACAGCTATCTGGACAGTTTAATGATTTACTTTGTATTTGACAAAGCAAGGCAAACAAGAATTTAAAAGATATCAATTAGCCATAAAATGTCAAGGGTTTACAGCAAAAACAGCTTGGTATTCTCTAGCTGGTTGTGCCAAAGCCCAATTGTTTTAGCAGCTGTGTGGATTCACTGTTTCATTCCAAGATTTTATTTTTAAAAAAATGGAGAAACTTAACTTGAATATTTAATTAACCATGTAGCTAATGTATACAAGGGGCCTTCTGGAAGTTCATGGAAAATGTGTATTATAAAAAACTAAGGATTTCAATGTTACACCAAAATAACCACTTTTAATTCCATTTTCCAAAGTTTTTGAAGTACCTTTGAATATAGCTCATTGGAAAATTAGTATGCATATGAAGAGTATATCATCCCTTTTTATTATTTAGTTTACCTTCTTAGATAAGCACTAAACAAGGGTCACATGGAGCTACAGAGCTTTAGCTAGCCTTCGTTTATAGTATTAGCCTCCACTACACATTTCCATGCAGTAGTGGGATTATTATACACTAAAAAAAAATTAGCCTAGCCACTTCACTGCACCCCTGACCACACTAGGGCAGGCTTTCTCAACCTTGGTACCATCATCACTTCGGATGTGATGGTTTTGTTTGTGTATAGGTGCTGGGGCTTTCCTGTGCCTTATTGGATGTTTAGCACTAACTCTGGCCTCCACCTACCTCTGTAGGGCAGTTCCTTCCTCCCGCAGTCAAATAACAATTAAAAAATGTCTGCAGGCATTACCAACTGACTCTTGGGTCAGGAGTATTTCTCAAGTAATTTTAAGCAAAGGTGAATAGTCAACCAAGAAATTCAGAGGGGAAAATATCATTTGGAAAAAAAATTATGTGCTCCTGTCCAGTCACATTTTTGTTTGAAAAGTAGAGTACCAGGCTTAAAAGATAACAAGTTAAAATTTCCATTTCATAAATGGTCAAAGTCTATGGAATATGATTAAAAATTTGAGTTTTTTCATACATGGCTACCACACAAACCTTGTAAGATAGGAATACAGTCAAGTAGCTTGATGAAGAAACTTGTAATTTTATGTTTTCATTTTAGCAAACAGAACACAGTGAAAGTAACTGAAAAAATAAAACCAATTTATAATGGTCAACCAAGTGATTATACTAAAAATTATAAAGGCATAATTTGATGTATTTATCCTGTTATAAATTGACATAAACAGAAGGCAGGATTCCTTTGAGCTCCTTGACCCATCTTTAATATTTTACTTGCACACTTATAACGATTATATACAAAACCTCAGGACTATGATCTTTGTGTACATTTAGGCATGCTCGTTTTAATCAAAGACTAAAGTTTAAAATAACATTAATTAAAGAATAGAAATGTAGCTATTATGTAAATAGTTTCCTAAGTGTATATATTGTAAAACTGTTAGAATGGCTTATTTTTAAAGAAAATTCAAAAAGCTCTTTCCTTCAAACAATGCATGTCTTTGATAACTGTATTTGCTGTTTTTGCATTTTTTCTTTCCACAAAAACTGTAAATTGGAATGTATACATGATTGTACATCAAGTTGCACAATTCCTTTGATTTCTGAGAAACCAAATTGGCATAGCAATCAATAAAACTAGTCACTATTTTCTCTCCTAGAAAAGAATGAGGTTCTAACAGGAAAGTTATTTAATTGTAAATGACTATATATTAATTTTAAAATGTCATTAACATTGTTTTGGGAGCAGGCTTCGTGGTACAGTGTGTTAAGCTATTGCTTGCAATGTTGGCGTCCCATTTCAGAGCCTGGCTGCTTTGCTTCCAATCTGGCTTGCTGCTAATGTTCGTAAGGCGGCAGTGGATGATGGCCCATTACCTGGGCCCCTGCCACCCAGTGGAGGGAGGGGGGGGCAGCCAGGACGGAGCATATGGCTCCAGCCTGGCCCACATCTATTTTGGAGTGAACCAGCAGACCGAAATCACTCTCCCTCCTTCTCTTTTAAATATTGAAAAAAAAAGTAGCCTGAAAAGTGTTTCCTTTAGGTTTTGATTTTTTTTTTTAATTTGACAGGTAGAGTTAGAGACAGAGAGAGAGAAAGGTCTTCCTTCCGTTGGTTCACTCCCCAATGGGCCACTGTGGCTGGTGCTGCACCGATCCGAAGCCAGGCGCTTCTTCCTGGTCTCCCGCGCGGGTGCAAGGGCCCAAACACTTGGGCCATCCTCCACTGCCCTCTCGGGCCACAGCAGAGAGCTGGACTGGAAAAGGAGCAACCGGGACTAGAACCCAGCGCCCATATGGGATGCTGGTGCCACAGGTGGAGGATTAACCAAGTGCGCCACAGTGCCGGCCCCTAGGTTTTGATTTTTACAAGTTACACACTGTACTGTAGTTGTCTTATACTCACATTGCTTCAGTACACAATGAAGACTCAAGGAGACTGAAGATATAACTAGCCAGATTATCTAGTCTGTTACAGCAGCCAAACCACTGTGACATGCAAAGGCACAATCATATGTTGTAATATGCTGAAAATTTAAGATCGACATCAGGCTGACAGCCTGTCACTGTTGTATAGAGGACAGATTAATGCCTACTCTACCCGGGTGTGCAGTAACATGTGGCCTTCATATCTCTCATCCGTGTATCTGGTGCTCTTTCACATGCCTTCCTGACTATCTCAATTGTAGCAAACAGCTCACAAGGGTCAGCTTACTGCAGAACTGTTTTCAGCAATGTCTGGGATACGTCTCACCCTCAAGTGCAACGCTGGAGAAAACAGAACAGTGCTGCTGCTTTTCACAGCAGAGAAGACCTGCAATAAAACTACCCTTTTCTGTTAATTTGCAATTTTGTATTGAATTTTTATTCCAAAGTACCTGTTAAAAAGTAAAACCATTTAAAAATGCCTCCCTCATGCTATCATTTAATATTAAAGCAGGGCCCTACTTTAATGAAAATGGCTACCAAACTGTTTTTTGGGTCTAGTCTCTATAGTGTATCCCTGTCTATACCGCCCTCTGCTGGGTGATTCATCTAACTACATAAAAGCTTCCTCTTTTTTTTTTTTTTTTTTTTTTGAAAGAGTTGCAGAGAGAGGTCTTCCATTTGATGGTTCACTCCCCAGATGGCCGCAATGGCCGGAGCTGCACCGACCCGAAGCCAGGAGCTTCTCTGGATCTCCCATGTGGGTGCAGAGGCCCAAAGACTTGGGCCATCTTGTACTGCTTTCCCAGCCCATAGTGGAGAGCTGGATTGGAAGTGGAGCAGCTGGGTCTCAAACCAGTGCCCACATGGGATGCTGGCGCTTCAGGCCAGCGTGTTAACCTGCCTGCCGTGCCACAGCACTGGCCCCAAAGGTGAGTTTTAATGTACAGGATGCTCAGTAGTTTTAAGAGGTCACAGGGTGGGAGTGGGGGAGCAAAGCTGCACAGATAGCATCTCACATCTGTCAGTGCTACAATTACACATGCATCAGGTATAGAACACTGGTATTCAATTATTTCAGAGTACTATAAGCTCATGCACTGGTGAGGCACTGTAGTGACAGGCAGAGTCCCCATCTCATGAAGTCTATGGTCTAGTGATGGCAATAAACTAGCAGATGTGATACACCAAGTAATAGTGAATAAAACAGGAAATGACTGAAGTGAAGGAAATTAAGTGAGGACTATGGAAGTATCTGGAGGAAGAACAATCTAAAAGGGATGGGTAAAGACCCTAGGTGGAAACTAATTTGCCACATACAAGCCACAGCAAAGTGGGAGCCTGGAGCAAGACAGGAAACGGCAGGAGTCTCTGTGTGTAGGACAGTAGGCCAGTGAGCAGGCTGAGGTCCTCGATGTGACCAGCTATGAGAAGGTTCTGAGTAGCAGGGTTAAGTGGAGAGGAAAGGTTAGCACACTAGGATGATCAGTGGGCCAGGGCAATAGTTCTCAAGAAATGAACTGGAGGATTCGACAATGGAACGAAAAGTGAGGTAAGGAAAAACTGGTTGAATTCAAAATACACCCAGGATTCCATTTTCTAATCCTCCAACAGGTTCATTCAAGTCCAGCCTTAATCACTATTTCTCAGATAATACTGAAACTGTATGGCAACCCTAAATGCCACACCCAAAAGACAAAACTATCCAGAGACTACTTCACTTATAACCATCTGCTGTTGTTTTCATTCAAAATTGATAAAATCCTTTTCGTTTCACCACCCATTCAAAAACACCTGCAACAAAAATAACTTACACATCCTGCTTCTTGAATGAACTTACCCTGCAACCCTTGATGCAATCTGCTTCCAGGCTGACTTTGCCTGTCTTCAGGTTGCTCTTCTAAGTACCTGAGCAGCCAAGTTACATATATAAAAAGGCTAAATGTCAGAGTGATGCTAGCCCTTAATATCTCAACCACCAATTAAATCTGCCATTCCTAAAATTGCAAGGATTAATGAAGATCCTATTTAAATCTAGTGCAATGCACTAAAACCTTTCAAGGATGTGCCATCCAGTTCTAGCATGCCCCAGATTACGCTTTTAAATCTCTGATGCAGAAGGTAAGAAGTTAAAGCATAACAATCTGGGCTCCAAACATAGAATAAAGGCACTTAATTGAAGGCATGACTATAAAAACATGTTCAAACAACGTGTGGTATAGAAACAATTATCTCCAATAACGACCTTTTAAGAAGTATTTGAGTAGAAAATTCCTGAATTCCACATATACTTTATATTAGTATTATATATAATGTAACACACACATCACATTCATTCACAATTTCGGTATAGAATCCTAGGACTATCTTCATTGGTCCACTCACTGTGTGATAATGAACTTTCAGATACACTGCAATTGTCCAACACCCAATCCCTCATCCCTAGTAGAAACTGGTTTCTGGCCAGTGAAAAGGAGGGGCTATCGAGTAGAGAGGGTAAGGCTGAGAACAGGCAGGCAACCCTACCTCAGTAATGGAAATAAGTGGAGGGTTTGAATCCTTCTGGCCCACAAGGAGTAAGTACCAAGTAACCAAGAGATTCCTAAAGTCCATGTGGCTGACCTGTGGGTCTCAGCCAGAGACAAGGTGCAGGATCTTCTTCCTGGTACTTAAGGGTTGTAGACAAAGATCACTGGGTGGATACCTGGCATAGAATGGCCATTCAATAAACAGCCGTTGAATACACGAGTTCCTTAGATAAAAATGTGCTCCCACCAGATATAAGTATATATCCCACCAGATATAAGGATTACTAGATTTCTTATCTGCTGCAGAAACAAGAAAAAACCCTTCAGTCTAAGTATCATAATACATGTAATGATAGTTTTGTAATAATACTAACTACTCAAATTATGCCAATTATTTTAAAAAGTATATATGTATACTTCAAATTCTGCTCTAAAAGAATAGAGCTAATTAAGTATTCTCACCTCAAAAGAGACACAGCCTTGTAAGGCAATGGGTTTGTTAATTAGGTGAGTTGTGGTAATCATTTCACAATATATTCATGTATCAAAATATAACACTGTATACTTAAATATATACAATCTTTATTATCTTCCAATAAAGCTGAAAAGAATTGGAAAAAATATAATATATGGGACTTGTATATACAAATTAACAATATATAGGTTGATCAGTAAAAAACTAGATTACTCTTTCATAAAAATCTTGCAGAGAATTGTTTACCAATAACTTCAATAAGGATCATGATGCAAAAGCAACCAGAAAGTAAACTATCTGAAAGTGCTTTAATAAACATATAATCTCCCTTATATTATTCTCCTTAAAACAATTTCTGGAAGTCAAATTTTAGACATCAACTAATATTTCAACATAAAACACGTTGATGGTAGTTTTACAACAATTTCATGCTGATTTGTACATTGATACAATATTAGTAACCATAAAATGCAACAAGTATTATGGTCAAGATTAAAGATTCTAAATTACTAGAATTCTCTAGAATATGAAATATTTTAGGCATTATCACTGAATTTTTAAAAATGGGAAAATTTGTACTTTTAAAATTATCGGCTTATTTTAAAAAATATATTAAGTGCTAAAAATACGTATCAGGACAGGAGGCTGAAGGGGAGGCCGTGTCTGAGGGGAGGTTGGTGAGCAGGTGCCAGGCCTCAGTGTAAGCGGAGTCACAACTAGGCTTAGTCACAGAAAGACGTCCTCCACGGACGCCTTCCCTCTTATTTCCACTACTGCTCATCTTCCCAAAAGTCCTTGCTTTGGCTCTAGCTCCCAGTAACCCTTCATCCTAAATACACTTTTTTAGCTTTTTCTCTCTTTTGCCCCACAGTTATAAAACTCTGTGCTTCGGTGAGCTATCAATCTGTGGAGGAGAAAAATCACAGAGTAATCAATGGTGAAACTTTACCCAAGTGTGAGAGCGTTAAAAAATATAACTGATTAATCATTGTTTGCCCAAAAGCATTCTTTGTTTCTCTTCCAAGTTGAAGATGACTCTTCATACATTTCCTAAAAAAAACAAACAAACAAACAAAAAAACACAAAACCATTAAGTGTATAAATCAAATAAATGAATCTCATATCTATTTCAATAAGCCCCTCTCTCCACAATCCAATAACCATTTATATAGGCCACTGAGAGCAGAGAGAGAAACTGACATGCTCCCCTCATTGACAGACACAATCTATTGGAGAAATGACAAGAAACCACAGCACTGAAGGGAATACATACCTAATTCCATCTGGGGCCATGACAAGACACTGTTGGCCAGATTATGTAGATGATGAAAGTCTTTAAACACTGTTTCCTTAACAACATGCCTACTACAATTCCAATGACACAAAATATATTTTGCCAAAGGAAGAGGGGACATTCCCATTAGTTGTTAACTTAAATGTCCATCTGCAGAAGTTCTAAAAGAGGTGTGACCTGGCTACTGATGTGAACCAGGCAGCCTTCCCTATGTCACAGATGATCTCAAAGCACAGGCTGGGACATGAACCAGTGCAGGATTTTAGATAGTTCACAGAAGGAAGTAAGAAGATCCTATTGGTTTCTCTTCCCACTCAGTAGCGAGATTGCCTTCCTGTAGGGTGAGGAACCCAAAGCCAAATGTCTAAGTTCATTCACTGCAGTTTTCAGCACAACAATTTCAGTCAGATTTTTAAAGAAGTGTTTCAATCTCTTTGTTAAATTTCTCTGAAAATTCCTCAAATTGATTTTCTCTGTTCTCTCAATCCTCTGAGATTCCTCCAAGCAGTCATTTTGAATTCTTGGTCTGAAATGCCTCCCATCTCCATCTGAGACAGTCAGTGGTGGTGTTTGTTCTACTTGGTAAGGTTAGTTCCCTTTCTGCTCCTGATTCTCACGGACATGTGCCTCAGAACACCTGCACTTCCCCCAACTCTACAGAGAAAAGCCAAGTCCCTGCACTACTCAGAGCCAAAACTGAGCACCTGCCCCAGCTCCTATCTGTTTCCCTTGTTTTCTGGGGCCACCCCCCATCTGCTCTCTTTCTGGTAAAGACAAGTAGAAACAGCTATTCTTGCTGCCTTGGCTTGAAGCTCATTTTGGAATGCTCTTCCTAACTCTCCCTCTTCTAGGGCCCACAGCATGGCCTACCAGAAAAACTCGGGTCAGAATGTTCACAGCAAAACCACCCGGTATCTGAGCTCAGGTAGAGTCTTCTGACTTATCCTATCCAAAGTATTCCCTTGTAACTACCAGTTTCAGCTTTCATTCAGAAAATGTGGTCCCTAGATTTCCCAGGCTCCGGTTCAGAGGTGCACTTGCTCACCTCATCCACTGACTGAGGTGGAAGCTCCTGGGAAGGAGAGGAGACCCAGCCTTTATAAATCTGGCCCTCTGCCCTCCTCTTCTGAGTTGTTCATTAATTCTTCAGCTTTGCTATCAGCCACAGGCAGGGGGCAATTCTGGACCAAGAAGTGTAATTACATACATTTGCAAATACAGAACAATCCTATTATTCCGGTTACTACACCAGGGGAGAAATCTGCGAGTTGGTCCTTTTCTTCCCTTTGGAATGCCCTATTTAACCAGAGAATTACTTGCTGTTGTTTAGTTGGATTCATTGACAGAAAACAAACCAGCATTTCCTATTAATGTTATTAAAGTCACTCAACTATGTATTTTATCAAAGGCAGCAAAAATAAAAGACTTCCAAGAAAAGATTCCTTTTCCTTGAATTTCAATTCTAGCTACTGCTGGCACAGCAAGACTTTACAAAACTCTCTAATAGAAAGTCTCTAATTCAAGGAAGTTCAAATTCAAGAGAAATGACTTCAGGGGCCAGCGCTGTGGCACAGCGGGTAAAACTGCAGCCTGCATTGGTTCGAGACCCGGCTACTCCACTTCCAATCCAGCTCCCTGCTATGGCCTGGGAAAGCAGAAGATGGTCCAAGTCCTTGGGACACTGCACCCACGTGGGAGGCCTGGAAGAGGCTCCCGGCTCCTGATCAGTGCAGCTCTGGCCGTTACAGCCAACTGAGAAGTGAACCAGCAGATGGAAGATCTCTCTCTCTCTCTCTCTCTGCCTCTACGTCTCTCTCTGTGTAACTTTCAAATAAATAAATAAATCTTTAAAAAAAAAAAAAAGAGAGAGAGAGAAATGACTTCATATACAAACCACTGGAAGAGTCCTGACTAGAAATTTGTTTTCATTTATTGAGGTTCACTGGGCCATGCATTCCTTGGGGCATGCATTTTCCCTGCTTAAACCTGACAAAGGAGATATGCTATAAATATCCTATTTCACACATAAAGAAACCAAGATTCTACAGTCAGGGAATGCACACAAACAAAATTCTAAGAGTACTCTAACTTTGTAGATATCATATTAAGAATACTTGAGAATCAAATCAAGTGCATATAGCAAAAGGAGGTATTTTCTGAACTTACCTTTTTCCATATGGGCACCCTGGCTTTTAAATTATCAATGGCATAGCTCACAGCTTCAAGGGATGCAGCCCTGTGGGCTGAGGACACAGCAATGATTATGCTTGCTTCTGACACCGGAACTAAGCTTTAACAAGATGAAGAAAGACATCATCACCCCTGAATCTATGTGTTAAAAAATATGCTAGACACATGAAAAAAAAATCCATTGACATTCTTAGAACTATAATTTACTTAAAAATCCAATTTAGTTAGAAAACACTACTTCATCCCAGTTGCAGTCAGGAAAATAGACACTGGGTTGATATTGCAGCAATTTTAAGCATCTATCCACAAAAGCTGCTTGATGGGCACCAAGAAGAAAACAACTTTTCACTGACTCCACAAACAACTGATTCAAACCAGGAAGAATGCTAAGGAATACCTAGAGATACAAAGTCAAAAAAAAAATGGCAATTTAGAATATAAAATAATATATATAAATTATAAATAATTATATATAAATTATATAAAATATAATTTAGAATATAAAATAAACATTAATAGGCCAGATAACATTAGCCATTTATAAAATTACTGGTTAATAAAATTACTAATGAACAAATAATAATACAACATGATAGATGTAGTCTCAATTGCTCACTTCTTTTTAAAACCAAGAACTCTATTCTTTTTGATGGTACAAAAAGGCAAAGTATTTTAATGACTTTCAAAGCATTTACACCAAAAATAATCTGTAACAGACTGTAAACAGAGTCAAGAATACAAAACTCAAAAGGCAGGACTCAATGACTTTGACTTTGGCTCAGGTTCACACAAGCCCTAATGCCCAGGGCCTGAAAGTCTTGGCACATCTGCATTGTGTTACAGCACCCAAGGAAATAGGAGCACTCCCCAAATTACAACCCAACCAGCAGTCATGAGAGGCACTGGGAGCCATCACTGCTGTCCTTCAGAAACCATTCACAAACCTCCCTCTCATGGTGACACAGAATTCCCAAGAAAGATTCGAGTCAGAATTCTGATAGGCATTAGGACAAAGCTGGAAAGCAAGTGTCCTTCACTTCTAAATTGTTAAAGGAAAGCATACCCAAGTCGATGGAACACTGCTATGTGTGTGACTGGCCATTTCTGCCTGATGTCACTACAGATTTTTCTGACCTCGTTTTCCGCCATTGGTAGGTAAGCTTCATATTCTAAGCTAATGACTTTCTTCCCTTCAAAGTTATTTCTTGTAGTCCCTAAAAACAAAAACGTAATTATATAAGGTTGGATCCGTTTTTAAGAGCAAACAAATAGCCTACCTATTTAAAAATTACTTCAAGAAACTTGATTAGAAAAGCAAAGGATAATTATCCCAAAGATGAAAAGGAAATAAAATAACAGATCAAGATTACTGAAAACATTCAGGTGACAAATAGTCCCTTTTCCAACAGTTGCATCTGATACTTAAAGAAAAATTAAGGACTATCATTATGTATATTTTTCCCTTAAAATTTGGAAAATACCAGAATTCTCTCTGCTAGCCATGACTTATCCTACTCTTTATACTTCTGATTTAACAATGGTTAATTTGAAAGTTACGAAAACAAAACTAAAAAAAATTCTACTCGCTTTCATGAGCAATGGAGATTTACTGATGGTCAAACCTCTATCAACACTGAACATGAGAAGCACCTGCTCATTTCTACCATCCAGTGGAGCCAATTGATGCTATGAAAATTACAACTCACCTACAAATAGGGACACTGCACCACAGGGTGGAGAAATCACCAACTGCGAGACCTCATCCACAGAAAGTTTCTCAGCCGTGAATTTTATTATATCCTTAGGTTTCTCTTCAACATCATCCATATCTTTCCTAAAAATAAGATTTTAATAAATGTTAACATTAATTAATGTTAACACTAGGGCAAAACATTCAACTTCTAAGCTGTTTCAATCTACATTTTTTGTACATCAGATGTGTTAGGAGGCATGATTATTCTGAATGATAAAAATCAGTATAGAATTTTAACAAAGCTCAATATATTTATAAATATCCCTAATGAATCAGGTATGAAATAAAAAGAAATTTGCCACTGACATGATCACTAAACTGTAATCTTCTCAAATGCCAGTTTATTCGATTCTGTAATTGCCACTCATATCTCCCATCATGATACAGCTGTGCAAGCACCTTCTTCATCTATATGATATCACTTCTAATCACTGTTACTAGACACCACCCCCACAGTGCCTTTCCTTTATCCAAAAAGGAAAGGAAGAAAACAGAGGTGAAAGTGATTCTACTGGAACTAAGTTCCTTTCAAAGCCTGGCCCAATCCCAGCTAACTCAGGAAATAATAATATTCACCAGGGGTTATGCAAAGTCCTTTGCCATGCATTTCTCAACTCATTAGACATCATTACACACTCACCAAGGGCTATTATTACATACTCACTAAGGGCCAGAGACTAATCCCAGACTCTAGACACAGACCAAGCATCAAGAGCACAGGCTCTGGGCCGGTGCCGTGGCACAGTAGGTTAATCCTCCACCTGGGCACCAGTTCTAGTCCTGGCTGCTCCTCTTCCAATCCAGCTCTCTGCTGTGGCCTGGGAAGGCAGAAGATGGTCAAAGTCCTTGGGCCCCTGCCACGGGGGAGACCAGGAAGAAGCACCTGGCTCCTGGCTTCGGATCGGCACAGCTCCAGCTGTTACGGCCATCTGGGGAGTGAACCAACAGAAGGAAGACCTTTCTGTCTCTCCCTCTGTCTATAACTTTACCTTTCAAGTAAATAAAATCTTTAAAAAAAAATTAAAATGAGAAAAAAAGGGCTCAGAGAAGTCAAGGACTCGCTCAAGATGCTGAAATTCCAATAAAGAATTCTAAACAGATCCAATGTTCTAGTCCCTACTTCCTTCCAACTACTGAAAAGGAAAGCACCATTCTTCACAGACACCACGACTTTCCACCTACTGTGCATCCGTGCCACCTGAGCTTTTTCCCTGAAGCAAGATATAGGTAACCCTGCAAGCTTTAAACCCTCTTGAGCTTCCATGACTTCTGGTTCTACAATGAAAACTAAGCTGGCTGGTTCTAAGATCCCGTAACACAAACCCTGTCAAACACAATCAACAGACACTGCTGCTGAGTAGTCTTTCTAATCTTCCCAAAGAACAGCTGTAATCATCAGACATACCCGCCCCTTTAATAACAGCTCGCTGTGTTTTTAATAAATTCCCCCCAAAGCTGTGATACATATCTGCAAGGAATTCTATTATTTCCAGACAGCAGGTCCTGAGAAAGATCCCTAAGCGCTGACATGTTGGGTAACTTTGTATGTCAATTCTTCATTTTTCATTGCCCTTTAGTAGTGTGAGGGGGAAATGGGTGAAAAAAAAAGTAAAAAGAATCCTGGCTTATTCCTTTCTTTAATGGAATCGAGGTTCTGCTATTGACTATGCTGTTTACTTTCATTTTGGATAAAAACTATTTCAGTTTTCTTTCATTCCTAATTTACTAGTTTTTAATCACAAATGACTATTAATTCCTACATTACTTATTCTTCAGTTGACATCTCTATTTAAGTACTTAAGTAAAGCAAGATCTCTCCAGACCACACTGGATAATGTTTCTACCCACTATCCTACTCAGATATGGATTAATTTGCCTGAAAAGATGGCACAGTTCATATAGCTATCTGCAACAGAGCTATAGTTATTATTTTATATCAGGACATTGGTTAAATTTCTCAGACTTTCTACCTGTGCAGTTTTTCTATAGTTTTCAGTGCTTAAAAAAGCTATTGCTTACTATTCATGAACATGTCTGTCTGAAAGTACAGAGAGCCCAACAATGAGCTCAAGTTCAAATGTTGGCTCTATGCTTTCTAGCTATGTGTTCAAAGGCAACTGTAACTTCTCTGATTTTCAGTTTTCCTACTTGAAATATATGGATATTAATATTCCACAGCCTAGCACTGTGCCTGACAAATAAAATCTTAATAAACAATGTCAAGTGAAAACAACGGACAAATCAAACTTGGTATAGGCAGGACAAAGCGAGCTAGGTTAGGTTAGACTTGGGCAGACAGCCAAGTATGGGTGGTGGTGGTGGGGGGTGCTCCAGGGTCAGAAGAGCAGCTTCTGGTTAGTAAACAACACAAAAGCATGCCCTTAAGATATGCTTTGCAAAAACTAAATGGGGAACTTACAAAGCAAAAGTCTGGAGACTACAAATTAACAGAATAAGAGAAAAACCTGTGATTCTAAATTAGGGAACACAAGACCATGAAGAGCAAGGTAGGGGAGACTGGCTAACCCACAGAGAACACGAAGGACCACAGACTGACGAATGGCAGACAAGGAGGCAGAATGAGCTCACTCCCTTAAAGGACCTTACACAAATTTTGCAGAGGGCATAGAACCACCAGATCACTTTCTTTCAATAGCCTGTATGTGTGTTTGTTTCCTGAGAAAAACCATGTGCAGCTTCCCAGCAGTCTTCTCTCAGTTCTTCTCAATAAGGCCTTTCTGTTTTAAAAGCTCCCTCTTGCTAAGCCACATGGCGGCAAGAGCTGTCTCTGTTCACTTCAATGAAACTTTGCTTTAAAAATTTGCTTTCTCGTTTGTTCCTCAGCCCCAAACTTCGCCTTCTGGTTTGTTCACCAGCTTCAAAGTTCTTATCAACAGAATAAGTTCCCCAGATTCACATCAGCTGTAACAAACTGCTATTAAGTTAAACTGCTTAGAACAAAATGGACTCAGACGTGGTAGGAAGGTATCATGTCTGCCTGCACCCAGAGTCGACACATCAATCAAGAAGCTGGGATAAGCCCATTCGTTAAGAATACACGGTAACAGCAAAACAAACAGAGCTTATAATCTATGTATTCTTCTGCACAAGACTGAAAGAGACAAATCACACATACCTACATGGCTTAAATGCACTAGCCTCCACTAATGGGGGGGATAATAGCAATTTCGTCTCCGGGCTGAAGCTGGAGGAGCTGATCTCCAAGCTCGACATATTCTTGACGAACAGCAAATATCACCTGATTTCTAACATCAGCCAATCTGAAGGAAAAAAAAAAAAAAAAAAAAAAAAAAAAAAGATGAGCGGTATCCACACTGTGATCCACATCAAATCTCTTCACATTTGGATAAAAGACATACCCACTTAAGAACGTACCCATTCACTGCAAAGATCACATTCAACCATTAACATCTCTTCATCGCATGTTGTGTATCTTGGGGAATGAAAATAGCAACAAACACAAGACTGGAAGCAACATTCCAATCAGATCAAAAGTAAAGAAAAATTTCTTAATCACTACCCTGTCTTTTCAGGGATCGTCCATCTAAGTATACAACCACACTAAGCAGAGCTAGGAAGTTTCCTGCAGTAGCAGTTGTCTCCCTGAGGGTAGGTTAAAGGTAAAATTGAACAGAAGCCCCACCATGTTTCATCACCAGGTACTCTAAGAACAAAAGATGAAACTGTGGCAGCTCAGCCCGTCTGCCAGCTCCACTCACATCGCAGCTTCCTGCTAGGGTGAACCATGGAAGGAAGCAGGTGATGGCCTAAGTGTTTGGGTCCCTGCCACCTAGGTGGGAGACCCCGATTGATTTCTTGGCTCCTGGCTTCAGCCTGTCCCAGTGCTGGTTCCTGTGGGCATCTGAGGAGTGAACCAGCTGACAGGAGACTGTCTCTGCCTTTCAAATAAATAATTTTAAAAATACATGGAATCCGGCCGGCACCGTGGCTCACTAGGCTAATCCTCCGCCTGCGGCGCCGGCACACCGGGTTCTAGTCCCAGTCGGGGTGCCGGATTCTGTCCGGGTTGCCCCTCTTCTAGGCCAGCTCTCTGCTGTGGCCCAGGAGTGCAGTGGAGGATGGCCCAAGTGCTTGGGCCCTGCACCCGCATGGGAGACCAGGAGAAGCACCTGGCTCCTGGCTTCGGATCAGCACGGTGCGCTGGCCGCAGCGCACCGGCCGCAGCGGCCACTGGACGGTGAACCAACAGCAAAAAGGAAGAACTTTCTGTCTCTCACTGTCCACTTTGCCTGTCAAAAAAAAAAAAAACAAAAACAAAAACAAAAACAAAACAAAAAACAAAACATGCAATCCAGGAGTACTCATAGGTTCCTTTCCAACACACATTGTGAAATACCGTTTACACAGCACTAGGGTTTCAAGGTTAAACATCCAACACAGACTTACACAACACTAATATTCCCTAACACTCTCAAATAAGTCACTTTTATGTTTTGTTTCAAAAAGGACTTGAAGTAGGAATGACAGCAGTAAAACCATAGCTTTTAAAGAATTAGAAAAAAATGAAATATTGTCAAAACTCAAATCTAGCAGCATCCAGGGTTTGCTTTAGCTTATTTTTCTTTTAATCTTACACATTTCTATTCCAGAAACATGTACACACTCTTTTTGACATTAAGCAAACAAAAATTAACTTTTATTAAGTTTTTGAAGACATTTTCAAAATATTAAAATCATTAATCATATGCTACAAAATTTTAGCTACCCAGGATGTCGAGTTTCTATCTCTTTCCACAGCTGCGATGCTTTTATTTCTTGGGGCACAGAAATGGTCTCTGAACGAACTCCTGCGATTTCAGCACTCTTTGCGAAATACAATACTTCAACCTGGAAGGACAGAAACAGGAACAGTCACTTCATGACTGCCCACACTGAGACATTTTCTTATTTTTCAAATGCACTATTTTAATTAAAGACAGATATTATAGCCTAGAGAAAATCAAGTTGCTCCCCTCCATTCAGTACATACTCAAATTACAATCTTGGGAAAAAAAGTCTTTAAGAACAATTCAAACTGATTTCTGGATGCTTTTCAGATTTACAAACTTATGTGTGCCTTAACTGCAACCTCAGGTGTATCTTCTAGAAAACACTTTAACAAATGTTACACAGTTTTCATAAACACTGAAGCAGTGATCATGTGGCTCAAGAGAGAATTAATCCAATAAATGACCAAGTCAGCAAAAGAACTGCTTTCCGGGTTTTCAAATAACCTTTGATTCCCTCCCGTCTACATGACAGCCGCTGAGGTCTGAGTTATGCAATACACAAAACCTGACACTGATACAAGCAAGTAGGTTTGAAATACAGGATAAACTGGTATTTCCCAGGGCAAACCTGTGCCATCGATGTCGTATCTTAGGGACCCAACCCAGCAAAAGAGCCCACCTGCCACTCGAACAACTCACCCTCCACGAAATAATCGCAGTTTGGTGGGTAATCAAGGGTTTCGGTAAGTCCACAGGTGAAGCACATTTATTTACAAGCATTCTTAAGTAAGTTTTTAAAAATACAATTATATCTTCAAACAACTAATTTGAGAAAAGGGAGCCCCCCCCAAAAAGAAGTCAAAGCACTTTCGGAAACCAGCCGGCCCTCGACTCGGTGACCCCGACACGAAATGTCCCGGAATGAACTTGACTTGCTAGGGGCGGACAGGGCAGAGCCCCAAGGTCAGCAGGGGCCATCACGGCGGCCGGGGCTGAAGGCGCCGGCCACGGCGGGCGGGCGGGCGCGCGGTGCAGGGGTTCGGGGAGACAAAGTCTGAGGGCCCACTGCCCCGCCTGCGGAGGGAGAGCGGCGCAGACCCGACCAAGAAGGATCCGCACCCGCGCTCGCCTGCACGCCCCACCCTTACCTGGCACCGCTGCACCATCGCTCCGAGGACCCCGGGACTGACTTACAGGCGCAGAGGCCGATGGGCAGGCCCAGCGCCGGCGCAGAGCGCAGGCGCAACACGACTGCAAGCCCCACCCACCGCGTGCGTGCGGAGCATGCGCACAATTAGCCCCAGGCAGCGCAGCTCCCCCGCCGCTTTTCCGTTGCGGTCGCGTCGCGCCGGACGCTGCAGCTTTGAAGGACACTTCGATTTTCTTTCTCAGTTAGGGGGCGAGGGTGACAGCGAAGTCATAAATGCGGAAACGGAAAAAGGACTGAGCCCTTGACACCAGGAGGGAGGCCGTGGTGCCCCTACAACGGGCGCCGGCCTCCCCTGGACACCTGCCGCCTGCATTATGACGGTGTCGCTAGGAATTCAGCAGAAGCGTTCAGGCTTCTCCGCTCGCACACCTTTAGGCTTCCTTAAGCTGCGTTGCCATCCGGTTTAGGATTAGTAGTCCTTGAAGACGCCGTTCGCCTCATCAGAGCCTTCCACCGGCGTCAAATCTAGGCGTCCCCTAGTTACAGGCTACTTATCCGGTAGTTACCGGGGTGTAAATTGGGCGTTCCAGCCCTGGGTGCTCCCGCTTCTACCCAGGCGAGGGTCCTAAGCTGTAACTTCGGGTGCCAAGTGTGGTAGGGGGAGGGGAAAGGACGGAATGGCCCCCGGAGTGTGCGTGCGGAAGGCTCACCCCGCTGCTGGGATAGGAGCCCCAAATGACAGGGTGGGGAGCCGGACAGTAGGGCCTCTCACTTGCCGGAGGCAGCCACAGGACTGAGAAACAGCATAGTGAGGTCACCCAAGCACAGAGTTGACAAGACAAGTGTGCCTCCCGAAGGGAACGAGTCTGTGGGGAAGGAGGCTGCAGGTAACCAGGTGGCAGCCCTCAGCGGGAAAGATCGACAGGGGTCCCTTAACACCAACAGACAGTCTGGTAACGTTAAATCAGTAGCTGAAAGCAAAAACATCACCCAACATGTTATAAACAACCGAACTGGTGTTTATAACAGCCAGAGCTTGATAGTATCAAACCTGCAAAAACTCAAAAAAATTGCAATATTCAAGGCCGGCGTGTGGCACAGTGAGTAGAGCTGCCCGCCTGCAATGCCATATTCCATGTGGGCCGCTGTTGAAGTTCTGGCTGCTCCACTTCCGATCCAGCTCCTTACTGATGCGCCTGGGAAGGGCAGTGGAAGTTGGCCCAAGTGCTTTGAGCCCCCATACCCACGTGGCGGACCTGGATGAAGCTCCTTCGGCCATCGCGGCCATCTGAGCAGTGAACGAGTGGATGAAAAATCTCTCTCCTCTAACTCTGATTTTCAAAAGAAATCTTTTTTAAATGCAATACTCAAGAACCCTTCTTACAAAATTCTTAGAAAAAAATTCACTCGAATAATCAAGTAACAGTAATAAGACATTAATGGTACAAACAAGACACTGGCATTGGGATTTTAATCTATTCAAATATAAGAAAACATCAATTGTAGGATTATGGTTATAAACATCAAAAATTTTTAAAGGTTTATTTGTTTGAAAGAGAGAGGGAGAGATAGATATCTTCCATCTGCTGGTTCACTCCCCAAATAGGCTCAAGTGCCAGGGCTGGACCAGGTGGAAGCCAAAATCCAGAAGCTTCCTCTGGGGCTCCCATATGGGTGCAGGGGCCTAAACACTTGGGCCATCTTCCACTGCTTTTTGCAGGCCATTAGCAGGGAGCTGGATTGGAAGTAGAGCAGCTGGGACATGAACCAGCGTTCTTACGGGATGCCAGCGTTGCTAGCATGATCCCACACCACAAGCCCCAACACCAGAAATCTTAAAAATAATATAAATTGGGGGCCAGCACTGTGGCATAGCGGGTAAAGCCGCCGTCTGCAATGTCGGCATCCCATATGGGTGCCAGATCAAACCTTGGCTGCTCCACTTCCAATCTAGCTCTCTGCTATGGGCTGGGAAAGCAGTAAAAGATAGCCCAAATCCTTGGGCCCCTGCACCCAAGTGGGAGACCTAGAAGAAGCTCCTGGCTCCTGGCTCCTGGCCTCAGATCGGTTCAGCTCTGACCATTTTGGCCACCTGGGGAGTGAACCAGCAGATGGAAGACTCTCTCTCTCTCTCTCTCTCTCCTTCCCTGCTTCCCTCCCCCCCCCCCCGCCTGCCTCTGCCTCTCTGTAACTCTGCCTTCAAATAAATAAATAAATCTTTTAAAAATAGTATAAATCGCCCTTTTAACAAGTAGTTACAAGGTATTGATTCAAGTTTCTCAATATTTTTCATAAACATTTTAAAAGGATCTTTTAGGAGCAACTATCTCTTAGGAATAATCTGGTGATTTGTAATTCTGTTAATTTCAGTTATTTTGTGTTGATAAATACCCAAGTAAATAATCCAATTGTTATTGGGTTCTCTGTTATATATTGTTCTCTGTCTCATATGTCAATAATAATGCCGGGTGGTGGGTGTTGTGGTACAACTACTTATTCTGCTTCTTGGAATCTCTGCATCTGTTTTCTGAGTGTCTGGGATTGAGTCCTTTCCTACCCTTCTAATCCAGGTTCCTGCTAATGGGCACCCGGGAGGCAGCAGATAAGTAGCTGGGTCCCTGCCATTCATGTGGGAGACCCAGGCGGAGTTCCTGGCTCCTGCTTTAGACCTGGCCCAGCCCCAGCTGCTACTGGCATTTGGGGAATGAACCAGCAGATAGACGATCTCTCTCTCTCTGTCACTGTCTTTCGTCATCATCATCATCATCATCATGCCTTACTTTCAATTATATTTTCTAATTATTAGAATCGTTTCCTGATTTATTGGCCTCATATTCTCTGTAAAGCTTCGTTCATACCTTCTACTCTTTACAGAGCATATGTGAAACATAGTTAAAAAATATAGCACTACCTATAACTTTGGGAATGCAAGAAAGACTAATAGCAGCAAACTCCCACTTTATTCCAGAGTCTCCGATTTTTTATTATAAATTCAATAATAGTGAATGATCAAAATGGAATATAATAAACTATTTTAGGGACAACAAAACATTAGAAAGAGTTATTCATATTTCACTTAAACTATATTTATGATAAACACATGTTAGAGCTATCATTTTCCCAGTTATTTTTACCATAAGAATCCTATTGGGTAAAAAAAAAAGTTAAGGCAAAACCACTTCCATTTTATTTTCATATTTAGAAAAGGATGAGATTCTGTGAAAGTAGAAATATAAGAGCATCTCTAACCCTCACAGAAGTCTCCATTAAAAATTAGAAATATAATCTAGCTTATATTCTGAAAAGTAGTTTTTCCCAGAAATGATTGGCAGAATCATAACTCTTTGTTAGATTTCCTGGCAATTACTTCACAGGTAGGTAATGGTATGTTTTTCTTTTCCTACCCAATTCAAATAGTATAATTAAATATTTGTTACCATTAATTTTGTTTTTTAATGTTACAACTCAGCAGCTAATTGAACCGAGTCTAAAATGGAAAATTTATCCTCCAGTTTTAAAATCCAACCCATCCACCCATTTACACAAATTTTAAACATCTATATATCATCTTACCAAAAATTTTAGCCAAATCCTACAAGTATTTCCATTTCTGTCCAAATAGTTTCTGTCATCACTTTTAGTTACTAAATAATATCTAGTTCTAAGATTCTGGAGGCCTTTGTCAAAGGCTACCATTGTTAAAAAAAATTCTGTGAAATGCTCCTAGGCTTCAGTGACTTTATCTAAGAAAGCTGGGGCCTATATCATATGCTATGTTTAAAAAATAGGAAATAGAATTTTAAATCTCAGCAAACATGTACACCTTTATTTTTAATTTAAAGATGTATTTATTTATTTGAAAGGCAAAGTTACAGAGAAGCAGAAGCAGAGAGAAAGGTCTTCCATTTGCTGGTTCATTCCCCAGATGGCTGCAACAGCCAAAGCTGCACTGATCAGAAGCCAGGAGCCAGGAGCTTTTTCCAGGTCTCGCACATGGGTGCTGGGGCCCAAGGCCTTGGGCCATTTTCTACTGCTTACCCAGGCCATAGCACTGAGCTGGATTGGAAGTGGAGCAGCTGGGACTTGAACTGGCATCCAAATGGGATGCTGGCACTGTAGGCGGCAGCTTCACCCACTACACCACAGTGCCAGCCCCAATACTTCTTTATTTTTAAGTGAACAGAATTTGTGAACAGTGAAAATATCTATATTTGAGGAAGTTTGTGAGGACTGCATGGTGTGAGCCCTGTAGGCACTGGATTAAAATCTTTAAGGTATTTTTGGTGCTATTTAAATTTCTTATTAAAAAATAGATGATGTCATAGTTATTTTTTTCAAAGGCTCATTAGACATAAATCCATCTGGAACTACACATTTTCATAGATAACCCAGAATGTCAAGCCTCTTGGTACACAAATAATTTGTAAAGGCATGGAATGTTGCATGCTCCTAATAAACAGTCCAGCAGATTGTCTTGTATGTTGTAGGCTTGCAAAATATTGTTGAGTCAGTTTTGTGATTGAATAGGATTATTTCAAAACATTACATCCTTCTTGTGTAATTTTATTCATTTGTTATTATAAATAAAAGGAAAACCCAGTGTAAACTACAGACACTTGTATTCAAGGAAATTTAGGTCAAAAGAAGCACTCCTCTTTGTCATCTGTTATTCCTATTATAAATCCATTACTGTGCAAATAATGAGGCAGCTACAAAAGAGCTGTTTGCATGGTTTTTTTAATTTACATTTTAATTAATATAAACAGCACAGATTCAATGTAGTTCATGGATACGATTCCAAGAATATAAATATTTCTCCTTCCTTGCTTTCACATTTTCTCCCTCCCTTTTCCATCTCTTCCCTCTTACTTTTTAAATTTTTGTGAATAACATTTTTTATTTCCTTTTTAGTCAAACACCTAATGTGCCACTAAATGAAGAGATCAACGAATACAAAGTAGAAAGATCACTGTTCAGCAGGACTATATATCAGAACTACCAACAATAATGAAATCTGAAGATGTCAATTTCATCTATATACATTAAAAACTTTTTGTACTCTTTCTGTATATCAACTACCACAAATTAGAAAAAACATATAATATTTGTCTTTGGTGGCCTGGCTTATTTCACTAAGCATAATGATTTCCAGTTGCATCCATTTTGTTGCAAAAGTCAAGATTTCATTATCTTTTATGACAGAGTAGTATTCCATCATGTATGTATATATACCAAATTTTCTTTATCCAGTCATAAATTGATGGGTGTCTATGTTGCTTCCATATCTTAGCTATTGTGGATTGCGATAAACATGGGAGTACAGGTAACTCTTTATTACTCCTATTTCATTTCCTTTGGATAAATTCCCAGGCATAGGATAGCTGGGTCATATGAGATCTAATTTTAGTTTTCTGAGGAATCTCCATACTTTCTTCCATAGTGATTTTACTAGTTTACATTCCCACCTACATTGTGTTAGGGTACCTTTTTCTCCACATCCTCCCTATTATTTATTATTTTTTCATTTTTTGGATGATAGCCATTCTAAATAGGTAAGGTGATGTCTCATTGTGATTTTTATTTGTCTTTCCCTGTTTGCTAGTAATCCTGAGCATTTTTTTGCATGTATCTGTTGGCCGTTTGTATTTCATCCTTTGAAAAAATTCCTGTTTATTTCATTTGCACATTCCTTAATTATATTGTTTGTTTTGTTGTTGTTCAGCTTCTTGAGCTCCTTATGTAGTATAGATATTATTTCTCTATTAGACACACAGTTTGCAAATATTTTCTCTCATTATATTGGTTGGCTCTTCACTTTGTTGAATGTTTCCATTACTATGCAAAACTATACTAGCTTCATTTGTCTAATTTTGCTTTTATTGCATGCACTTCTGGGGTCTTATCCAAGAAGTCTTTGCCAATGTCTTGCACCATTTTCCTTATGTTTTCCTCTGGTTATTTGATGGTTTCAGGTCTTAGGTTTAGATCCTTGATCCACCATGAGTGATTTTCATATAAAGTCTAAGTTAAGTGTCTTGCTTTATATTTCTTCATGTGGAGATCCTATTTTCCCATCACCATTTGTTGAAGAACCTGTCCTTTCTCCAGGTAGTGATTTCAGCTAGTTTGTCAACAGTTACTTAGTTGTAGATGCTTGGATTAATTTCTGGACTTTCTAATCTGTTCCATTGGTCCACTTGTTTATTTTTGTGCCAGTACCAGGTTGTTTTGAATATAATGGCCTTATAGGTTGTCCTGAAATCTGGTATTGTGATGCCTCCAGTTTTGTTTTCATTGCTTGAGATTGCTTTGGTTACTTAGGATCTCTTGTGTTTTCACAAGGGAATTTATAATCTTTTTTTTTTTCTGGATCTGAGAAGAATGTCATTGGTATTTTTATTGCAATCACATTGAATCTGTAAATTGCTTTGGGTAGTGTAGACATTTTGATTATATTAAATCTTCCAATCCATGAACATGGACAATTTTTCTAATTTTTTGTGTGTCTTCTATTTCTTTCCTTCTATTTTGTAGCTTTTATTATAGAGATCTTTCACAACCTTGGTTAAATTTATCCCAAAGTTTTTAAATTTTTTGTACCTGTTGTGAATGGGATTGATCTTGCAAGTTCTTTCGCAGCCAGAGCATTGTTGGTGTGTAGGAATACTATTGATGTTTGTGTATCAATTTTATATGCTGTAACTTTGCCAGATTTTCTCATGAGTTCCAATAGTCTCTTACTGGAGTCTTGGTTCCTATATATATAGGATCATGTCATTTGCAAAAAGGGATAATTTGACTTCCTCCTGAAATTTTCAGTTTGTATCCCTTTTAATTCTTTTCTTACCTAATGGCTCTGGCTAAAACTGCCAGGACTGTGTTGAATATTAATAATGACAGTAGGTACCCTTGTCTAGTTCCCAATCTTAGTGGAAATGCTTCCAGTTTTTTCCCATTCAATATGAAGCTGGCTGGGGGTTACACGTTGTTTTTCCTCGATTATTTATGAAAACCACTATAATCCTCCCAGTTTCAGGTGTCAGAAAGAAAGCAAATCTCAGAATTTCACTTATACAAAATCTAAGATATGCACAACAAATAATGGCAGGAAAAAAAAGAGGAAAATACATATACCACACAGGAGTTGTTAGCCAAAGAAAACCAAAGCTCTTAAGGAGCATAGTGTGAGCACTAATTAGAAAAACAAAGAGGAAAATCTCACCAAAGAGGAGTTGGTGAAGAAGAAATCTTCATAGAAATAAGAGACTCATCCTCTTCTGGAGTAAAGAAAGATCTGAGCCAGGTGCAGGTGAGGGGAGATGCTAAGCCCCAGCTCTTAGTGGACAGCCCAGATAAAGTCCTCCTAATCTTAATGGTATTTAATAAGGAAGTCAAACCCACCATGGTAGTAGCAATGATTGACGCCTAAATACCAGACTAGGCTTAGCTCCAGGGGCTCAAATAGAACTGAAGATTAAGGATTATCCCTGGACTGAAAGAGGCTATGCCTGGCATTGTGAAGTGTTTCAGATTGCGTGTTTGTGTCTCCTGAAATGCATAGGTTCAAATTGTAATCCCCCAAACTGATGTTATTCACAGGGGGGCATTAAGAGGTCATTAGGTCATGAAGGTGGAGGCTTCATGAGTGGAATTAGTGCCCTTAGAAAGAGAACCCCAGGACACCAATTTTAGTCCCAGCTGTTCCTCTTCTGATCTAGCTCTCTGTTATGGCCTGGGAAAGCAGTGGAAGATGGCTCAAGTCCTTGGGCCCCTGTACCCATGTGGGAGACCCAGACAAAGCTCCTGGCTCTTGGCTTTGGATTGGCATAGCTCGGGCTGTTGCGGCCATCTGGGGAGTGAACCAGCGGATGGAAGACCTCTCTCTCTGTCTCTACCTCTCTCTGTAACTCTGTCTTTCAAATAAATAAAATAAATCTTAATAAAGGGAACCCCAGAGAGCTAGCTTGCTCTCTGCACCATGTGAAAACACAGCAGGAAGCCAGCAGTCTGTAATGAGGAGAGAGCCCTCACCAGAACCTGACTGTGCTCATACCCGGATCTCAGCCTCACAGCCTCCAGAACTGTGAGGAATAGATTTCTGGTGTTTGTAAGACACTTAGTTTATGGTACAGTTGTCTCTTCATGTCTGTGGAGTCCACAACCACGATTCAACAAATGACAGCTCAAACTTTTTAAAAAAATGCTTCTGTTTGAAAATGTATTTACTCTTCTTTATCATTTAGAGTGTATTCGGTATTATAAGTACTCTAGATATGGTGGAAAGGATATGAAGGATTGCACAGATTATATGCAAATACAATGGTATTCTATATAAGGGACTAGAGTATCCAAGAATTTTGGTATCCACAGGGGCCCTGGAACCAATCCCACACAGAAATCGAGGGACAGCTATGCTATGCTATGCTAAGACATGAAATAAATCCAGGCCAAAGGCCTTTAATAAAACTGCAAAAGAAGAAATAGGGCCCAGTTTGGTTGATGAAGAACTTCCTCTCACCCTGTCCTCACCCCCAGCCTGTGCTCTCAGGCTATAGAGAATTTTCCCTTCCCTGCACTTCTGGGGTCAACAGTGTCTTCCTGAAGGGGCCAGACTGTAAATATTTATACTTCCCAAGCCGTGTGATCCCTGTCACTGCTACTCCATTCTGCTATTGCAGCAGGAAAGCAGCCAGCAGCAATAAGTAAATGAATGAGTTTGGCTCTGCTTAAGTGAAATTATTTACAAAGATTTGAGATGGGGTCATTTGTTCCACAGGCTGTCTTTGCTGGCCCATGCTTAGAAAGTAAGGGAAAAGATAGCAAAGAAGTCACAGACAATTCAGCCACATTGTACTCAACATAAGTAGATTTGGACAAATCTTTCAATGTTAATTTCAGTCAAATGAAAAACAAGTAGAAAATAAATAATAAACAGAAAAAAATATGGTCTTTAAATACTAGATTAAAACACATATTATAGTAGAAAGAAAATCCCTTTCAGAGGGAAAATTCTCCAGCATGTTTGACACTGTGAGAGCATTCACAGTAGTCCTGCCTTATCCATGGTTGCCCTATTTCATGGGTTTCAGTTACAGGCATTCAACTATGGTCCAAAAACATTAAATTGAAAGTTCCAGATATAAACAATTCATGAGTTTTAAAGGCACACCAGCCTGAGAACTGTAATGAAATTTCTCACCACCTTGTATATCCAAGACAGGACACGACTCATCCCTTTGTCTAGTGTATCCATGGTACATGAACTCTTCGCCATTTGGTCCATTGGAGGCTGTATAGGTTATCAGATCACCCATTAAGGTACTGAAGTGCTATTGTTCAAATAATCCTTACACAGAGCCTAAGGCTAGGTCACAATACCTACTATGTCAGTCACCTCACTTCATCTCATCACAAATATATTGTTTCATCTCATATCAACACATGAAGTGCGAGTACAGTTAAATAAGGTATTTAAAAAAAATTTATTTGTTTGAAGATCAGAGTTACAGAGAGAGATGGCAAGACAGTGAGATTTTCCATTTGCTGGTTCACTCCCCAGATGACTGCAACAGTCAGAGCTCGGCCAGGCTGAAGCCAGGAGCCAGGAGCTTCATCTGGGTCTCCTACATGGGTGTCAGGGCCCAAGCACTTGGGACATCTTCCACTGCTTTTCCCAGGCCATTATCAGGGAGCTAGAATAAAAGGGGAGCAGCTTCAGCTTGAACCGGTGCCCATATGGGATGCCAGCATTGCAGATGACGGCTTTACATATTAGGCTACAATGCCAGCCCCTCAATAAGGTATTTTAAGAGAAAGGCCATGATACCCAAAATTTACTACAGAGTATTGTTGCCATGGTTCTGTTTTATTATTCTTATTAAACTCGTATTATGCCTAATTTATAAATTAAACTTTATCCTAGAAATTTATATATGGGGTAAAAAAAAAAAACCATGGGATAAGTAGGGTACAGTACTATTCACAGTTTCAGGCACCCACTGGGGTCTTGGACTGTATCCTTCATAATAAAAACAGGCTACTCTATAAAAATACAAATATGGTGAAAAGGAAATATTGAACACTAAATACCATGAAAGACCCAAATAACAAAAGATAACTAAGAAAGAAGAAAAACTCAAGCCACAGAATCTCAATTATTAGGCTACAGAGCACTGTCAGGTGAACTTCCTTCAATGATAATTTATTTGTGCTACCGAATGTAGTAGCCACAAGTATCTACTGAGCACTTGAAATATGGTTAGTGCAGTGGAAGAATTTGACTTTACTTAATTTAAATTTAAATAGCCACATGTGGTTGGTGACTATTAAAGTGCAAGCCTGGAAGAAATACTGCAGACAATTATAATGAACTCAGAGAAAAAGCAAAAAGGTACCACAACCAGAGAGACTATGTAGTAGGCATTTAATGGGGCTGCTGTGATGCCCACATTCCACATGAGAGTAGCTGGATTCAATTCCCAGCTCTGGTTTCTGACTCTCACTTCCGGCCAATGAAGACCCAGGGAGACAAAGGTGATGGTTTGAGTAACTGGGTTCCTGCCACCCATGTGGGAGACCTGGCTGGAATTCCCAGCCCCTGGCTTTGGCCTCAGTCTCTGTGAGCTCTCTCTGTGTGTCTCCCTCTACCTCTCAAATAAATAAATATAACATTTAAAATAACTACAGAGAACATAACAAATACACAGGGGGCTGACACTGTGGCTTAGCAGGTAAAGCCACTGCCTAAAGTGCTGGCATCCCATGTGGGCGCTGTTTTGAGTCCTGGCTGCTCCACTTCCGATCCAGCTCTCTGCTATAGCCTGGGAAAGCAGTGGAGGATGGCTCAAGTCCTTGGGCCCCTGCACCCATGTGGGAGACCTGGAAGAAGCTCCTGGCCCCTGGTTTTGGATTGGCCTAGCTCTGGCTGTTGTGGCCATTTGGGGAGTGAACCAGCAGATGGAAGACCTTTCTTTCTCTCTCTCTGCCTCTGCCTCTCTGTAACTCTGCCTTTCAAATAAATAAATAAATCTTTAAAAAACACCAAGAATACAATAGATATAAAGACCACAGAATATAATCAGAATCCTTGAGTAAGGACAACGTAATATGAATGTCATTATAAGAGAAGATAAATTTCTCAGATAAAGGAATAATTTATATCACCCTTTCAAAGGACACAATGTACTTTAATAAAATCCAGAAGTATCATATTGGATAGTGAAATATTTCATGTTCTTTACTCAATTTAAAGGATAAGATTTCTTCAGGTATTTAAGAAGAATAAGAGAAATTATAAGTAGAAGAAAAATGTGATTTATTCACAACAACATTTAGCATCAGAAGGCATGGGGCATTATCTATAAAATACTGAGAGAAAGAAACAGCCTAAAATGTCTTCCTTTTAGACTTGCCATTGAGCTATAAAGACAACAAGCAGATTTGAAATAATTTGAGAAATACAATATACGTAAGACTATCTTACAAAACCCTACTCATGATAAAATCTAAGAAAACAGTAAGTAAAATGAAAGGTATTGTAAAAAGACCAGTGGAAATCCACTTAAATATACAATCAAGTTTTAGGTTTGGCATTTGGCCTAGTAGTTATGATGAATGCTGGGACATTCGCATCCCATACTGATGTACCTAGGTTTGAGTTCTGGTTCTACTCTAGATTCCAGCTTCCTGCTGATGTGCAGCCTGGCACATAATAAGTTATGGCTTAAGTGCTTGAGTTTCTGCCTCTCACCTGGGAGACCTGGATTGAGATTCTGGCTCCCAGCTTTGACCCAGCCCAGCCCTGGCCACTGTGGGCATTTGGGAAAATGAAGCAGCAGATGCCCATCTGCCTCTCTCTGTCTCTCGAATAAAAAAAAAATAAATACATAACCAAGTTTAAATAGACATGGAAAGCGTGGTTACAGAATTTGGATAAGCTTTAACTTAAGGGGTAACTATTGCAGTATACTGAATTATCTTAGACCAGGTTCCCCAGATGTGCAGTCTGAAATGAGAATCCAGGTACAAGTGAATATGAAGGAAATGCTCCTAGAAAACTTTGGTGGAAAACTGGGAAAGGTAAAGGGGAACAAGGCAAGGAAGTTTGAAAAGGTGCAATTTCAGGCAAAACTCCAGCACGGCACAGACGAAGATTTCTGACTAAACACAGTAGGTTGAGCACATGAGTTCACCTCTTCTCCCTCTGGAGAGTTATAAAGGTGGGGCTGGGGAGCACAAACCCCTCAGGGTGAGGGGACCAGGAACAAGCCATTGTAGACAGCTAATTTTCCCTAGACAGAGGTGGAATCCTTCTGAGTACTCTAGCTAGTGTTACACAACCTACGAGGTTCTCCAGTCCATTAGTGGGAACCAGCACTAATCCTGGGCCTGTGAGCTGTGTGGATTGTTCCCTCTGACCCTTGACAGGGCCGCCCAGACTTGGGTAGTTTCTTCACACTCACGTGCTGATCAGTACTCACCTGCATGCTTATAGGAGACCCTCAGCAACTGTCTGGAGCTTTCTCTGTGCCCAGATTTCTTCTCTAAGGAGCCTCGTTTGCCAGGCTCCCCCAGAGGCTCATGTCCTCCTCCACTCCAGGAGACCACTCATTTCAGCCTGGGTTTGCCCTCCTGTGTGGCATTCTGGAAATGCTCTCCAGATAGTAAGCTGGTCCACTACCTTGTCCACTCTTTTGTTGCCTGTCTCTCAGGAGTCACAGTTCTCCACTGCCTGATATTCAGTGTTCTGGGAACTGCCGTTTCCTATGCCTTGTCCAGCGTTTTAACTGTTTCAACTGGAAGGGTGGATCGGGTCTCTGTTACACCATCTTGGCCAGAAGTAGAGGTTTTTTCTGTAGCATGTTGGAAATAAAGGCCAAAGAGATACATTCCAATTAGGTTTTTTTAGGGCATAACTCTGGCCTGAAGTTTTGTGCATTTAGAGAGGTTAGCAGCTAGGAATTTAGGGCCAACTTTCCTATCTACAGATCTTAGGTCTGCATTCTCACTCCCACACACCGTAGTGCCATATATCCAGTTCTTGGCTTCTGAGGCCTATTCAAAACTCCTCAGCTATATCCTTCTCTGAAAACACTCTAGCCTGTGCTACAACTTCCTGCGGCCCATTCTTCAACTGTTGTTCTGGGCACTCATTGATGTATCATTCACTGGTTTTGTTCCCCTCATATCCCTCTTCATCATTGTGGACGTACCTATTGAAATTGATTCATTTTTATTTAACATAACAAGCGGTCGATCTATCATACTGACTACAAAACCTTACTTTAAAATCTCTATTTTATATATATATATATATATATATATATATGGGAAGAGAGAGAGATAGAGCTAGAGCTAGAGCTAGAGCTAGAGAGATGAGAGAGAGAGAGAGAATCATTCATCCACAGTTCACTCCCTAAATGACTACAACAGCCAGGTCTGGACCAAACTGAAACCAGGAACCCGGAATTCTATCTTGGTCTCCCACCTTGGCGGCTGGGACTCAAGATATAGATAAATCTTCAGCTGCCTTCCCAGGTGCAGTAGCAGGAAGCTGGATTAGAAGTTGAGTTCTGGGGCTGGCACTGTGTCTTATCAGGTAAAGCTGCTGCCTGAAGTGCCGGCATCCCATATGGGTGCTGTTTTGAGTCCTGGCTGCTCCACTTCCAATCTAGCTCTCTGCTATGGCCTGGGAAAGCAGTGGAAGATGGCTCAAGTCCTTGGGCCCCTGAACCCACATGGGAGACCCGGAAGAAGCTCCTGGCCCCTGGTTTTGGATTGGCCTAGTTCTGGCTGTTGTGGCCACTTGGGGAGTAAAGTAGCGGATGGAAGACCTTTCTTTCTCTGCCTCTGCCTCTGCCTCTCTGTAACTCTGCCTTTCAAATAAATAAATAAATTGTAAAAAAAAATAGAAGTCGGGTACTAAGGAATTGAATTGCGCTGATACAGGATGCCAGCATTACAAGCTGCAGCTTAACCCTCTGCACTATGCCAGCCTCTACCCCTATGTCATGAATGCTGGTTAATTTTCTTAGCATCTTATATAGTTATTTTTACTCAGAGATCAATCAAGTAGAGGTCTAAGCAAAGCAATATAATTCTTAGTTAACATTATTTATGTCCAGACTTCTTCACATTTCAGTGTGCTGTACACATCCATTTCTAATTCCAAAAATTAAATCATAGAACATTGGCCTTTTATACACTTTTGAATTACATGCATTTTAAGTCACCCAATTAAAAGACAATAATAATATCTAATATGATATAATGCTTGAAGCAATGGTTATTAAAATCTATTAATCAAATTATAAACATTAATTAATTAAAAATTAGTAAGACATTGCAACTTGCAGAACCGGCTTTCTGAGTGCATGTTATATTCCCTCTTACCACAGGGTGGCACCACTTTAGTGGATAATTAAAAATACTCTCCAATAGGTTTTCATAAAGTGTGCATCTTTTGAATCCCACTGCATCTCTAGAAATCAATGCCTACCATGAACTGTGATCACTGAGTTTGTGGATCTGACGCATCCCATAGTCCACTGTGAGCTGTCGAACAGTGAGGGCTCAGGTGTCCAGGTTCCTCATAGATCATGCTCTGTAGGGATTAGAAGCTCTTGGTTCCTAAAAGCCCTATCCCTCTGGCAAAGCAAGGAAGCACATCATGTTCTGCTCATATAATTCCAAGTCAGCTAAGAGCACTCACACTGTGTGGATTTGAATGCTAGGAAACCAAAATGTGTTCCAATCAATAATCAAAGCTTATTAGAGATAATATAAAATGGTGAGACAGATGGAGAAATACTCCTCTGACTCATAAGGTAGGGCTATCAGGAATAATCAGGGACACAAATTAGATACAGGAAACACTTGACCAGTGTCCCCTCCACACACACACACACACATTGAGTCTTTAATCATCAAGGACTGTTTCCAGCCATGTGCCTTTTCCTCTTAAGAACAGCATTTCGGAGATCCTTCTATGCGCTAAGCACCATGTTGTATGCTTTTCATTTTTTATACTGCTTAATTCTTTTTTTTTTTTTTTGACAGAGTGGACAGTGAGAGAGAGAGAGACAGAGAGAAAGGTCTTCCTTTGCTGTTGGTTCACCCTTCAATGGCCGCCGCGGCCAGCGCGCTGCGGCCGGCGCACTGCGCTGATCCGAAGGCAGGAGCCAGGTGCTTCTCCTGGTCTCCCATGGGGTGCAGGGCACAAGCACATGGGCCATCCTCCACTGCACTCCCTGGCCACAGCATAGAGCTTGCCTGGAAGAGGGGCAACCGGGACAGAATCTGGTGCCCTGAGCGGGACTAGAACCCGGTGTGCTGGCGCCACAAGGCAGAGGATTAGCCTAGTGAGCCGTAGCGCCGGCCTATACTGCTTAATTCTTGTATCAGCTCTGTCAGGTAAGCACAATCATTCTTCCTTCACAGATAGAGGTGGCTCAGACACTTACCTGGGTCATTCACCCAGCAAGGATCAGAACCAGGGTTCAGATCAGGTCATCTGTGCCCCAAAGGCCACACGTGGCCTCTCACCCCAGGATGGGCTCCTGTTTCTCTGTGCACATCCACCTTCTACAATGACACATTTTTCTATCTGAATCAACATCCCACTCTGAATTAGAGCTGCCAGTTTTCTGCTAATCAATATTTTCCTTGGTGTTTTTGCAACTGCTTAAAAATCATAGTGAAAAGGCCTATCTCTATTATGCTCAGTATCCTGATTATTGTGCACTTTGAAGGTTCTGAGGGTTTACTTAACAGAGGAATTCCAGAGGAAAGTACAGACTCACACCACGAGGACTGCATTCAAATCATCTGAGGCCTGCAGAGGCACAACAGGAGCGATGGGTTCATTCAGTGGGGCTGGGCGCCACATTAAACAGGAGAGCTTTGGAATCTCAAGGTGGAAGCGACCGGGAAGACGTATTGAGTCCTAATAACTAACTGGCCTTTAATATATTCTTCCCTGGACCTAATACACAGTCAACCAGCCTCCCCTCAAATATCAGAGAATTCTATTATCCAAGAATGACTTTCAATCGTGGTCAAGTATCACTGTTTGTCTTTGTACACTGATATATTGCAGGTGCGGTGCTAAGGAGGCAGAGGTGGACATGGCAGCTAGCGTTCCTGGAGGATTTCCCACTTGGTCAGAACTGATTCCAATCTGGGTCAGAGCCTATCCCTAAGAGAATAGGGGGGCATCAAGAGAACTGTTTGCAGATGCTAAAGGAGAAAAACAGAAATAGAGACAAAAATAATTTTCTTTGTCTTTAATTGTACTTATCTGGTTTAGCATTCTGAGGTGGACTAGAAACGTACCTAAATTCTGACAAAAGTTCTTGGCACAATTGGGTCATATGATAGTTGAAAGTCTACTTAAAAAGGAAAAAAAAAAGGTCTTGTAGTATAAATCTGTGCAGAGAATCGTTATTATGCATGCTAAAATTTTGGCCTACACTTTTTGCATAAACAAAACCATATGATTAATTCAAAGCCATCAAAACTTCTGGAAAAAATATCTATGGTAGGTATGCCACAATGCCGTTGTGGTTTTTTCAACTCCTAAAATAGTCACTTCCACAAGAGGGCGCCCGTTGATATCTTTTTCTCAGAATATTAATTGGAAGCCAGATTTTGAAATAATGGGATGTTGTTACATTTTACATTTATGTATTACACTGAATATTTCAATAAAAGCTACATAGTGCAGTTGGGAAGATAACCTTCATTGTTACTCTCCCCAATATGACATCTTAGGTTACAGGAAAAGTACAATTTCTATTTGATTTACAAACACACACACATAGACACACACACACAAAACAAACGAACAAAAAAACCAAAAAACAAAACCCCTTTCTCTCCAGTTCAGTAGTTTTGTTTTTAAAAATAATGGGGCTTGCAACGTGGTGTAGCCGGTTATGCTGCCACCTACAGCACCGGTATCTCATATGTGTGCCATCTCAAGTCCTGGCTGCTTCTCTTCCCCTATTAATATGCCTTGGAAAGCAGTGGAATATGGCCCAAGTGTTTGGGCCTCTGCACCCACGTGGGAGACCCAGATGAACCTCCTGGCTCCTGGTTTTGGTCTGGCCCCACTCTGACCATTGTGACCATTTGAGGAGTGAACCAGCAGATGGGAGACTTTTCTCTTTCCATGTCTTCCTCTCTGTTTCTCTGTACCTCTTTCTTCCAAATAAATAAACAAATCTTTTTTAAAAAGAATGTTAAAATGCATTTAAGAAATATAGATTCGTGTTATCAATATGCTTATAATTTTCTTACATATTAAATATGTGCAAGATTGCTTTAAACAGCAAAATAAATAGCTATGATTCTTCCCCCCCTTTATTTTTTTATGAAATCCAAGAATAAAAGGCCTCTGCCCTGTATTGGGGTGTTGCTAAAATCATAAATGTCTCTAATTTGGCAGATTCTCCAAAGTATTTTGTGTTACTCTTTGGAAGGGAGTAGTGAATCTGCTAGGTTAAGCCTCGTATGAACAATCCAGTCACATACACACATCTATACACATGTATGCAGGTAAATAGACACACATACACACACACCAATGCTTACAACAATTTACACACTTAGGTTTGTCCCCTTTCCATCTCTTATACTGGGTCCTTTTGCTACAGCCAAAGAATAAACAGTGAAATGGCAATGCAATCTGCTTCCTGCACAGGATGAAAGCGTCGAATTGTCCCCTTCTAGAAAGTGCTGGGAGAATTCTTCATAATTTAGGACATTTCTTCATAAAATTGCTCTCTGACCACAAAGGAGGAAATGTTTAGCAATAAAAATAGTCTTTATTGGGTACCTAATTGTGCCAGGCATTACATAATAATAATTATTATTTTATTTTATTCTCTTAACAATAACGACTTAGATGTTGTCAATATCCTCAGTTTATAGCTGGGAAAAACTGAGTGTCAGAGAAGTTTAGCACTTACCTAAGGTTCCTTGCTCTGGCAGAACAAGGATTTGGATCCAGGTCTGTCTTACTACAGGTCCCAAAACATTTAACAATCATTCTTTATGCCCCTCTGAAACCCAGACATAATTTTATTATAATGGCAAGCCCACACCTTAGACTTGAGTCCTAGTGTGCCCTCAGATTTTGTTTGGACACAACTGGATCTGAAAAATCTATGGCTGTCTTTGATGGACACCATTTTGGGTGGAGAGGAAAGGAGGGAAGTTATTTCCAAACTTCCACTGGTTTTCAGAATGGTACCAGTACCCCTGAGTGCTGTGATAGGTCAGGAACAGGCACAGGAACCAAGTCATGTTCCAGGACTTTTGCTTGATCAACTGGGAAAGCTGGGCTGTGATGCTGTGAGCATTGGGGAATTCCACAAGGGCCCCAGGAGTTTCACTCACCACATCTTCATCCAGGGAAAAGGGAGTAGAGCCATGGACCTGGAGATGCCACTTAGCAAAAACTCCATTCAACCTGCAGCCAGGGCTCCCCATCTGGAATTTTTCAGTTAAGTGAGATAATATACTTCCTTCTTGGCAGAGCCATTTTGGACCTCTGTCACCCGTAATGTGAATACCCTAGCTGAGTGCACTGGCTCAGTGCAGCAGTGTGGCAGGATGCTGAGCTGCACTGCTCTAGACCTGGCACCAAGGGTCAGCATGGAGAGCCCTCGCATTCTGAGGAGAGCAGCCAGCAGTGGACCAGACATTTCTCCCAGGCCTCCCAAAGGCTCTGTAAAACAGAGCCTACTACACATGACTTCTTCAACTCCAGAGTTTGTGAACAAAGGGCTTGGAATAGAACAGGGTGAAAGTCAGGAGACTCCTTGTCCTCAGGAAAACTGTGGGGTTTGGGGAGAGAAAAGGAGGGTGCTCCTTCACCAAAGCAAATTATAGGAGGGCTCCAAGCAAGAGCTCAGAAGCTGGGGACCTGCAAGATTTGAGCTCTCAGTGGAATCATGTGTGCCCTGGTAGGATGCCTACTTAGACTGTGAACTGACTGATTTGTTTCTGTGCTTGTCTGGATGGGTGAGAAAGAACCAAAAGAGAGATAGCAGGAAGAAGGGATGGGTGGTCTACTCTACCACTGTTTGTGGCAAAGATGAATGAGTTGATTGTGGGTCAAGTGGGTAACACAGAAAGTAGCCAGAGTTTAGGAGTCTTAACCTGCCTATAATGGTGGCCGGCTGAGCAAAGGAGCCCCTAACAAGAAGCAGTAGGGTGATGGCCTGAGCTAATGGGAGAGGTGAAATTAGAGAGGGATTTCTGGTTAGGAAACCATGGAGTGCAAGGGTCCTGCAGGGCCTCTGCAAGACTCACACATGGACCACACAAGAAAGGGAAGAGGTTTAAGTCACATTTGAGATTGATGCTTTAAAAATAAATTTAATGTGTTTTAATGGCTTAAAGTGACTGGGAATTTATGGGATTTATCCCAGATGGTATTAAGTGACAAGAAATGGAGAATGAATTAGGCATGGTGGAAGGCAATGAGTGGAAGAAACAAAACTTTTAAATATTTATACTCTACTGAATTGAGATTGCTCAGTAACTCTAGGGGAATATTAGAGAATTTCCCCCTCACTGCCTGAAATGGCCCAAAAGGCAATAGAAATGTCAGCATTGAGTCTCAAGTGTTTATGGCATAGCCAGCACTAGCATCTATCTATAGTTGTGTTGCAATTTTGGTTTCCCTCAAAATCCTATTTCAGGAGGTTTCTCTGGAAGAGATTGGAAGTAGAGAGGGTTAGGCCAAGAGCAAGGTAAGAGTGTATGTCCATTGCTTATCTAGGTTTCATGAAACTTCACACAGCCAAAATCCATTTAGATTCTTATTTTTAGAAGACATGAGTGATTGGTCACTCTTTCTTACGTGAAATTTGTGTTTCCTATTCTTCTTTATATGTTGGGAGATGATTTTTGTTGTTGTTGTTTTTATTTTAAGGTATAGTTCTAAAAGACTACTCTCATCATTCTTAATAATTCCTCAGGGGTATTGGGGAGCCCTAGAATAATTCAGGAAAGAAAACATGACATGGGAGAATGACAGGTGAAACGATAGGTATTTCACTCAAATATGAAGAGGGACCCACAGGCAGGGAGCTTGATAAAGTGTAGAATAGTCTGGGTGGGGCTTTGCAGAAGTGCAGAGTGCCTTGTCAAATGATGCAGCAGCTGCTACTCAATTCTAGATGACTGTTGCTATGTGAGCACGCATACTTGCTTTCACCAAGACTTCCAATTTTTCAAGAGAAATGAAAATTTTCAGGTTTTTATATAAATCTCATCCTTTTTAAGTGTTGGCAACTGTTCAAAAATTTTTTAAAGCACCACATGGGCCAAAGAAAACACATCTGTGAGCCGATATGGCTGGTAGGTTGCCAGCAACCTCTGGCATAGGTAATGGGAGAAGGTGGTCAGACTGAAAAATGGAATGAAAGCTCAGAGCCTGTCAATCATCATTGCTCCTAAAATGAGTTTCGCACCAGAGGCATCAGTCAGACTGGAAGCAAGAATTTTGTAGGGGGTCTGAGGGATAGAGGAAGCAAGGCAAAGTGTGCTAATGCTAACGAATGAAGCACTGGTGTCCCCGGATGCTGACAGTCACCCTGGGAATATGTCACCTATAGAAGGACTCACTTGAGAACAGGTGAAGAGACAGACTTCCAATTAATGCCAGAATCTGCTTTAGCAAATATGACAGAATCTGCTGCAGGTAAGACTGGGAGCCTTCAAAAAAGTTACGAATGCAAGTTTCCTACAATGACATTTGAAACTCAGAGGAATAATTTCTGAGAGGCAAGAGGCCAAATGGTTTCCTCTACTGAGATCGTTCCAAAGGGCTGGCTTGGGTGGGGGTGGGTTAAAGAGATGTGGGTGCACATATGGACATGAGATCAGAGCAAGTTAGGAATAGTTCTGAGACAATGCTGTGCTCAGAAGGTGGCCATGAGAGGAGCATCATGGTTAGAAATGTATGTATCTGGACTAGATACATACATTTCTAAGAACTCATCCAGTATTTGTACATTGCAGTTGTTTCCTAAGTCTGTTCATTATGCTTTATGAACTTGACTTTTACAGTTTGCTCTCAACACAGAAGCCCAAGTGATTCTTGTAGAACTTGAAATGGATGATATCACTCCTCTGCTAAAAGTTCTTTCATGGCTTCCCATCTGCTGTGGTTTGACTATGGCTATCTCCACCCAAATTCATGTTGTGCCTTAATTCCTCCATGCAGCAAGGATTAGGACCTTTAAGAGATAATTAGCTTGTGGAGGCTCCACCCCCACTAATGGATTAGTAACTCTGAGGCATCCTAACTCTCATGGGACAATATTAGCACTTGAGAAAGTGAGTTGTGATTAATGAGGCTAGTATGGCCCCTGAATGTCACTTCCACATACGCTACTCACCACTCTCCCAGGGCTCCCATCATATGATGGCGTCTGCCACATTGTGACACAGCCAGGGGCCCCATGCTAGACCCCAGTATCATGCTGTTTGGACTTTCCAGCCACCAAAATCATAAGCCAAATCAATGCCAGTTCTTTATACAGTACCCAGCCTCAGGTATCTTGCTAAAGCAATACATTAAAACACTCTTTCCCTTGGAGAATACACCAAACCCCTTAAAAATTGGATGACAAGGCTCCTAATATGGTCCCAGCTCTGTTTTATTTAAGGCTATTTCTTCCAATGCTGAATCCTTTGCCCATTCTGCTCCAGCCAATCACACAGGCCCCATGCATTCCCTGACCACATCAAACATCCGCAGGACACTTGCACTTCTTGTTTTCTCTGCCCAAATGGCTCTTCTCCTGGATATCTGCATGGTGCACCACCTCACCTCATTCATATCCTGCTCAGTGCATAACATCAGGAGAATAATCACTGAATACTGAATACAATGCAAAACAGCATCACTCGCATCCAGCACTTTCTCCATAAGTCTACTTATTTTTCACATCATTGAACACTACCTGGTAGATTATTGTTTTCTTTCTTTAAAACCATTTGTCCCCATTAGAATGAAAAATTCATTAAAGTTTTGCCAACGGATATATTGCCAGAGTCCAGAACACAGCTGGCACATAGTAGGTACTTGATAAATATTTGCTGAATGAAAGGATGAGCGAATGAAGCAACTAAGGAAACTTTCAATAATGTATCAGAAATGAGAAGTCATAGACTAGGGAACTACTTAGTTCTGAAAGAGATTTGGAACGTTGGGCTATTTCCAACATTAAAAAAAAATTGTGATTATCATTGTCTATTCCTCTACAGTGATGAGTAATGTTGGTGACATGAAGTTGAAAGGATGGGTGGTTGCTTTCTGGAAAGAAGGGAGGCTGACTCCTTGAAAACTGTTGAAAGATCAGAAAGGAGTAGATAGGGTTCCAGGCTTGCATGAAGAAATTGGCTCTGAACTTGGCCAGTAAAAGACCCATATGTGAGTTTACAACAGAGAGGACATTATGTCTAAAAACTATTACTGTGATTGTGCCAGAATCTGTAATCAGGACCTATGACTTTTCTGGATTTCTTAACTTTTTAGAAAGTTCATGATTTAGATATATTTCTCCCGAATGTTCGCTGTCATCAAGATCTAGTAGTGACAGCACTCTTAAGGGATTACTAGTGGACTTTCCTAACTTGTTGAGCATTTCTTCTTCTGTAACACATATTTACGAAACATAGGCGAGAGGGAGACAAATATTTGACATAGTCTCTCCCAAAGCCTTTTATCCCCCTCCCTCTCTTTAAGGCTGTGGATATGACTGTACATACATAAAGTATACTATTTCCCCCTTTGAGTTATTTATTCTCAGCCACCTTTGCTCCTAGAAATGGGTGGGAAGCAGGTAGGCACAGGATGAGTAAAACTTCATTCATTTCCTAATATTATGCACTGAACATCACATTAATCAAACAGTCCCAACTGGAAAAGACTAAGAGACAAAAATGACTCCCATGTTGCTGTAATAGATATCTAAATTTGAGATGGGCAAGGCTTTCCCATTTTTAAGACTGAAAATTGTTAATGTTCTGAATTTTAACTTTTTTAGTTTCAAAGGTTTTTTAAGTTCCAGTGTAGAAAACAGGACTTTGTTTTCAGAATAATTTATTTTAATTCAAGTTTAATAAACTCAAGATGCGGAAATGACTCAAAAACAATGAAATGTGCTTTCCTAAGCAAGCGTATTAGGTTGTAATTCCAAGAAAACATGTGAATAAAACCACAAAAAATAAAATTTTTAATTAGAATATTTTATGGGCCCAATTTTCCTTGTAGGATATATAGAATTTTGTGCTCAATTCCCATTAAATGTCATAAAAACAATACACAAAATTCATCACACATAATGGTCAAAATGTGACTTAAGCCCAAAGAGTTATTTCTCTCCCTGCAATTGATGGAAATCTCATTTGGGTTGTCCTGTACCTAGCTGGAAACTTTCCTGACCTCTTTGCAGTGATAAAAATACTCTACCACTTGACTTTGTCAGTGAAGTATTGTCTATTTTACTATTTCTCAATTATGTCTCTTCTCATATTTTAGACACTTATAATCCACTTCCTTTATTCATTGATATACTCATAAAAATAATCACTTGAATATCTAATTCCAACCTCTCCCCATGGGGAAATAATGACTTATCAGTCACATTTCCATCAAGGATTGTAATTTAGATGATGAGATAACATGTACATAAGTAACTACATGCTAGGGTTCTGTGTGATCTTTGTTGTACAGAGCCAAGTTTCATAGGAAGTTGAAGAAGGAAGCTATCACCACCAGAAAGATTAGAAAGGTTTTTGTGGAGGAGGCAGAATGCAATGCTGGAACTTGAGGACAATATTGCAACACTGGAGTCAAAGAAGGGAAGGGAGGTGATTACTGGTGAAAGGATACCAAAAAATGGGGGGGGGGCAAATTGCATGGGGAAGAAACAACACAAGCTAAGTCACTGAAGCAAAAAAATAAATAAATAAAAAAGGGGTGGTGGTGGTGGTGGTGCATCAGGTAGCCAAGTCAAGATAGACGTGTATGGAATGACAGCTTCCAATCAGATAGTGTGGGTATTTGAATAGCAAGCTGGATTGGTTAGGAATAACGTCATCTGTAAGAACCAGAGAATCTGATTACAACACAGAGATTTGTGATCTTTTAAACAAGATATCCAGATCTAGGAATTCTTGAGATTGTGTCTGCAGCTCAACCGAATTCTTATGGATCAGGGTGTTTCTCCATGTGCTCTGTCATCCTTCGGGATTTAATCCTTGTTTGTCTCCCCATGGTTGTAAGGTAGATGTGGAAGTTACAGGCATTATGTCTGCCTTCAAGACAGGCAGTATGGGGACAAAATGTCTACAAGCACATGTTCTTTTAATCATGAAAGCAAAAGATGGGGTTGGCACTGTGGCATAGCAG
The DNA here is from genome assembly GCF_964237555.1 of Oryctolagus cuniculus. Taxonomy (NCBI): domain Eukaryota; kingdom Metazoa; phylum Chordata; class Mammalia; order Lagomorpha; family Leporidae; genus Oryctolagus; species Oryctolagus cuniculus. Next base: position 73,941,620 of record NC_091445.1, read on the forward strand.
GTTAAGCCACCACCTGCAGTGCTGGCATCCCATATGGGCGCCAGTTCAAGTCCTGGCTGCTCCACTTCCAATCCAGCTCTCTGCTGTGGCCTGGGAAAGCAGCAGAAGATGGCCCAAGTGCTTGGGCCCCTGAATCCATGTGAGAGACCTGGAGGAAGCTCCTGGCTCCTGGTTTCAGATTGGCTCAGCTCTGGCCATTGCAGCCAACTGGGGAGTGAACCAGAGGATGGAAAACCTCCCTTCCCCCTGCCCTGGTCTGCCTCTGCCTCTCTGTAATTCTGCCTTTCAAATAAATGAATAAATCTTAAAAAAAAAAAGCAAAGGCTTTCTCAGAATCCCTCAGTAGTCCTGTCCAAAAATGAATCAGTGGCTACTTGTAGCTGAAAGGGGGGCAGAGAAAACAAAGTATCTGCTTTTCAGACTTTGTGGTGGGTGTGTCGACAAAGAAAAGTGTTGAGAATGACTGTTTCTCAGCTAGCCAACTTGCCCAAGTTAGACTAGAGTGTGTGGATCTTGTAAACAATGGGCCACCAGTAAAGAGCTTCAGGAGAGAAACAGCATAGGGTAAGGCTTTAATATGATTAACCTGGTTGAGTTGTGAACACTGGATTAGAGCTGAGAGATTGGAAGCTAAAGCAAAAATTAAGAACATGTTCTATTTTGGACTTGATCAATTTGAAATCTTACTGGATATACAAGTATAACCATTGTCATTCCCAAGTGGGGCGGAGTTTGAAGGTGGGAGTGTGAGTTTGTGTTCTTTTTTGTTTCCTGTCTTTGAGAAAGTTTGATCACTCTATGCCCACCAAGCACAGGATTAGAGTTATATATGCTTATGCACACGCTTCCAGTTCTTTCTACTTGGACAGCTTGTCATTACCTCCAACTCATCATTTCAACAAGGAATTTATGGCCAAAGGCATATTTTTGTACTGTATTGAAGCATTTTACATTATTAGAAATAATTCAACTGTTAGTATATATCTTTTTTCTTGATTTTTAAATTTTTATTTTCATTAATTTGAAATGCAGAGAGACATAGAGAAAGAGATGGAGATAGAGTGAGAGAGAGAGAGATCGTTCATCCACTGATTCACTCCCCAAATGCCCATAAAAGCATATTGTGCTTCAAATTGATGTTAAATTAAGAGGAAAGTAATTGAGTAAGTAAGTAAGTAAGAACAAGATATACTAGAAGAATGGCTATAGAATCAGAAGCCCAGTTTTCATAACAAATGAGTAAGAATCTGATGCCTAAGGTGTAATCTGTTGCAACCACAGCTCTAACCAGCTGTGGTTCCCACATCCTGAGTATCAGGAGAGCAGAGTGATGAGGAGAAAGGCTCTGAGGTAAGAGTGCTTGAGTGGGGCCGGTGCTGTGGTGCAGTGGGTTAACGCCCTGGCCTGAAGAGTCAGCATCCCACATGGGTGCCGGTTCTATTACTGGCTGCTCCTCTTCCGATCCAGCTCTCTGCTATGGCCTGGGAAAGCAGTAGAAGATGGCCCAAGTCCTTGGGCCCCTGCACCTATGTGAGAGACCCAGAAGAAGCTCCTGGCTCCTGGCTTCGGATCAGCACAGTTCCAGCTGTTGCTGCTAATTGGGGAGTGAACCATCAGATGGAAGACTTTCTCTCTGCCTCTCCTCTCTCTCTATAACTCTGACTTTCAAATAAATAAATAAATCTTTTTTAAAAAAAGAGTGCTTGGGTTTCACTTCTGGATCCATCACTTCCTCACTGTGTCACCCCAGGAAATTAGAATGAGTTAACGTTTCTGTGCCTCGGTCTCCTCATCCACAAAGGAAAGAATTCCTGTGATGGCTCAGTGAGGTAACCCACACAAGTAAGTGAAGCAGAGCCTGGCAATGCTGCTGCTCTACTGTGACTGTACTTGACTCACTAACACTACTACGGCAGTTACTACCAGTACAGTGACACTACTGCTCTGTTATACCATTACATAGCATGACACTCCTGTTACTAACACTACTGTCACTGTTCCCACCAGTTCCAATGTACTATTGTTACTATTATTACAACACTACATTGCTACAGTTACAGCTATATTCCAGTTACTAAAACTACTATCATTATTCTACTATATCATTACACCACTGTTACCACTTCAGCTATCACAACATTGCTGTTGTTGGTACCACTACAACTACTGTCCTGTCCTGATATATAATCATTGTCACTGATGGTACTATCATGCTACTGTTACTATTCCTAACACTACTGCAACAACACTGCTATGCACTATACTCCTGTTACTATTGCTACTTTCAATACTACTGCTACTACTAGCAGGATTACCAGTGCTGTTATAATACTTCTGCTAATACTATCACTACTACAACTACTCGGCTGCCACTACTGCTACTATCACTGTTGCTACAATTTCTTTAAAAATTTTTAAGATTTATTTTATTTATTTGGAAGGCAGAGTCACAGAGACAGAGGGAGAAATTGAGAGATCTTCCATCCATTGGTTCACTCCCCAAATGGTCACAACAGACTAGGCTGGATCAGAACAAAGTCAGGAGCCAGGAACTTCATCCAGGTCTCCCACATGAGTTCAGAGGCCCAAGTACTTAGGCCATCCATCCTCTGCTGCTTTTCCAGGTACATTAGCAGAGAGCTAGATCAGAAGTGGAGCAGCTGGGACTTGAACAGGTGCCCATAGTGGATGCTGGCATTGCAGGCAGTGACTACCTTCTTCACCACAGCACCAGCCCCTGTTTCTACAATTTCTACTGCACAGTATTACTACTACCATTACTTCTGCTCTGCTATTATTACTACTACAGTTATACACTTTTACTGCTACTACTGCCACTCCTGTGACAACCAGCATGGAAATATTTTCTTCATGGGAAAAATAAGAAAATCTCAAAGTCTGTTTTTAGCAAAGATGCTCAAATTCTCTAGCAGCCAATCATCTTGGGTGACTTCTCAGCAGTATTTGGCATAACTGGCTATTTTCCACTACTAGGTTTACTTTTTTTTCTCTGATTTCCTGGACACTGTGCTCTTTTGGTCAAATTTCCCCACTTATCACTGGCTATTCCTTCTCCATCTCCATTACTGGTTCTTCCATTCCTTGAGTTTTTTTTTTTTAAGATTTTATTTATTTATTTTAGAGAGAGAGAGTTTCAGACAGTGAGAGGGAGAGACAAAGAGAAAGGTCTTCCTTCCATTGGTTCACTCCCTAAATGGTCGCAATGGCCGGAACTGTGCCGATCCAAAGCCAGGAGCTTCTTCCAGTCCTCCCATGTGGGTGCAGGGGCCCACAGACTTGGGCCATCTTCTATTGCTTTCCCAGGCCATTGCAGAGAGCTGGATTGGAAGAGAAGCAGCCGGGACTAGAATCAGCGCCCATATGGGGTGCTGATGCTGCAGGCAGAGGATTAACCTACTGTGCCACAGCGCCAGCCCCTTGAACTTCTAATACACAATAACATGAGACTTAGCATTCATACTAATATTCATGTCCATGTTCTGGACTTTTATCCTTGGTCCTTTCCTTGATATTCCATCATTCCTGATCCTACTCAGTCCCATGGTTTTATTTTTTTTCTTCCCAGAAACCTTTTATTTAAGGTATACAAACTTTCATAAATACAACTATAGGAACATGGTGATAGTGATTTTTCCCATTGTACCACCCTCCCACCCTTCCTCTTCTTCCCTCTCCTAGTCCAATTCTTATTATTTACTAAGACCTATTTTCTTTCCTTTTTTCACAGAAACTTTTTATTTAAGGAATACAAACTTCATGCATTTCATAAATACAACCTTAGGAATACATTGATTCTTCCAATCCTCCCATGGTTTTAAAGACCAGCTATATGCTGAACTCCCCAGCCCAAATATCCTCCCACATGTTAACCTCAATATCAGACCTCTCATTTCACATTTCTGCTTCTACATCTAGTAGACATTTCAAGTGATACAACAAAAGTGGAACTCCCATCTTCCCTCAAAAATCTGCTCCATATACAATGTCCTCTATTTGTCAATTTTTCTATATATGGCAACTCCATCATTCTAGGTGCTCAAGCCAAAAACCTCAGACTTATCCTTGACTCCTCTGCTTCCCACACAACATCTGTCCATCAAGAAACCTGTCTGCCTGTCTTGAAAATGGATGTAGGCTCTGTCCATGTGATTCCATCTCCATTCCTCCCATCCTTTGTAATGTAACTTATAGGCTCTCCTAGGAAGAAATGAAATTCTGGGGCCAGCAATATGGCACAGAGGGTTAACCTGCTTGATCTCAATGCCAGCATCCCATATGCATACCAGATCAAGCCCTGGCTGCTCTGCTTTTGATCTAGCTTCTCGCTAATTTCTTGTAAGAAAGCAGCAGAAGATGGCCCACGTATTTGGGCTCCTGCCACCCATATGGGAGGCATGATGGAATTCCTGACTCCTGGCTTTAGCCTGGCTCATTTGAGGAGTGAGTAAACCAGTGGGTGGAAGATCTCTCTTTATTTCTGTCTCCCCTTTTGTTCTGTTGCTCTATCTTTCAAATAAATAAATAAATACTTCTTTTAAAAGCAAACTGGAATCTCCAGTCTTCCAACCTGCATAAGCCCCATGACTCACTGTAACTAATGAGTCTTCCTCCTGGGATGATGTGGCAGTTCTGAGCCTAGGCCTCAAGAGTCCTTGCCCGCCTCTGGTCATTTAGAAGCCCACTGCCACTCTGTGAACAAACACCCCCGTTCTCAAGCCAGTAGGTATGCAGTTCCCTGAAGAAGATCCTCCTGCAACTTACTACAGAGACAACCAGTACCTGCCTGAGCCCAGCCTGTTTTTCTAATCTACACAATTGTGAGCTCAACAACAGTGCTTACTTTTAGCAACCAAAATCTAGAGTGGTTTGTTCCCTAGCAGTAGCTTCCTTACACATCTCCCTGCTGCTACTCTGGCCTGCTCCAACCTAGAGTTAGCAGAGAGGGCAAGAATAACTTTTTTAAAGACACAGACCAGAATCACATCACTCCTCTGGCTCAACACTCTACAATGGCTCCTTCCAGGAACCTGTAAGGCTGTAACTCATCTGGCTTCTGTTACTGCTCTGCCTGCATCTTCTACTACTTGATCCTTCATGCTCTCTATTCCAACCACACCAGCTTGCTTTACATTTCTTAAACACACCAAGCACACTCCTGCCTGATACAATCTCTGCTCTTGTTCGTTGCCCAGCTAGAAATGTTTTTGCCGGATAGTCCCTTGGCTAACTTTCCCAATATCCCCTGATCTCTTCTCTAATCTCATCTTTTCCATGAGGCCTCCTTACTTTATCACAACAGCTTGATTCCCACTCCCAGCATCCTCAGTTTCTACATTTATCCCATTCTACATTTTCACTTTTCTTTCAACCTCACCTTCTGATATACCATGAAGTTTACTAAATTGTAAAGAATTATTAGTTATAGTATTTCTCTTTGTACTGATCTAGGTTCTCCAGAGAAACAACAGCAATACGAATAATATGTGTGGTACATGTGTGTGTGTGTGTGTGTGTGTACAGCAGGGTGGGTTCTCCCCCCCCCCCCACATTTTCTTAAAAATGAATTGACTAACACTTTTTGAGGGACTGGCAAATCAAATTCCCCAGGGTAGGCCAGCCTGCTGGTAACACAGGGGCACAATGATATTACAGCTCAAGTCTGAAGGCAGTCGGGAAACAATATTCCCTCTTTGTCAGAGGACATCACTCTTTGTCTCTTAAGACCTTCAACTGGTCATGTGGCTCCATGCACATTGTGGCAATTAGTGAGCTTTACTTGAAGTCTACTGATTGAAATGTTAATCTCATCTAAAAACACATACCTTCATAACAACATCTAGACTTGCAATGGACCAAATACCTGGGCACCATGGCCTCAGAAAGGTGACACACAAAATTCACCAACACAATTTTTTTTTGCTAAAATACAAGCTCTTTGGATATACAAATCATTATTTTGTTCACTAATAGATCTTTAAGTGTCTAGTATGTTACATGAATCAATAAATGAATGATTAATCCTTAAAAAGTAAAGAAAGAATGTGGTGAGGGTGATGGAGTCCAGAAAGCTCCCTGGAGGACGTGTTTCACGCATAGTTTTAAAAGGAGGATAGGATGTGATTTGGCAGGAGAAGGAGTGAAGAAACTCTGGGAAATCAGAGTGATGTGTATGTTGGCTCAGCATGGGGAGAAAGCAAACAAAGTGTGCCCTCTAAGATAACCACATATTATGTAAATAAGAGGGACATTTTTCAATTATCCCTGAAAAACTAAACACTTCCTTGTTATCTGTTGAAGTTCCAAGGCATCATTTGTCTGTCTATAAGAGTCAAAAATTGTGGTCTCTGGAACATTTGAACTTTTTCCAAGTGAAATAAAGCATTTATACAAAGCAGATGTACACAACAAAACCTTCAATCGTGGTTTTCCTATACCCACAATAAGATCACTACAAATACAAGAAGCCATTCCCTATGTCAAACTAGTACTTTAAAGTCAAGTGCAATTTGATAATGGTATTACAGGTACCAAACAAACCCAGGCAGTTTTCTGCAGAGACAAGCAGAAATCTCTGCCAAAGTCACTCAAGCTATAAAATTCTCCTAAGATCTGACACTGACCGGGGCCTGGGAGAGTCCCAGGAACCTATTATTTCCACTAAAAACTAGAAACTACAGATAGTGTAGAGAAGGTGTTTTTAAAGATAATCATTTCTCATTGTGGTTTATTTAATCAACATCACAAAGATAATCTCTGGTAATTCCTAAATCTCTCTACTTAATTATCCAACCATCTTGCTCTATTTATCATGTTCCAGTGTTTTGCATACTGTAATTATCCATCGGCATCCAAATTCTAATATAAATGCAAGTCTTCCTTCTCTTTGAGACAAGGTCAGAATGGGCTGCTTGCAGGATTCAGACTGCGTGGAGACTGAAAAACAATGGCACATCAATTCAAACTGATCTTCATACTCGAGTGGTTGCAAACCTCTTTGTAACCGCAGTTTAGAAAGTGGTCTTTGTTTTGTTTGTTTTTGGAAGACTGAAAAGGCCTTAACCTTCTCATGGGATAAACTGCCAGAATTATATATAACCATTGAGAACCAAAAATCTCCAGAAGTCAGGCTATCCAGGAAAGGCAATTACTTCTCTGAATATTTGTAACCCTCTTTTATTCAGCATATAATATTGAAGTAGATTATAAAACAACAGCAGAAAAAATTTTACAGGAAATAAACATTCATAAGGCATTTAAAATAATCTGTATATTTTTCTTTAAAACTCCTAGTACTAACACAGAAGCAACACATTTTAACATTAATTCCAAACTTACATATTAACATATTGAATGGATGGAAGCATAAACTCAGGACACACTGATATCCATTTTCAATAGTTGATTCCTATAAAATATTCAAACTAATTTAAAACACATTTTACATAATTCATTAGCATTATCAACCAATGATTATCAACTGCCTAATTGCTAAGTGAGAGAAAGAACCATGAGTGTTCTAGTACATATAGGTGTCTGAGTTTCTACCCAGAAATTTTACTGTGATTCAAAAAAGTCAGTTATATTAGCAGCATATGCAAAGTGTTAGCTAAATATCACTAGTCGCATAATCCAAACTTATTTCAGAAACCCCATAAACCATAAACTTATTCTCTGGGTAGCCTAAGCTGCTAAGACAAATTCCAGTGTGACTTTTATAATGCATCTCCATTTTTGAAGCATATTCCATTGTTAATTACAAATACTAGAGTCAGAAAAATGAAACCAAGGAGAGACAAAAAATAAAAGAAATAATCTTTAAATTATTAATCTGATCATAAAAGATATTGACCATGACACACTGTAGTCAAACGTTCAACAGTAAAACATAAATTCTAAAATGTGCATGAGAGAACACCAAGTTACCTCCAGAGGATCTCCAATAAGAATGACAGCTGATTTCTCATCAGAAACCCTGCAGGTTAGGAGAGAATGGGGAGACATAGTCCAAGTCTTAAAAGAAAAAACTGTCAACCCAGAATACTGTAACCTGAAAACCTCTCATTAATGAGTAAAGGCAAAATATTTTCCATACCAAAAAGAAGTTGAAAAAATTTGTCACCATTCATACTGCCTTATAAATGATGCTGAAGGTGTACTACGCACAGAAACACAGAAAGATAGCCATCATTATGAAAGAATATAAAGGCAGAAAATCTCCCAGTAAAAGTACAAAGAAAATCCAAAGCAAACAATAAGAGTATTCATGGAAAAACGGCAGGGTCAAGACATTACTTATCAATACTAACCTTGTGTAATTCTTCAATTTAACAATACAGACTGGCCAAGTTGATTAAAAAACAAGACCTAACTATTTACTGTCTACAAGAAATATACCACTCAAAAAAGATACATGCAGACAAAGTGAAATGAGGGAAAAAGATATTCCATGCTAATGGAAAGCAAAAAAGAGCAGGTGTAGCCATCCTAATATCAGACAAAATAGACTTTAACACAAAAAAATGGTACTGAAAGATATAAAGTATGGCATTATGTAATGATTAATGGATCAATTCAATAGGAAGATATGTCTATAATAAATGTATATGCATCCAGTGCCAGAGTGCCTGGCAATTTAAGAAAAATGTTAATGGACCTAAAGGGAGACAGATTCTAATATGATAGAATGGGGGACTTCAACATCCCACTTTCATTAGTGGACAGATCAACCAGACTGAAAATCAACAAAGAAACAACTGAGCTAATCAACACGATGGACCAAATGGACCTGATATCTACAGAAACTTTCATCACACTGTTGCAGAATACATATTTATCAATGCATAAAATTTTTGCTAGGATAGACTATATGCTAGGCCATAAAGCAAGTTTCACAAATTCAAAAAAATAGAAATCATACCACGCACCTTCTCTGACCACAATGGAATGAACCTGTAAATTAACAACTCAAAAACCTCTAGAACATATACAAACACATGCAGACTTAACAACACACTCTGGAATAAACAGTGGGTAATAGAAGAAATCAAAAGAGAAGTCAAAAAATTTCTGGAAGCGAATGAAGATGATGATACAACATATCAAAACTTATAGGATATAGGAAAACCAATGTTAAGAGGGAAGTTTATGGCAACTGGTGCCTAAATCAACAAATTGGAAAGGCACCAAATAAAAGAGTTATCAATACATTTTTTAAACTTTTATTTAATAAATATAAATTTCCAAAGTACAGTTTATGAATTACAATAACTTCCTTCCAACCCACAACCCTCCCATCTCCTGCTCTCTCTCCCATTCCATTTGCATCAAGATTAATTTTCAATTATCTTTATATACAGAAGATCAATTTAGTATATATTAAGTAAAGATTTCAACAGTTTGCACCCACACAGAACATAAAGCGTAAAATACTGTTTGAGTACTAGTTATAGCATTAATTCACATTGAACAACACATTAAGGACAGAGACCCTACATGAGGAATAAGTGCACAGTGACTCCTGTTGTTGATTTAACGAACTGAAACTCTTGTTTATGGTGTCATTAATCACCCTAGGCTCTTGTCATGAGTTGCCAAGGCTATGGAAGCCTTTTGAGTTCGCTGACTCCGATCTTATTTAGACAAGGTCATAGTCAAAGTGGAAGTTCTCTCCTTCCTTCAGACAAAGGCACCTCCTTCTTTGATGACCCATTCTTTCCACTGGGATCTCATTCGCAGAGATCTTTCATTTAGTTGTTGTTGTTTTTGTTTGTTTGTTTGTTTTTGTTTTTGTTTTTGTTTTTGTTTTTTTTTTTGGTCAAAGTGTCTTGGCTTTCTATGCCTAAAATACTCTCATGGGCTCTTCAGCCAGATCTGAATGCCTTAAGAGATAATTCTGAGGCCAGAGTGTTGTTTAGGACATCTGCCATTCTATGAGTCTGCTGTGTATGCCACTTCCCATGTTGGATCATTATCTCTTTCTTAATTCTATCAGATAGTATTAGCAGACACTAGTCTTGTTTATGTGATCCCTTTGACTCTTAGACCTATCTGTGATCAATCGTGAACTGAAATTGATCACTTGGACTAGTGAGATGGCATTGGTACATGCCACCTTGATGGGATTGTATTGGAATCCCATGGCACATTTCTAACTCCACCATTTGGGGCAAGTCAGCTTGAGCATGTCCCAAATTGTACATCTCCTCCCTCTCTTATTCCCACTCTTATATTTAACGGAGATCAGTTTTCAGTTAAATTTCAACACCTAAGAAAAATTGTGTGTTAATTACAAAGTTCAACCAATAGTATTAAGTAGGAGAAAAAAATACTAAAAGGGATAAAGTATTAAGTTGTACATCAACAGTTAGAGCAAGGGCTGATCAAGTCACTTTCTCATAGTGTCCATTTCACATCAACAGGTTTTCTTTTTGGTGCTCGGTTAGTTGTCATTGATCAGGGAGAACATATGATATTTGTCCCTTTGAGACTGGCTTAATTCACTCAGCATGATGTTTTCTAGATTCCTCCATTTTGTTGCAAATGACCGGGTTTCATTGTTTTTGACTGCTGTGTAGTATTCTATAGAGTACATGTCCCATAATTTCTTTATCCAGTCTACTGTTGATGGCATTTAGGTTGATTCCAGGTCTTAGCTATTGTGAATTGAGCTGGTGCAGACAGATTTTTGTTTGCCAATTTAATTTCATTTGGGTAAATTCCAAGGAGTGGGATGGCTGGGTTGTATGGTAGGGTTATATTCAGGTTTCTGAGGAATCTCCAGACTGACTTCCACAGTGGCTTAACCAGTTTGCATTCCCACCAACAGTGGGTTACCGTCCCTTATTCCCCACATCCTCGCCAGCATCTGTTGTTGGTAGATTTCTGTATGTGAGCCTTTCTAAGCGGGGTAAGGTGAAACCTCATTGTGGTTTTGATTTGCATTTCCCTGATGGCTAGTGATCCTGAACATTTTTTCATGTGTCTGTTGGCCATTTGGATTTCCTCTTTTGAAAAATGTCTATTGAGGTCCTTGACCCATCTCTTAAGTGGGTTGCTTGTTTTGTTGTTGTGGAGTTTCTTGATCTCTTTGTAGATTCTGATTATTAATCCTTTATGTTGGATAGTTTGCAAATATTTTTTCCCAGTCAGTCGGTTGCCTTTTCACATTCCTGACTGTTTCTTTTGCAGTACAGAATCTCTCAATTTGGTGCAATCCCAATTGTTAATTTTGGCTTTGACTGCCTGTGCTTCCGGAGTCTTTTCCAAGAAGTCTTTGCTGGTGCCTATATCTTGCAGGGTTTCTCCAATGTTCTCTAATAATTTGATGGTGTCGGGTCATAGAGTTTGATCTTTAATCCATGTTGAGTAGATTTTTGTGTAAGGTGTAAGGTATGGGTCTTGCTTCATGATTCTGCACGTGGAAATCCAGTTTTCCCAGCATCATTTGTTGAATAGAATTTCCTTGCTCCAGGAATTGGTTTTGGATCCTTGATCAAATATAAGTGGGCTATAGATGTTCGGATTGATTTCTGGTGTTTCTATTCTGTTCCATTGGTCTATCCATCTGTTTCTGTACCAGTACCATGCTGTTTTGATTACAACTGCCCTGTAGTATGTCCTGAAATCTGGTATTGCGATGCCTCTGGCTTCGTTTGTGTTGTACAAGATTGCTTTAGCTATTCGAGGTCTTCTGTGTCTCCATATGAATTTCAGCATCATTTTTTCCAGATCTGAGAAGAATGTCTTTGGTATTTTGATTGGTATCATATTGAATCTACAAACTGCTTTTGGGAGAATGGACATTTTGATGATATTGATTCTTCCAATCTATGCGCATGGAAGATTTTTCCATTTTTTGGTATCCTCTTCTATTTCTTTCTTTAAGATTTTGTAATTTTCATCGTAGAGATCTTTAACGTCCTTGGTTAAGTTTATTCCAAGATATTTGATGGTTTTTGTTGCTATTGTGAATGGGATTGATCTTAGAAGTTCTTTCTCAGCCATGGCATTGCCTGAGTATACAAAGGCTGTTGATTTTTGTGCATTGATTTTATATCCTGCTACTTTGCCAAACTCTTCTATGAGTTCCAATAATCTCTTAGTAGAGTTCTTTGGATCCCCTAAGTAAAGAATCATATCATCTGCAAAGAGGGATAGTTTGACTTCTTCCTTCCCAATTTTTATCCCTTTACTTTTTTTTTTCTTGCCTAATGGCTCTGGCTAAAACTTCCAGAACAATATTGAATAGCAGTGGTGAGAGTGGGCATTCCTGTCTGGTACCAGATCTCAGTGGAAATGCTTCTAACTTTTCCCCATTCAATAGGACGCTGGCTGTGAGTTTTTCATAAGTTGCTTTGATTGTATTGAGGAATGTTCCTTCTATACCCAATTTGCTTAGAATTTTCATCATGAAAGTGTGTTGTATTCTATCAAATGCTTTCTCTGCATCTATTGAGATAATCATATGGTTTTTATTCTGCAGTCTGTTAATGTGGTGTATCACATTGATTGATTTGCGAACACTGAAACATCCCTGCATACCAGGGATAAATCCCACTTGGTCTGGGTGGATGATCTTTCTGATGTGTTGTTGCATTCTATTGGCCAGAATTTTATTGAGGATTTTTGCTTCTATGTTCATCAGGGATATTGGTCTGTAATTTTCTTTCATTGCTGCATCTTTTTCAGGTTTAGGGATTAAGTTGATGCTGGCTTCATAGAAAGAATTTGGGAAGATTCCCTCTCTTTCAATTTTTCTGAATAGTTTGAGAAGAATTAGAGTTAGTTCTTCTTTAAATGTCTAGTAGAATTCAGCAGTGAATCCATCTGGTCCTGCACTTTTCTTTGTTGGGACGGTCTTTATTACTGTTTCAATTTCTGTCTCAGTTATGGGTCTGTTTAGGTTTTCTATGTCTTCATGGTAGGTTGTATGTGTCTAGCAATCTATCCATTTCTGATAGATTTCCCTGTTTGCTGGCATACAAGTCCTTGTAGTAATTTCTGATGATTCTTTTTATTTCTATGGTGTCTGTTGTTACATTTCCTTTTTCATCTCTGACTTTATTGATTTGGGTCTTTACTTTTTTTAGTTAGTTGGGCCAATGGGGTGTCAATTTTGTTTATTTTTTCTAAAAACCAGCTCTTTGTTTGGCTGATTTTTTGTAATATTTTTTTGGATTCAATCCTGTTGATTTCTTCTCTGATTTGAATTATTTCTCTTCTTCTACTAGATTTGGTTCTGGTTTGCTGCAGTTTTTCTAGATCCTTGAAATGCATTGAAAGCTCATTTATTTGGTGCTTTTCCAATTTCTTGATGTAGGCACCTATTGCTATAAACTTTCCTCTTAACACTGCTTTTGCTGTATCCCATACTTTTTTTTTGACAGGTAGAGTGGACAGTGAGAGAGAGACACACACACACAGAGAAAGGTCTTCCTTTGCCATTGGTTCACCCTCCAATGGCTGCTGCAGCTGGCACACTGTGTCCGGCACACCGCACTGATCCGAAGCCAGGAGAAAGGTGCTTCCTCCTGGTCTCCCATGGCATGTAGGGCCCAAGCACTTGGGCCATCCTCCACTGCACTCCCAGGTCACAGCAGAGAGCTGGCCTGGAAGAGGGGCAACCGGGACAGAATCCAGTGCCCCAACCAGGACTAGAACCCAGTGTGCCAGTGCCGCAGGTGGAGGATTAGCCTGTTGAGCATGGCTCTGCCCCATACGTTTTGATATGTTGTGTTGTTATCCTCATTTACTTCCAGGAAGTTTTTAATTTCTCTTTGGATTTCTTCTATGACACAGTGTTCATTCAGGAGCAGGTTGTTCAGTCTCCATGTTGTTGCATATGCTCTAGGGATTCTTGAGTTGCTAATTTCCAGCTTCATTCCACTGTGGTCTGAGAAGCTGCATGGTATAATTCTAATTCTTTTGAATTTGCTGAGACTTGATTTATGGCCTAGTATGTGGTCAATCCTAGAGTAGGTTCCATGCACTGCTGAGAAGAATGTAAATTCTTTAGATGTATGATTGAAAGTTCTGTAGATATCTGTTAGATCTATTTCAGCCTAGTGTCAATTAAATCTGCTGTTTCCTTGTTGGTCTTCTGTCCAGTTGATCTGTCTATTTCTGAGAGTGAAGTATTGAAGTCCCCCAGTAGTATTGTATTGGAGTTTAAGGCTCCCTTTAAGTCCCTTAGCATATCTTTTAAATAAACCTGTGCCCTGTAATTAGGTGTATATACATTTATAAAAGTTACATCTTCCTGTTGAATTGATCCCTTAATCATTATATAGTGTCCCTCTTTGTCTCTCTTAACAGTTTTTGTGTTAAAATTTATTTTGTCTGATATTAATATGGCCACGCCAGCTTTTTTTTTGGTTTCTGTTGGCATGGAATATCTTTTTCCAACCTTTCACTTTCAGTCTGCATGCATCATTGTTGGAAAGATGTGTTTCTTGTAAGCAGCAAATAGATGGGTTTTGTTCCTTAATCCATTCAGCCAATCTGTGTCTCTTACCTGGAGAGTTGAGCCCATTAATGTTCAATGTGACTATTGATAAGTAGTAATTTTGCCTTGCCATTTTCCCAAAGATATTTTCTAATATATGCTTTGAACTTCCTGTGATCTTTTACTGTGAGGTTTTCTTCCTTCTTTCATATGATGACCGTGTTTCTGTGTTTCTGTGTGTATTACATCTTTAAGCATCTTTTGCGAACTGGACGAATGGTGACAAATTCTTTCAATTTCTGTTTGCTATGAAAAAAAAATCTTTATTTCACCTTCATTCACAAATGAAAGCTTTGCAGGATATAATATTCTGGGCTGCCAGTTTTTCTCTCTTAGTACCTGGGCTATATCTCACCATTCCCTCCTAGCCTGTATGGCTTCTGATGAGAAGTCTGCTGTGAGTCTAATTGGAGATCTCCTGAGAGTAATCTGACGTTTCTCTCTTGCACATTTTAGAATCTTTTCTTTATGTTTCACTGTGGTGAGTTTGATTACAACATGTCATGGTGAGGAGCTCTTTTGGTCATGTTTATTAGGGGTTCTATGAGCTTCCTGTACTAGGATGTCTCTGTCCTTCTCCAAACCTGGGAAGTTCTCTGCAAGTATCTCACTAAAAATGCCTTCTAATCCTTTCTCTCTCTCCATGCCTTCAGGAACTCCTAGAACCTGAATGTTGGGTTTTTTAATAGTATCCTGTAGATTCCTGACAAGATTTTTAAGATTTCTAATTTCCTCTTCTTTTCTTTGGTTTGGCCGTATACTTTCCTGTGCTCTGTCTTCCAAGTCTGATATTCTCTCTTCTGCTTCACTCATTCTGTTTTTAAGGCTCTCTAATGAGTTTGTCATTTAATCTATTGAATTATTCATTTTATTTTGATTTCTCTTCACTATCATAATTTCATGTTCTACTAGTTTCTTCATTTCATTTTGATTCCTCCTTAAGATTTCATTTTCATGAGAGAGATTTTCTATTCTGTCCAGTGAGTATTTATGTAGTTCAAGAATTTGTTTTTGAGAACTTCTAGATGTTCTTACCATAAATTTTTTGAAATCCGTATCTTGCATTTCTTCTATCTCATCATCTTCATAATCTTGAATTGGGGTGTCTTGTTCATTTGGGGGCATCATAATGTCTTTCTTGTTCTTGTTTCTTCAGTTTCTGCATGTGTTGCTTGGCATTGTGGAGATATTCTTTGTTTTCTTCTCTTTTCGTCCCTTCACTGTGGTGGGTTTTCTCGGTATACTATGACCCTAGATTAAGTGGACTGTCTGCTTTTGCTGTATCCTTAGAGGCTTGTAATGGGTGTGGCCAGTGAGCTCTGTTCAGTTCTTCAGGGTTAAGGGTGTGTCAAAGGTAACACAACCAGGTTAGGTGTGGTCAATCTCTCTCTCTCTCTCTCTCTCTCTCTTTTTATTCAGAAGGGAAGTAAATCTGCACAGCTGAGCAGAGTTGAAGGCAGTACTGAACTCTGAGCTCTGGCCCCTGTGGGTATAACATTCATCTGCTCTGTCCCAAGGAGCACACAAAGGATCTGTGAAGTCTTCAGTGTAAGCTCAAATTCACCTGCAATCCCCCACTGGGTTGCCAAGGTTACTGAGATTGTAGCGTCTTTGGAGAGTACTCACTTCTTCGGTACTCCATGAGTCCTCTCACACACTCTTGGTTTTTGTTTTTTCTTCACAGTCTCAGTTCATTAGTTCCACACATTAACTAGGTCCTAACCTCCTGTTACTTCTCCCCACCAGAGTCAGGTTTTTCTGTTGGCTGATTGTGGGCGCAGCTTTTACGAATGTCCAAAATGGTGCCTGCTCTTTGTCTTGCTTGCCTTTGTAAGGTGAGTGGAAAGAGAGAATTGTGTCTGTACCAGTCCCTTTCATTTATTTATTTATTTATTTTTTCTCTCCTCTAGTTAGCCTGGTGAACTTTCCCCCACAGGGCTTCAAGCCTTGTTTCCTCTAGGCTCTTCCTGCCACTTTCCCACCAGTGTCTGAGGCTACTGAGGTTTCGCCTCACCTCCCTTTTCAGCACTGGTACGTAGACTCAGCAGCTGGGGTCCTGAGCTGTGGGTGCCCGTGCCCTCCACGTAGGTTCACTGTGTCCCACTAGTTCCAGAAGAGTTTCCTCTGCAGTTTTTTCCCTAACTCTTCCCTGAAACTACAGTATCTCCACTTTTATTAAACTATCTTTTCCTGGACTATTAATGTGCTCCCTCCCTATTCCACCATCTTGGAGGAAGCCCTCAGCCCTATCGAGTTATCAATACATCTTAAGGATTTAGGAAAACAACAAACCAAACCCAAAATTATTAGGAGGAAAGAAATAACTAAAAATAGAGAAGAAGTTAACAAAATTGAAACCAAATAAAATACAAAATATACATTCCATTATTATTTATAACCATTGTCTATATTTGCACTGAACTTGAGTCTTTTTGCTTTGAACTTGTTAAGCTTATGACCTGGTGAGGTATTAAGCCTTTACTGTAATGTAAATTTTTTTTTTGACAGGCAGAGTGGATAGTGAGAGAGAGAGACAGAGAGAAAGGTCTTCCTTTTGCCGTTGGTTCACCCTCCAATGGCTGCCACGGCTGGTGCGCTGCAGCCAGCGCACTGCGCTGATCTGATGGCAGGAGCCAGGTGTTTCTCCTGGTCTCCCATGGGGTGCAGGGCCCAAGCACCTGGGCCATCCTCCACTGCCTTCCTGGGCCACAGCACAGAGCTGGCCTGGAAGAGGTACAACCGGGACAGAATCCAGCACCCCGACCAGGACTAGAACCCGGTGTGCCGGTGCTGCTAGGTGGAGGATTAGCCTATTGAGCCGCGGCGCTGGCCTACTGTAATGTAAATTTAAAATACATTATCTCAAATACTAAAGAAAAAAGACACAAATGTAAAAGGATGGAGGACTTGAGGGAGGGAGGGAGGAGGGGAATATCATTATGTTCTTAGACTAGTATTTAGCCAATCATATTGAATCTGTTAAAAATTAATTAAAATTAGGGCCAACTCTATGATGCAGTAGGTTTATTCTCTGCCTGCAGCACTGGCATCCACTGTGGGCAATGGTTCCAGACCCTGCTGCTCCTCTTCCAATGCAGCTCTTTGCTATGGCCTGGCAAAGCAGTTGAAGATGGCGTAGGAGCTTGGGCCCCTGCATTCACGTGGGAGACCCAGAGGAGTCTCCTATATCCTTGCTTCAGGTAGGTGGAGATCTGGTCATTTCAGTCATTTGGGGAGTGAACCAGAAGATGGAAGACCTTTCTCTCTGTGTCTCCCTTTCACTGTCTATATCTCTACATCTCAAATAAATACATAAAATCTTAAAAAAGAAAATAGAAAACTAGGGCCAGTGCTGTGGCATAGTGGGCTGGGCCTCCACCTGCAGTGCCAGCATTCCATATGGGATCTGGTTTGTGTCCTGGCTGCTCCTCTTCCTATCCTGCTCTCTGCTGTGGCCTGGGAAAGCAGTAGAAGATGGCTCAGGTGCTTGGACCCCTGCACCCATGTGGGAGACCTGGAAGAGGGTCCTAGTTCCTGGCCTCAGATAAGCCCAACTCCAGCCTTTGTAGCTGTTTGGGGAGTGAACCAGAAGATGGAAGACCTTTCTCTTGGTCTCTCCCTCTGTGTGTATGTGTGTGTATGTCTTTACATCCCAAGTAAATAAATGAATCTTTAAAAAATTAATTTAAATTAGAGTAAAAAAAGAAAGTATATTCTGCCATTGTGGTTTTGTGTCAGAGAAAGATATGTTGGGTTCCATTATTTTATAAGATTGTTAAAATGTTATATTTCCTTCCTGTATAGTTGTTTTATCCATTCTTTTTAAAGAGGTACTGAAATCTTGAGCTATTAGTACTGAATTATGTATTTCCTTATCAGATTATAAAAAAATCAGTGAAATGAAGAGCTGGTTTTAAGAAAAATTATAGAAAATTGATACACCATTGGTCCAATTAACACAATAAAAAAGAAGAAGACCCAAAGCAATAAAATTGGAGAATAAAAAGGTGATGTATTAATGGATACCACAGAAGTAAAAGGAATCATTGGGAAATAATACAAGCAGCTATATGCCAACAAACAAGAAAATCTAGAAGAAATGGTTAGATCCCTGGACACATAAAATCTACCAAAATTGAGTCACAAAGACATAGAAATCCTAAGCAGCACAGTTACCAAGACAGAGATTGAATCAGTAGTAAAGACCCTCTCAAAAAACAAAAGCCCAGGACCAGATGATTTCACTGCTGAATTCTATCAGATTTTTAAAGAAGAACTAATTCTAATTCTTTTCAAGCTATTCAAAAAATTGGAATGGATGGAACCCTCCAAAACTCCTTCTATGAGGCCAGCATTGCCTTAATTCCAAAACCAGAAAAAGATACAAGAAAGAGAGCTATATTCAAATATCTGATGAATATAAATGCAAAAATCCTCAACAAAATACTAGCTAATCAAATATAACAACAAGTAAGAAAGATCATTCACACAGACCAAGTGGGATTTGCCCCTGGTATTTAGAGATGGTTCAACATTCACAAATCAATAAATGTGATACATCACATTAACAAACTGCAGAATAAAAAACTATATTATTTTATCAATAGATGCAAAAAAATTTGAGAAAATACAGCATCATTTCTTTATAAAAATCTTAAGCAAATTGGGTATAGAAAGAACATCACTCAAAACAATCAAGGCAGCCTATAGCAAACTCACAACCAGCATTAAACTGAATGGGGAACAATTGAAAGCATTTCCACTAAGATGCTGAACCAGACAAGGATGCCACTTTTACCACTGCTCGTCAATCTTGTTTTAGAACTTTTATACAGACCCATTGGGCAAGAAAAATAAATTAAAAGGATATAAATTGGAAAGGAGGAAGTCAAATTTTCCATATATGCACATGACATGATTTTATATATGAGGGAACCAAAAGACTCCACTAAGAAATTATGATAATTGAAAATAGATCTTGGTAAAAAATAAGACTGGGAATAGTAGAGGGAGGAGGAAGATGGGTGGGAGTTGGGGGTGGGAGGGTGGGCATGGTGGGAAGAATCACTATGTCCCTAAAGTTGTATTTATGAAATGCATGAAGTTTGTATTCCTTAAATAAAAGATTTCTTTGGGGACAAAGAGAAAAAAAGAAACTATGAGAACCATAAAAGTGTTTGGTAAAGTGGCAAGATATAACATCAACACACAGAATTCAATAGTCTTTCATACAGACAATGCCATAGCTGAGAAAGAACTTGTAAGATCACTTTCATTCACAATATCTACAAAGAAATTTAAATACCTTGGAATAAATTTAACCAAGGGGGTGAAATATCTCTATAATGAAAATTATAAAATGTTAAAGAAAGAAATAGAAAAAGACACAAAAAAAATGGGAAAATCTCCCATGTTCATGGATTGGAATAATGAATATCATCAAAATGTTCATACTACCAAAAGCAACTTACAGATTCAATATGATACCAATCAAAATATCGACTACATTCTTCTCAATTCTAGAAAAAAATGATGCTAAAATTCATACAGAAACATAAGAGACTCCAATTAGCTAACACGATCTTAAACAATGAAAACAAAACCAGAGGATCACAATACCAGATTTCAAGACATACTACATGGCAGCTATAATCAACACAACCTGGTACTGGCAAAACAATAGATGTGTAGACAAATATAACAGGATAAACACTCCAGAAATCAATACACACATCTACGACCAACTAATCTTTGACAAAGGAAATAAGATCAATCCCTGAAGAAAGGACTGTCTCTTCAAAAAACAGTGCTGGGAAAATTGAATCTCCACATGCAGAAGTATGAAAGAAGACCCCTACAACTCAAAATGAATCAAAGATCTAAATATATGACTCAATACTGTTAAGTTACTATAGGTGCATATTGGGTAACTCTGTAAGACATTGGCATATGAAAAGATATCTTGGGATAAAACCCTGAAGTACAAGCAATAAAAGCAAAAATGGGCAAATGGGATTACATCAAGCTAAGAAGCTTCGGCATGTGAAGGAAACACTTAACAAAGTGAAGGGGCAACTGACAGAATGGGAGAAAATATTTGCAAAGTATAAAACTGATAAGGGATTAATATCCAGAATCTATAAAGAGTTAGAGAAACTCAACAACAACAGAACAAACAATCCAGTTAAGAAGTGGGCAAATGACATCAGTTTTTCAAAAGAGAAAATTTAAATAGCCAACAGACACATGAAAAAATGCTCAGGAGCACTAGCCATCAGGGAAATGCAAATGAAGACCAAATTCAGGTTTCACCTCTCCAGTTAAAATGGCTCTCATACAGAAATCAAAAAGCAATAAATGCTGGCAAGGATGTGGGGGAATGGAATCCCAATGCACTGTTGGTGGGAATGTAAACAAGTACAGCAAGATGGTATGGAGATTCCTCAGAAATCTCAAAATAGATCTACCATATGATCCAGCCATCCAACTCCTGGGAATTTACATAATGGAAATGAAATCAGCATATCAAAGAGTGATCTGTACCCCCATGTTTATTGCAGCTGAATTCACAGTAGCTAAGATATGGAATCAACCCAGATGTCCATGGTATATATACAGTATGGAATACTACTCAATGATAAAAAGAATGAAATCCTGTCTTTTGCAACAAAGCGGATGCAACTGGAAACCCTTATTCTTAGTGAAATATGCCAGTCCCAAAGAGACAGTTACCATATGTTTTCTCTGATCTGTGGTAATCATTAGAGTACAAAAAATGTAATGTATATGAATGAAATTGAATTTGGAGAATTGATTATTGTTTACAGCCCTTGTCTGTACTGTTGAGGAACAGTGTTTTTTCTGCTTACTCTTTGTTCAATTCTTTATTTAGTGGAGGATTAATCTTATGATTAATAAATGTTAATAAATATTAATTAATATTAAATAAAATTAATAAAATAAACTGAAAGTATGTCATTGTAAAAATTAGAAGAAAGAATGAGAAAGGAAGGAGGAGGCAGGATGGAAGCATGGGTAGAAGGAAGGGTAGAGTGGGAAGCACCACTGCCCTCATAAATCTAAATATATGTATCACATGGTATTTGTTCACCTTATATAAATAACAAATTAATAAAATTATTAATCTGAAAATGAATGGGAAACTGGTATTTTCTTGGCACTTATATAGTAGATTTTTTGTCTGTTCTTTTTTTCCCCCTGCTCTTAATTTGCTTGATGCCAGATATCAAACTTAGCAATTGTCTTGCTGGAAATTTGCCCTGTATATTAGAATAATGTCACTCAGAATCTTTTAGAAGTAATTGATACACTCACAAATTCTTTCAGTGTCATCAGTGGCTGGATAACAATCCCACCCAGTATTGTACTGAAAAAGTAACCACTTTTGCAGACCCTGTGTAGAAGTTCATTCTGATGGTGTTACATTTCTTCCTGATCAACCAGTGCTTGGATTAGTGTACACACTTTCATATTAGGTTGGATTGGAGCTGGGTATTTCTTGTCCCTTATTAGGCAGTTTAGGAAGCTGAACATTTTTATAGTGGCTGGGAGTAGTGATTTTTCTGAAACCCTTTACCCTATTAGTGAAATTATGCCACAAATCTATTTTTCTTACTCTCAACACATCCTATGTCATTGAGGAAGGAATAGTACACAAACCCTCTTAATATAGTTTATTCTGAATTTGACCTTTGGTTAAGAAAAACAAAAAAGGTAAATTTGTATTATAAACCCATACCCTATAAAAATACTCTGTAGAAAACCAGAGGTAGTGAATAATCTAAACCGTGACAGTTGATCATAGGATGCTAAAGCTTCAATAATCCTTCTATATCATTTACTTTGATCTCTTCATATTTCAGATGCTAACAATGCAAACTAGAGAGGTGATATAACTTATCCAAAGTCACACAGCAGATGAGTTACAGAACTAGGACTTAAAAGGAAAGTTCTAAAGTTAATCTTTTTAAATGATGATCTCTTTAAAAGGTAATCCCTTTAAATGACAATCCATCATATCATCTACTGTGTACTTTGCACTGTCACATATAAAATGATGTTGAGTACAAATCATGCAGTTTTGAATTTAATTATAGCATTCATATTGTGCAAATGAAAAAAATTATCCAAGAAAAAGTAAAACCACAGTCTGTGAAATATGTTTTTTATTTCTTCAAAATATATATAGGAACTACCAACAAATAAGGAGTAAAAAGAACATAGCCAGAAGGCAACCAGTAACACCCACAAAATTATCACTAAGAAAAAACATCCCAGAAATAAAGACAATCCCACATGCTTGCTCCTTGCTCTGACTGCTGCCTTTCTTTCTATATCAAAGGACAGAAATAGTATCTGCTATAATCCAATCATAATTATAACCTAATCTGCTATAATGATTGTGTCTGGACCGGGAGAATACTTAGAAAGTGATAGATTTATGGGTCCAGCATTGTGGCTCAGCTGGTTAATCTGCCACCTGCAATGCCAGCATCCATATCAGAGTCTCTGCTACTCCACTTCTGATCCAGCTCCCAGCCAATGCACCCGGGAAAGCAGTGGATAATGGCCCAAGTGCTTTTGCCTTGAAACCCACTTGGGGGACAAAGATGGAGTTCCAGGCACCTAGCTTCAGCCTGCCCAAGTCTTGGCCAGTGCAGTCATTTTGGCAATGAAGAATTGGATGGAAGTGCTCTCTCTCTCACCTCTCTCACTCTCTCTCACTCTCTCCCTTGCTAATGATCTTTTTTTTTTTTTTTTTTTTTTTTTTTTTTTTTTTTTTGACAGGCAGAGTGGACAGTGAGAGAGAGAGAGACAGAGAGAAAGGTCTTCCTTTTGCCATTGGTTCACCCTCCAATGGCTGCCGCGGCTGGCGCACTGCGGCCGGCGCACTGCGCTGATCCGAAGCCAGGAGCCAGGTGCTTCTCCTGGTCTCCCATGGGGTGCAGGGCCCAAGCACTTGGGCCATCCTCCACTGCACTCCCTGGCCACAGCAGAGAGCTGGCCTGGAAGAGGAGCAACCGGGACAGAATCCGGCGCCCCGACCGGGACTAGAACCCGGTGTGCCGGTGCCGCAAGGTGGAGGATTAGCCTAGTGAGCCGCAGCGCCAGCTGCTAATGATCTTTTAAAAAGGCATAGATTTATAATATAGAAGTGTTTTTCATTTGGCATGTTTTATAGGTATTTGAAGATTCAAACAAGTTCTCTTTTATAAAGATTATTATATTGGAATCATACCATCTAGCTTTCATTCTAGAACATTTTATGTCTTTTCTGAGATAATCCATATATTTACAGATTCCTTAGAAGGAAGCTTCCCTTCTTTGTATACTCCACCTGTTACACCATCTCAGCAGGACTGAATTTAACAAGTGCTGATTGCTGACCACATCAAGGACTGCAGAGTACTGTTTAGTAAATAAAGGTAGCCAGCATGGTCTCTGGTCCCAGGATTGGACAATATCATTAGGAAAACTGAAAGACTGCAGAAATAGTTAACTATGGGGGCTGGAACCGTGGTGATAACCTGATGTCAGAACTTTTAATTTTGCAACTGGGGATAGTTAGCATTTGGAGGAGGCTGTACAAAGTAGGTAGACTTTGAATCTAGACCCATGCTCAAGTACAGCTCTCATTCTGTTATACGTCTGACTTGAGAAACTCTCTTAATACATATATCTCCGAGGTTTAGTTTTCTTATCTATTATATATGGATATTGCTGGCATTGTGGCATAACGAGTAAAGCCATCACCTGCTTTGCCAGCATCGCATATGGGTGCTGGTTTGTGCCTGGCTGCTCCACTTTTCTTTTAAGATTTATTTATTTATTTGAAAGTCAGAGTTACACAGAGAGAGGAGAGGTGGTGGTGGGGTGGTCTTCCATCCACTGGTTCACTCCCCAATTGGCCACAATGGCTGGAGCTGTGCTGATCGAAACCAGGAGCCAGTTTCTTCCAGGTCTCCCATGTGGGTACAGGGGTCCAAGGTCTTGACCATCTTCTACTGCTTTCCCAGGCCATAGCAGAGAGCTGGATGGAAAGTGGAGCAGCTGGGTCTTAAACCGGCACCCATATTGCTAATAAGCTTTTAAAAAGGCATAGATTTATAATATAGAAATGCTTTTCATTTGGCATGTTTTATAGGTATTTGAAGATTCAAACAAGTTCTCTATTACAAAGATTATTATATTGGAATCATACCATCTAGCTTTCATTCTAGAACATTCCATGGGATGCTGGCACTTCAGGCCAGGACATTAACCTGCTGCACCACAGAGCCGGCCCCAGCTACTCCACTTCTGATCTAGCTACCTGCTAATGGCCTGGGAAATCAGTGGAAGATGGTTCATGTACTTGGATCCCCGCCACCCATGAAGGAGACCTGGATGAGGTTCCTAGCTTCTATTTCCTGGGTTTGGCCATTGTAACCATGTGGAGAGCAAAGCATCAGATGGAAAGTCTCTCTCTTTCTCTCCCTCACTGCCTGCCTCCCCACCCTCTTTCCCTCTCCTCTCTCCTTTCTCCTCTCTCCTCCCTCCTCTCCCTCCTCTCTCTCTCTCTGAAACTATGACTTTAAAATAAATAAATAAATATTTTTTTAAAAATCTGGATAAAATCCCTATGGGTTTATAACAACAAGGACATAGTAGCTATTAATTAAATGAAAACTGTTCCATTCAAGTTACTTCTACAAAACTCTCAAGGCACTACCAAATGGGAAAAAAAGTTCATGTGAAGAAAAAAATGCATTTAAAATATCTTTTCATTGTCATACCCTCATCCTAAGCAGAATAAGTGAATGACAGTGATACCCAAGCATGACCACCTTCCACCAGCCTACAGCCCCAGGTCCTCAAAAGCTCCTAGGGTTGTGTATTAACTCTGTCAACACCACCGTTAATACTAAGTGGCTCCCTTTCTCTTTTCTGTACTCCTCCTATTTGGGTTTATCTTCTTCCCTGTTCTCCTTTCCCTTTCTCCCCATAGGCCATCCTAGCACACAGCTGGGACCCATGAACATTTTCTGTTAGTCACTTTGAATTAAAAATTTGCTGATCTTGGCAGAATTCTCAAGACCCTACTTTCTGAATCCACCATAAATACCCGCTGAACATTAAGTTGGTCAACTATTGAGCAGCACTGTCTTTTGCCTGTATTTATTTCTGATCCCCTTTGGCTTAGGTTGCTCTTTCTGGGCCTCAAGAAGGTATCACAAACATTAGCCAGTACTGCCACTTGGTTGGGATGCCAATAATGAGACCAAGGACACAATGGCAATTTTCATCTTCCACATTTCTTGAGCCATGGTGGAGTTGTTGTTGTTTTTTGTTTGTTTGTTTTTTTTTTTTTAAGGAAAGAGAAATAAAATGGGGGAGGGGGAATCAGTAATAAAGTTCTGTTGAATTTGACTGCCTTGGATCCATGAGAGGGCAGACGCAATTTGTACTGCAGCCTTCATATTTCAGAACTGCAGGGAGATGAGCTCAGTCCCTCTCTCTCACATGGCATGTGCTGTCATACTTTGGCACAGACAGCCAAGATCCACTTGAAGTGGGAATCATTAGTCTTTAATTTGTCCCTAAGCTGTCCTTTCATGACACATTAATGTCATCCTTGAGTTTTTATATGTATCAAAGTTTATAAGGCTCACTTACAGGGACTTTTGTTTTCCTATCAGCTGGAAGAGAAGATCTGAGTAATTTAGGAAGGCGAGGTTTGTTTAGCTGGAATAAGAAGGGAAATGGTCAAAGATGAAATTGTTTAATTCTTTCTCGCCGAGTAACTGCAGAATTACAGATGTCTCTTGAATGCAATAAATTAATTTCAGTCATGCTTGTTTATTTGTACACATGTTGCCAAAGTAAAGGCCTAATCCAAAAATTGATGATTTGGGAATCCATTGGGTATTCTTCTGGACCTAGTCCAATTATTTTTCACATCCACACACCCAGGCGACTCTCCTACAACACAATATATAGCCAGCTGAGTGATTTATTAGACAGCTAATGCATATCAAGGCACAGTTATACTCACAGCTTCAAGCTAAGGCAAAGTTCAGCTACTTAACTCCACTCATCTTTAAATGTAATTAAGTCTACTGGGCTCCAGCTACATGGAACCAAAAACTAGAAAAGTTGGGTTATTCATTGGAAATAACAACTGGTTATAATCTACAGACAAAAATAATGAAAATATTCAAGGGAAGAAATTTTTTGTTAAAAAGAATCAGATGTTGTATTATTGGCTTTTGAAAAAGTATAACAAACTGTTTCATAATTTGCCAAATAGTATCCATTTATGAAAGCTAATAAAAGCACCACTGATTAGTTTAGGAGGAATTGGATTAGCGCAAGAGTTGAAAGTAATATGCACTGAGTTAACAAACAAATTTTCTCTTCATCACAGTTCTTTATGTGTTTATCCATCCTGATATGTGTGAGGAGATACCCACCATTTTTGAAGTTCAGTGCCACTAGACAGAGGGTAGTATGCCTCCCTGCTACGTGTAGTGCCTAAGATAATTTCCTGTTACGCAATGAGAATCAGATTGCTACAGCCTTCATTTGCCCCTGTCAGACTCTCTTTTGATAATAGCTCTCATCGCTTTAAAAGGTCTTCACCTTTTGCTTCTAAAGAAATTTTGTATTATGTTAGGATGTAGCAGCATCAGAATCCCTTCTTCTCTCATTTCTCAGGCTAGACAAGGGAACAAAGTGACTGGCCTGCAATTGTCCGCTTAGTAACAAAATTATGTATGTAAGAATTTTGTATCTACTAGTTCTTTAGCAAAATTCTTCCTTTGTTATCTACTGGTTCCCCACTCAAATTCCTACAATTTCACAAAAGTTTCTCTATTTGGAGAATGAAGTTTCCATTGGCATTATCAAATGACTTTAAAAAAATACGGATAGATTTAAATATTCTTATGGCCATAATGAAGTTTTAGAGTTTAGAAGGATGATGTTCTAGAGTTGATGAAGTGAAGTAAAGCTGAGTTTAAGTCACTGCCTTGTTCTCTTGTAAAGACTTGTACCTACTAACTCCTGGTTTTCCATCCATTATATGTGAGTTACACATTTTGACTCCTTAGGAAGATGAGTTAATTTGATCTTGTGTGTGTGTGTTTGTATGTGTGTGTGTGTGTGTGTGTACATTAATAAGGAAAATAACAGTGAAACTGTGTTTCACTCTGAGGTCAAAATGGTGTAGGAAAACCTGATGGATGAGAAATCTAAGAGTTAGGGGAAGCTGAGGCAACAGAGGCCACCTGGGGAATTAGCCATCGCTCTTGGGAAGGCTGTGAATTCTCAAAGACCTTAGAATTTAGAAGACTGAAGCTGTAGGGAGGTTCTAGATGACATCTGATCATGCTGACTGATCTGCCATTGGCATACTTCACTCTGTCTATAAGAGACTTAAGGAAAAACGATAATTTTGTATTCAGATTAGTTAGCAAAGAAGCTCAGAGTGTTCCTGGTGGCTGGGAGAAATGTCACCCCTTCATCTGAGTCAGACTTAAAGTTATCCACATTCTTTCTGGAATTCAGCATCTCTTCATATGAGCATGATACTTCTAATTTGCTAAAGTGCCTTAGCTGTCAAGATGCTAAATCTCAATTACAATCATCACTTGAGTGTCATCAGCATCTAAGTGGAAGGCTTATATAGCACTTCTGCACTGACTACAGTCTGGTAACCCATCTCGACTTCACTGTATATTGTTGTCTCAGCATAGGTATAACCATCAGCTGCAATTGAACGACCTAGAAAAGCATCAGTTCTAGTATTCAGCATCTGCCCATAACCTCTCACCAGAACCCTTGGTCTTTCCATCTGGACCCTATCCCTTCTTCTGGATTATCATCTCTTCACAGTTTTTTTCCTTTATACCATGATGAATCATACTAATCTCTTGCTTGCCAGCACCGTGAATATTCTGGCCCCATTTTTCTACTACACCCACTATGCAAACTTTTATTTTTATATAAATTTTTAGACCAATCCAACTATGTGCATTATGTACCCCCACCTCCTGGAAGCCAAGCACTTGCAGAGAAAAAGCACATAAATCAAATTGATTAGTGTTAATGCAGATCTGTGGACTTCAACCTTGGCTTGGCTTCAGTACTTCTTGATGTTTGTGCTTGTGGCTGGCTCTCTTTCTCATTTTTCCATAGCAGCTATTTCAAACCTTCTCTGTCTTACTTATTATGTACTACCTTATTTGTTCTTTTCCCACACCAGTATAAATCTTGAAAAATACATTTATGCTCATTATATTCTTTTTTTTTCAATTCTCAGTCACATTTCAACAGCATCCATGTGCATTTTAGTTCCCTCTGAATCACTAGATTTTTAATGTCTTCTTTGATGCTAAGCTTGACAGAAATTTTTTAATCCCTACCTTACTACCTTTTTGTCTTTTTCTTTATGAAGCTCTCCTTCCTTGATTTATTTTTTTCTAACTGTACCCGCTTTCCCTTGAGAACTACTCTCTTCTTGCCTGCCTTTTAACCATTACCATTCCCTAGGCAGCTCATAACATACTAATACTATACCCCTTCCTCCCCCCCCCCTCATTTTCTCTCCCTCCCAAATAAATAATATAATTAAAAAAAAATATGGAGAGAAATTCTATCTGAGGTTCTTGTACTGGTCAATTGCCAATTACACCACAAAATTTAGCTTCTTTGTTCAAGCCTGCCTCTGTGATTCACAGGATACCAGAATTCCCCCAAATCTCGGTTTATTTTGAATTATATAAAAACACTGGCATTTTCACGTAAACAAACTTTGGTTATGAACCTAGATCATGATAAACAGGTTTTTCACTTATGGAAACATCTGAGGAATGCGAGACATTTCTTCTCTGCACGGGAGCACTCTGTCAAGGGGAAGGCATGGAGCACTCTCTGCCCCCACCTTGTAATTGCTGGTGCTTCCTGGAAATTGTTGTGGCAGCCAACAACTCTCAAATTTCCAAAGTGCCCCTGGCATCAGTATCTCCCTGTAGGGAATCCCTGTTATACAGCATCAAATTTGGACTCCCTAGCTCTTTTAGGCAACAACAAAACACCATAGACTTGGTGGCTAAGTAATAGTTACCTTTTTTCTCATCATTCATGAGATGCAAATCTAAGATGAGAATGCTGAGTATTCTCCTACTTGCAGCCACCTTCTTGATTCATCATCACAGGACAGAAAGAGAAAGAACAGGAGTTTCCGGTGTCTTTTCTGATAAGGACACTACTCTTATCAGATCAGGGCCTATTTTTCTGACTTCATTTAACTTGAATTACTCCCATAATTAATGACTTCCATAAAGGCCCTATCTCCAAAATATAGTCACATGGGTACTCAGGTCCTCAACATATGAGTTTGAAAGGGACACCTTTCAGCCTATTGCACTAGCCTAGCACCTCATCCAGAGCCTTCTATCATCAGCCCTCTGGGCATTCTGCCTTGCAGGCACCTGTACAGCAGACACATCAACAAAGACTGGCACAATGCACTGCCTCATGTCTTTGTGCCTTTGCTCATACAAAGCTCTGTCTGAAATGATGAACCACTTCTTTCAAGAAATCTTTCCCTACTTCAACAGTCTTGGTAAGGCACCCTCCCCTGCATTATTCGTTAAATTTACCAAGCTGCAGCATCTAAACTTCTCTCCATTTTATGATTTGTTTGAGGAGGCTGGGTCTTATACATGTCTAAATCTATATCACTGAGCAGAGTGCCTGGTCCACAGTGGCATCTCAGTTTTGGTGGGGAGGAGTCATGAGTGGTTAGAATCCTGCAGAATGACTGGTCACCAAGAAAGTGAAGAAAGAGAAAGGGCGAAAAAGGAAAAAGTTACCATTCACTGACAGTATAGAGAAGGCACATTCACAAGGACTGGAGAAGGAGAAATTGCAGTGTTACTGAAAACTGGGAAGAGATATTCAGGAAATACCTGGCCAGTTTATTTCTGGGATTGAGGATTAAAACACATAAAACAACATCATATTCTTTTAAAGGACAATCACTGGTAATATTAGAAAAAAAGTTTAAAAAAAGACAGAATTAGTATATTTGATACCTTATGGAACTGTTTTTAGAATCTAGTGATTGCAGTGTTTGTCTGAATTTTGAAACATTCAATGTCTCATTACTCAGTGTGTTGCAGATGACTTAACTAAAGAATAGATATTTCACTGGTAGCAACAGGAAACCTGGCTTTGGAATGAAATACCTTTGATTAATTAGAGTGCATACTCCTCTTTGGTTGTAGGCTTCTGACAATAAGCAACTTTGCAACACTTGTGTTTTGGGGAGAACCTGCTACTTCAGTGTCTTATATCGTCTTCTCTTTGTTTCCTGAGCTCTAAGAAAAGTAGTAAGATGGGAGGTCATGGCCATTTGCCTTGCTTTTAAATTATGAATTAAGACCTGGTGAAAATCTAAAGATAAAGGGCAAGGACAGAGGAAAGCCCCCTATCATGGAAGGGAATTCTGGGAGTGACGAGCTGACATCTCTGGGATTCTTGCTTTCCCAGACAGGTGAGGCAGGTCCCTTGATGCTTCACCAACTGCAGTTTGAGAGTAGGACCATCTCTTTGCTCTGACCTCTTCATCCTTCCTCACAGAGGAAAGAGTCCCTTATTGGGAATTAAGAAAACTTAGATCTCCCAAAACAGGGGAAGTAGCTAATTGACCTTTAAATTTCTTCCCACTTCTATGATCCTGTGAGCTTCTAGGCAGAAGCTCTGCAGAGGCGAGGGACTTTCCATTTCATTCTCAGGAACTCTTAGGAGAAAACTTAACAGTGACTTTTCCAGTCCAGGATACGAGAAACATCCCCTTCATTCTGCAAATAATGGTATTAGAAACTCTCCTTCTTCTCACTCTATAGTTTTTTTCCAAATTCAAATATTTTTAGGATATGTACAAAGGAAGCCTGAATCATCAATCTATTGCTGCAAGAAAAGAAACAGTCAGACCATAACAGATCAGTTTACTCCAATAATTTCAAAGGAATGCCATTTGTCCTGATATAAAGAAGTGAAGAGCAAAAGAAAAAGGATATGCAATCCTCATGCAGATGCTGCATTGGGCTTTAGAAATCATTTTGTCCCACCTACACATCTCACATATAACCTCCACAAGACCAATAGTCTAAGTTGGGTCAAATGCCCAAGTAGACTCAAAGCCAGGAGTAGATGCTAATCTGTAGACAATCTGTTTACTGTTTTCTCTTTCATGGTTTGGCTTCACTTGGCACCATATGTTTACTCACAGCACATATATGAATACATACATAGTTTCATATATGTGTGTGTGTGTGTATAATACACAATGAGGCAGGCATATGGAACAGCTGTTAAGGCATTGCTCTGAACACCTACATTCATGCTGGAGTTCTATGCCCGATTCCAGCTTCCTGATAATGAGCATCCTTAGAGGCAGCAGATGACTTCTTAAGACTTGGATCCCTGTCACCCACAAAGGAGTCTTGGATAGAGATCCAGGTTCCTGGCTTTGGCTTGGGCCAGTCTCAGCTGTTGAGGGTACTTAGGGGATGAACCAGTGTGTGGAAAAACTGTAGTGTGTGTATGTGTATGTGTGTGTGCCCATCTCCTTCTTCGTCTATCTCTCTTTCCATCCTTCTCTCTCTCTCATTATTCTCCACTGAATGACATTTTGCTCTCTCTCTCTCTCTCTCTCTCTCTCTCTATATATATATATATATATATATCTCAATATATCACAGTGATTCCTAAAGGCTGTATCACCTAATGATCTTGTAATCACTCTGTGCTGTTCAGACAACGAGAAAAGTCACCTAGGGAAGCATTTCTCAGAATGTATCCTACCTTTAATCAATGTATAATATTCATATTCATCAATCATTTCCAGCATTTATGCACAAAATAGAGTGGCTGGGAACATTTTACTTTTCTCCTCAAAAGTGCCCATAGCTGCTTATTCTGAACATCTGGGATAATGGAACTCTAAACAAAATACAGTGTGCATAATGCCAGGCACACTTAATCCCTCTTTTGAATGAATTACCAAAATTAGTGTGAAGGAAAGAATTCAGTAGATCTAATAGAACTGACATTTAATATCATAGCTAATATATTACAACACAAAAATCTCCCTTGCAGTAGATTTATTCTTATGGAAGCCCTGTCACATGAGCCAGAAACAAGCCAGAATACTACATCCAAAAGCACTGAAAAATGGCCATCCCTTGACCAGGGTTGGTGCCCAGGACAGTCTCTATGGCACTGAAGTGGAACCAGGTTAATATCTTTATCCATGAAGTGGGAGGGGCAGGAGGAGATAAACAGTATCCCTTAGTAGTAGGATAAATTTGTGAAGTTGGCAGTCTTTTAAAAATTGTAATGAGATGGGATACAATGCACCATGGAACAGAGAAGCTAGAAACATGGCAGAAAATCATGAAATGAGATTCAACTTGGAAATACAAATGCCGATACAATTGGGAATTATAATATGAAACAGGGAAATTGTCCAAAATCTGTCCTGAAGGGTGAAAAATAAAAGAGCAAGTAACAAGAAAATCAGTACTGTTCATTCCCAAACAGGATCTGCTACTTCCAAGAGTGGAGGTTAAAACTTTAGATATTTGCAAATATTTCACTGGCCAGAGTGTGAGCGTGAGAGGTTGTAACCAGAAGACAGAGGGGCACATCAGGTCAAAAATCTTGTGAGTTTCCTATAAAAACCACAAACTGAGCTGGTGGCCCTTCCAGAAAACACAGGAGAAGTGCATTAGTCAGATCTATCATATATCCTCAGGTGACTGGAAACCAGTCACAAGAGAAAGATTTTTGGACCCCAGGAAGATGGAGTAGGTGGCAGGTGACAGGCATTTTAATGATCTGCCTGTGACAGTCAACTAAGGAGAAATTAAGAATCAGAGCATTAAAATGGAGAATTTAATCCCTCAAATAGAAGGTGCTAATGCCACAGCTATTTAACTATGACCAATATGCAGAACCCAGTCCAAAACATATGTATTTTATGATTCAGATACTACCTCTTCCAAATTTTGTTGCTCATAAGCAAAAGTAGTGTGGAGACCTCAGGCGAAATCCAAGATGAATGAGCTTGCCAGGAGAATGAAGGAAACTTTTTTTGAAATTTTTCTCCAGTTCTATTAAAAGCTATTTTGAGAGCCTTATTTACTTTTTCAATGATTTTCCATAATCATCAACTATGAAATCAATCATATCTAAGTTCAAATTCTAGTTCTACTACTTCCTATCAAGGTATTATCAGAAGTCTCTGATTTCTTCAGGTATAAGAACTAGGTAATAGGACTACCTCTGGAGGATGATACATGGGTTTCCTTTATAATGCACAAACAGTATTTCACACAGTGCTTACTCATAGAAATCACTTATAATATAAGCAGTAAAATTCTACCAGCACCAATGTAATAGAGTGGAAAAGAGACACCTCATTCAAATCTCGATTTTCCCATCTCTCTGAATTAGAGATTACTTAATTAAAATTATTTAACCATGCTTTACCTCTGTTTTTGTATTTTTTCAATGCAAAGAATAATGTCACCTCCCCTTATCTATGGTGATCATGAAACTTCAATGAGAAAACATATGTACATTACTTAGACCAGTGCTTCATTTGCTACTAAAAATTTAAGAGGCTGTGAATTCCAAATGCATTAAATAAATGTGAGTTGATTAGGCATTTGGATTGCATTTGTGTTAGCTGGTAATCCTGAATGTCATTGCCACTGTTTAAACATTACTATGTCTGGGAAGCGGCAGCTTGTAGTGATTAAGAGTATGGCCCTTGGAGTCAAGCACACTGGGTTCAAGTCTTCAAGTCCTGGCTCCAACTCCCAAGACCTGTGCATTGTGGGCATATGATTTAATTTCTTGAAACTTCAATTTATCTCTCTAAAAAGTGATCAATTACTTCACAGGGTGGTGAAGACTCAAGAAGTCAATGCCCATAAGAGAGTGGAAGGGCATTGTTGAGGTTTGATGTGCTCCTGCTGCCTGCCTCAACAGCCCTCCGGATCCACAGAGTTGGAGAAGCCTGGGGGAAATCTCTCTTCTATTGCTCCTGTCTTGTGGATCAGCTTCTCCTGGCTCCTACAACTGGGAACGGTTCCAGGGACAAGCTGCAGCTGAGGACACAGAGAACAGAACTGAGAACAGAAATCAGGGACAGTTGGGAGACATAGCTGTGGGCAAACTCAGATCCTTGTGGATGGAAGTTGGCTGGACGTGGTGTCATTGGGCAATGACCATGGGAAAGAACAGACAAACAAAAAACATCGCATGGCCTTAAAGATACAGGAAAAGCCTCAAAATCAAAAGAAAGGACAAGGTGATTTCTATGAGTGTGTCTGTGGGGAGAAGAGGATTAGAGTGGCTCTAAGAAATCTCAGACACTCAAAATGTCTGTTTTCATTACTTCACTAACAGTATATATGAAACATGACATGGTTTTTGAAGCTTTTATTTCATTAACCAGTTATGGTCTTTGCCCTTTCGTAAAGCATTGCTTTATCACAAATGAATTAATCAAAGCACCCTTTTTTTATACTCCAAAATCATGAAGTTTTATTGCCTACTGTCCAAATTAGAAAGTCCAGATGAGGTCACAGAATAGAATCTTTTCACATTAAATATCTCTCTCTCTCATGGAACACTTTGTTTTCTCAGTCCACTGGAGGGGAGAAGAACAGATATAAATTTTGTCAAAGGAAAACAAAATATCTCCCTTAAAAGGGGTTAGAAAAGTAGGAGGAAGACAGAGGGTTCTATAAACAATGGATGTGTAGTTGATGTTATTAATGATGGATGACAAAGTTGGAGATAATGAAATAAAATTAGGCAAATTGAAGTTAACCCTAGCCCTGTAAATAAATATCCAAAATGTGAGCAGTATGTGAAGATATTTATTAGTCCCCTCATCTTCTGATCCATGGAGTGGACCCCACACAGATCAAAACCAGAGATTTCCTATTCATAAATTTGCCCTCCTGGGAGTTGGTTGGGCAGCTTTGGAAGGTTTTTAGCTCCAAGGTCATTTGAGAGCTATTAATGGAGGAGTGAATTTGCTAACTGGTACCTTGAGGAGCTTGTTAGAATTAACAGAGACAGGAGTGACTTCTGCACTTGAAGAATTTGGCTAAGAATAAGACCAATAAGGGAGAGGATAGTTCCTTTCATCATTCAGGCAACTCTGAAGCAGGGAGCGTATTACAGACTTCTCCAGGGTGTCTCCATCCAAGTGAATTCCAAGTGAGGCAGAAGAGCCCTTATCTTGAGTGGCATCTAGACTCTCCTATTCCCCCTAACAACTTCCTTCAAGACAAATGTATTAATGAAGATCTGGCAGAGCACTTGCATTCCTATGTGTTTAATTTGTCAATAGAATATCCCAATGTATCTATTTTTAAAGATTTTGATTTATCTACTTATTAACACCCCAGATGGCCACAACAGCCTGAGCAGGGCCAATCTGAAGCCAGGAGCCAGGAGCCAGGAGCTTCTTCTGGGTCTCCCATGTGGATGCAGGGGCCCAAGGACTTGGTCCATCTCCCACTGCCTTCCCAGGCCATAGCAGAGAGCTAGGTCAGAAGTGGAGCAGCCAGGATGCAA
Source organism: Oryctolagus cuniculus (assembly GCF_964237555.1). Taxonomy (NCBI): domain Eukaryota; kingdom Metazoa; phylum Chordata; class Mammalia; order Lagomorpha; family Leporidae; genus Oryctolagus; species Oryctolagus cuniculus. The sequence goes on from NC_091445.1 coordinate 73,977,813, forward strand.
ACTGGCATCCATATGGAATGCTGGTGTTGCAGGCCGGTGCTCTAACCCACTGCGCCACAGCACCAGCACCTCCCTATGTATCTTATGTATATACATCATGTATAACATTTTTTTAAGATCTATTTTATTTATTTGAAAGACAGTTACAGAGAGAGGTGGAGACAGAGAGAGAGGTCTTCCATCCGCTGGTTCACTCCCCACACGGCCACAACGGCCGGAGCTGAGCTGATCCAAAGCTAGGAGCCAGGAGCTTCCTCCAGGTCTCCCACTTGGGTGCAGGGGCCCAAGCACTTGGACCATCTTCTACTGCCTTCCCAGGCCATAGCAGAGAGCTAGATCGAAAGAGGATCAGCTGGAACTAGAACTGGTGCCCATATGGGATGCCAGCGCTTCAGGCCAGGGCTTTAACCCACTCTGCCACAGCGCCGGCCCCGATGTATAACACTTTTAGTGGAGTATTCTATCGTTATTAATCTGGGGCATGCATTTGGTGCAGTGGTTAAGACACTGATTGAGACATTCCTCTCTCATATCAGAGTACCTGGATTTGAGTCCTATCCCTGCTTCTAATTTAGCTTCCTGCTAATCTCCACCCCGGGAAGCAGCAGATGGCAACTCAAATTTTTATGTCCTTACCACTCATGTGGGAGACTAGAACCACATTAGGTTCTGAGCTCCCAGGTGTTGGCCTGGCCCAGCAATGGCTGTTGTGGGCTTGTGTGCATTTGGTGAATGAACCAGCAAATGGAAGATCAATCTCTCTCTCTCTCTGGCTGCCTTTCAAATAAAATAAAAATACCTTTCCAGTAAAATGAAATAAATAAATAAATAGACTTTAAAATAGTCTGTTTTGATCATATCAATCTTCATTTTGACAAAAAATGCTGTGTTTGGCATATTTTTGCTAAAAATTTAGTAGTCATTTTTGATGGAACAAAGTAGTGCCTCAATACCATCACAATGACTTCATTTGATGCTCAACTAATGTAAGGTCTGATGCCTCTGCCACCCAGTAAGATGGGATTCCTATTGTCAACTAACTTCTGTCTTAGATCTTAAGTCAGTGTGCTGGCCAGGCCATAGCTGTGTTTCTCCCTGACTGGGTGTAGATCCTATCTTTTTAGTTAGCGTTAAATGTACAGTACATAGCAAAGGATTTACTCAAGAGCACTGAATGAGTATACAGTCGATATTTGTTGAATGACTAAATGCTGTTGATTACTTCTGATACTTCAGGAAGTGGAAAAATTCTGCAAAGCCTACATGAAGCCTAGCTTAAATCATTTCTTCAGGGAATCTACATAAGAAATTTACCATGGCATTCTTCAGTGAACCAATTTAACCTACCTTGTCACATTTCATAATGTAACTTGAAAAGTCAGATGATACAGTATTAGGTAATTGTTCCCTTCAAAGACCTGGATATAAGGGAATGCAAGGATCATTTCCTAAGGTGATTGCTGCTTTAAAGATGTTTTCAGCTTCTTTAGGAGGAGATTACTAAGCTTAGGCTTTCTAAAAATCTAAGAGTTGATTTAAAAAAAAAAAGTAAAGCAGCAGAGACCAGTGCTATGGTGTAGGGGGTAAAGCCACCACCTGCAGTGCCAGCATCCATATGGGCACCAGTTTGAGTCCCAGCTGTTCCACTTCCAATCCAGCTATGTGCTAAGGCCTGGGAAAGCAGTAGAAGCTGGCCCAAGTCCTTGGGCCCCTGCACCTGTGTGGGAGACAGAGAGAAAACTCCTGGCTCCTGACTTTGGATTAGCCCAGCTCTGGCCCTTGTGGCCACTTGGTGAGTGACCCAGCAGATGGAAAAATCTCCCCCCCCCACCCCTCTTTCTCTCTGCCTCTCTTTCAAATAAGTAAGTTAGTAAATAAATAAATAAATAAATATTTTAAAACAAAAAAATGTAAAGCAGCAGTGGCCAGTGCTCTGGTTCCTTTGTGCCGGGGCCCCACCCTGTTCCCAGACTCTCTGGTACTTCCACCCATGGGAACAATGGAAGTGGCATTTTGGACATGAGGAGCCTCTGAAGCAACATTTTCATTGAACTGGAAATTGCTTTAAACTTCTCCTAATGATGAATTTCCTAAGCAAATCAAGCCTTGCACACCACAGCACCTTCTTATTTAAAAACTTGCCATGGCACAAAATGCTGTTTATCTCAAGCTCTTGGCTAAGAAGAAAAACACGAAAATGTCTGGGCCATTTCAATATCTTTCACAAAGCATCATACAGGGGACTTCAAAAAGTTCATGGAAAACAAAAAGTTAAAATAGGTTTATTTTGGCGCAATAAATTTGCAATCGAAGTGACTCCATGAACTTTTGAGGTAAGTTATGTTTTTCCTCTTTTAAATATTCTGCGTCAGAGGCTTGAACAGCATTGATAATGGAGTGGGGAGCCTAAGGAACATTCTAGTTCATTTCTCTTCCTGAACAGTCTGGGTCCTTTACAAACTACTCATGATAAAGAAGACTCAGGCTAAAATTTAGAGACCTGCTCACCAAAAAAACACCCTGGCTGTTCCAGCATTATTTTCCCAACCTCAGTTAATCGTGATGTGCTCTCTGTAGCGCAGAAGAGTTGTCCTTGGCATGTTTCTGTGTCTTCCATGAAGTAGGTATTGTTACCTGACATCCCTCCAGCTGTTCAAAGGCAATTTCACTGTAGTCACCTCCAAACTGATTTTGAATAAGGCTTTTTTTGGGGGGGGCTGGGTTTAGAGAACAAAATATTTTTAACCCAAGACTTCCTCCTTCTCCCCTGCAGCTAGGGCAATTTTACTCGATCTGAACAAGAATCTGCCATGCTGAAGTCTGCCACGATGGCATGGCCTCCCTAAAGGACGAGCGCTCTCAGCCTGCAAGCTGGTGTCATTCAGGCACCTCTCCATTGGGTGGCAGTGGGTGTTCAGAACAATCTAACTAGCTAGCTTAGCACAGAATTTCTGAAATGCAACTTGTGCTTTGGTTTTGAAACTTTGAACAACAGTCTTTTATTATAAATGTAATTCATTAGCCATAAAATTGATAAAAGATAAACAGGGACTAAACTAGCATTCCGATGTTTATGTCCTTTGAAGACTGCAGAGTTCAGAAGTGTGTGTGTGTGGGTGTGTGTGTGTGAGATATACTATATCACTAATATCCCATTCTGTCCCTGGTAAATAGTAGGCACTCAAAATAGTTTTCTCTCTTTTTTTTTTTAAAAAAAAAACTTTATGACAATGTAAAATCGAAAGACAATTCTGGATCCAGAAAAATAAATTTTCATTCATATTCAACCAACTAACTCTCTGGGGTTTCAGCCTAATCTTTCCTCTGCTAGGTAATCCAAAACACATTAAACTCAGTGTTCACTTGTATTTGGAATAGTTCAGAGAGATGAACAAGATCCTGGTTTCAAAACAGTATAGGAGGTAGCCATTTAAGTTACCATGTTTTATTAAATCATGTATATATCCATAAAACTAATTTCCAATTTCTTACACATTTGTATTCTAAATTATATTTTTAAAAATTCTGTAAGACTAGTGAATTGAAAACAGCAAGTTATCAAGCTCTTAGGGTTTTTGATTTTTGTTAATCTTTGTTTTGACTGTTTATTTTCACTGAAGATGCTTTTGAACTAGTTTATTGAGCTAGGGTACATTTTAAAAACTGTTTTTGGCTATAGACAAATACCATCTGTATTGAAGTAAACTTGGAATTATTTGTAAGAAAAAAGATTATTAGCACAAACCAAAAACACAAAAAGATCCCAAATGAATCCTTGGAGAAAACCAAGAACAACATACAGGGGTTGCTGGAAACATTTACAGCAAGTGGATATTTCAACTAAGTAATTGTCACTTAAAATTATTTCATAGTAGTAGTTTTAAGGTAATCTGTCTCACTATTGCTTAAATGATTATTAATGATTTTAATAGCCAAACAATTAATTCATTAAAAGGAAGCTCAGTGGAAATGAACCTATATATTGTTTTAACATACACATTCACATTAAAAGTTCATGTGTGGAACTGGAGCTGTGGTGTAGCCAGTAAAGCCACCACTTGCAGTATTGGCATCCAATATGAGTGCCAGTTCAAGTCCTGGCTGCTCCACTCCAGATCCAGCTCCCAGCTAATGTGCCTGGAAAAGCAGCAGCAGATGGCCCAAGTGCTCGAGCCCCTGTACCCCAATAGGAGACCCAGAAGAAACTCCTGGCTCCTGGCTTTGAATCCACCCAGTTCTGGCTGTTGCAGCCATTTGGGAAGTGAACAGGCAAATGAAAGATCTCTCTCTCCCTCTTCCCCTTTTGCTTTCTGACTCCACCTTTCAAATAAATAAATATAAATACATAAAAACTTCACATGCATGTGTAAGTAAACATTTTTACATATCACATAATGGAAAATGCAAGATTTGTTCTTTGCTATTATTCTAATATTTATAATCAAATAGATTTTCAGTAATTTTTTAAAAGCAACTTCCAATTTTCCCTAATTCAGGGAAAATTCAATGAAAAGTACAAATTAATTAAAAGCAAATTGGATAAGTAACGCATCTAATCCTATTAATTTGACACATAAAATCAGCACTAAATGTACTGCAAAGTTAATTTTAGCTGTTATTGGCCATTATCTCAGGAAAATGACCAGTGATATTATAGAGCAAAGGAGAGTGACATATAGAACCCATCAAGCAAGAATACACCCAGGCTTTGGTAACAACACAGTGTGTATTTGTGTGTGTGTATTTGTGTGTGTGTGTGGGGGGGTGTCTGTGTATTTCTATCAAAGTGATTTAAGATTATTTGTTAAGATAATGTTTTTAGGTCAGATAATTGCTAAAAAGAATATTTATATAGACATGACATGAAAGAGCTGAGCGAATTAAGCTAAGAGTTCAATCCCTAAAGACCTGTCCTGAAAGTGAATAGCTGGTTGGGCTTGAACTCTGCAAGATGCTGTCTGATGCATGTGATAATTGCTGTCTGAGGAGGGAATGATTGAACCGAGCACAAATTATGCCAGTTGTCTTTATCAGTGCTCCCTATTCACCCCCTGCTAGTGGATAATGAAAATGAGGCAAGGTCACATAGATGTAGAAGGATTTCAATGTTTCACACTCCCCATTCCTGCCTTGGAGCGTGTCTCGACCATAATCTGCCAGGTGTTTTCACTTGGGTGAACAGCAAAAAACTTCTACTGGTGGCCCATAAGATTTTTGCTGATACATGATGTCAAATAATTTTTGGCTGACTTAGAAAGTTTGAGATTAAGAATCTCTGTGTACATCAGTCAAGGTGACCTTTGGAACATTCTAAGAAATCTTTTTTCATAGTTGAACTAGGTAATGCTTTCAAATCACCATCAATGGAGCAAGCACCTATTCACTGAAAGCTTAATGAAACATCCCAAGAATTCACCCTTCACAGAGGCAGCTTTGAAGTGAACTGGTTTCAGTGAGAAATGTTAGCTTTGGATTGGAAGTAAAGCTTCAGTTCTAATGTGCCAGTAATTAGTCTTTTTGTACACTTCAACTTTGTCCGAATGCCAGTTTCAGATGCTAGTGGAGTGATTTTGGAATAGAAACCCTAAGATGATAGGTCTGATTGTAAAAATCTCAGCTCTGACCAGGCTAGAAATAGCTGGATTTATTTGTGGTTTTTTCTTTCTCCTGATAGTTCAAAACCAGTACTAGAAGATGCCTCAAATCTTTTCCTCATTGCTCACTGGCTGGCTCCACCTCCAAGGCCAGATCCTCAGGTGCCATCACTACAGAGAGCCCTACCCAATCTCCCTGTTACAGAGGGATGTGTGTCCCCCCGAGGTACCATATTTGGAGATTAAGGCCTTTAAGGAGATCATTGAGACTAGACGAGGTGATGAGGTTAAGGCCCTAATCTCATAGAACTGGTGTTCCTGTAGGAAAAGAATGAGCTGTCTCTCTCTCCTCATGAAAACACAGAAAAAAACTGTCCCATGAGAACGCGACAGGAAAGTAGTCATCTACAAGCCAAAAACAGAGATCTCACCAGACACCAACCTGATGGCACCTTGCACTTCTTAGTCCCATGCAAAGAGAAAATAAACTGCTGTTGTTTAAGCTATGACACTAGAACTTTGTCACGATGCCTTGAGAAGATTAAGCTGCCTGTGGCCCCCCTGTTGTTTATTTATTCTATTACATAAGTATATTGCTTTCCTTCATCATATTTATAACTAATAGTGTGTCGCTCCCCTTGTTCACGAAGGAACGACACAAGACCCTGCGCTGTTCTTTTGTCTGCTCGGCCCTCCCCGGGTTTGCTGCTGGTTCTTCCCGGGTTGGCTACCATCCCTTCCACCTCGTGGAAGGGCGGTTCCCCCTAGCCACTTTCCCCACTTCCACGGGGGAGCGGCACACCGCCGGCCGGCTCTCTCGGGGGCTGCTCAGATGTTCCTTCAGATAGATGTTCCTGGTGCATGTTGTCTCTCTCCTCCTTTATAGTCCTCTTCCACCAATCCCAACTCTGCTACCCACACGCCGAGTACGCTGCTCTCCTCCAATCAGGAGCAGGTCCTACAGTTTATTGGTTGAACTGGAGGCAGCTGTGTAGAAGCTGTTTCCTCCTCTCCCAGCGCCATATTGTGGGAGAGCAGATGCATAGAACAAGTCTTAATTCCAGTAACTTAGTCTAGTCCGAGTTGCTCCCAGTTGCTCCCCACAATAGTGATTGTTATAATTTATTTACTTACATGTTAATTTTCCATCTTTTCCATCTAGAACATAAGCTCTAGTAAGATCACTCTGGATGTTTTATAAATTTTCTATAGGGAAAAGAGAGGAAGCAAGGCAATCAAGAGTCCATGGTAGTGTAGTTCTGGGAGAGAAAATGGTGACTTGGAATAGGGTAGCCATGGAGAGGAACATGGATGGATTGAGACTTGTCTTTGAAAGTATGAATTGGGGCCGGCGCTGTGGCAGAGTGGGTAAAGTCGCTGCCTGCAGTGCCAGCATCCCATATGGGCACTGAGTTGAGTCCTGGCTGCTCCACTTTAGATCCAGCTCTCTATTATGGCCTGAGAAGGCAGTAGAAGATGGCTCAAGTCCCTGGGCTCCTGAACCTGCATGGGAGACTTGGAAGAAGCTCCTGGCTCCTGGCTTTGGATCGGACAGCTCCGGCCATTGCAGCCAATTGGGGAGTGAACCAGCGGATGGAAGACCTCTCTCTCTCTCTCTCGCTTTCTCTCTCTTTCTGCTTCTGCTTCTCTCTCTGTGAAATCTGACTTTTGAATAAATAAATAAATCTAAAAAAAAAAAAAGTATGAACCAACAGTACTCATTGGTGAGAAGCGATCTTGATGGAGAGGGTGAATGAAAGGGAAGAATCAAGGATGATACCTAAGTTTGAGGCTTCAGGAACTAGAGAACGGTAGGGCCATTTTAAGAGATATGAACAAACATGCAGTTGTTTCTATTATAGATTAACACCACGGATGGTCCTTATTCTGTAGCAGTGCATCTCAAAACGTGCCTATGAATTACTTGGGAGTCTCGTTAAAAGGCCAATTCTGACTTACTTTCCAGACTCTCTACAGTTTGTTCTTTTACCAAATTCTGCCATAACCTTGGTGAACTCACTTATTATTTCTAGGCAAGAATTTCTTCAAATTAATGAAGGACAACAAACCACATATCCAAGACACTCAGGGAAGTCCAAGGAGAATGCAAATACAAAGGAAAACACAGCAAAGCATATCTCAGTGAAACGTCTCTAAATAAAAAATAAACAGAGTATCTTAAAAGCAGCCAGAGTAAAAAGATTAACTGCACACAGAAAAACAAGAGTAGCAATAGATTTCTTGTCAGTAACTATGCAAACCAGAAAACAATGAGCACTATCAGGTTAAAAAAATTACACATTACCAATATCAGGAATGAAAGAGAAGTTATTTGTACAGATTCTACAGGCAATATAAGAATAAGAAGGAGCTATTTCCATCTTATGCAATTTTACCATTTTATGTACATAAATTTGGCACTTTAGATGAAATGGATAAACTCATAAAAAGGCACAAGTTCCCCAACGTCTTTCAAGAAGAAATAGGTAATTTGAATAGCTCTCTACCAAATTAAATACATTGAATTCATATTTTCAAAATTTTCTTACTGATGAATTTCCTAAACATTTTGGGAGAATATAATACCAATTTTGCAACAAAATATTCTAGAACATAGAAGAAGGAACTCTTTTCAAAAAATTTTATGAAGCCAACATTACTCTGACACCAAAATCAAAGCCTGTATTCAAAATGTAAGTAGAAACAAAGATCTTCAACAACATGCTAGCAACTAAATCCTGCTATACACACAAATTTAGGGTTTATTCCATGAATGCAAGGTTGGCCCAAATATTTAAAATCAATCAATACAATTAACCTTGTCCATATATGAATAAGAAAATACATGTTTATCTCCATAAATGAAGAAAAACATTTCACTAAATCTAATGTCCATCAATGATGGAATCTCCAAACCAGGAGTTCAGGAAAACTTCCTCAACTTGATTACAAGTTAAATCTACAAAATGCCTTCAGGAAAAATCATTCTAAATCATGAGAGAATAAAGCCTTTCCTTAAGATAAGAAACTAGGTAAGGCTGCCCACAAAGGAAAGTAGAATGGAAAGAAAGAAAACAAATGAACTTTATATCAAAATGACCTGATTATCTATGTGGGAAAATATAAAACTCATGCAAAAAAACTTTTCAAAATAAAATTCTATTAAAATTCCTGTTTGTAGGGCACAAATTGTAGCAATGTAAAAACATTAGTTTATCTGGAGCTATTCTTTTTTTTTCTAGGTATTTTTTTATTTTTTAACTTTTATTTAACGAATATAAATTTCCAAAGTACAGCTTATGGATTACAATGGCTCCCCCCCCCATAACTTCCCTCCCACCTGCAACCCTCCCCTTTTCCTCTCCCTCCCCCCTTCCATTCACATCAAGATTCATTTTCAATTCTCTTTATACACAGAAGATCAGTTTAGCATATATTAAGTAAAGATTTCACTCTTAGTATTTTTTTTGTTTGTTCTACTTAATACTTTTGGTTGAATACTGTAATCAATACACAGTTATTCTCAAGTGTTGAAACTTAACTGAAAAGTGATCGCTGTTAAATATAAGAGTGGGAATAAGAGAGGGAAGAGATGTGCAATTTGGGACATGCTCAAGTGGAGCTATTCTTTAGTAAAGCAAACAACATGCGTTTTTCTCAGGTTTAGTCATAATCCAAAAAACTTGCATTAAATAACCTGCAACAAATTTTGTAGTTGGAAATTTTCTCTCAATAATAAAAAAGTATTTCAATTTTTAAAAATCCTATTATAAACATAGAATCATTGAATAGTTGAGCAGCCAAGAAGTTTAGAAATCACTTCCTAGTCTCAATTTACAAATAAAGAGACTCAGAATTAAGAAATTTGCCATAGATCATCCTGCTAGTTATTGACAGAAGTTTGTCTATCTTTGTGTTTTTAGAGGTCAATAATAGGGACCAGCAATGTGGCACAGCTGGTTAAGTTGCTGCCTGAAACACTGGCATCTCATATGAGAGCTAGTTCGAGTCCCAGCTGCTCTACTTCTGATCCAGCTGCCTGCTAATTTGTCTGGGAAAGCAGCAGAAGATGGTCCAAATCCTTGCATCTTTGCCCCCACATGGGATCCCTAGATGAAGTTCCTGGCTCCTATCTTCAACCTATCCCAGCCCTGGCTATTGCAGGCATTTGTAAAGAAAATGGGTGAAAAGTGTCTCTCTCCCTCTTTTCCTCCCTCCCACTCTCCCTCCCTTCTTCCCTCTCTGTAAGTCTGCCTTTCAAAAAAATCAATCTTTAGGAAAAACAGCAAAGAAAGAGAATACTAACTCAGTGATATAAAAAAATGAAATTCTGTATTTTGCAACTAAATGGATGCAACTGGAAACCATTATACTTCATGAAAAAAGCCAGTCACCAAAAGAGAAGTACCATATGTTTTCCCTGATCTGTGGTGACTAATAGAGTACCTAAAATGTAATGTATTAGAGTGAAATTAACATTTTGAAATTCAATAATTGTTTATAGCCCTGGTCTCTATTATTGAGGAACAGTGTTTTTCTTCATACTATTTGTTGAAATGTTTACTTAGTGTAGGGTTAATCTTATGAGTATAAATAAAGTAAACTAAAAATAGATCTTTGTAAAAATTTAGAGTGGGAATAGGAGAGGGAGGAGGAAGAAGGGCAGGAGTGTGGGGGGATGGTGGTAGGTCTAAATCTGCATATATGAAATACATGAAATTTGTATATGTTAAATAAATTATTTTTAAAAGAGCAAAAAAAAAAGAGGTCAATATTACTATCTGTCTCTTATCTACCCAAGTACAGCATCAAGTGAGAGACAGTCTTGGGAATCAGGGAGATAAAGTATTAACTCTATCAGTGATGAGGACATTTGAAGAAAATAACCTTAGGTATTAGACTAAGTGAGCAACCCAGTCACTGGTGGGCATTCTTAAGCCTTTCCCTCCAGATGAAGACCCCTATTACCTCATGGCAAAAGACAGATCACAAAACATGCTCTCTGCCAGCTGGCTGGACCCCAAAGAAGGTGAGGTAGATGTGTCTGACTACTTCCCAAATTGTGAATCTCATCGCAGGCTCACTGCCTAGGCTAGACACCTCTTCTTCTTCCCTGCCACCCTCCTTCACTACTCCATGCCCATCACTTACTGCAGTACCAGGAACATAGTAGGATCTCAATAAGTATACGTTGAATTAATGCAGTAGACATAATTCTTCAGCCAGTAATCTGCATGCTACAATGATGAGTCAACACAGTACCCAGCCTTAAGAAGCTCAAAATTGACAAACCAATATTTACTCAAAAAAGGCAAAACTGCTCAATGATCTAATGAATTCAGGCCTTGAGTTTACTCTTCCATTTATATTTCAGTCATGAAGTGTATCATTTCTAGCTTAGAAAGGTTATGTTCCAAAATGATACTTCTGTCTCCTTTACCTCCTGTGGAAATAAGTATGCTTGCAAAGGTTGCTGTAGGACTGGGGTACGCACTTGCAATTGCGAGCTGCCATTTGCCTCCTGTTTACATTTGCTGCCTGTGGGTCCATGGTAATTTGCAGGCTTCTTTTCCTTATAAGCAAAAAAGAAAGAATTTGACTCAAAGTAGGCCACCATAAGTTAATCTTTGTGTGTCCAGGCTGCTCGGAAACAACACGTTATAAAAGTAAAGTTACATAGTCATGCATTGAAAAATTTCAAAAAGCTAACTCTTAAAATGAGAGTAGCTAGCAAGGCAGAGAAAACCTATGCTGAGCTTAGAAAGAATTTGCATAATCTTATTTTTAGTTATTATAAAGAAAAACATATTAAGAGAAACAATTTTAAAATAAGCTTAGAATTCTGTACCTATTTTGATGCCTACACCCTTTCTCTGCAAAATCCACTGAGATTATCTGAGATAATATCTCCCATTCTTTCCAAAAAGTCCTCTCTTTTTGATGAAAATATTCACTTCTATATTTTCAGTGTGATGGACTAGTAGGGATAAAAATAGAATGGAGAAATGTAACTTCTTACACTTTGGAGAAAAATACTTTTAATTTTAACTAATATATTTTAAGTTGTTTTACTAAAAAAGGATTAATTTCATTGTTTCAGCCAGCTTAAAATAGCCCTACTTGAGTCTGAAAGTCAAATTGTTGTGCAGTATTTGTTTTTCCTTACAGAAGGTAAAGCTTCAGGAGAGGAACTTAGATGAAAGTTCTTTTGACGGTGAACAAGGTTGTGTTGATAAACCTCGGGTCACTTTCACAGCAGTAAGACCTTCAAGGCTAACAGTAGTACAGCTTGTGATTGGGGCCAAGACATATCGTCAGGACATGCACGCAACCCTCGCTGATGTTGCATGTGAGTGAATGAGGACACTGGTTGGACCTCCATCAGTAAACAGATGTGATCCAGAGACACATGGGGAGCTGCAGCTATGGTTCAGTAGGAAGGTGACATCTTTTACAGAGTCTCTTTTCTAACTCTAATCATGCACTCAGGTTGATGTGGCCAAACATGGGACTTAGGAGTTTAACAAAATCAAGCTTGTTTCAGATGTAGTGAAATCTCCCATCAGAAGGGATTAAAGTCATCTAGTGAGCAATTTTAAATACCCAAATCATTTTCAAAATGATTCCCCATGTTAACATGGCATTTCTGAGAACTCAAACCAATCCAAAATAAACCCAAATATTTTTGTTTAACCAAGCCACCTCCTCATTAGTTCAGAGCAGTGATTCTTCCCTCTGCAGAGAGATATGCTATGTGACTTCCTGACCTTCAACTTCCACCCCACATGTATCCTGGCATTCTTTGATTTTTTTTATATTGGATTTTATTCTGTTTCAAGAATCACTTTCAGGACTTTCTTGCCTTATTTAGGAATAAGAGGAGAGCAATTGGGTGCCTTTACATCAGGCCTGAGAAAGGAAAATATAAAAACATTTTGTCCGAAGTAGTTGCTTCTTTGTTTAATTTTAAAACAACAGAAGTAACATCCTACATTGTCCAAGACCTGGATGCACTGTCAATTTCTGCTACAGAAAGAAGGTTCACGTTTTCTGTCATTAATTTATTTGGGAAATGTGTGTTGAGTTCTCAGGATGTGCAAAGACCCAAGATGGGTAAGCAAAAGACAGACAGAGATTGATTCAGACAGCTTAAACTTCCAAACCAGATTGTCCCAAGGTTGTGGGTCCAAGATAATAGCCATAATCCTCTAATTTAATTTTACTCTGCAGCTAAATAGATGTAGTATCCCTGCTTCTGATATGATTTCAGGCAAAATACTGACCACCCAATATGCATTTTCCATAAGAGAGAGGCTATCAATGTGACCAGCATAAATGACTGCTCATGTGGTTTCAATCACTCATAACATATTAAGAGCACAACTCTGTTACAGAGGCCAGGATTGTGTAGTCCAGGTCATGGCTAACACAGTGTTTAGGCAACTCTGATGGAAAAATAATGTCTGAATACAAAAGTAGCTGCATCGTCAGTTCCTACTGAGAATCTGAAATTACAATGAAGGTGGGGTTAATGGTGCAGCTTTCCATTTGGCGTCTGAAACCAGCATTGTCACTGCCAATTTCCTGCCTGAGCCTTTCTGCATGGCTTTACTTGAATGTTATGTGCTTCCCAAGTTTACTTTTTATGTTTTTATATTTGTATTTTATAGGGTGCATGCTATCATGTTAGACATGGCCAGATTTTTGATGCACTCCTGTACCTAGAAGGTAATAAGCGATAGGCAAATCAGATAAATATGATAAATAAGTAAGCAATTGCCTCATTGTCTAGATTTTCTTGGAATCCAGGCTTCAATTTTCTTTTGTGCACATGTTCACTTCTCTTGTGTCCTGCCTAGAACCACAGGTCCTTATGAAATGGTCTAGTTTAGACCGCATGTCAATATTGTAACTTTCACAGTTTTCACATAAAGTCAACAACAAATTTCTACGGACAATGTAGATGCATGAAAGAACATACTGTATAGTCTTAGTGCACTCTTTATCTACATGGTAAAGTTGCAAGAAGATATTTTAAAAATGTGACAGGCACGCAAATCTGTCTGTCATAGTAACACAAATACAAAAGTTATACTTATTCTCCTTACCCCATTTTTATTTGCTGTGTTTACAATCATTCTCCTCTATTTATTTATTCTCAAAAGAAAAAGTTAAGGAGAAAAGAATGGGATCATAGAAAGCAAAATAAGAAAAACAGAATAAATTAAAGAGGAGAGTCAAAAATCCTGAAAGTTACCTAAGTTACAAGATTTGTTGTTGTTTTTGTTGTTGGAGGCAACTAAAAATCAACCCAAACTGGCTTAAACATAAAAAGCAAATCATTGGCTTGCGCATTTGTAAAATCCAGAGCAACTACTGGCTTCCAGCACTGCCTGATGCAGAGATGCAAACATCTCCTCGGGGTCTTGGTTTCTCTCTTTCATTTCTCTGTTCCACTTCCTTGGGCAGCCTTAGAGAAACAGGTTAACTTCTGCAGGTTAACTTTTTCCCTTGCATCCTCTTTGCTTTAAATCCAGGAGATAAAAAGTAAGCCTCTTGCCCCGAAATTTCAGCAAAACTCTCCTTTCATTTTAATGACCCCACTCCCTGCACATTGTGTTAGCCCCAGTGGCCAGAGAGCAACACCCCACTCCACTTTGCATAGGTTCGTCTCAGATGCATGGCTTCTGAGCTGGGGGAAGCCAAAGCATGGGTCAGTCCTTAGAGTGAATTTTGATTTTGTTAAAAGAAAAGGGGAATCAATAAAAATGTCTACCAAAGGGAGACATATCCACAGGGGGCAAAAAAGATGGAAAAGTTTGATGGCTGATGACCAAGTGGAAAGTCAGCCCCAGGAGTCAAAGTAACAGAATTTCAAGCCAGCCAGACAGTGGAACCCGGAATGGGTCACATTCTCAACAATATACATTCCTTTGATCCTTATTCCTTCCAGAAACTTAATTGCTCATTATTTCATAACAGTAATTTTCTAAATGAATCCAAAATTTTAAAAACTTTTTCAAGGCATAAAATATTTTATCTCAGATCCTTGTGATTTACTCTCTTGACTTAGGATCAGTGAGTTATAAAAATATTTGTCTCTTTGTCAAAATAAATGTAAGGGTTGATGAGTATGTGTAAAGTTGAGCAATAGTCCAAAGCTTGTAGCCTAGTACTTGGACTCTTAAATGGCTCCTAAGTGCTACTTGACCTCTGCAACTATCATTCTTTCTATACACTGATGGACAGAGAAGAATGAGTAACACTTAGAGAGAAAAAAAGATCAATATATAACTGCTCTAAATCGCACACCAAGCCCCTTGCCATGCCTGGCAAATGAATGGTGGAAAAGAAGCCCCCTCGGAAGTGTACCACTGGGTCCTCAGCACAATAACCTTAATGGTTTAGACTGCATTAGCAAAATAAACAAAAATGTTTTCTGCATTAACACATGGCTATTCATCTTTGTGCTCTTTTTATTTTTGTTGTAACAGGCTTATTTGAAAGAGCAAAGCTGTCTAACCCCTGCATAGAAATAGAAAGGCCAGCAGGTATGCAATCTGACCATTGCAATTAAGGCCTGTGGATGTCTCAGCAACAGCATAATATAGGGAGAGTGGGAATTAGCACATACAGAGAACCTCTGCTGTTCCAAGGTCCCTTACATAGTGTTGTAGGCTGGGTAATGCCCCCTCCCCCAGATTTCAGGTCCTAACCCCTGGAATCTGCCGATGTTCCCTTGTATGGGAGAAAAATTCTTTGCTGATGGATCTTGAGAGGGGAGGTTATCCTGGATTTTGCAAGTGTGCCCTAAAAGTCCTCATATGAGAGAGGCAGAGGACCATTGCACAGAAATTGAGAAGATGTGGCCCCAAGCCAAGGACTCCCAGCAGCCACCAGGAGCAGGAAGAGACAAGCAACAGATTCACCTGCAAAGCCACTTCTGATTTCTCAATTTCAGCTCAGTGAACCTGACTTTAGACACTGGCTTCCAGAACTGTTACAAGAACACATTTCTCTTGGGTTGAGCCATCACATCTGTGGTAATTTTTCCTAATAGCCGTGGGAAACGGATACACATAATGGCTTCCGTTAATCCTCAGGATAACTTCTTGAGGTGTCTGTTCCTTCTATTGTTTAGATAAGGAAACTGAAAGTCAGAGAAAGTCTCCTAAGTCACCCGACAAATAAATGGTAACAAGTCAAATTCTGGGGCAGGCATTTGGTGCCGTGGTAAAGATCCCGCTTGGGAAGTTCACATCCCAGTTCTGAGCGCCCGGGCTCAAGTACTGGCTACTCTCTCAGTCTCAGCTTCCTGCTAATGCTTACACTGGAAAGCAAAAGGTACTTGAGTCCCTGTCACCCATGTGGGAAACTCAGATTGAATTCCAGGTTCGTAGCTTAGCCTGGCTCAGCCCCGGTTGTTGCAGGCATCTGGAGGAGTGAACTACCAGACACCTATCTTTTGAATAAATACAATATTTTAAAAAGAAAAGTCATTCAATTGAGTTCTAAAGCCCAAGCTCCTTTCTAGTCCCCTTTACTCCCAACTCATAGACTTTCCCAGATGCCTTTTCCCAACCCCCTGCTCCCCACATCTGCTCCCTGAGCCACAAGCACTTTTGTACTTAGCCTCAAGGGCATGGCTCACTGTGCCTTCATTCCTGACCCCCATCTCTTGTCTAGGATCTCATTTACGTATTCCTTTATTCTGGTCTTATTCATTCAATTGTCCTTTGCTTTGCCCTTCCCTTCATTAGACTATGAGTTCTTCTGAGGCTGGGACTGGACCTTTATGTTTGCTCTCTAGATCTACCTGACATATAAATGAATGAATTGTGTCTCATTAACTCCTATATAAACACAGCAATAAATTAATTAACATTAGTGAGCCTGAGGCTCTTTGGCATTTCATGTTTTAAAAGGTGAGATGCAAAATGAGAAGTCATGACTTTTCATTTGTTAATGCTACCTTGGTTTCTTCATAGGTATAATATGGTACAGTGTCATAGGATACAATAAAATCAAGTATACTCCTCAGAGAGTATAATAATTGTGTCTATTGTGTGGAGTTACTGTGCCCATTGAATGAGTAAATGTACATATGTAAAGAACTATGACTGGCACAGATTAAGAGCTATATTAGTACTCTTTATTTTTAACTGATTTTTAAATTATTTATTTATTTGTTTGTTTATATGAGAGGCAGAGCAAGAGAGAGAGAGAGAGAGAGAGGCCTTCCATCTTGGTTCACTTCACAAATACTCACAATAGTCAACACTGCACAAGGCCAAAGCCAGGAGCCAGGAACTCCATCCAGGTCTCCCAGATGGGTGGCAGGGACCCAAGTACATGAGCTATCATTTGCTGCTTTCATGGGTGCATATTAGCAGGAATATGGATTGGAACTAAATTAGGGACTTAATCCAGGCACTCCAATATGGGATATGGGCATCCCGAGTAGGGGCTTAACTTGCTCTACCACAACAGCCACCCTGTTTAAAAATTTTTATCACTTCTTTTTATTTTTCATAAGGATTAGAGAATTTTAAGCTAAATGAAAAATGAACTAAGACATTTTGAAGTTACAATCGATTTTTATAATATTGTAGTTTGTTAGAAAACAGAACCAGTCTCACAAAGACAAATAGAACTTTGAAATGACCATTTAACTCAACATCAGTCATGAGATAAAACTGGAAAGATAACTGTCTATGTAGTCATTCACTCAGACCAAACATAGGAAAAATAGCAAGTCAGTCATAAAAAGACACACCACTCCTTGTAACTTTACTTGAGATTATCCATAGTGGTATATCTTAGTATTTCTGGAATATTACTGACGCTGCCTCTTAATGTGTTAATCTTTCAATACTTTGATATTTCTAAATCAG
This sequence comes from Oryctolagus cuniculus, assembly GCF_964237555.1. Lineage (NCBI taxonomy): Eukaryota > Metazoa > Chordata > Mammalia > Lagomorpha > Leporidae > Oryctolagus > Oryctolagus cuniculus. The sequence continues at coordinate 73,995,301 of NC_091445.1, forward strand.
CCCCTGCCTGGAACTTAATCTACTGCTTTGTTTCTCTCTGATGAACAAATTGGAATAATTTGAAACATATGAGAAGAAAGGCAAATCTTCTGTTTGCATGTGTGAGACCTGGGGTTGTTTTTAATTGGTTCACAAGTTTTCATGTAATAAGTGAAAACTGAAGCTTCTCAGGAGATACACAGATGAAAGAATAAACAAGCTACAATGTTTTGAGGCTGTTTTTCTGTTTTATCTTCATTTGTTTCTGGTCTCACAAAGTAAACATAAGATTTTTTTGCAATAAACACATACTTCAGGGTACAAAGACGCATGCCTTGAGTCCCGGGATGCTTGAGCTTGTGTAAACAAAGACCCCACTATAATTCATGGACGTTTGCAACTTAGAAGTAAGTGACACTTGGGAACAGAGTTGAGGCACAGCAGGTTAAGCCACTACCTGCAAGACTGGTGTCCTAAACAGGTGCTGGTTTGTGTCCTGGCTGCTCCACTTCCAATCCATCTTACTGCTAATGGCCTGGGAAAGCAGCAGAAGATGGCCCAAGTCCTTGGGCCCCTGCCATCCATATTGGAGACTCAGCTGAAGCTCCTTGCTCCTGACTTTAGCCTGGTCCATCTCTGACCATTCTGGGCATTTAGGAAGTGAAGTGTGTGTGTGATTCCCTCCCTGTAATTCTAGCTTTAAAAATAATAATAAATAAATCTTTAAAATAAAATGTAAGGGACACTTGTATAGTTTTGTGGCTTTACAGCCATCTCCTAAGTGTTGTCTTTCATTACAGATAGATGCTGGCTGCATTGAAAGGAGTCTACTAGTCTGTTCATTCCCACAGTAAATTTACGACACACCACTGCCCGACAGAGGTGCATGTGCTGAAAGCTTGGCCCACGGTGTGGCGATGCTGAGGAGTGCTGGAACCTTTAAGAGGTGGGACCTGCCCTTCCTCAGAGGGCAAATAGCATTTTTGAGGGACCTCAGGTAGTTCCCTCGAGAGTGAGCGTGGCTCCTGAATCCCTCTTGCTCCTGTCTCACCATGTGATTGCTGCCTCTTGCATGCACTCCCACTCTGGTGCCATCCGCCATGTGTGACATACTCAAAAGGCCCTCGGAAGACCTGAGAACATGTCAGCCACATACTCTCAGACCTCCAAAACTGTAAACCAATAAACCTCTTCTCTTTATACATTGCCCAGTGTCTGGTATTTTGAAGCAGCAACAGTAAATGAACTAAGGCACCTCTTATACAGCCTGCATATATTTACAAAGGGGATTTTGGGGGGAGATGTTGGATGAAATATATCATGAGTGCAGACTTTGAGGCACATGGTCATGTAAGAAAAACCTGAAACACCCAGTGTCTCTTACATCCCATGTGTTGTTTCCTCAGTCATTGCCAAAGCCAAGCCTCAGTAATATCCACTGATGCTCTGCCACAGTGAGACCATAAATGTTACAGAGGTGGAACACTGGTGACGGACTGGAAGAAGAAAAGTGATCTGAATAGGACGTGAGAGTAGTAGCCACCTGAATGGAATCGGGAGTAGACTCAAGAGGCATTTCTGAAGAAGAATCAACAAGATGTGGAAGCCAACTGATGGAATGAGGCAAGCATGAAAATCTACCAGTGAGGATGCAATGACACTGAGGCTCCATGTCGATAAAACTGAGTGGATGGTGACGCCAAGGACTGAAATACAAAGGTAGAAAGCAGAGGACAAAGAAAGGTAATACCATGGAAAAGGAGAGTTCGCTTCTGAAAATATTTCAAAGTGGCCAGTGTTGTGGCACAGTGGGTTAAGCCACTGTTTGTGATGCTGGCATTCCATATGAGAGCGCTAATTTGTGTCCCAGCTGCTCTGCTTCTGATCCAGCTCCCTGCTAATGTGCCTGGGAAAGCAGGGGAAGATGGCTTAGGCTTGATCTGTGTGAAATACCTGGATGGAGTTTCAGGCTGCTGGCTTCAGTCTGGCCTAGCCCCAGCCATTGTACCCTTTTGAGGTGTGAACCAGTAAATGGAAGATCTCTCTCTCCCTCTTTCTCTGTCATTCTGCCTTTCAAATATATAAAATAAATCTTTAGAAAAATGTAAATAAATATATTTAAAATAATTTTTAAATAAAAAGTTTCATGTGAGGTGCTTGAAAGACAGCTTTGTGGAGATGGGTATGCATGAGTATGTAGAAATTCAGAATTGATACTTAAGGGCAGTAGTCAGGGCTACAGCCTTATAGTTTCCCTTGGTAATATTGAGAGTAATCTTTATAAAAACACAGTGCCATACATTAAACAAAGCCCTCCCACCATGTTCACACTTTACTGACAAAACATCTCTGCAAAGAGAGTCAAATTTTTATTATTTTCATTTTATACAAAAGAAAGCCAAAACTCAAAGAGATTAAATAATGTGTCCCCTGGCTCCACTGAAAGCTAAAGGCAAAGCTAGAATGAGACATAATCTGAAATGTGTGCTAGTATTTCCCTGATACTTGCCCAGAAAAGAGGGATCCTGTATTTGTTGCTTGCAACTATGGATAGGATCTGTTACAGAAGGGTGACACATAAAATCATGGAAGTTGATAAACTTCCCTTGGGACTATCCATATTAAACAGGCAACTGGGGAATTAGGATCTGGGGTATTAAAGAGGGATAAAGCACTTAGGTAAGAGAGGAAGCAAGAAGGAGTTAGAATAACAGAAGAAAAAAGGAAGAAACTGAAATTCCAAGAAATGAAAAACTGCCAAGAGTATCAGAGAGTTTCTTTCCCAGTTCCCTTCCACTTCCTACACCAGGCTCACCCAGGGTGGCCACAAATGAGATCCTCCCACAGGTGGGCGCACAAGGGTTCCTGCACCCAACACTAAATATCTTTCTGCCCATGTGGATAGAGCAAATGTGTTTCCAACTCCAGCTTCTTGCCTACAATCTTGAAGATTCCACTTGAGGGTTACTTGTGTAAATTTTAAGCTCTACCTCCCAGTGATAAAGCCATCAGTAAATTTCACAAGATTCCATGTGTAACCTTTAGTCATAGATCAATATGTAATAACATACTTTTAAATGTAGATCATATTGGAGAGGCCATGTCTACACAACTGCAAACAGATGTTTTGGCAAGAGAAGCATCTCCACATGTTGCAGTGTAGAATCTCATGGTGAGAACCAGTTTCCACCCTTTCCTCATCTTTGCTTTCAGTTTTATTTTAAAACATTTGTTTCTGATATTTAGAGGTAAGTTTCCCAGACATAAACCTGGCCTTTTCAAAAGCCAAATTGCCTCTGAAAGTAAGTAGGCAGACAATACGCAAAACAAAAACAAAGTGAGTTGAGTCAAACCAGTCAACAAGTTTAATCTGATGAACATTTATTGACAGTTTTCCATGAATATAGCACTATGCTAATTGCTCCGGGAATACAAACATTTAAAAATATTTCTCAAAGATTTTTTTGCTTTGATGGAGACAATCGTGCCCATCAAATATTCTATCTGGTCTCCTGGATGTATTAGTTCCCTTAGACTTGGGCCAGGCCATGTGGCTTGTTCTGCCAATAATTTGTAGTGGAAGTCCAACCATGGAAGAGCCGGATCATTACCTCTGTGTCTCTCTTTCCCTTCCTTGGCAATCAAGAAGACTGCTCTAAATGGTTCAGCACCTCAATAATAGAGACGCTACTGGCTGAAATTCCCAGTAATTGTATGCATCAGATCTTCCCTCAAAAGTGATAAATAATCTTTGCTTTCTTCAAATAATCCTCTGAAATTTTGGAGTGTTTGGTTACTGCAGCATTAACCTGACCTATCCTGACACATACACTTGCCTTTCCCGAGCTCACAACTAGAGGCATGCATCTAAAAACTCTAATAAACTGATGACATATTCAACTTTCCCCAGAATAATCTTGTGTTATGTCTGTGATAGAGTAAGCATTAAAACCTGTTCATTATTTGTAGGCTATCCTTTCACTTTCAAAAGTATCTTGGTTTAGAGATGATAAATTACATGGTCACTCTAGAGAGAGAAGATAGGATAGAGGAAAAATAATACAAAAAAAAAAAACACACAAAAATTTGGCATTGGAGAGGGAGAAGATAATCCTACTGAAAGGATCTGATCATCATAGGCAGGTTCTGGGGTGGATGAGTTATGGGATTAAGGGTATTCTAACAGCTCTCAGTTTGACCAAAAGCCTAAAGGTAGAAGAGAATAGGATATTTCAGAGAACAGTGGGTAGATTAAAGTAAGTGTGGTAGGGATGAGGACAGAGTAGCAGAGAAGCAGAAGAAAGACTGACAGGATACACTGTCAATGGCTTTAGTGACCCAACTGGGGGCATTTGTTTAATCAACAGGCAGTGGGAGTTCATCTTGGAGAGCTACACTTCACACTTGACTTCACTGATTAGCCCTTCTTCTCAGCCTTGATTTTCTGACACTAACCTTGGAAACTCAACTCATAAAATATACCAAAACACATATTGCTGAGGTAGAGGACCACAGATAAACTTCACACAGAGACTTTTAAAAGTATGGCCTAACAAGAATGAGAATGAGCCCTATGGTGACTGATGCTTAGAAAACTTTTTACAAATTATACAAGTGCATATGGTGAACTACATTCTGTGTATTATATTCTTACATGGTAATGGGTGTACTACCAATCTCTATAATATAATACAAAGGAAAATAACCACAGATATGGCATCTATAAGTTGCACATCCCAGTTTGTCTGCAACATGTGGAGTTCATTTATTTGATAATAGAATCCTCTTTACCATCAAAAGCATTTCAGTTTGGGCAATAAACTATGTGGTTTCCCTTTCTGTGACATTCAAGGTGGAAGTAATCTCACATTCCTTCATTCTCTTGATTCTCTCATACTTAGTACTGCATCTGTGAAATGTCAGTGTGAAGTCCAACCTCAGTCATTTTTGAGTTCCTCTTCTCCTGCCTTGGGACGTATAGGAACATCATAGGTTCATGCTGTAGAGCCTCCATCCCAAACCTCCCCTGGCCAGGAAGATCCTCCCATCAAGGCTGACTATCATGTCCCCTTGGCTCTTGTGCAGGCTTCCTAGACTTCAGACTCGACACTCAGTTCTTAACTATACCCCTATGCCCCTGCCTTCTTCTTAATTGGTAATAGACTAAGAATGCCAAGTACATGTAGGAAAGGCATAAAATAAATGCTTAACATAAAAGATCATCAATTAACACATATGTTCAGAAAAGCCTTTAAGCACTTTGGAAAATATTTCAGCTGTCCTTATGGATGTCATTATTAGCGTGTGTTAAAAAACAACATCTCAGGGCTGGCACTGTTGCGTAGCAGGTAAAGCCACTGCCTGCATTGTTGGCATCCCATATGGGCACCAGTTCGAGTCCCAGCTGCTCCACTTCTGATCCAGCTCTCTGCTATGGCCTGGGAAAGTGGTGGAAGATGGTTCAAGGCCTTGGGCCCCTGCCAAGATCCAGGGGAGACTCTTGGCTTCTGGCTTCAGATCTGTGTGGCTCTGGCCATTGCAGCCATCTGGAGAGTGAACCAGTGGACAGAAGACCTCTCTCTTTCTCTGGGCTGCTGCCTTTCTATAACTCTTCCTTTCAAACAAATAAACTTTTTAAAAGAGAAAAACAACATCTCCTAAAGTGCTAAACACATGTCATATGTACATAGATTTACCTAGCATTATATGCTATAATGAAATGCATTTTTGTATCTGCCTATGGCGGGAAATAACAGGCACATGACTGGTTTATATTGCTGTTTTTCACTCCATTCCTAACACCAATATGTTAACTTAAGTCCTGATTTTTGCTGGAAAAGCTAGTTTGTGAAATTGCTTGCTGAGCCTGTCAGGCTACTGTGCAGCTTAATACTTACAAGCATCCGGGCAGTGTGGACAGGTGGTGATACCTGTGACCACTACCTCAGCTTAAATTCAGACTCTACCATTCACTAGCTGGTGACCTTGGACAAGTCATCGAACACTTTTAAACTTTGGTTTCCTCGTCTGGACAACGAAGCTGATGTGAAAATCAGTTTCTTCATCAGAATGTTTGGAGATCATTTGGGAGGATGCATGTTAAAAATGTAACCTAGCACTTGGCATGTTTCTTGATTTTCTCAGATTTAATCAGAACTGTCACGAACCTCTGTCTGCCAAAACATAATGGGAGTCTATAATCAGGGATCTGGAAGGTCCTGTCCTCCTCCCTTGGACAGGACGTGAACCTCAGGAGCTAAAAGGGCCCTCTAGGACTCCACTTTCAAACAAAGAGTAGCCAGGGTAAGCAAGATCCAAGTGGGCCTATCTACTTTGAAATCAAATCAAAAGTTCTTCCTTAGGCTCCAAATTCATTCTTCTCCACTGTGTTTTTCTCTTCTCTAGGCTTCTGCTCCAAGTTCACATCACATTATCCCACATTTAGCGACATTTTACACAGTTAGTTTTCTGGCTGTTTCCTATGGGTCATTCTCACCAGCTTTAATGAAGGCTCCTCTTTAAAAGATAGAATCTATGTCCATTGTATTACCGGTCAAGTCACACGGGCAAAAGTCACCCAGCTAAGGGCTAAGCAGGGGCTGAAATCAATCCTATACTCTGCTCTCCAGGCCTCATGCCCCAGCACAGAGCTACAGATGCCAGAAGAAAGGACACTTTTTTCAAATTGACACAAAGAATCCCTATAGCCTCTAGGCAGCCAAGTAGGGAACACATTTTAGTTCTATTATACTGCTCACAGCATCCAACAGAGTTTCAAGCACTAACTAGAGGTGGAGCTAGTAGTGAGGTATCTTCAGAAAGTGTCTTAGCAAATAATAAGGATGTTCATTTATTGTTTGAAATATTTTCTGAAAAATTTTTTTTAAAAATGAAAAAGTGGCCAAGTAGGGCATGAAGACAGAGTATTGCAATAGTAGTGGATGTATATATTTTTTTTATTTACTCATCTCTAAAACACAGAAGACTGAAAAAAGAAGCATTAACATTTTATAGAAAACAAAAACTCAGAATATTGTGTGATCATCTGAAATGTGTTCTTATATTTCTCACATCTGCAAAGTATAAGCCAACCGCTGGAATCACAGTTTATTAAGAGCAATTAAATTATTTGCCACCTAACATGACATTACCAGATGATTCACAGTTAGAAAAGGCTTGTAGGCTCCTTGCCAACATTGAGTCATTGGCAATACATGAGTTTGCTCTCTTTTTCTGTCTCTGTTTCTGGAAATGAAATATTTTTTCAACGATTTGGTAGAGAAAATTATGGTCACCAGTCAATCTTTTCTTTCCTCTGCTCTTTCTTGTCCCTCCATGAACAATGATTACACAGGGTAGGAGCTTTTTCCCCTCAACTTGTCTGGCATTTCCCTGCATGCAGAAAAGCAGAATATCACACACACAATACTGCAACAACATTGAATGGAGAAATAAGTTATCCTAATTTAGCAGATGAAATAAAAGTCATAGAATTTTAAATGTTGCCTCTTGCACATGATAAAATTTAACAAGCAAAAAATTTCTATTTGTCATTCAACTTCTTCCTTCCAACACAACGTGCTCCCATCACAAACACAGCCTAATGACAAACCTGTCAAGTAAAAATCATCCCCAAATGTCCTTATGGCATGTGAGCATTCACTAGCACGTCTGATCTGTGTTAAATCAATATTGCCTTTTCCTGTCTTAATGCCTTTATGACTTTCACAGCTATATGTATTGTAAACGATGAACAGAGCTAAGTTTAAAGAGGACAAAACTTTTTCTAAGTATACTTTGTATTTAGACATGTTCCAAATGAATATACACTCCAAATTTATTTACTATCCTTACTTTTTAAATATTTGAACTAAGAACAGACTAGTGACTAATGGAGTTTTGTAAGTAATCTGGATCACAGAGGTAAGAGAGATACAAAGCAATCAGTTGGTGCAAACTGTGAATTGGCAGGACATTTACTTTGCCCTGTTGCATAGGATTTCTTTTTTAAATACCAGAAGTATGTAAAGTGAAGAAAAGAATTCAGAATAAAATCTGATGCAAAGGAGGCATACAAGCAAATTATCCAGTTTCAATGTATGTTCCAGTTTCTTATTGTGTTTTCAGTCATCTTGAATTTGATCATAAATCTGTGTGTGGCCTCTTTTAAATGATTATATATGTATTTTGAAACTACCTTTGTCCAGAGTATGCTTGAAATAAAATTTTAGAAAGCTTAATAATACTTCAAAGCATATTAAGAAATATTTGCTTCATTTGCAAATATTTAGTGTTTATAAAATAAGAAAAAGCCTTATGTAAAAGATTCAGCATTTTCAAAGACCCTAAATGTAGTTACTAAGATTGTGAAACTGTACTAAAATGAAAACAAATATCTCAGTTTTTGAAACTTAAAGATTGCTGTTGAAGAAGATTCTGTGTAGATCATTTCAAATTAAGCACAGAAAGGAGAAAATGTATTTAGTTTGGAATTCTCCAGGGGATTAAAATAAACACACACACACACAGAATTACATAAATCAGAATTTTTGAGTTGTTTGAGTTTTTCAAATGCAAAATGAATACAAGGATATTTGGAGGATCTCAGAGAATAAGAAGAGGGAGAAAGGGATAAAAAGAGCAAAGGAAAAAGTAGTGTCAGTCAGCTCACGGAACCATTCTGCATTCTGAGTTCCGGACACACCCAGAAGAGCTGTTGTCTGTTACAGCATCGCTCACATTTGCAAGGGCTCAGTTCCTGAAGACTTGAAGCTTATGCATCAAGATTGAGATGCATCTTGAAGAACCTGTGCTTCCTGAGATCAAGCACACTCCCTGAGCAACTTTTAACGGCTCGGTTTTGCTTTTCTTTCCAGTCTTAAAGAAGGTGTTGGTATTTGAATGAAAGGATTCCTGGACTTACTAATTTATTATGATTTCAAAAGTGTTGATGTATATGTTGTTGACATTGCAGTCTATACTGGCTCACACATTGCACTCATCTTAAAAACAATGGGACAGGAGAAGATTTAATATTCAATCATCGAGTGATTAAAAATAAAATGAAGTCTATTTCACCCAAAGAGCTCATATGTGCATATACCACCTATCACTTGATTTATCACCACCTAAATGTCCCTTCAGTGCAGGAGCTGTTGTCTCAGCTGCTGGTGGGTGTGTCAGCAGAGGCCTACAGTTGAAATTCCCTTCAGAGACTCTCTCAGTCATACTCATCAACCAAGATGACACCTTTTCTGGAACAGCTGACACCTAATAACTTACTGAGGCGGGAAGGTGAAGACCTGCTGACCCTGGCCCAAGCAGGAAAACTCAGAGACCGTTCTGACTCCCTTGCTGCCGTGGAGTTGGTCAAGGATATCCTTGGTCCTGCATCACTGCTTGACTTCATCTTTCCAGGGGTATTGATCCCAATGTGCTACTCAGTAAAGATCTTCCACACTAAACTCAGTCTCAGGGTCTCCTTCCAGGAGAACTGAATATGTGGCCACTTAAGATTCAAATGTAGGTGTGAGTCCTTTGTTTTATTGAAGCAAACAATATGAAAAATGTATATCTTAATTAAAGGACAGCCCATCTATCCCTTGAAAACTACTCAATATTCTTGAACTCATTGGCCACTCCAAGCTCTTCAGTGTCTCCTTTGGGCTTCTGCCTGGATAATGTGACAGTGAAAGTTATTACTGTGATTGATTTTGTTAAAGTGGAAGAGGAAATAGAGATGCCTTTATAGCTACATTTTAATAAGTCATATGTATGTTATTATGATAGAGAAAAGGAAGAATCACCCTGATCTGTGTGTAAAGCCCTTTTGGAGAGCTCCTGCATGGCTTCTGTATTCAGGTCAGGCTACACTGACCCAAAAGAAAGGCATTAATTCTAATTGTTCTCTGAATCTGAGCTAATCAAATGACAAACACAAGTTTATATGGAGAGAGAGAGAGAGAGAGAGAGAGAGAGAGAGAGAGAGAGAAATGAGGGAAAAAGAAAAAAGAAAAGGGATAGAATGTATTGAAGTATAATAAAAAGTCTGTATACTATTGGCTGGCAGGACAAGGGACAATCAGCAAGCCAGGGTTACCTGATGGGACATTTCTCTCATTCTCTAATTTTCATATAATATTACCTGAAAAAATTTATTAGCAGTGGGTTTTCAGTCTTGAGCTAAAACCAATTAGTTTATTGTATCTTGAAATTTAGTATAATTTATATAACCATAAATTTCACTCCTTTAAAACATAAAATTCAGTGCTTATGAGAATAGTCACAAAGTTATAAAGCCATCACTGCAGTTTAACACAGTAAACATTTTCATCACTTCCTCCCCCATAACACACTCATGCCTATTAGTAGTCATCACCCTTCTACATTTTCTCCAGGCCCTAAAATCAATTAGTTGATTTCTGCATCTGTAGAGTTGCCTATTTGGTACATTTCATATAAATATAATTATATAAAATTTACCCTTTAATATCTTCTTTCAGTTACTACAGTGTTTTCAAGATTCATCCTTACAGCATTAATTAATATTTCATTTTTATGGCTAAATAATATTCTGTTGTGTGGATATTTTATTTATCCATTCATCGGTTAAAAGAGATTTGGATTTCATTCACTTTTTGGCTATCATAGATAATCCACGAACATTTGTGCAGTGTTTTTTTTGTGGATACATGTACTTACTCCCTTGAGCATATATATACCTAATTGAAGAAGTGCCAGGTCATTATAGTGACTTAGTGTTTCACTTTTTCAGGAATTGCCCAACTGCTTTCTAAACTGGCTGCAAAATTGTACAACATCAGCGTGTATGAGAGTTCCAGTTTTTCTACATCCTCACCAATACTTCTTATTGTGTGCACTTATGGCAGCATGGATGAGTATTGCACCCACTGTGAGATAACATCCATGCATTAATCATCTTGGAAGAGGGGAGGTGAGGGTGTGATTATGCCAAGAGAAGTGATCAAACTTTCTCTTCTGCTAAAAAGAGATCTACCATGCCTAACTTGGCTATCAATCTGGATACTCCCCCCACCCTGGAGCACTCACAAAGCTCCCTGGCCACACCTAACACATGCCTCTGGGTATTCACTGAAAGAGCAGATACTCCACTGAGCCACAGAGGTATAGTCCAAAGATAAGAAGCCATCAGATGAAAAAAAACTAACAAGTATTTCCACAAATGCCTAAAAATAAATGCAAATTCAAGAAACAAGACTTAGGAAGATAACAGCCCCCCCCCCCAAGAACATAGCAACGCTTCAATAGTAGAATGTGAAGATGCAGAGATCGATGAAATGTATAAAACAGAATTCAAAAGATTAATCATATAATTACTCAGAAGAAAATCCATAAATTAAAGAAATCAATAAATTACATGAATGAAATTTTTTCCCATGAAATTGAGATTTTACAAAGAAAAAAAAATGAAGTATTAGAAATGAAGTATTCAGTATGTCAAATAAAAAACGCAGTGGAGTGGAAAGCCTTAACAACAGACCTGGACAGGCATAAGAAAGAGTATCCAAGCTACAAGACAAATCTTTGGAAATTTTTCAGTCAGACCAAAAGAAGAAAGAGGAAAAAAAGAAGGAGGAGGAGGAGAAAAAGAGGAGGAAGAGGAGGGGAAGGAAGGGGAAGGAGAAGGAAAAGAAGAAGTAGAAGAGGAGGAAATAGAAATCAGAAACAATCAAAAATAGTAGTGTTGGAGATATTAGGATTACTATCAAATGAACCTACATATGGGTCATAGGGTTTTAAGAGTTCCTGAAGGTGTGGAAAGAGAGAATGGATTAGAAGTCCTATTCAATGAAATAATTACAGAAAACTTCAATTATTTGGAGAAAGAATTGGAGGTCTACATACATGAGGCACATAGGATAGACATGACTAGAAAAGATCTTCACTATGACACGTTGTTGTCAAACTTTCAACAGTAAAATATACAGAAGAGATTCTAAAATGTGCATGAGAGAAATGCCAGATTACTTTCAGAGGATCTCCAATTACACTCACGGCTGACTTCTTATCAGAAACCCTACAGGCTAGATGAGAATGGAGAGACATAGTCCAAGGCTTAAGTGAAAAAAAAAAAAAAGCTGTCAATCCATAATACTATACCCTGCAAGGATCCCATTTATGAATGGAGGTGAAATAAAGACTTTCCATAACAAACAGAAACTGAAAGAATTTGTCACTACTTGTACAGACTTACGAAAGATATTTAAGGATGTATTACATACAGGAACACAGAAAAATAGCCATCATTATGAAAGGACATGAAGGCAGAAAATATCCCAACAAGTATGAAGGCAGCCCAAAGCAAAAATAGGAGTATTGATGGAAAAATGTGAGGGCCAAGTCATTATTTATCAATAGCAACCTTGAATGTAAATGGCCTAAACTCTCCAGTTAAAAGAAATTGGGAAGGCACCAAATAAATGAGCTATTAATGCATCTCAAGGATCTAGAAAAAGAACAAATCAACCCTAAACTTATTAGGAGGAAAGAAATAATTAAAAATTAGAGAAAATAAACAAAATTGAAAAAAATACAAAATATCAGAGAAATGAAGAGCTGGCTCTTTGAAAAAATAAGCAAAATTAATAAACCATTGGCCCAACTAACCAAAGAGGGAGAGGACCCAAATCACTGGGATCAGAGATGAAAAAGGAAATGTGCCGGCACCACGGCTCACTAGGCTAATCCTCCACCTAGCGGCGCCGGCACACCGGGTTCTAGTCCCGGTCAGGGCGCCGGATTCTGTCCCAGTTGCCCCTCTTCCAGGCCAGCCCTCTGCTGTGGCCAGGGAGTGCAGTGGAGGATGGCCCAGGTGCTTGGGCCCTGCACCCCATGGGAGACCGGGAAAAGCACCTGGCTCCTGGCTCCTGCCATCGGATCAGCGCGGTGCGCCGGCCGCAGCGCGCCGGCCGCGGCGGCCATTGGAGGGTGAACCAACGGCAAAGGAAGACCTTTCTCTCTGTCTCTCTCTCTCACTGTCCACTCTGCCTATCAAAAAAAAAAAAAAAAAAAAAGGAAATGTAACAATAGATACCACAGAAATAAAAGTAATCATTAGGAATTACTACAAAGAGCTATATGCCAACATATCAGAAAATCTAGAAGAACTGGATAGATTCCTGGACACAGAGAATCTACCAAATTGAATCATGAAGACACAAAAAAACTAAACATACCAATAATCAAGATGGAGATTGAATCAGTAATAAAGACCTTCCCACAAAATAAAAGCCCAGGACCAGGTGGTTTCACTGCTAAATTCTATTAGACATTTAAAGAAGAACTTCTTCTCAAGCTATTCAAAACAACTGAAATTGAGGGAATACTCCCTGGTGAACATAGATGCAAAAATCCTCAACAAAATACAAGCTAATTGAATCCAACAACACATCAGAAAGATCATTCACCCATCCATGCAGGATTTATCCCCTGTATACAAACATAGTTCAATACTTGCAAAAAAAATAAATAACAAAAAACAAATGCGATATAACACATTAACCAACTGAAGAACAAAAAACATATGATTATCTCAATTGATGCAGAGAAAGCATTGGATAAAATACAACATCATTTCATGATGAAAACCTTAAGCAAATTGGGTATAGAAGGAACACTCCTCAACACAAACAAGGCAATTTATGAAAAACCCACAGCAAGCATCTTATTGAATGGGGATAGTTGGAAGCTAACATACAGAATCAACCCAGACCCATCAACTGATTACTAAATAAAGAAATTATAGCATATATAACCTATGGAATACTACTCAGTAGTAAATAAAAATGAAATCCTGTCTTTTGCAACAAAATGGATGCAACTGGAAACCATTATACTTAGTGAAATAAGCTAGTCCTAAAAAGATAGATATCATATGTTTTCCCTGATCTGTTGTAACTAATATAATATATTTGAGATTCAATGATTGTTTACAGTCTTTGTCTCTAGTGTTGAGGAATAGTGTATTTTTCCTCATGCTATTTGTTGAACACTTTATGTAGTGTAGGGTTAATCTGATGAGTATAAAGTAAACTGAAAAGAGGTTTTTGTAAAAATTAAGAGTGGAAATAGGAGAGAGAGGAGGAGGAAGAAGGCAGGGAGTGTGGGTAGGAGAGAGGGTAGAGTGGTAAGGATTACTATGTTCCTATATTTGTATATATTAAATGCAGGAAATTTGTGTACCTTAAATAAAATTAAGAAAAAATACATATATTTTAAAGGCTTTATCTAAAATATGGTAGTTATCAATATATGATCTGAAAGGAAATATTTCCTTTATATTTAAAACTCACAAGTCATCGACATATATAATAAATTTATATTACTAAAATTTTTCAGAATTTTAAGCTTATACTTCAACTTTCCAGATCTTGAAACCATGACAATCAATTTTATCTAATTTCCCATTGCCTAAAATAATATGCTTAAGTAGTGAAATTTGTTCTCCAATAGTAAGTATCACTACTTGCAGTAAGTATCACAACTAGTAACTATTCATTTGCCTCTACCTCTTAATTACAATCTCATAAGTAAAGTACTACCATAGTCAAGGGGTTGATTGTCTCAATTTTACAAGGAGGACATGTGGCTAAAAATAAGCCATCCATGTGAGGAACACCATACTTCATAGAACATACTTTTATGTTTTACTGGTTAAGAATGTCAGGTGTACAGGGAAAGGGACAGTAAACAACTTGAAACACTGTCAGTGTGATCAGTCAAAGCTGATTGTGCTTCCCTAGAGAGGCATTTATACTAGCTGGGGCTTAAGTTTGGACTAATCGTTATACACTGCTCAGGAACCTGCATTCCATATCAGAGTGCCTGAGTTTAAAACCCAGCCCCATTCCCAATTCCAGCCTCCTGCTGCAGCACACTATGGAAAGTGACAGGCGATGACTCAAGTACTTAGTCCCTGTTTCCCATAGAGGAGGCCTGGATTGAGATCTTGGCCTGGCCTCAGCTATTAAAGACATTTGGAGAGTGATCAGTATATGGAAGATAAATATCTCTCTGTTTTTGTTTCTGTCTCTCTCTCTCTCTGTCTCCCACTGCCTCTCAGATAAATAAATAAAAATGTTAAAAGCAGCATGAGATGACTCAAAATAAACATACCAGATTTAGAATAATCTTGTTTAAATTTCACTCTAATTTGCCTATTTTTTTTTTTTTTTTTTTTTGGTAACTAAGTGTGCCCCGATTACTTTCTGGTATTTTCTTATGTTAACCTTTCTTGCTGTGTTGATTTGGGATACCATTCACTGCTGACACTGATGAGGTCGTTGGATACACTCTTGGTCCCGTGTTCCAGGAAAGTGGGCCTGAGTATGCCTAATAACCAAAGATTTTGGTAGAGAGGTCATGAACCTCCAAGTTGTGATCTCAGAGAACTCACCACTTGTTTCGTAGACCTCAGAATAGACATGATTTTTTGAATGTTTCATTGACGATTTTGAAACCTCAAAAATTACTAACAATAGCCTGTGTCAGAATGTTTCACAGCTTCACCATAATCCTCACATTTGATGTTCCAGTGAGCCAAGTGAAACTTTGCAGCATATTTCTATGTAGGCACACAGAACCTCCTCACAGAGGTGCCCCACTGCAAACAAAACCAAAGGTTGCTGTCAGACTCAGCAAATGATTCTCCAATGAGCACCAATTGCCAACTGCGTTGGGAATCATCGGGCCCTTCATTGACCCAGTGACCACTGCTGTGATCTTCCAAGCAGTATTCTGGATATAGAACCAACATATAGGTTCACAGAAGGGCCATGCTAGGCTATTTTTGTTTCCAAGAGTAATAGAAGATTGGCACTCTCCATTAGCAATACAGAGTGTCATGTCCAGGCTTGGAACCCTGTGGTACATCTCATGGGCCAGAATCTGGTCTTACTGAAGGATGGGTTCTGAAGGTAGCATTTATATCAAACCAGCTTTTCTTTAATCCCTTCAGGATGTACCAATTATTCCTTTTTTGTCTCATTTTGGGGGAGATAGGGAGGACAGGCAGTAAGAATTAGCCTTTACCTGCTTTTGTGCACCTTAATGATATATTAAATAATTTAGCATGTAGCTCTTGCTCTGATAGTAACTTACTTAACTCCTCTAAATTTTATTTTTTATGTCTACATAGAAATGAAATATAATTCAATGTTACAACATTGGTCTCGACATTGTGAGCTCCCCATGCAATCTCAGTTGTTTACATTATGTGCTCCATTTACAGACATCTTTTTCAGACTTACACATTTCTCTTGCAAGGGAGCCAGCTATCCCATTTAACTAGTGCTTTACTCATTCTTGATATGCTATTTTTGAAAGCAAAAATGAGCTTGAAGCTTGCTTTCTGATATTACTGCTCAGTAGTAATATGAGTGGATAAGCCATATTCAGAGAGTTTTATCTGATGGAATAAGTCATACCCATTGCTTCAAGCTGTCACCCAAGACTCCTTGAGGTTGTCATCCATTATTTCCATATGCCCAATTAACGTAGATACTAAGAAGGAGATTAATATTTGTTAACATATCCAGAATTGAATAAAGCAATGATTATAGAAACCAGCAAAGTTTCAAAGTCATCTTCAATGTGCTTTCGTATGTCTGAAAGCATTGTTGTTTTAATGTCCATTATAATAAATTAAGGGCTCATCATCAATCTCCAAGGCTTTAATTCTACTTCTTTCCTTGATAAAAGTGTTAGGTATTTTAGTTAGTCCTCTCAGTCTCACTTGAGACACTCATATGCTGTTGCTCACATTGTAACAATATGTGTGATTTGCACTGGAAGAATAATATGAGCATTTAGGACATTTTAGACTATTGAAACTTTGTAAAAGGAAGCTTTTCTCACATTTGGCTTGTGGATACTCAAAGGCAGTGCATCACAGTGAAAGCCAGAGAAGGCAGTCTCGTTGAGTTTCTCTTGTTACTGTTTTAACACAAAATTTTCTCTTGGCTCCTTTTCTCCATTAAATAATTTATTACTTATAAATTCAAAAAATAATATAAAGTATATTAAACAATTCTTTGAAAATGCAAATGGTAAAAAGTACTCCCAATTTCATGTGTCAGACAACTATTATGAACATTGTAAAATATGCTCTTCTGGGCTTTTTCCTATTACCTTATTTAATAGCTGAATAGCATACCACATTATCAACTGACCAGAATTAAGCAAACTGGTTAGAAGTGGTCTTTGGAGGCAAGCTATCTGGATCAGATACTGGTCTTACCCTTCACTGTAAATCTCTGCTAAATCACTTCACTTATCTATGCTACAGCTTCCTTGTCTACAAAGTAAGGATGATAACAGTTTTAATTACATAGAATTGCTGCAAGTATTAAATATAGTAATATATATAAAGTACTTGGAGCTGTGATATATATCACAATATATAGTATGATGGAATAACTTTTGCTATTATTACTATCACTATTATACTTTCAAGTTTACAGGTTTCTTCTCTTTAAAACAATGCTATTAAATACATCCCAAAATTTAAGTCTTTCTGCCTTTAGAATAGACACCCAGAAGTTCAGCTGCCTGCTCCAAAACAGTGCACAATTTGAATGCTTTTGATACATATGACCAAGAAGTCTAGTACTTTATGTCTACATCAGTGGGATATTAGTGTTCATTTTGATTTTTTTAAATTATGATTTGAAATTCCTTTTGCCAGAGACAAAAAGTTGTATCTTGTGGATTTAATATACATTTATTTTATTATTATTTACTCTACTAGTGTTCAGAACAAGTTTACTGGCACCTAGAACAATATCTTACACAAAATATATGATTGATGGGGTATACAGTGGCACAGAAGTTAAATCACCATTTTGGATGTCCGTAATACATATCAGAGACCCTGGTTCAAGACCTCGATACCTGCTATATAATTGCCTTCCAATCCAGCTTCCTACTAATGCACATCTTGATGGTTCAAGTCCTTAAATCCTGAGTTCTAGGCTCCTGGCTTCAGCCTTTCCCATGTCTGGCTGCTGCAGGCATTGGAGAGTGAACCATTGGTTGGAAAATCTATTTCCTTCTCTCTCTTTCTTAATCTATCTCTCAAATGAAAATAAATAAAAATTTTAAAAATAGTTGCCGGGGGGCCAGTGTTGTGGTATAGCAGGTATGCCGGCTGCAACATCAGCATCCATTATAGACACCAGTTCAAGCCCCAGCTGCCCCACTTCCAATCAAGCTCCCTGCTAATGTCCCTACAAAAGCATTAGAAGGTGGCCCAAGTACTTGGTCCCTAGCACCCACATAGGAGACCCAGAAGAATTTCCTGGCTTCTGCCTTCAGACCAGCCTAGCTCCTGCCATTGTAGCCATTTGAGGGCTGAATCAGCAGATGGAATATCTCTCTGTCTGTCTCTCCCTATCTCTCTATAACTCTGACTTTGAAATGAATAATAAATATATCTTTTTTAAAAAAATGATAGTTGACTGACAAAGCAAACACAAGTATGAGCCGGCGCCGTGGCTCAATAGGCTAATCCTCCACCTTGCGGCGCCGGCACACCGGGTTCTAGTCCCGGTTGGGGCGCCGGATTCTGTCCCGGTTGCCCCTCTTCCAGGCCAGCCCTCTGCTATGGCCAGGGAGTGCAGTGGAGGATGGCCCAGGTGCTT
Source organism: Oryctolagus cuniculus (assembly GCF_964237555.1). Taxonomy (NCBI): domain Eukaryota; kingdom Metazoa; phylum Chordata; class Mammalia; order Lagomorpha; family Leporidae; genus Oryctolagus; species Oryctolagus cuniculus. The sequence continues at coordinate 74,013,960 of NC_091445.1, forward strand.
GGGCCCTGCACCCCATGGGAGACCAGGAAAAAGCACCTGGATCCTGGCTCCTGCCATCGGATCAGCGCGGTGCGCCGGCTGCAGCGGCGGCCATTGGAGGGTGAACCAACGGCAAAGGAAGACCTTTCTCTCTCTGTCTCTCTCTCTGTCCACTCTGCCTATCAAAAATAAAAAAAAAAAAAAAGAGAGAGAAACACAAGTATGAACTTATTGAATATAGGTTTGTATATACATGTGCACATAAATATACTGGCACACACGTGACTTGAATTGTCTGTTCCTATGTTTATGACTCTTTCAGCAAAGGTTGTGCTAGAATTCTAGAATACCAGCTGAGTAGATCTAGTTTATGGAGTAGGAACAACTCACTCACAGGATCCATTAACCTCCAAACCTTTTATGTGTGCAGCTTGGTGATTCACAACATCTGTTTTACAACCATTGGAGTCTCACACTGACAAATGTGTTGCCTTAGACAAATTTAAGTCCTAGTACATCATTTCTTGTACATTGTTAGGCTAGTTTTCTTATCTGTAAAATGGGACTATTCCTTGACCTGCCTGTGTCACAGTTATTGAAGAGTGAATCTTGGGGAAGTGTGAAGTACTTTGCTAATGTAGAAGAGCATCACCATTTGCCAAAGAAAGTCACTAATGCTATTGTCTGTGTGCTGCTCAACTGGAGGGCAATCACGGAGTCAGAGTTTACATAAAATCCACAGGAGTATGATTCACGCTACATTTAGCACTTAATTTTTACCAGGGAATAATTAATAAACCATAGTCAGATACTAGTGTTTTGGTCTTCAACCCGTGTGATTTTTGACCCTTTCCATATTCCCAATACCAATAAATGAACAGACACAAAGAAACTAAAAAGGTTTCAAATAATTCTTATAGGTCTGAAGAGAAAATTACAGGGGGCATAATGTATTGTCAAGTTTTACTATGGGCTTTTAAAAAAAATCATGATGGAATATTGGGCATTAACTTCGTTTTCCGCCTCTTACATTTTTTAGAAATTATTTTATCCTAAACTTTAAGAAATACTCAAATTAGTGGCCATGAAAGAATGAGATGAAAATTTGAGCCAATTCCAAACTGATCAAGCTTGCCCTGCTTATGTAATTCTATTTTGACCTTTTTGTTATTGAATTTTAGTCCTTTTTAGCTATTGAGCTTCAGCCAGCTCCAGAGGGAATTACAATTAAAGTTAACAGATAGTTTTACAACTAGAAAATGTGGTAAAGTTTTGAAAGGCATATACTAAGTAAATGAGGCTTCCAGGTACCATGAGTTGCCCAGTATGGGAACTTTTTTCGTCACGGCTGTGTTTTGTGGTAGATGTTAGGTAGGAAAAGAAGTTTTGTCCATACAGTTTCTTCACCCACACAAACTGAACACTTCATCTTTTCATTTATTCTCCACCTTATTGTGTACAAGGCTACTGGCAGTTTATCATGATTGCTACTCACTATAAAGGTGACCTAAGAACATAAGGTTATAGAATATGCCTTTTCCTCTCTTTCCTCTTGTTTCCTCCTCCCCACTGAACTTTCTCACTGCTAGGCTCTTCTTGAAAACCTACCTAAAGAGAAAAAAATTAACAATACACTGTGTTCTAGTATTATATTTCTTTCAAGTTGGCTGACATCCTAACACCTCGAGCCATGGGCGCCTTGTTCAGAATGTATCAACTATGAAAGGTCAGCTCTGGCCAATCCTGCAATGGGACTCATCCAACAACAATAGAAATGTGGTCAAACATGGTCTGGAGAATTGAGAGTATCTCTGGATCTATTCCATCCAGCAGTGTTTGGGGCACTGTGTCACGGAAGGTACTGTCTTTCCAATGAGGCAGAAGGGCGAAGTCACTGGAAGGGTTTAAAAATAGCAAGCATCTTTTCTCAAATGGAGATGAATCCCTGGACATTTATAAATGATGCTATCCGCCTGTTCGTCCCAGATTATGATTCCTAATCTTTCCCAAATTGCAGGCTAGGATTTTTGTTTTGTTTGGTATTGTTTTGAGCTTTTTTCCTTGTGTTTCTTTTTTAAAATATTATTTGACATGCGGGGGGGGGGGGGGGGGGAGCATCTGCTGCTGGTTCAATCTCCAAATGCTCACAAAGACCAAGACTGTGACAATGTAAACCAGGGATGAGGAGCTCCATCCAGGTCTCCCGTGTGGATGGTAGAAACTCAAATACTTGAACCACAATCTGCTGCTTCCCAAGCATATTTGCAGGCAGCTGGATCCAAAGCACAATAGCCAGGACTTGAATTGGCCCTCTGATATGGGATTCAGAATCCCAAGTGGTAACTTAACCTGCTTTGACACCATAACCATGATTTTCCCACACCTAATGTTACTTCTAAAACTTCAAGGTTTCATTAGGAATGATGGATAATAAAGGAAATCCAAGACAAAAAGCAGATAATAATCATTAACCTATTAACAAGGGGTGCGGGAGTCATATTTTTTTGTGATTTTTTTAGAATTTTTTACCAGGCACTTTTTTACACTTCAAAATACAATGAAGGTTCTCACTGACAGATCTGGCTATGAGTTTTCCCAGACTTCTTGGTTCACCCATTTCCTAGGCCTTGATGGGTTTGCTTTCGGGAACTCCCCAGAAATTGCTGCCCTGACTTCATATACTGATGCTGTGGATTGTCTCAGGATCCCTCCAGGGTGAGAAGCAGGCTTCAGCACCACCTTAACCAACCTTCTGTGTCAGAACCCATAGCAGGTGTGGTCCCTTCACACTGTGGTGAGCTTTGATTTCACCCACAACTTCTGGACTCAGGGAACAAAAGTGGAATCTGACCACGGAGGGCATGCGGAATGGTGAAACTTTGACCAATGAGAGTCAGGACATGGAAAGGAATCAGCAGTTGAACTTTATTTCCCCATCAGATTGTTCTGGGAATGGTATGTACAAAAGATGCTCTGTATGCCTGAGGAATGTGTGTGTGTACGTGCACGCGTGCCTATGTGTGTGCATGTGTTTTAAGCTGTGGCCAGCTCAGAAATTGACCATCCACTATAGTCATATCTTGGCATCATTGACAATTGGCTCTAATACCCCTGCAGATACCAAAATCTGCAGATGGTCAAGTGCCTTAAAAAAAAGTCATAGTAATATCATATAATCTAACACATCCTCCTGGATACTTCAAATCATCTCTATATTACTTACAATACCTAATATAATATAAACCTCTGTAAATAGCTATTATACTATATTGCTTAGGGAATAATGACAACAAAGATATCTGTACTTGTTAGTTCAGAAGTAACTTCTTTTATAATATCTTTGATCTGTGTGATTGTTTGGATCCAAGGATGCAGAATCTATGGATACAAAGAGCAGATTATATTGGCTTTTGTTTCCTCCTTCCTTCATTTCTCCCTTTTTCCTACTCTTGCTATTGCGGAATTATCCTTTCCTACAAACCTAGCACATGTAATGTTTGCTTCCAGATCTCATTTGGAAACCCAAATTAAAACACTCCTCTCAACACAGCAGGTGTATCTTAAATTTCCACACTATGAGAAATTACATGTTGCTAACATTTGTTATTTCAATTATGCTTTTAAATAAGCTAATAGTTTGGTATTTGACTGTTCTTGACCTAGAAAAACAGCAATGAGCTTTGGTGTCATATTAACAGAGTGTAAGTCAGCTCTGTCAAACACTACCTGTTTGATATTGAATAAGTTAGAAATTCACTCTAGGTTTCACATTTCTTCATTATAAGATGGAGATTATATTTAGGGTGGAGGTGAGAATTAAGTTGCCCAACTCATGTAAATAATTATTTAATAAAAATCAGCTATTCCTATACAAACTATCACATCAAATATACATATAAATTCAAATATTTTTAAAAGATTTATTTATTTGAATGACAGAGTAAAAAATAAAGAGAGAAGAGAGAGAGAGAGAGAGAGAGAGGGAGAGAGATCGAGCTTCCAGCTACTGATTCATTCCTCAAATGTCTGCAACAGCTGGAGCTGGGCCATCCAAAAACCAGGAGCCAGAACTCCATCCAGTTCTCTCATGTAGATGGCAGGAACTCAAGCGTGGAGCTTCCCTCTGATTGGAAACCATATACATAAAACATATTTTTGTAGGTTGCAGATAAACTAAATAAGAAAAAAGGAATATATTTGCCAACAACTACTATTAAACTTGTATTTTTAATCACTAATTTCAGTTGCATTAATTGATCCGTTTACATATATGAAAATTTAGAATCTACTGATTCACTTAGGCTATTATAGCTTTGGATTTTTGTAGATCATTTTGAGAAATAACTGGGTAACACAAAGTATTTGACTTAAATATGCTAAATTAAGTTATTCCACAAATTTTCAGAACTTCTTTCCTCCACATCCAGACCAAATTTATTGTCACTTCTCACTTCTCACTACACTAAAAACAAAACCTACTGGAAAGATCAGAGTTGTACCCATGAACATGGCACACTGAAGAGGTTCTAACTCAGGATACTATCTCCATCTGAGTGAATGTCTACTACCCTATCCCATTTAATATTCACCTCCTTAGGTTAGGGCATTTCTAATAATAATCATAGTTAATATTTATATAGCTCTTCATGCCTTTTAAAGTGTTCCAAATGCTATATGCTTTGATTCTCAAAGCTCATCTACAATGACTTAGTCAATCTTTTTCGTTGCAAATACCAGAAACTTTTGTCAAACTATTAAGAAAATAATGGGCTGACATTCAGCCTAGTAGTTAAGATGTCCGTATACCATATCAGAGTACTTGGATCAGTTCCAACCTCTGCTCCTAATTCTGGTTTCCTACTAATACAAAGGAAGGCAGCAGATTATGGCTGAAGTGGTTGAGTTCCTGCCACAAACATGGGAGAATCCAATTGCATTCCCAGATCCCAACTTCAGCCCTGCTGAGACCCAGCTACTGAAGGTATTTAAGGAGTGAACCAGCAATTAGGAATGTTCTTTTTCTCCATCTTTCAAATATATAAGTAAATAGAATTTTTAAAAATAAAAAGACATCATTATCATCACCATCTCATGAAACTTAAAGGATAAGCAGACTCTAGAAATGCTGGAACCCGACCTGCAAGACCAGGAGGAACCATGGGCTGCATTTTTCTTCTCTTGTACTACTTTTCTCTGGCATTTGCTGCACGTTGCCCAATTTGGACTGCAAAGTTGCCCAAGTCAGCTCTCCTCTGGTCACATGATAAGTCCAGCAGAATGACAATTAGTCTCAATTCCAAATTCCTAGTATAGATCTGACCAGTTTCATTTTAAAAATGCAATGGTCTTTGGTCTGTAGGCTGGGGCCATGAACTGAAAACATGGCTACTATGGCCCACCTGTGGACAAGGTGCAATTTCAGAGTATCTGGATTGGCGTAATTTAAGCAGGTAACCCCAAAATATGTCCACTAAATTTGTTACCATTTTATGGATGAGAACACTGAATATCAGGAAAAATTTCAGAATTTAACTCAGATACTAAGACTACAAATTCTATTGCTCTTTTTTCCAGTTTTTATTATATAACGTCTATGAAAGCTGATAAAAAATCATCATGAAAATTTTGCAACTACCTTAACTAGAAAAAGAAAACAATATAATACATAAACTAATCAGTTTAAATTCTTTGAAAGAGCTTGGAGTTGCGTCTTGAAGAAACAAACCATGGTTGATTCTCAAAGTTTGGGAACTAGAACAGAGGAGAGGAAATTGATAAAGGGAGACACAAGAGAGAAAGACAGTTGTAAAAACAAAGTCAGGGAAAAGCACCATACATTTATCATGCAATGGAACTCAATTCAAGAAAATATCTATATCAATGAGTAACAAAAGCAGTTTTTGTTCCTTCAAACACAGAATTCAATGCTTAGTGATGAAGAGTCCACTTCATGTCTGTAATGCATGACACCTGATTTGCATTAAGCAGTTTGCCTGATTCCCCTGAGCACACACTGATCACTTACAAGCTCTGGGCAAAGTCCTGGCCTTGTGCTTATTTTCATAGTTGACGTAGACCATGGCTACCTGACTTCAAACAATATGATGAAGGGATGAAGGGTTCTCTGAAAAATATCCAGGCATTTTTATTGTACTATGCAAAACATCTGGGTATTTATAAATAATCCTTTAAGTATTTAAAATTTTGATTTTCAAATTTTAGGGAGTCAACATAATCTCTAGGGAAGTACCTTCATTCATTTTTAAAAATATGGAATATAGTTTGAAACATGCGAGCAGAAGCACAAGACTTGATAAACAAGATTTTGGTTGTCATTGGTTTGCAGTTTAGTCCAAACAATATTGGACTAAATTGCACCTCAGAGATTTCTATAGTCATGGAGAAGATATTAATATTTAAAAATTAACTAGAACTTTAAGATAAGCATGTTCAGCAAATCTATATTGCTCTGCTAACGATACAAATATACACATACACCCTGTATACATGCACTTACAAGTTGGCCAAATTCTCTTGAATAGTCAGTTCTAGAAAAAGATGCTAGTCCTACATTCTTGGTAGTTAGTTCTCATATTAACCATGAGGTTGGAAGACACTCTGGTCTGTGCTATTGAAATATTGCAAGGGACAGATTAGGAAAGAAAACTGCATTTTAGAGACTTATACTCTAAGACTTAGTAAAAGAATGCAACTCTGGGCAAAAATTAATGCATTGACAGCAAATTGCTTCCTGATGCTAATGAGCATGGCTGAACTCAGCACAGGAGCATTAGTAATGATATTAAAAATGGCAGCACCATTCTGAAAACATCCAATGTTTTTAATAGATGGGAAAAAAAGACTTTTTTCAAAAAATTAAAATGAAGCCAGCAGTGTTTTCTATAGATGGAAAAAAAATATGAAAAATGCACCAGCAATGTACATTTAATTGTTCATTTATAGTTATTTAAAGTATAAACTGAACAGGGAATAACCTTATGCTTGCCTACCAGTGTGGAGTTGTTTTTATAATTAATATTTTATTAGCAATATAATGTGACAAAAGAAGAGGAGCCAAATGTTATACAACCAATCTTGCAAGCAATTCCATTGCAATCTTTGCTTTTAGAATTTTCTCCTAATTGTATAAGATAGCATTGCACACATAGACAACACAATGTGAGTTATGGAGGCGGGGGAGGGAACCACATTATAAAAAGAATGTCTTTCATTTAAATTGTTTTGCTTTCAGACAGCTTGGCTTACTCAAAAGCAATAGAAGACCCTTGACTTCATTTCTATTTCAAAGCACAATCCCCACTTAACATCTGTTTTTCTGGGCAGTTGAAACTATCTTGCTGACTACATGACTTTGGATGAATGTGTAAGAGACCGTCCAGTAATGTGCAATTTCATTTGAGGCAGGTGCTATCATGTCAATTTGAAGTAATTGTGAATAGTCCTTCCTAAATATTTCTAATGCCATTTGATAGGTGTCATTGGCTTTTATGAAAACCATGGAGCTACTTCCTTTTCTGGCCGTGTTTGGAATTACTGTACACATCTCTTTCCTGGCCTCTGGCAGAGGATTGTGATGTAAATAAGTTCATATGGCTGACTGGAAAGGAAGAAGGTGTGTATTACCAGCCCTAGTACATCAAAGGGTGTGCATGGTTTCAACAAAATTAAGAACAGGAGTGCCTTACAGAGACACTCCTGAGATATTTCTGCAGATCACGGCCTGCCTTGAGGAATGCTTTCTCTCCCTGTTAATACTCCTCCTTCCTGTCTCCATCTCCACCCCCATCCAAGAATGTAGTAAAACCAGTGTTAACTACGAAAATGGTTATGAGAAACTTTGAATAATCAGGGAGGGAGATTTGAGTAAAAGAGATAATATTCTCACATCACAAAAGCAATCTTTACAAACTTCTCTTTAAAAGATGCCTCCATACATCACCACTCTAAATTCTCTCACACAGACACTGTTTTGTTCTTTAACCTTGCCTTATACTTTCCTTAGCTTTGGGATGAAACAAACTTTTCAGACCCCTTTAATTAATACCTGGCAGAAATGACAGGATGTGTGGTCTGATTCAGGTCACTGTGCCTGATTTAAAATTTTATTGTTTAGAGAAGCAGCTTTTAATTTTTAAAAATTCAAATATCACAGAAATATGTAACAGACGACGAGACCCTTCTAAACTTTTCTCCCCAAAGAGAGCCATCCCCAACATTCATTGCGTGTCGTTATTTCCCACATAGAATATTATTTCCTTACATGTTCCTAACATGTATATTATGCTAACTTTCGATGAAATTATTCTTTGATTGAAATGTTTGCCAAAAATTCAGAAGCACAAGGTGATTTGCACCTTCCCCCCGCAATTTTCAGAAAAAGAGAACTTCCACATTCTTTCTCTTATGCTTTTTTTTTCTTTCTTGATCTAAGTCCTTTGTTTGAAGAATGGGGTGGGGGGACTCTATGGTGACGAAGTTCATAGGAATTTCTTGGCATTCTTTAACAATGCCAAACAATACTAAGCTGTAGCACTAATAATTGACATTTTTATTTTGCTTAGAGAATTTAATAAGCAAGTCCTATCAAAGTTAAAGGAAACTTTAAATATAACCAAAACTACCAGTAAGTAAATTAAGCTCTCCAATGATTTTCTTTTAAAATTAAGCATGCATAAAGATTAGAATTTAATGAATTTAATGAAACCTTAAAATATATTTTAAGAAAGATTAATCTTGTGATTAACATAAAATATGCAATATAACATTACGAGAAGATACATGGACTAGATTATCTCTATTTGGATTTTTAAATAACCCAACAATATTTCCAAAAGCATGGCATAAATAAATATTTACAGTGAGTTTGTCTTTTAGAATTTATCACTCAGAAAAAGGTGAGCTGGACTAGAAGACAAGAACTCAAGTATTTATCTGGCTCTGCTACCAGCTATTTGCATTTGGGTAAGAAAGTAATTTTCAAGACCTTACTCATCTGTAAAGTTCAAAGCATGGATCACATTTTTTAAAAGTTTATTTTAAACACTTAAATAAGCCTAGTACTGATTCTGGTGAAAATTGCTAGGGTCAATCAGTTTTTATAACAATAAAACCTCTCAAATTAAGAGGCTTAATGCAAGAGTTTGTTTTGTGGACATGAAGTAACTAAATCCAATGAGCATGTTCCAAGAAGCTTTGCACCATGTGTTGAATGAGGAATTGCATCTTGTAGGTTTCCCACTCCCTAAACTGGATTCTTCTGCACCTGACCCACTAAAGAGTAAAGACAAACAAGGAAAGTTCAGTCACAGCTTACACACCTTGCCTAGAAATTCTTTCATTCAGTTATTTTCTGTTTGCTAGAAGCACGCACAGGGTCCCATCTAGCTGCAAAAGAGACTGGGAAATGTGGCCCCTGCGTGTGCTGCCACTTTACAATGACAACAGTACATTTTGGAAGATGGAACACAGATAAGGCTACAAAGACTATCCTAGGTGGTGCCTGTGATTCTGCATAAGGAAACAAAGGTATCGGGATGGTGGAGTAAGCACCAACATATTCAAATGGCTCCTACACTCAAGCAACATTCCCAGCTGCAATGGATGGAATGGTTCATGTCTCAGGCAATGTGAAGTTCTAAAAATACTAGGAAATGGTAGAAATATGTAATAGTTAACTATAACCTGCCACACTCAAAATCTGAAAGGGATTCTGTGTTCTGCAGCATCATTAACTCCAGGCAGTCGCACCAACTTTAGGAACAAAACATGCTTATTGCATTTACATCTTAAGCCCAAATGAGTTTTAGCCAGTATTCACCTTCTACGAATTAAGTCTTACCAACTTCTCTCCTCAAGGATAGCTACACAGCTTATTATTCCCTTGGGAAATGAAACCTAAAGCTCTTTCTTGAGAACTCAGAGAAAAACTGTCATTAAAGAAACTAAAATATAAAGCTTTTTCCTTTCTTGCAGTGGCCTTTCTTTAAACTTGTTATATCTCGTTTTAGTTACTATTTATTGTCATCCTAAGAAAAAAATAGAAATTTAACTTATTAGTATTAATTTTACCATCCATCTTCATATTGTGCAGTGCCAATCTTAACTGTAAATCTTAGAGTATTTAACTGGCATAGGAAATCACCAACATTATCCAGTGTGTATTAGTGGTTCATCCCTGGAGGCCCCTGAGCTGACGAGAAAAGGCAATTATGGGACTTGAAATCCAATAAATCTATAGTTGAGTAGCTAAGTTGATATTTTCCATGGCCTGTGAATGTTGTTAGAATTGTCCAAATGGCTCTTGACAGAAAAAGCTTCCCCATCTCTGTGAGAGTCTTCGCTCGCTCCTTACTTTCCACTTTGCAGCAAAATATGTTCTCCCTGACACCTAGTCCATAAAGCTTTATGCTCTTTCTTCCCTTCCCAATCTCTCTCAGCTCTTGTGCAAATCACTCAGCCTCTTGTAATTCTTTTGCTTTTTTCTCTGCTCTGCCCATTGCTAAGGTTGTGCATCCCAAAGAGGAACCCAGAAGCTAATGCTAATGTCAGGAATACATTGATGAGAATAGGAGCCACGAACAGACTGCACATACAGCAATGATTTAGGTTTGGTATCTCAAAAATGTGAAATTTGAAGAGACACAAAGATCCTACCCATAGCAGCTACTCTCAGACTAAGTCTGCAGCACACTCTGACTTGTGTTATTGGCACTTAGGAAGTGAACTAATCAGGGCAGAGGGTGTCCAGAATGAGGCATGGCAGGATGGAGAAGGGAGAGATTAGTAGTCACCTAAGACAAGATTCAGAGCAGAGGTCAGAGCAATAAGAAGGAATAACTTCATGGAGCCTTAGAGATTTGGGGAATAAGGAATGTGAGAGGATGTTGGTTTCCCAGTTGGCACTGCAGTGAGACAAGGGGATCTTAGTCTGAAGAACTGGAAAAATTCAGGTGGCTGGCATTTACATCACACTTCTGGAGCTCAGCACCAAAAACTGCAGCATCCTGGTTGCATGTAGATGGTGATAGTAATCGTGAGGAAAGTAGCAGAGTCACTGCCCCCACTGTTTTCCACCCTCTGGCATCTTGGTTCTAAAACATCAAATGTACCACACTTACCTATGAAACAGGGACAGATAGCCCTGGTCTATTCAAATAAACATATGCTTTTTCAATCATTTTTCTGATATGCAAAACTGGAAAGGTATTATGTCACTTTATTCTCCAAGAATTTACCTGCACAAACACAGTTCAGTATTATACAAGAACATTCTGTAGGATTTATCTACATTGAATTTGTAGGAAGTTTTTTGTCAGCAGGTCTCTTTCCTCAAAACTTATCTCTGTAAACCATCTCACTTTTAACTTGGATATATAAATATTTCTTGAGTATGGAATGATGCCAATTTTATGAGTGTTACCTGACAATATGCCTGACTTTATCTCTTTTATCCTGCCTATGTGTCCAAGTGTGAAATCTCCTCATCATTTTTTAAATTTTTATTGTCATTTTATTTGAGAGGGACACATACATACACACAAAAACACACAGAAAGAGAGAGAGAGAGAGAGAAAGAGAGAGAGAGAGAGAATCTTTCATCTATTCATCACTCACCAAATGTCCACTGGGGCTGGGCCAGGTCAAAGCCAGGAGCCCAAGAACCTCAGGAGCAAAAGACCAGACTGACTCCATCTTCAGATCAGATCAGAACCCCACTATCTCACCACCTCACGCCTGCTCACTCAGACTGTTGAAACCTGTGATACTCAACACTGAGTGTCCAGGTGTACCCAGTTCCACCTAGCCTGACGACAAAAAATTCCACCAAAAAAGTCCCTTTTGTGCAAGATTGTAGGTCCCCTGTGCAGCAAGAGTCATCACAGCAGGGACCAATCAGCTTGAGCCACATCTGCCTGTAAAAACCAAGCCATATGAGCATCATAGATAGCCCTGGCCTGTGAGTCAAGCTTGACGTTGTCTCTTTCCACCAGCCTCTCCTACTGTCTGCTTGATAAAAGCGCTGCTCCTCTTCTCACTGTTGTGTCCTGTCTCGTCAATCGTCTTCCACTCATGGACACCAACAGAGATGTGACTCCCAAAATTCCTGCAATACTGAACTCTAACAGGTCACCTACCTAGATGGCAGTCACCCAAGTACTTGAGACACCACTTGCTGCCTTCCAAGATTGGAAGTGCATTAGCTGGGAATCAAACCAGAGTCTCTAATATGAGATGCAGGTTTCTCAAGCAGTGACTTAAGTCACTGTGTGGAACACCTACCTCCTCTATACCACTTTTATTATATTAAATTATTTTCAAGGCTTCCACCTTTCTCAGTTAGCTATTCTTTCCAAACCAATCTTTCTTCCTTTCACCAAACATAATTCTAGATGTGTAGACTATAACTTGGATTAAAACTCAATCTTCTTAAAACAGATGAAAACAAAAGGCAATGTTACCCTTCCTGTCTGAATGCCATGGAAATCCTTCCATTGGCTTGGCTTCATATTCATTTTTTTTAAATACATAAAGAGAAAGGAGGCTGAGTTTTCTAAAAAGGAGAATGTTGGATGGCATGAAAAGGAAATTCCTATGATTAAAAAATTAAGAACTGCTTATATAATGCACTAAAAATGTCTTTAAAGACAACTTATACTTCTCCAGCTTCAAATAGCATTTTAGGGATAGTATTTAGCATGTTGGTCAGTTAGGAGACCAATTAGGATGCCCCCGTCCCACATCAGCATTCCTGGTTTGATACCCAACTGTGGCTCTTAACTCCAGGTTCCTGCTAATGCGGATCCTGAAAGGCAGCAGTGCTGGCTCAAATAGTTAGGTTCCTGCCAATGAGCTTCCCCTGACATTGCTACCATCTGGGGAGTGAGATGGTGGCTAGGATCTCTCTTTCTCTCTCAAAGGAAGAAACAAATTAATTTTTAAAAAATTTAGAAACATCTTAGACAAAAATGGAATTTTGGGGTATTCCATTGCTCAAATCTTAACATTTAAACAGCTTCCTTTAAAAAAACACTCACTTGAAAAAGCAAAGCTCTGTAGTTGTTAACTTGCAAAGAAATACACATTAAAATACAGAATTGCCTTATTACTGTATATAAGGTAATATCACCATGTTTAGTTTTTTACTATCTTTATCCTTACCTATCCTAAATTTCTGTCTCCAAGTAGGGATCTTTGCCAGCACCAAATCTCTACCTTCATTTACTTATCCCTTGGACTTCCCTTTAACAAATTACTTGAGATGAGTAAACTGTGCTTATTTTATTATCAACCCAAGCCACTAACAACCCAGAAAAAAACAATGAGTGAATAAATGTCTGTCTCCAATTGAAGTGCTTGTGTGTGTAAATGTGTGCGCATACACGCTTCTCTGCATCATATTCTCTCCCACCACATTCATTTAGAAGACTTGCTCTACGGGTTAGGAAATGAAAAGAGTAGTCTGTGACAAAGTAGAAGTAAAGTTGCCTAATTGAGCAGAATCCTCTCTCTGTGCCACAAGATTTGCTAGACTAAACCAATCAGTGCAATTTAATACAACTTTTCAGTGTCTTGGCAAAATGGGAATAGTCATAAGACGTAAATGTCTATTAAAATTCCCGCTAAAGTAACGTATTGTACATTAAAACATTTTTCTTCCAACAAGCACTTGTAGAAACATCTTCCTCTGGGATTCACAACACAGAACTTGATTGCTGTTTTCTGTTCTTTTCTTTACATTGTTATGTTATAGGAGAATTGTTTTATTACAGTTGTTTAGGTAAAATTTGCTCAACTCTCTGAGGCAGCGCCAGCTGCATAATCGGCAAGGCTTAGTGCAAATGAAAATACAGGGCCCCTTGTTCAAAACCTTCAAAAATTTCAAGACAGCAACACCTGAGCTTTAAGTTAATTCTCAGGCCTTCTAAGTGTGGGGCTTTGTGTTTGCACAGGTTGCGTGCCGTGAAGCTGGCACAGTTCTGTAGACAACAATCTATTGCTTATTCAAATGAATAACCCCAGAGAGTATTGCAATGTCTGGGAGAGCAAGCCCTCAGAAAATGAATGTTGAGAGATGGAATCAATAAACAATTAAGCTGGAAAAGTTTGCAGATTCCTATAGAGAAAAGAAGAATTCATTTGTAATGAAAAATAAGAATGTGCTCTCATTGGTTAGTTATTTGACTTGGAATTCCTGACAAATGAAATGGGAGGTAAGTTTAGCCAATTGAAGTGCATTTGCTGCCTTCACATGCCAATTTCTGTTCTGTTTATCTCAGTGACCCTTAATAAAGTAGGGGTCATGAAAGAAGATCTCCAAAAATGGTCTGAGTTCAACAGACTGGATTTCGATGTGTGGTCAGGAACCACTAAGTGTGTCCCTCATCACTGCCAGTCTCCTCCTTTCCAGAAACATCACCTGTTGCCCTTTCCAATACAGTGTCCCACCTTCACAGGGCTGCCTTGTCTTTTGATCCCTGAAAGTTCGTCCTGTAAGCCCAGTGGTTTCTCACACTCCAGAAAAGATTGGCAAATCTAATCCCCAAGCACCTGCTGAGATTCTCCCGTTAAGAGTTCTAGCCTTATTGAGTTGAGTAGTTGTTTCTCAGCTAAGGATTACCTGGAGATGTCCATTCAAGTCACCTGGTCACATCTCTTCCTTTGCTAGAGAAATGAGAAAATCCACTTACAGAAGTAAGAAGACCCTTCAGCATCTCCTATATCAGAAAGTGCACAGAACCCTCCTGCTTCTTCCATATGGTCGATTACTTTCTTTTCTGTCAATGCCTCACCCTTCTGAGATTTTTGCTTTGGGTCAAACCCCAAAATGGCAACTGGAGAAATATAAAGATAGCAAGAAAAGTTATTCTCAGGGCATTTATGATCTGATGGGAAACATAAACTACAGTACCTGGCATTTCATGGGAAATCATCTTCTTGTAAGATTTCCAGTCCAGATTTGCAGGCTCTAAGGAGCATTTTGGGTTTGGAGAAGTGTCTGTCATCTTAGGTGTACCACAGACTCCAGTGCCAAGTCTTTTGATGTTACGTTGTCGCTTGCCCAAATTGGGTCCTATCCAGGTACCAAACCTCCAGCCTACACTGGATGACTCAGAGGACAGGACCTGTGCTATCCGAGTTGTTCCAAAATACAAAGGGAAATTCTGTTGCCACAATCTTCCTGAACATTTTCTAGGCAGGAAGGACTATCGAGACAACTACTTACAGCTGCATTTGAAGGGAAATGCTATTAGACAGGATTTCAAAGTTCCAAAAGAAATTCCACAGGGCACTCAGTGAGTGGGACCTGGGAAAAGGGCAACATACAACAGCTGTGCTGCAAAATTTCACCCAGGTAGAACAGACATTCAGTTATTGCTCTCACAGGCCCTTTCTCTCTTGTGGAGTCTTCTTATCAGTCCCTGCTTTGGCATTCTCTCCATCTGTTTTCTTCACCCTAAGTAGCTGGGTGAATAAATCCCCCCAAGGTATTTAAAGCAACCTCGCCTTCATAGTGAAAGGCCAAGCAACTTTTATTTATTATTAGATAAAATCAGTTTTCTAAATTTTCTTTTGGTTTTCTTGGCATAGGGGTGGTTGCTGACAAGGCCAACTTCAAAACTAAATAGTTAATGAAACTCAACCAAATATACTAAAATGTTGGGCCAGATTCACTTTGACATTTATCAGATATTTCAATAACCACACATGTGGCTTCAGTAAAGCCTCTAGCATGAAAATAAAGCTTTTTTTAAAAATAATTTTGGACACTTTTCAGAGTCAAATCTTCTGATCTAGTTTATTCCTGCTGAGATGTGGCTTTTTGCTAATCATTGAGTATCTTCTCTCACTATCATGACTTCAAAAGTATACATATGTCTCTACCTACAGGGCAGATAATCTTATCTCACCTTTTGTTTCAGCTACTTATTAATTAGGTTATTAATATAATATTTCTAATTATAAGAGTCCTCTTATAGACATGTCCAGGAAGTTACATGCAAGCCTAGTTTGAAGATCCTTCTTATTGCTTGATATAAAAACTTTCCAGTATATCTTGAAAGTTCAAAACTGCTTCACCTGTGTTGTGTTTAGCAGGCTTTGTGCCTACTGGTTCTCTTCCAAGACATGGGATTGAGTCATGCATTCATCCCAGACACTCCCATGTAGGCATGGAGCCACATTCCTTTCCAAGGAGAAGACACATGTGCACACAAGTCACTGAAATAGGCATGCCCACCACTCAGGATTTGAACCCTAGCTTTTCCTAGTTGCTGAAAGGAAAAGTTCCCAGACCATTTTGGGGAGTAGAAGTTGGCTTACTCACCCACTGAAACAGACAATGTGATTTTTATACATATACATGTGTATGTATGTATTATGTATATATTATGTGAATATATGTATATATGTGTATATATGTACATATTAAGTGAGTACATGTATCTTCACTTCCTGAGAAATTTTTGGGTTGCCTTTGGAAAGAGTAGCCCTCAAGATTCTTGTGAATTTGCTTTATATCGCATACTACATCAGGTTCCTTGGAAACATAGCCTGTGATGAAGATTCTTGTGTAAGGGTTTATGGAGAAAATGATATTAGGGGAAGATTAGGAATCAAAGTAGTACAGATGATCTTACCTCCTCTTTTCATTCCAGCTAGTAACAAATTATTGTATCATGTAATAGCTCTCATTGCAAAAGCCCAGGGTGAAAGAAGCAGCTAAGCAAAGATGTCATTGCAGCTGTGACTAGCTTTAGCCTGATCCCAAGGTGAGCTCTAAATCCAGAATTTCACTGTAGAACTGGTCCCATCTTGAGGCAAAGAAGCCAAATGTTTGTACCTTTTTTAAACTTTTATTTAATAAATGTAAATTTCCAAAGTATAGCTTATGGATTACAGTGGCTTTTCCCCTCCATACCCTCATAAACTTCCCTCCCACCCACAACCCTCCCATCTCCCACTCCTCTCCCATTCCATTCACATCAAGATTCATTTTCAATTATCTTTATATACAGAAGATCAATTTAGTATATATTAAGTAAAGATTTCAACAGTTTGCACCCACACAGAAACGCAAAATGTAAAGTACTGTTTGAGTACTAGTTATAGCATTGATTCACATAGTACAACACATTAAGGACAGAGATCCTATAAGGGGAGTAAGTGCAGCGACTCCTGTTGTTGATTTAACAACTGATACTCTTGTTTATGGTGTCAGTGATCACCCTAGGCTCTTGTCATGAGTTGCCAAGGCTATGGAAGCCTTCTGAGTTCACCAACTCTGATCTTATTTAGACAAGGCCATAGTCAAAGTGGAAGTTCTCTCCTCCCTTCAGAGAAAGGCTTTGTACCTTTTGTTAATCTTCTAAGGAGGAAAATCACTTCCCAGGAAAGAGGGCTACAGTTTGACCAAGGGCAAATCTCCAGAGAAGGATGCAACTGTCCAAAATTCACAGCAGCCAGGCAGTAAACACACTTCCTGTAAAGTGGATCCAAGCACAATATCAACACCAACACTATAGTCCACCCCTTTCACTGTCAGATCCACTGGATTCACACATTAAAGTCCCTATTTCAGGGACTGGTGTTGTGACACAGTGCATTAAGTCACCACCTGCGGTGCCAGCATCCCATGTAGCGCCAGTTCAAGGCCCAGCTGCTCCACTTTTGATCTAGCTCCCTGCTAATGCACTTAAGGGAGCAGCAGAAAATTGTCAGAGTGCTTGAGGCCCTACCACCCTCACTGGGAGACCTGGATGGAGTTCCAGGCTCCTGGATTCTGCCTGGTCTAGGCTTGCTTGGGCATTGTGATGATTTGGGGAGTGAAACAACAGGTGGAAAATCTCTCTCTCTCTCTCCCCCCCCCAACTTTGCCTTTCAAATAAATAAATCTTTTATTAAATCCCCTCCCTACAGAGATAACTTTTATCCAAGATTTATGTCACTTAAAATGCAAAATGAAAGTTAATAGTTCAAAATACAGTCCCAGCTGCTACCGTTGACTCCCAAGTTGTAAATGATACTATTTCTCTGTTCTACCACTTGTGTATATCCACCTCTTCAGCCAGCATTTGTGCTAGCCATGGTGATTTGTTTTGTGGACGTATATCCACACTGAGTCTGATTCCCTCATACTCATGTCTTTTTTTGTGTGTTTTATTTTAAGATTTATTATATTGGGGTTGGCATTGTGGCACAGAGGGTTAAGCCTCTGCCTGCAGTGCCAGCATCCCATAAGGATGCTGGTTGGAGTCTCAGCTCCATTTCTTATCCAGCTCCCTGCTAACATGCCTGGGAAAGTAGCAGAAGATGGCCCAAGTGTTTGGGCCCCTGCCATCTAAATGGGAAATCTGGATGATATTCCAGGCTTCTGGCTCCTGTATCTCAGCTTTTCAAATATATTAAATAAATCTTAATGAGGTGGGGGCGGGAGAATCTTCCATCCGCTGGTTCATTCTCCAAATGGCTACAACAGATGGTGCTAGACAAAGCCAAAGCCAGGAGCCTGAAATTCCATCCAGGTCTCCCATTATGGTGGTAGGGACCCAAACACTTGTGCCATCTTCTACCGCTTTCTCAGGTGCATTAGCAGGGAGCTGGATTGGAAATGAAGCAGCTGGGATTCAAAATAGTGCGATGTGGGATGCTGACATCACAGGTGGCAGCTCAACCTGCTGCACCACAATGTCAGCCCTGTATAAATGTCTATCCAGCAGGATTGCTGTGGTTGCACTTACTCCCACATATGTACATGGAAAAATCAAAGATGCTAAAATGAATCAACTCTGACAAAGATATTCTATTTTGCGGCATTATCCCAACCTCCATTGATTATTGTGTCCAATTACTCAGCCAATTGACCGATTACTTAGCCAAATGACCATGAAACAAGTTTTTATTGGAATTTTTACTGTGTCTTTTAGGGGACATGCCCCATTCTGGGAAGTTGGACCCCCAAATCCACAAATAGAATAAGAAGTACAAAGTCCCTACATGGTCAGTGGGAAAGAAGGTAAGGAGAGCCACTTCCACTTGGTTCTCAAACCCATATATGCCACCTATTAGGAACAGGGTAGCCAGTGGGCACTGGTTTCATGTGCACATCATGTAGAATGGTGTCCCATCCCTGCAGATAGTCGTCACCAAATTGGTACTATAGCTGATAAAATGTGGTCCCACTCAATTGTCAGGCCACTCAGTTTGGAAATGGAGTAGAGTACAGTAGAATTAGGGATCCCATGGTCATTTTGATGACTGTCACAGCCTTTCTGTCATAGAGCTGTCTCTTTTGTTGAAGGGCAATATTGTATGAGATCCCATGTCGATGGATTACATACTTTGTGAATCCTCAGTGAGACAGAAATGGTCACTGTTTCCTGGAGCACAAGAAAAGCCCATCAGGATGAATCACTATTCCTTGTAGGGTAAAGAAGGCCCTAAAAACACTCATGTAATTCTTGGTTTCCTTGAGAAATGATGTCTTAGTGCAGATGCAGCATTGGTATCAATGGCAATCAACTGTTCAGAAAAGCAAGTGTTTGATCAGCCCTTGTGAATTAGAGAGAACCTATGCTTTGGGATCCATGCAAAGTCTCCCTATCTGCCACTATGTCCACATTATTCAAAAAGCCATTGCAGGGGCCGGGAGGTAACTAAGGATAAGGGCAGGCCAAGGTCTTGTCTACTTATCTTGTACCTCTTCTGCCTTACTATGTGACAAAAAAGTTACTTCCATATTGTGCCCATTTCTGTTTGACCATGTACCTCCCCAAACATCCTTATTACTGATCTTCCAGTCCTTTTCCTCCCAGACAAACCAGCTAAACCACTCACCTTGTGCATGATTTATGGATATCCAACCAGCTAAGCCACTCTGTTGCCTATAAGTCTGGGGATATTTTGTCTAAGACCACTTTCAATTCTAACCATTGACTTAAACAGATCACTGAAAAAAACTGCCCATTTGAAGGGTTTTCCTCTCTCGAAATTCAGTCCCACTTTTGTGTTTGAATATAGTAGGCTGTCATCTATTTTTAGCTTTCATTCACCTTCCACATTGACTGATTTGTGAAAAAGGCCGGGTTTATGACTCTTCCTTTCATTGGCCATTGGAAAGAAACCCCAGAGGAGATGACTGTGGCTGAGGGAGAGGCATTGATGAAATACCGCCATGTGACATGAGAGTCAGTGTCATACAGCTTACTTCTGATCTCTGGACTTTGCTCAAGTCCCATCCTGGATCTACTACTTCCATTTTATAATGATTCCTGCTGGGCCTGAACTTATCACTTGGTGAGCTGATGATGTCTAACGAATAAGGAGTAGGTAAGGCTGAATGAACATCTGATACCACATGAATAGATGCTCTACTTCTACCAGGGTCTAATAGCATGCCAGGATCTATTAGTCAAATGGATTGTAATGCTCTGTGGAAGATGACATGCTCTTGCCCCACAACGAGATGGTGCTGTTCTTTTACTAGGGCTTTCCAGAGGCTCCAGGTAGTGCTTTTCTGTACCAGAAAAATCTCTAATGCTGTAGGGTCAGCCAGGACAGATAGCCCAAAACACAGTACTGCTTCTTCCAAAGCCTGGACTTGCAGTCTTTCCTGCTCTGAGATCCATTCAAAACTAGCAGTCTTCCATCTCTTAGTAAATGGGTGCTAGTACTATTTAGAGATACAGAACATGCTGCCTCAAAGAACCAGAGGTTTACCAAGGACTGTGCTTTTTTTTTCTTTGTGTTGAGAAGTGCAAGGTGCCATAATGTATCCTTTACACCAAATGAAAATATCCATGCATGCCTTATACTGTTCGAACCCATTAAAGAGTTGCAAGTGTGATAAGTCCCTGAATTTTTTCAGAATTTATCTTGTTCCCTCAGGAGCACAGATATCTTAACAAGACATATATATGTTTACTGTTTCTTACCCATCAGATTTAATTAGCCAATTATCAATAAAGTGAAACAGTGAAATGTTCTACAGAATTTCCACATATTCCAGCTGTCATCAGGTTGTATGGTGACCAAAAGAAGAGAATGAACATAGCCCTAGGGTAAGACGACAAATGTATGAGGATATATCCCAAGGGACTGTGAACAAACTACTGATCCTTGTTTTGTGTGAGTATTGAAAAAATGCATTTGTCAATTTAATAGCTTCATATCACATAAAGAGGCTGTGTTTTCTAACCTTGTAAAGATACCACATTTGGCACAGCACCTGCAATTAGTTAACTTTTCCTTAGTCCACTGTCATCCCGATGTTATTGGCTGTTGCAGAAACCAGACTGGTGGATTAATTGAAGATATGATGATTACCACCCCTACATTCCTTAAAATTTTAGTATGCCAAGTGATTCTATTTTTTATTTATTCTATTGTAGTCAAAGTGGAGGAAGTTTCAGGAGATGCTGGCTTCTCTAAATATAATAGCTTTTAATTAAAGGTCAAGAAGCTAATGAACATTCTGCTTACCACTAAGTATGTTCATTCTGATTATGCATTCAAAATCAGAGGACATGACCACTAACTGAGTCCTTAATTCTAATGAACAACACTGAAATAGACATAGGTCAAGACTTCAGTTTTGAGGTTTTTTTTTTTTAAGCTGGCCCTATTTACCTTGGCTCTAACAGAGGATAATTGAAGAACTTGGGGACTCTTAGTATTAGGATCTGCTCAGATCCAGACACATCAGTCTTTGCAGAATTAGTTTATACCCCTTTCCAAAGGGTGCAGTTATAGGAAGAGTAGGTAGAAAGTAAAGCTTTCACTACTCTGTAAACTTAGGGTGTTGCTAAGTCTTTTCTTGTGGATTTTTGGCCACTCCTTCTCTCTCTGAACACTACTTTAGTATATAAACTGGGCAAAGAAGTATGACTTTCCATTAGGGCCATGCCCTCAGCATTCTGCTCACACATTTAAGATCTATTTTGATTATACGCATTTATTAAGCAATACTGCCATCTGAGTGTCCTTGTTCAAGTTTAAAATTGTAGAATCATCTCTTACATTTCCAAGTTTCCAAATAAGAAACTCACTGATGAATTTTATAGTCACCACAAGTCTACTGGAGATAATGAAGTGAATAAACATTCAGTTCCAAGGACAATTTGCAAAGAAAGCCAAATAAACACACTTCTATTGCAGTCTGTAAAAAGCAAACTTGCAGGGTACATTGATGGGTTTTTCAGAGGCCCACTGAGATTGTCTTCACTTGTGATTCTTATCCACACTGTGTCTGGCCCCTGGATTCTACACAGATTAAGATGTCTGGGCTGTCAGTTTTCATTCTACCTGAGCCATTCACCAACCTTGTGAGGGGAATAGGACAAATCCTGTGAACGCTTGGTGTTTCTTCGAGTGTAAAATAAGATAAATAATTCAGTGTGAAACTCACATGATTGTACACGGATTTCTTATTGATTGTCTAGATTTGGGCAGATGGGACCCATATTTCTTGCTCTTAGAGATAACAAAAATACATTATATGTGGGTTTTGTTGCTTCCCACAAAAATAAAATAAAATTCATGAAATTCTTACATGCAGGGTTCTAGAACAGCAACATCAAATAGATATTCATATAATGATGATAATATTCTGTATTTGTGCTATAAAACATGGTAGTCAGTGAGAATGTGGGACTATTATGCATTTGAAAAGTGGCTGTTGTGACTGATGAACTGTTTTTACTTTGCATTTAATATGCCACATGAAACTAGTGGAACTAGTAGCTATTGCATTAGACTGCACAGTGTTTCAAGGCAACAGATATGGGTTCCATCTTTATTTGCTTGATACCTATATTTTGGAATCTTCATTAGCACAAATATCTATGTGATTCACATACATGTGAATAAAGAAATCAATTTTTTAAAATAGGATCTACACACATAAAGGCTTTATGCATTATGTTCGGCTCCTAAACAACTCTAAAATGAGTAAGTGACCAAATTGTGATATAGAGGACATGACTTATCTTCTTGGGTGTGTGAAACATTGTATGAAAGCCATTCTTCAGTCATTTTCAGAGCAATCTGAAAATGAACTAATGCCCTGAATGTTTAGCAGCTAAATTGAAAGTTTTGAAAGCACGCACAAGAAAAATAAAAGCCGGGAAAGTGTCCAAAGAAGCATTACTAGATGTCACTGGAAGAAGAAAACTAATTTAAAGTGAATAGGTTGGTAGATAAGGATCGATATATATTCATCAAAATCTCCATAAGACCTTTGTTGGCAAACAACAGACAATCCTCCAGCAGAGCTGCTATTGCCCTTCTAACTTTTGGGAGCTACCAAATGTCAATCTAGAAAGCCCCAGCACTCAAATGCAGGACCTTGGGTATTAGATTTCCATCCTTGACTTTTAAGTTCATGGTGAGAAGATGAGCTGCCTTTGATAGAGAAGTAGAATTACAATCATCCAAGGTCCCTATTATTTAAGAAGTAACACAATGAACCATCATTACTTGTAGGAACACAAAATTAGGGCAAAGCCTCAGTGAACATCAAGATCACTAAATTCATCTGATCAACTAAACAGCAATGCCCTTGGGGGCTCACAGAGTGGGTGCTTAGAAATATCTCTTTCTTAGCTCCCCTATCCATTTCTCTTCTAGAACATCAATAAATTGAGCTACAGAATTATCCAATCCAGGAATGTCTGTTCACACAGCCTCAACATGATATAATAGAAGATTTATGTACAAACATCAGAAAAGGTTTCTGTTGTTTTTTGTTTTCTTGCTCAATAAGAACCATTTATATCCACCAAGTACCTATGAATTGTCCTTACTTTTACCAAGAGAATATTTAGACACATTCGTTATGCAAATTTTCAGTGTTTGGCTGAGAATGATACAATGGATTGATAATTCTCAGTTGATAATTGATCTATCCTTTTTCTTTTTCTAAGGTACTTCCACTTTTAAAAATAACACCCATTCGAGACAGTTTCCCATATTTAGTACTGACAAATGGAGGGCCAGTCCTTCAGCAGCTACATCCATAATCCAACTATTCTTTCCAATCTCAGGTGCCATTCAAGTGTTTTCTAACTTGAGTTTATCAGAACGCCAGAGAACTGTCTCTTGGAGATTTACTTCCTTCTATTTTTGTTGTGGCACCTTTCCAAGTAGGTAACAGCTTTTGTATGTAAAGTCACTTGCTTTAGAATTAAGTTTTAGTTCCAAAGATTTTTTTTGAGATGGCACTTCTTATATTGCAGTTTTGTTCAGTTGAGCAATTGAATCATATGTTCACTTCATAATCAGAGATGCTGAAATTATCATTAAAATTGGATTCTGATTCAATGCTGAAACCACTACCCATTTAAATCAAGCCTCTCAAAGCCCTAAGAATCCCTAAGACCAAAGTGATTGCCAAACTGCATTCCTTAGATATTGGCAGATTATGCTACCAAATCCTGACATGTATTGGAAAGTGTTTTATCATCTGGAGTAATTAGGTCTCAGCAAAGCTCTTAGAGAATTCCTGGCTCATCTTAAATATGTTTAGACCATTTTGAAAAACTTTAATAGCAGAAAAATCTATGGTCTAGTACAAGAGTCCAGCAGGAATGTGAAGAGGGAATTCAGGGGAGTATGGTAAGGGATCATAAAGAATGTAGTACTAGGGTTGATGTACAGTGAAATACACACTAGATGTGAATCCTTTGGCAGAAGGTTTATGGTAACACAAGCCAAATTTATCAGTGAATTCCAAAGACAGTGGAAATGTCTCTGTTCTGTATTGAATATTACTTGAAGTAAATAGGCCATAAGCCAGGGGTGTGGACATCCTTTTTGCTATAACCTTTCCATTCTAATGACATATTTTGTAATGGGATTTGACATGTAATTCAAACATAGTTCCCAAAGCATGTAATATCCCTCTCAATTACTCACAATACTAAAATTGATGTCATTCTTTTCCTCATTTTAAATCCATGTACTCCCTTACCAAAAGCCACCCACTGATTTTCTAATGTTAATGATCTGTATTGGATGACTGGATAATACCAATTTTCATTTTTAGTACCTGGGGACATTTTCATAAGAACATAGGTTGCTCCAAAAAATGTAGTGATCTAATAAAATTAGGACAGATTTTCTTGAATGAACAAAATAATGCAGAGGGGAGTTTTAAAATCCTATCTAATCCATTTGGGAAACACAGGGTAGTCCAAGAGGTTGCATATAAATTTAAGACTTTCATATTCTGACCTCAATTTTGAATGCTTTGATTAGGCTTTATTTATAAATTGCTAAATTCACATTCTAACAGTTTTATTTATAACATGGTTCTTAAATAAATTTGCTTTAAAATATACATGTCTTACTCAAAAGACACAATTTTGTAGGTAAAATGGAAACAAAATATTTTTGAAGTGAACAAATAGGTGCTTTGTTTTCCCTAAATGTCAGTTCTGCCTATGACAGAATGAGGATGGGGTAGTGGAATGATCCTAACGCTGTGAAAGTCTGTTCTCATGTACAAAGGGAAGATTTAAAGTTCCAAAAGAAGTGACCATATCTGCGACCTTGCCCTTTACTGGCAAATGTTTGCACTGGAACTCACCCAGGAAGGGTGGTGATGTGCTATTCCTGTTATCTTGCTTTGATAACTCCTAAAATAAGGACCCTGGCTCAGAGCATTGGTATATATACCTTCAGCAGATATTCATTCAAGAGGATATATCAAGGATGCAAGGGGATCTTCACATTTTTAGTGGTGATTGATCTATGCAACCTGCTAGAATGGAAGGGGTAGATACTTAACAATACTTCAGTTCCCCACCAGTATTCACAACCACCTAAGAGGTAGACATTAGAAGCTGAATAAAGAAAAGCAAAATATAAGCTTTATTATTATTCAACCTGAGATTGTAAAATACGGCACAGATGTGCTGTAAAGTCATTTTCTAGATCTGAACTTCAGAATTAGACTGGAAAACCACAGATCCACCCAACAGAGGGAGGGCCTTTGTTGTATCCAGTGGACAAAGGGCAGAGGAATCTGTGCTCTCTGTAGATAGGCAGAACTCAAAGACAGGAGGGGAGGGCCTTTTTACAAATTCACAAATCAGCTAACAGAGTAAAATTTCCCTTCCATGGGAAAAAGTGAATGAAGTGCAGAAAGAGGGCAATACAAAGGAATGAAAAGTAACTGCTCACCCCTAATAAAATCTCACACAGACTCTCAGATTCCCAGTTTCTTTTTCTGGAGAATTTTACACAACATCCATGGACTAGATAATTTTAAAGAGGTTGGAGGACAATAAGGAACAATATAAAGAAATAAGATTACTGAAATCTAGTTACTTTAAGTCATTCAAATGTGACTTTCACCTTCAAAATAATGTCCTAACACGTTACATGTATTTTGCCTTTTTAAAGCCGCACTTAAAAAACAAAGAGATTGAGCTTGGAAAGACGGAAGAGTTCTGTAGGTGGATGGTGGTGACGGTTGTATAATAATAATGTGAATGAACTTAATCCACTAACTGTATACCATAAGACTGTTAAAATTGCAAATTTTGTGCTATGTGTAGTTTACTACAAAAACTAATTTTAAGTAGACACAACAAAAACAGTTTTAAAACAACCAATAGGGGCAGGTGTTTGGTGTAGCAATTGAGATGCTACTTGGGATACTCATAGTCCATATCAGAACGCTTGAGGTTCAGTCCTAGTTCTGCTCCCAATTCCAGCTTCCTGCTAATGCATACCCTAGGAAGCAGAATATGATGACTCAAGTAGTTGTTCCTGCCACCCATGTAGGAGACCTTGAGTTCCTGGCTGCTAGTTTCTGCTTGGCCTAACCCCAGCTCTTGCAGACATTTGGAGAAGGAACTAGCAAGTGGGAGATCTCTGTCTGTTTCTCTTTCTCTCTCTCTTTTTTTCTTTCTGCCTTGTAATAAAAAAGGTAAATAAATAATTTTTAAAAGTAGAATTTCTTGATTATCTTGATTTGCCTGGTTATAAATATAACAAATGCTCCTGGCTTCAAAAAATAATCACTGCAGGAGTTGATGTTGTGGCACATGCTATTGTGCCATCATCCCATATGGGTGACAGTTCATGTCCTGGCTGCTCTACTTCCTATCTGGCTCCCTGTTAACACACATGAGAAAACAGGGTTAGATGGTCCAATTGCTTGGGTCCCTGCCCAACCATGCAGGAGACCTGGAGGGAGCTCCTGGCTCCTGCTTTTGGCCAGGCCCAGTCCTGGCTGTTGTAGCCATTTGGGGAGTAAAACAGCAAATGGAAGATCTCTCTCTCTCTCTTTCTATTTCTCTCTCTCTCTCTCTCTCTCTCTTTCTCTCTAGCTCTGCCTTTCTAATAAATAAAAAAACCATTTTTTAAAAAAATAATCACTACAAAAACAGTAAAGGAAAAAATGACATTCCTATTAATATTTACAGATATACTGTGATAACTACTAGCATGTATCAACTTGGCTGGGTCATAGGGTTTCCAGATACTTGATCAAACATTATTGAGGATTTTTCTATGATACTGTTTTTGGATGCGATTTATGTTTAAACTGGTAGACTTTAATTAAAGCAGATTTTGTCCACTGTGTGGGAAGGTCTCAACCAATGAGTCAAAAGCCTCTGTAGAACAAAAGAATCATTTATTCCTTGCAAGAGAGAATTCATCTGCAGACTGCCTAAACATTTCATCATCTCTTCCTAGCTCTGTAGTAGACTGCCTTTGAACTTGAACTGAGTTTCCCATCTACCACTTCCTCCATCAGATTTTGTATTCACAAAGCCTCCACAGTCCATTGAGCCAATTTTTGAAATAAATTAATGAAGAAAACTAATATATATCCTATTGGTTCTGTTTCTCCTTATCATAAACTATATCTGTTGTCTACACACATAACTTTGTACCACACACTTTTCAATACAATATAATATCCATAACTACAGAGTATTATGTCCTGTGAATTTATGAAGCCAATCTCCTGTTGACAGACATGAGTTAAATTTGATTTGTAAACTTCACACAGAATACAAACATAAATATTTTTGTCCACGTATTTTTTCACAGTTGTCAAATTTCTTAAGATAAATTCTGAGAATTTGTTTATAGAATAAATGATATTGACACTTAATTTCTCTTAATCAAATTTACAGAAATATGATTTCCATAAAACAAAATGCTCCAATTTGAAATAAACATTTTAAGGACATTGTACCAATGCATTTTGACAAATAAACCCATCAATATCTCAATCAAGATATACAATATATATCGATATAAATGTTCCCTTATGCCAATTTATAGTCAACCACAATTCTACCACTAACCCTAGAAAATCACTGTTTTCTATCAACATTCTTGACTTCCTCCTTCTAGAATTTTATCAAAATGGAATCACAAAATATGTACTCTATTGTGTCAAATTTCTTTCACTAAGCATGCTTTTCAGATTCATTCACATTATACTTTTCAGTAGCTCATACATTTTTGAGTAGTAATCCCAAGTATGGATACAAAATAGAACTGTTTGCTCAATCACTAGGCCATGAAAATTTGGGTTAAATTCTTTTTTTTCCTTTTTTTATTTAGTAAATGTAAATTTCCAAAGTAGATTTTATGGATTACAATGGCTTCCCCCCCAATAACTTCCCTCCCCTCGCACCCCTCCCATCTCCCGCTCCCTCTCCCATTCCATTCATATCAAGATTCATTTTCAATTATCTTTATATACAGAAGATCAATTTAGTATATATCAAGTAAAGATTTCATCTGTTTACACCCACACAGAAACACAAAGTGTAAAATACTGTTTCAGTACTAGTTATAGCATTACTTCACATTGGACAACACATTAAGGACAGATCGCACATGAGAAGTAAGTACACAGTGACTCCTGTTGTTGACTTCACAATTTGACACTCTTGTTTATGGCATCAGTAATCTCCCTAGGCTCTTGTCATGAGTTGCCAAGGCTATGGAAGCCTTTTGAGTTCGCCGACTTCGATCTTATTCTGACAGGGTCATAGTCAAAGTGGAAGTTCTCTCCTCCCTTCAGAGAAAGGTATCTCCTTCTTTGAAGACCCGTTCTTTCCACTGGGATCTCACTCACAGAGATCTTCCATTTAGGTCTTTTTTTTTCCAGGGTGTCTTGGCTTTCCATGCCTAAAATACTCTCATGGGCTCTTCAGCCATATCCGAATGCCTTAAGGGCTGATTCTGAGGCCAGAGTGCTATTTAGGACATCTGCCATTCTATGAGTTTGCTGTGTATCCCGCTTCCCATGATGGATCCTTCTCTCCCTTTTTGATAAAGGGTTGATAACCAGAATCTACAAAGAGTCAAGAAACTCCACAACAACAAAACCAACAACCCACTGAAGAGATGGGCCAAGGACCTCAATAGACATTTTTCAAAAGAGGAAATCCAAATGGCCAACAGGCACATGAAAAAATGTTCAAGATCTCTAGCCATCAGGGAAATGCAAATCAAAACCACAATGAGGTTTCACCTCACCCCAGTTAGAATGGCTCACATACAGAAATCTACCAACAACAGATGCTGAAGAGGATGTGGGGAAAAAGGGACACTAACCCACCAATATTGGTGGGAATGTGAACTGGTCAAGCCACTATGGAAGTCAGTCTGGAGATTCCTCAGAAACCTGAATATAACCCTACCATACAACCCAGCCATACCACTCCTTGGAATTTACCCAAAGGAAATGAAATTGGCAAACAAAAAAGCAGTCTGCACCTTAATGTTTATTGCAGCTCAATTCACAATAGCTAAGACCTAGAACCAACCCAAATGCCCATCAACAGTAGACTGGATAAAGAAATTATGGGACATGTACTCTATAGAATACTATACAGCAGTCAAAAACAATGAAATCCGGTCATTTGCAACAAGATGGAGGAATCTGGAACACATCATGCTGAGTGAAATAAGCCAGTCCCAAAGGGACAAATATCATATGTTCTCCCTGATCGGCGACAACTAATTGAGCACCAAAGGGGAGACCTGTTGAAGTGAAATGGACACTCTGAGAAACAGTGACTTGATCAGCTTTTGTCCTGACTGTTGATGTACAATGTCATACTTTATCCATTTTAGTATTTTCTCTTTGTTTTGTTCTAGTACTATTGGTTGAACTCTGTGATTAACACACAATTATTCTTAGGTGTTTAAATTTTAACTGAAAAGTGATCCCTGTTAAATATAAGAGTGGGAATAAGAGAGGGAGGAGATGTACAATTTGGGACATGCTCAATCGGACTTGCCCCAAATGGTGGAGTTAGAAACGTGCCAAGGGATTCCAATACAATCCCATCAAGGTGGCATGTACCAATGCCATCTCACTAGTCCAAGTGATCAATTTCAGTTCACAATTAATCACACTGATAGGTCTAAGAGTCAAAGGTATCACACAAACAAGACTAGTGTCTGCTAATACTAACAGATAGAATCAAAAAGGGAGAAAACGATCCATCTTGGGTTAATTTCACTTTGGGCTATTATGAATAAAGGTACCTTTATTTAGAGGCAAGTCTTTGTGTTGATATTTCATGTATCTTGGGTAGATTTATTGGAGTTTACTCTTTTGGAGTGTAAATATAGCCTTAATTTGATGTAACTTGGTCAAATTGTTTTCCAAGTTGTTTGACCATTTCACATTTCCACCAGCATCATTCTAGCTCCTCCAAATCCTCATCTACACTTGGTATTGTATCTTTTCAATTTTAGCCATCCTCTGGAGATCCAGGATAGCTGAACTGGGTATAGCCATACTAACTTAAGCTGCTCTGAGATATGAAAAGAACAAAGGAAGGATTAAGTTTCCAGTGCAAATGAAAATTTTCATGGAATTAATGAAAAAAACAACAAAGACTCCTTGCAACAAGAGGAGAGAACACAGAAATAATGGTGCAGCCAGCCATGTGGCCCAGTCAGCTGCAGGCTGTGACCTGCCATCTTATCCTGTCAAGGTAGGAAAATATTGCTGTGTGCACTGCCGCTTGCAGTTTTAGCTGAGGGGGAATTCCACAGTCACCTACTGACTTTTACTTCAGCTTGGAGAGCTGACTAGGGTCTGAGAAACTGCTCAGCTCAGACGAAAAAAGACAACTTTCTTTTTTCCCCTCCACCACTGCCACAGAGTGCCATACTTGACAGTGAAAAGTCATACAGTGCACCTCTGTTCTCCTACCAGTATCACAGTCAAAGCCAGGGCAATCTGTGGGGCAAAGGTTAGATCCCCTGCATTCCACTATTGTGGGAGTTTGGGGCATTAGCCACAAAGCTATGCTCACTCACTCTACCTGATTCAGGGGATTCACCTATGCTTCTGGGGGCTAACATCAGAAGCAGTGCATGAAAAAAATCCACTGCCACCCTGGGAAATCTGGGTAATGAGCACACTATGCAATTCATTCTAAATTTCTCAGTGTCATTGAAATCTATCCAGTGGACATAGGGAAGAACTTACCTGAACTTCACTCCTCTGGCTGGACTCATATGCTCCAGAGTAAAATCTCCTGTATACCTTGTAGTTATCCTGTAGTACTGGAACAGGGTTCAGTTCACATCCCCTAATCCTAGAACTAGCACTATTGGTTTTATAAGCTGCAGCAAGAGTTGGACTCTCCTAGCAGAACCTGAGGAAGGGTTCATCTGTATTGCACTGCCCTAGAGCCACAGCAATTGATGCCACAAGTCCCAGCAACACTCAGGCTTGACAGTAGGAAAAGGGAGCAGCCACCCTCGCTCCATCAGCATCAAGAACAAGACTCTGGCTATCAAATTTGCCAGATAAACTGACACTGAATTCTTTTTGGACTAAAGATATATACCCAAGGAAACCCTTATTCATCTCAAAGTCACTCTTCTATCTTTATGAATTGCAGTAGATTAGTACACTGTGTCACTTATAAACACAACTGACACTGATTAATACAAAAGAAATCACTCAGAGAGTACACCCCTGTGCTAACCTAGAAACAAAGCCAAAGCAACAAGCCAAGTGATAGCCTGCATTCCTGCTGAACCAAAAACTCTTTTACAATAAAACCTATTCTATAAAGAAGATGGGATGAATACACCAGTTGGACAGACATCAACATAGGGACACAGCAGATATGAGAAGCAAGTATCATGATGCCTCCAAAAGACCACAGTACTCCTCCAGAATTAGAGCCTGAAGTAAAGGAAATCTATGAAATGACAGATATAGAATTCAAAATAATGTTTGTAAGGAAACTCAATGAGATTTAAGCCAATACAGAAAACAGATTAAGGGAATGAGGAAATCAGTAAGTGACATGAATGAAAATATTAATCAGATAGAATTCATTAAGAAAGACCAAACAGATATTTTAGAGATGAAATCTTCACTCAGTGAAATAAAAAATATGATTGAGAGCTTCAACAGCAGAATAGAATAAGTGGAGGAAAAAGAATTTCTGACCTTGAGGACAAGAATCTTGAAATAACCCAATCAGACAAAGATAAAGAGAAAATAATTAAAAAGAATGAATAAAGTCTATGTGAAATATGGACTACCATTAAATGATCAAATAAATATATTATAGGTATTTCTGAAGGAGAAGAAAAGGAAAAGGGTTGAGAATCTGCTAAATGAAATAACAGCTGAAAATTTCTCAGAAAGAGACATGGACATCCAAATCAAAGAACCCCAGACTTAACCAAAAAAGATCTTCTCCAAGGCATATTTTCATCAAATTGTCAAAAGTTAAAGACAAGGAGAGAATCAAGTAGACAGTAAGAGAAATGCATCAAGTTAAATAAAAAGGAAAATCAATTAGACTAACATCAGACTGCTCAGCAAAAACCCTATGGAAAAATGTATTCTTTGGGGGGCCAAGATGGTGGTATAGCAGTGTTCCGAGTTAGGTGGGGTAAAATGGATAGTTAGTGAGCAGAGGTGATACAACCTGGCAGAAGAATCATAAGAAGCTCACGCAGAGTGGCCCAGAAGTCCACAAGACTACTCAGGTCCACACTGGGGGAGCAAAGAGGAGGGAGAGGTGGTGGACATGCAGCAAAGTAGTGGCAGAGGGACCGAGTGAGGGGATTGGCATCACCCTACCCAGTGATTCAGGTGAGAGGTTGGGAGTCCACAGAGCTGCAGATAGTGGTGGGTGGGGAAGCCTGGGAAACTGTGTTTGAAGCCCCAAGAGGGAAGAAGGAGAAATTGTAGGAGAACAGGTGGAGAGGTTGGGCATGCTACAATCCATCTGTGTCACTCCATCCCCCCAACCGGACCTACAGCCAGCAGGGAGAAGCCGTATTTATTGTTTACATTTTCGAGTGTAAGCAGGGGGCTGCCACGTTTAAGTCCTGCCACACACCCATCAATTGCGGGGGCCACCTCAGAACATGTCCCACCTGGGAACAAGAATCACAACATTTCAGAGTGATTTCCTCCCCAACACACAAGCTGTAAAACAAGGAGTAGTCCTAAACAGCGAAAACTTGAGCTCATTTCATGCACCAGTGAGAAGCAAGCCCAGCCCCAGTAGGTGTGGCTTAGTGCACCAAAGCCCTGGTACCTGCTTCCATCACAATCTAGAAGTAAACAGGGCTCCAGGAGGTGGGACTGTGTGCTTTCATTTGCAACACACAGACACATAGCAGCTCACAGCAGAGGGAAATTGCACCACAGGCACAAAGTCAACAACTTAAAAATAAAATCAACCAGAAATGCTGAAGAACAAAGGAAAAATCCTGAATAGGAATAAGGAAGACTCTATGAACCTGCCAAAGGAGCAATAGAAATCTTCAATTATGGACTGAAAAAGAAGAGATCGGGGATATGCCAGAAAAGGAATTCAGAAAATTAATAGTCAGATTACTTA
The DNA here is from genome assembly GCF_964237555.1 of Oryctolagus cuniculus. Classification (NCBI taxonomy): domain Eukaryota; kingdom Metazoa; phylum Chordata; class Mammalia; order Lagomorpha; family Leporidae; genus Oryctolagus; species Oryctolagus cuniculus. Next base: position 74,047,829 of record NC_091445.1, read on the forward strand.
GAAGCAATCAGAAACAAATTCATGATCTAAATGAAAAGTACTCCCAAGAAACTGAGAATTTAAAGAGAAGCCAGAATGAAATACTGGAAATGAAGAATTCAATAGGTCAAATAAATACAATGGAAAGTCTTAGCAATAGAATAGATGAGACAGAAGAAAGAATATCAGAACTAGAAGACAAACATCTGGAAATAATACAGTCCAACCAAATACAAGAAGAAATCATGATGGGAGATTATAATATTCTATCAAGCGACCCAAAATACAGATCCTAGGAATTCCAGAAGCTGTGGAGAGAGAAGGGATTAGAAGGCATTCTTAATGAAATAATAACAGAGAACTTCCACAATCTGTAGAAGAAAGAGACATACAAGTACAAGAAATACACAGAACTTCCAATAGACAGGACCAGAAAAGAACTTCATCAGGACACATTGTAGCAAAACTCACCTCAGTGAAACACAAAGAGCAGATATTAAAATGTATATAAGAGAAACAACAAATCACATTCAGAAGAAACCCAATTAGACTCACCTTGGGCTTATTGTCACAAACCCTATAGGCAAGGAGACAATGGTGAGACATGTTCCAAGTCCTAAGAGAAAAAAAACTGTCAACCCAGAATACTGTACCCTGCAAAACTGTCATTTATAAATGAAGGAGAAATAAAGATCTTCCACAAAAAGCAGAAATTGAAAGAATTTGTAACTACTCACCCAGCCATACAAAAGATGCTCAAGGATGTGCTACACAAAGAAACACAGAAAGAGGAACATCATTATAAAATAAGATGAACATGGAAAATGACCCATCAAAAGCATAAATGAAATCCAAAATACATAAACAGGACTGTTTAAGGAAACATGGCAGTGCAAAGACAATATTTAACAATAGTCACACTGAATATATATGGCCTCAACTCCCCAGCTAAAAGACACAGACTGGCTGAATGGATTAAAAAAGAAAACCCATCTATTTGCTGCCTATAAGAAATACACCTTACCAACAAAATGCACACAGACTGAAAGTGAAAGAATGGAAAAAGATAATCCATGCTAACAGAAACCAAAAAAGAGCGGGTGTGGCCATCCTAATATCAGGCAAAATAGACTTTAACACAAAAACTATTAAAAGAGACAAAGAAGGACACTATATAATGATTAAAAAATCAATTCAACAGGAAGAAGTGACTATTATTATAAATGTATATGCACCTAATTACAGGGCACCTGGCTATTTAAAAAAAATTGTTAAGGGATTTAAATGAAGATATAGACTCACATACAATAGCAACAGGGGACTTCATTACCCCGCTTTCAGAAATGGACACATCAACCAGACAGAAAATCAACAAAGAAACAGAGTTAATGGACACCATAGACCAAATATACCTAGCAAATATCTATAGAGCCTTCCACCCTATAGCCACAGAGTACACATTTTTTTTCTCCAGTGCATGGAACTTTCTCTAAAATTGACCATATGCTAGGCCATAAAGTAAGTCTCAGCAAATTCAAAAAAATCAAAATCGTATCATGCATCTTCTCAGACAACAATGCAAGGAAGCTGGAAATCAACAATTCAAGAATCTCTACATCATATGCAAACATGGAAATGAATGACATGTTTCTGAATGAACAATGAGTATAGAAGAAATCAAAAGAGAAATCAAAAAATTTCTGGAAACAAATGAAGATGACAATACAACATACCCAAATTTGTGGGATACAGCAAAAGCAGTGTTAAGAAGAAAGTTTATAGCAATTGATGCCTACATAAAGAAACTGGAAAGATACCAAATAAATAAATTATTTACACACCTCAAGGGTCTAGAAAAACAACAGCAAACCAAACCCAAAACTAGTAGAAGAAAAGAAATAACTAGAATTAGAGAAGAAATCAACAAAATTGAAACAAAAACAATACAAAAGATCAGCAAAATGAAGAGCTGGTTTTCTGAAAAAATAAACAAAATTGACACAACATTGGCTCAACTAACCAAAAAGAAAAGGAGAAAGAAGACTCAAATCAATAAAAATTAGAAATGAAAAAGCAAATGTAACAACAGATGCCACAGAAATAAAAATAATCATCAGAAATTACATGGATGTATGCCAACAACCTGGGAAACCTAGAAGAAATGGATAGATCCTAGACACATACAACCTACCTAAATTGAACCATGAAGACATAGAGAACCTAAACAGACCCATATCCTAATTTAAAATTAAATCAGTAATAAAGACCCTCCCAACAAAGAAATGCCCAGGACTGGATGTCTTCATTGCTGAATTTTATCAGATATTTAAAGAAAAACTAACTCCAATTCTTCTCAAGTTATTCAAAAGTAATTGAAAGGTAGGTAATCATCCCAAATTCTATGAGGCCAGCATCACCTTAATTCCTAAACCTGAACAGGATACGATAGAGAAAGAGAACTACAGACCACTTTCCCTGATGAACACAGACACAAAAATTCTCAACAAAATTCTAGCCAATCAAATTTGACAACACAGAAGAAAGTCATTCACCCAGACCAAGTGGGATTTATCACGGGTATGCAGAGATGGTTCAACATTTGCAAATCAATCAATGTGATATATCAAATTAACAACTTAAAGAATAAAAACCATATGATTATTTCAATAGATGCAGAGAAAGCATTTGATGAAATACAACACCCTTTCATGAAGAAAACTCTAAGCAAATTGAATATGGAAGGAACATTCCTCAACATGATTAAGGCAAATTATGACAAACCCATGACCAGCATCATATTGAATGAAGAAAAGTTGAAAGCATTCCCACTGAGGTCTGGTACCAGACAGGGATGCCCACTCTCACCACTGCTATTCAATATAGTCCTGGAAGTTTTAACCAGAGCCATTAGGCAAGAAAAAGAAATCAAAGGGATACAAATTGGGAAGGAGGAAGTCAAATTATCCTTATTAGCAGATGACAGGATTCTATATATAGGGATTCCAAAAAACTCCATTAAGGGACTATTGGAGCTTATAAAAGAGTTTGGCAAAGTAGCAGGATGTAAAATCAATACACAAAAACCAACAGTCTTTGTATACACAGACAATGCCATGGCTGAGAAAGAATTTTTAAGATCAATCCCATTCACAATAGCTACAAACAAAATCAAATACCTTGAAACAAATTTAACCAAGTATGTCAAAGATCTCTATGAAGGGAATTACAAAACATTAAAGAAAGAAATAGATTAAGATACAAAAAAAAATGGAAAAATCTTCCATGTTCATGGATTGGAAGAATAAATATCATCAAAATGTCCATTCTTCCAAAAGCAATTTACATATTCAATGCAATACCAATCAAGATACTGAAGACTTTCTTCTCAGACCTAAGAAAAATGATGCTGAAATTCATATGGAGGCACAGGAGACCTCGAATAGATAAAGCAATCTAATACAACAAAAACAAAGCTGGAGGCATCACAATACCAGATTTCAAGACATACTACAAGGCAGTTACAATCAAAACAGCTTGGTACTGGTACAAAAATAGATGAACAGACGATTGGAACAAAATAGAAACCCCAGAAATCAATCCAAACATCTACAACTGATATTTGACCAAGGAGATAAAGCCATTCCCTGGAGCAAGGACAGTCTATTCAACAAATGGTGCTGGGAAAACTGGATTTCCACATGCAGAAGTATGAAGCAAGACCTCTACCTTAGACCTTACACAAAAATACACTCAACATGGATTAAAGATCTAAATCTATGACACAACACCATCAAATTAATTGAGAACATTAGGGAAAACCTGCAAGACATTGGCACCAGCAAAGAATTCCTGGAAAAGATGCCAGAGCAACAGGCAGTCAAAGCCAAAATTAACAAATGGGATTACTTCAAATTGAGAAATTTCCGTACAGCAAAATAAACAGTCAGGAAAATGAAGAGGCAACTGACAGAATGGGAGAAATTATTTGCAAACTATACATCTGATAAAGGAACAATAACCAGAATCTATAAAGAGATCAAGGAACTACACAACAACAAAACAAAAACCCAGTTAAGAGATGGGCAAAGGACTTAAACAGACATTTTTCAAAAGTGGAAATCCAAATGGCCAACAGACACATGAAAAAATGTTCCAGATCACTAGCCATCAGAGAAATGCAAATCAAACCCACAATGAGGTTTCAAATCACCCCAGTTCGAATGACTTTTGTACATAAATCAACAAATAACAAATACTGGTGAGGAAAAAGGTACCCTAATCAACTGCTGGTGGGAATGTAAACTGGTAAAGCCACTATAGAATACAGTATAGGAGATATCTCAGAAATCTGAATATAGAGCTACCATATGACCCAGGCTTCGATTCCTGGGAATTTACCCAAGGGAAATGAAATCAGTAAACAAAAGAGCTATCTTCATCTCCATGTTTATTGCAGCTCAATTCACAATAGCTAAAACATGGAAGCAACCTAAATGTCCATTACCGAAGACTGGATAAAGAAATTATAGGATATATCCACTATGGAATACTACACAGCAGTCACAAAATAAAATCCAGTCATTTGCAACAAAATGGATCAATCTGGAAAACTTCACACTTATTGAAATAAGCCAGTCTCAGAGACAAATACTATATGTTCTCCCTGATCTATGAGAACTAATAGCCCACCTAAAACAAAAGACATAGAAGTTAAATTGACACTTTGAGAAACAATGACTTGAACAGCCTTCATCTTGTGTGTTGAGGAAGTTTGTTTTTTTTTTTTCTTTTCTCTTCTTCATACTGTATGTTGAACTCTTAACACAGAGTTAATCATATGCATATAAAGTCAATTGAAAATAGATCTCAGTAAAAAATAAGAGGGGGAATAAGAGAGGGAGGAGGAAGTTTATAACTGTAAAGCTGTATAGTTCTGCATACAGTCCTGCAGACTTACTTCTAATGGTGCAGTTTAAAAACTTGTCATGGGATTCCAAATCCCATTAAAATTGGTGGTAAAAATGCTATCTTAACTGTTAGAGTGATCATATAAAAAGTGCTAAAGTGAACATATAGATAAAATTAAGTGTTAAAGAAATCCTATACATAGCATCAAGTGCCTGGTAATAATAATAGACAGAATTAAAAAGGAGCGATGCTCCAACATGGGACTCAGTCCACACAGCAGACTCAGAATGACAATTGCTTTAAGTAGGACTTTGACCTCAGAATCAGCCCTTAAGGCATTTGGATGTGGCTGAAAAGCCCATGAGAGCATTTCAGGCATGAAAAGCCAAGACCCAATGGCAAAAAATATCTTACATGAAGCATCTCTGTGAGTGAAACTCCAGTGGAAAGAAGGGGCCATCATGTGGAATGTGGAATATATTAGATATATGAATATAGTTTATATTATTTATGGTTTATAGTTTATATAAACTATATTTTATCTTATCTCAAAACATATTGTCTTTATCAATGTAGAGTGTTTTTTAATATCTTCTGTGGGGAGCAACCCGGACTAGACTAAGTTACTGGAATTAAGACTTATTCTATGCATCTGCTCTCCCACAAAATGGCGCTGGGAGAGAAGAAAACAGCTTCTACACAGCTGCCTCCAGTTCAGCCAATAAACAGCAGGACCTGCTCCTGATTGGAGGAGAGCAGCGTACTCGGCGTGTGGGCAGCCGAGTTGGGATTGGCGGAGGAGGACTATAAAGGAGGAGAGAGAGAACATGCGCCAGGAACATCTAAGGGGAACATCTAAGGGGAACATCTAAGGGGAACATCTAAGGGGAACGCCTGTGCAGCCCCCGAGAGAGCCGGCCGGCGGTGTGCCGCTCCCCTGCGGAAGTGGGGAATGTGGCCAGGGGGAACCGCCCTTCCACGGGGGTGGAAGGGACGGTAGCCAACCCGGGAAGAACCAGCAGCAAACCCGGGAAGGGCCGAGCAGACGAAAGAACAGCGCAGGGTCCTGTGTCGTTCCTCCACGAAGAGGGGGAGCGACATCTTCCAATAGTTTTATAATTTGAATCTTACATTAAGATCTTTTTTTTTTTTGACAGGCAGAGTGGACAGTGAGAGAAAGAGACAGAGAGAAAGGTCTTCCTTTTCTGTTCGTTCAACCACCAATAGCCACTGCGGCTGGCACACTGCGGCCAGCGCACTGCGCTGATCAGAAGCCAGGAGCCAGGTGCTTCTCCTGGTCTCCCATGTGGGTGCAGGGCCCAAGCACTTGGGCCATCCTCCATTGCACTCCTGGGCCACAGCAAAGAACTGGACAGGAAGAGGAGCGACCAGGACAGACTCCAGCGCCCCAACCGGGACTAGAACCTGGTGTGCTGGCGCTGCAGGCGGAGGATTAGCCTATTGAGCCGCAGCGCCAGCCACATTAAGATCTTTGATCTATTTCAAATTAATTTTTGGGTAGAGAGGTGGTGATAAGGCACAGGCTCTTTGGTATTTTTGCATATGGATATCCAATTTTCCCATAATTATTTATTAAAGAGACTGTCTCTTGTCTATGATATATTTTTACCTACTTTGTCAAAGAGAAGTTGGATGGATTTATTTCTGGGGTTTTAATTCTGTTCCATTGGTCTGTGTGTCTGTTTTTGTGATAGTACCATGTTATTTGGTTACAATATTTTATAGTATGCCTTGAAATCTTACATTATGATGCCTCCAACTTTGTTCTTTTTGTTCAAGATTACTATGGCCATTTGAGCTTTGTTGTTCCAGATGAAATCTAGGATTGTTCTCATTCTATGAAGAATGCCATTGGTATTTCAGTAGGGAGTGCACTGAATCAAGTAATTGCTTTGGACAGTATGCATATTTTAATAACAAGTCTTCTAATCCATGAACAAGGTATGTCTTTCCATTTTTGTATACATCTTGTTCAATTTCTTTTATATTGTTTTGTGATTTTCTTTGTAGAGGTCCTTCACATCTTTGATTAAATTTGTTCCAAGGTGGTTTTTTGAGACTATTGTGAATGGAATTGACTTATCATTTCTTTCTAAGCAAGTTCATTACTGTTGTATAACATGGCTACTGATTTTTGTGTGTTTATTTTGTATCCTGTAACTTCACTGAATTTGTTTATAAGTTCTAACAGCCTCTTCATGATGTTGATTTGTCTATGTGGAATCTTGGCACCTAAAACAGGGATAGCTATTACTTCTTCCTTTCTTATCTGTATGCTTCTTATTTCTTTATTTTGCCTCACTGTTTTGTCTAAAACTTCCAGAAGTATACCGAATAAGAGCAGTAAGAATGGAAAACGTTGTCCAGTTCTAGACCTTAGAGGAATCTCATTCTGTTTTTCCCTTGTCAATATGATACTGATTGTGGATTTGTCATATATAGATTATGAGACATGTTCTTTCTTTTTTTGACAGGCAGAATTATATAGTGAAATACAGAGAGAGTTATAGACAGTGAGAGAGAGAGAGAGACAGAGAGAAAAGTCTTCCTTCTGTTGGTGTACTCCCCTAATGGCCCCTACGGCCAGCGCTGCGCTGATCTGAAGCCAGGACCCGGGACTTCCTCCTGGTCTCCCATGCGGGTGCAGGGACCCAAGCACTTGGGCCATCCTCCACTGCACTCCCGAGCCACAGCAGAGAACTAGACTGGAAGAGGAGCAACCAGGACTAGTACCCAAGGCCCCAACCGGGACTAGAACCCATGGTGCCGGTGCCACAGGCAGATTAGCCAAGTGAGCCATGGTACCAGCCGACATGTTCTTTCTATACCCATGATATTCAAGATTTTTATCATGATTGTGTGTTAAATTTTATTGAAAGTTTTTTTGGCATATTTTAAGATGATAATATGACTTTTTTCATTCTGTTGATGTGATATATTATGTTTATTGATTTGTCTATGTTGAACCATCCTTGCATCCCTAATACAAATCCAACTTAGATTAAATTTTTTTTGCTGTATTGTTTCATTCAATTTGCTAGTATTTTGTTGAGAATTCTTATGTAAATGTTCAACAGGAATATTGGTTTAAAATTTTCTTTTTTGTGTGTAGTGTCCTTGATGTTTTTGCAATCAAGGTAAGATTGGCCTCAGAGAATGAGTTTTGAAGAGCTCCAACTGAGAAGAACAGACATTAGTTCTCCATTAAAAGATTTTTTTGTATTACTGATTCAATCTTCTTAATTTTGCTGTTTAGGTTTTTGACATCTTCATAGTTAAATTTTAGTAAAGTTTCTGTGTCCAGAAATTTTCTCATTTCTTCTACACTTTCCAACTATATATATTATATATATTGTTATATATACATTGTTCATTACAGTCCCTAATGATGGGCTGTATTTCTGTGGTATCAGTTGTAATATTTCCTTTCACCTCTGATTGTATTAATTTGAGTCTTCTCCATTTTTTCTTCATTAGACTAGCTAACATTTGATCAATTTTATACTTTAAAAAAATCAGGTTCTTCATTTCATTCATCTTTTTTAATGTTTTCTGAGTTTCTATTGAAGCAGTAATTTGAAGAAGGCGGAATAGTGACAGAGCAGTCTGCCCTAGGCTATACAAAATCAGTAACAAAACAGTGGAGAAAGTTCATCCTCAGGGGAAAGTTGTAGGGAAAAAGGAAGTAGCACCATGGAAGCAGTGGAGATGCTGTGGATCTGTGTGGACAATGAAGATGCACCACAACAAGCACGGACACAACAAATGACCTCAGCAGTCTTAGGCCAGAAAAAGCTTTGAAAAGCAAGGTGAGGGGCCAGCGCTGTGGCATAGCTGGCAAAGCCACCGCCTGCAGTGCTGGCATCCCATATGGGTGCCAGTTCGAGGCCCGGCTGCTCCACTTCCAATCCAGCTCTCTACTATGTCCTGGGAAAGCAGTAGAAGATGGCCCAAGTCCTTGGGCCCCTGCACCCATGTGGGAGACTCAGAAGAAGCTCCAGATTCCTGGCTTCGGATGGGCGCAGCTCTAGCCATTGCAGCCAACTGGGGAGTGAACCAGCGGATGGAAGATCTCTATCTCTCTGGCTCTCCTTCTCTCTGTGTGCAACTCTGACTTTCAAATAAATAAATAAATCTTTAAAAAAAAAGAAAAGAAAAGTGAGATCAGATTTCAGTGGCCCGTGCCACCCCTGATATAGCTGGAGGGAAAGCCAAGCAGCCTAGACTGTCTTTGAGTCTGGCCCAGAGCCCTGAGGGGAATTGGGCGCCTTCTCACTTAGAGAAAAAGAAAGAGGGCACATATGTCTCTCCCCATCCCCCACCACCACAATGCCTGGCAACACGCTATGTGACAGCTGACATCATTTTGGACATAAGAGGTAGCAGCCACTGCAGGACTTTTGTGTGTATCCAGCAATTGACAGGGACAGTCTCCATTTTGTAAGCAGAGGCAACCACAGCAGCTCTGCTGCCTCCATCCAGCAATAGGCAGGGAAAATAAGCCATCCTGGCATTAGTACCGTCTACAGAGACTTTTGTACATGTCCTGCACAGTTGTGAAACGAGTAAGGCTGCAGCTGGCAGGTCTTGTGATCCAGGGATTTTACCAGAGGGAAAAGCACCTAGGAAGAGCACCCACAGGTAGTGGGCCCTGGGAACTCCTCAGCCCCTCTGTGGATAGAACAGGTTAACAGGGCAGAGTGGATCCTTTCCATCCCATTACTGTGGGATCCCTGAGTGCTAAGACTGTGAGAACAATGTGATTGCATGAGAGGGAAGAGAGTGTAGCTGGGTCTCTGGGCAATCACTGTAAGTGGATCCACCTGCTCATAGCTCTGTGACTGTTTGGGTGGGTCACTACAGTGAGATCCAGGCTCACACTGAAGACTGGACAGATCCTTCGTACAGTCCATGTGGAAACACAGATGAGTATAACAGCCACTGAGAGCTAACCCTCAGGTATTAATCACCTTGGAATAGACGGGGTGACAGTGTGATCAAGCCAACAGAGGTGAACATAACCCCCTTCTATTAACAAGAGGACATCTACCACACCCAACTTAGGTGTCACCCTCGATATTCTCCCTGAAACACTGACCAGAGCTCCCTGGCCACACCCAGCACACACCTCTGGTTGGTTACTCACTGAAAGAGCAGACAGTCCACCAAGCCATGAAGGCATAGTTCAAAGATAAAAGCCATAAGAGGAAACAACCAACAAGTATCTCCCAAAATGCCTAAAAATAAACACATAAACTCAAGAAACAACATCAAGGAAGACAACATGACCATCAAAAGAGAACACAACAACATTCCAATATTAGAATGTGAAGATTAAGAGATTGAAGAAATGCCTGAAACAGAATTCAAAAGATTAATCATAGGATTACTCAGAAGAAAGGAGAAGTAAATCCACAAATTAAAAAAAATCTGCCTGCATCACCTTAATTCCTTAACCAGAAAATGATACAACAGAGAAAATGAACTATCGACAAAAATCCCTGGTGAACACAGATGCAAAAGTTCTAAACAACATATTAGTTAATTGAATCCAAAAACACATCAGAAAGATCATTCAACCAGACCAAGTGGGATTTATCCCTGGTATGCAAGGATGGTTCAACATTCACAAATCAATAAATGTGATATATCACATTAACAAACTTAGGAACAAAAACCATATGATTATTTCAATGGATGCAGAGAAAGCATTTGATAAAATACAACATCCTTTTATGATGAAAATATTAAAAAGAAAATTAGGTATAGAAGGAACACTCCTCAACACAATCAAGACATGATACACGAAAAAATGCTCAGGATCACTCACCATCAGGAAAATGCAAATCAAAACCACAATGAGGTTTTACCTCACTCCAATCAGAATGGCTATTATACAGAAATCAACAAACAACCAATGCTGGTGAGGACGTGGGGATAAAGGAACCCTAATCCATTACTGGTGGGAATGTAAATTGGTACAGCCACTGTGGAAGACAGTAGGGAGATATCTCAGAAATCTGAATATAGACCTACCATATGATCCAGTCATCCCATTCCTGGGAATTTACTCAAGGGAAATTAAATCAGCATATGAAAGAGTTATCTGTATGCCCATGTTCATTGTAACACAATTCTCAATAGCTAAGATATGGAATCAACTTAGATATCCACCAACTGTTGACTGGTTAAAGAAATTATGGTATATATACATTATGGGATACCACTCAGCTGCAAAAAAATTGAAATCCTGTCTTTTGCAATAAGATGGACACAAATGGGAATCATTATATTTAATGAAATAGGAAAGCATCAAAAAGACAGATATCATATGTTTTACCTGATTCAAGGTAACTAATAGAGTACTTAAAATGTAATGTATTAGAGTGAAATGGACATTTTGAGATTCAGTGATCATATATAGCTCTTGTCTCTTCCATTTAGGAACAGTGTTTTGTTTTGTTTTGTTTTGTTTCTTTCTTCATATTATTTGTTGAACTCTTTTACTTAGTGTAGGGTTAACGTTACAATAATTTAGTAAACTAAAAGTAGATCTTAGCAAAAATTAAGAGTGGGAATGGGAGAGAAAGGAGGAAGAATGACTGGAGCATGGGAGAAAGGGAGTGTAGGGTGGGAAGTATCACTATATTCCTAAATAAGAAATACATGAAACTTGTATAACTTAAATAAAATTTTTTTGAAAAATGAAAAAGTGAAAAAAAAATCCAGACATGACATGAATGAAAATTTTTCTGGTTAAATTGAGATTTCAAAGAGAAATTAAAATTAAGTATTGGAAATGAAGAATTCAGCAGATCAAGTAAAAAATGCAGTGAAAAGCCTTAAAAACAGACATGGTGAGGCAGAACAAAGAATATCCAAGCTAGAAGGCAAATCTTCGGAAATTTTTCAGTCAGATTGAAAAAGAAGGAGGAGGAGGAAGAGAAAAGTTAGAAAAATCAAAAACAATGTTGAGGATTTATTGGATAACAACATATGGATCTTAGGAGTTCCTGAAGGCATGGAAAAAGAAAATTAATTAGATGGCCTGTTCAGTGAAATAATTACAGGAAACTTCCCCAATTTGGATAAAGAAAGGGATACCCAAGTACAGGAAACTCCTAATATACATGACAAGAAAAGATCTTCACTATGACACATTGTTGTCAAACTTTCACCAGTAAAACATAAAGAAAATATTCTAAAATATGCATCAGAGAAATGCCAGATTACTTTCAGAGGATCTCCAATTAGACTCACAGTGAACTTCTCTTCAGAAACCCTACAGGCTAGGAGAGAATGTCGAGACAGTCGAAGTCTTAAGAGAAAAAACCTGTCAACCCAGAACATTGTACCCTGCAAAACTCTTGTTTATGAATGAAGGTGAAATAAAGACCTTCCAAAACAAACAGAAATTAAAAGAATTTGTTACCACTATTCCAACCTCACAAAAAATGTTTAAGGATGTGCTACACATAGAAACACAGGGATATAGTAACCATTATGAAATAACTTGAGAGCCAGCGCCATGGCTCAATAGGCTAATCCTCCCCCTTGCGGTGCCAGCACACCGGGTTCTAGTCCCGGTCGGGGCGCCGGATTCTGTCCCGGTTGCCCCTCTTCCAGGCCAGCTCTCTGCTGTGGCCAGGGAGTGCAGTGGAGGATGGCCCAAGTGCTTGGGCCCTGCACCCCATGGGAGACCAGGAGAAGCACCTGGCTCCTGCCTTTGGATCAGCGCAGTGCACCGGCAGCAGCGCGTCGGCCGCGGAGGCCATTGGAGGGTGAACCAACAGCAAAGGAAGACCTTTCTCTCTGTCTCTCTCTCCCTGTCCACTCTGCCTGTCAAAAATAAAAAATCAATAAAGAAAGAAATAACTTGAAGGCAGAAAATCTACCAGTAAAAGTACAAAGGAAATCCAAAGTGAAAAATAGTAATATTATGGTATACATCAATATGATTTTCTTTTTTTGTTTTTTGTTATTATAAAACAATATTTATTCTATAACATTTTATCATAATGAATTGCATTTCTCTGGAAAAAACAAACTTTATAAACATTTTAATAATCAGAGATTAGATACAAACATTTTTAAGTTGTTTTAAATATGAACAAAGTAGCAACTGAGAAGTGGTTCATGCATGACTGGTCATCTACTGGAAGTTATTCAAATTCAGGACAATTTTTATGCTACAGCAGAAAAGAGGATAAGGAAACAGTTTAATAAGGAATTGCTTGTATCAGAAAGCAATGAAGTCTGTTTGTGTTTTGCTTATTTTTATAAGTCATAGATCTGTGGGGAACCAGACTAGAAGTTTTGGGATAAGATAGTTTGAAGAAAAAGTGAACGAACTTACGGGAGTGGGCACAAGCACTATCAACCAGAATTCTTACCAGGGTATTAACTCCTACATCAAGAGAGAAAATGTCCTTATCCTTCTTTTTCCAGCATCTTCAGGATTCATCCCAATGTGTTCTCTTGCAAACCTGCTGGCACATATGCTGCAGGTTCTTTGGCATGGCTTCTATTCTCTTTAGCAGACCAGCAGCTTCCAGCCTGGCTGTCGCTGAGTTTGACTCTTGTTGTCAGACTCTGGGATTTGACTCTGGTAGCCAAAAGGGGAATTTGAGCTAGATTCTGATAAGAGCACACTCTTATGAGCACTTGGCTCATTTGAGGCCTTTGCATGATCTTAAAACAAGGAGAGATTACCAATTTCTTAGAGAAGAAATGGACCACTTTTACAGGACCACTTCTAGGGGACACTGAGAACTCAAGTTCTGATGGGAACCTATCCTGAGGTCTTCATCCTAAATATCTGGATCTCACTGCTTCCTGTTAGTTCCCTTAGCTTGACAGAGAACCTCTGCTAGAGGTAATAATTCAACCTTCTCTCATGCCTTGTGACTCCACTGATGAACCCTGAGCCTGGTGTTCCACTCCAACATCTGGCTGCAGAAGGTTGTTTCCTGGAAATGTTATGAGGAAACAGTCTGACTTTGCATTTTTGCCCTGAACTAGTGAATAATCCCTCTATGCCTTTCACTGTTTCTTTAGTGATTCAACGTGCTCAGGTAGGTCAACTAATTTCATAAGTATTATAGGTACCATTTCTCTTATACCAGGAATGTAACACCTGATGTGTCCCAGTCCATATGTCTGCCACCTTAGTTCATCCCTGGTGAAAGTTGTAATGTTTTCACTTCATTTGCATGCCAAGTATTAGCAACATTGCACTTACCACAAATGATGATGTCCTCAACACCAACCTTACCAGAGAATGATTCATCTCCAAAATTCCACTTCAGGATGAGTCCAGTTCCACCAGTTTGCATCAACTTCCTCAGAAACAGAGACAGAGGGTTGCACGCAGGTTGGCAGGGAAGTGCTCCAGCAAGATAGATCTGTCAAAAAGTGAAGAAGACAGGAGTGGCAGGAAGACGGAAGGACAAGCCAATCAGCCGTGCAGTTTTGAGACCTGACAAACTTATGATCATTTCTTGAACCAGGCTGGCTCTTCGGATTTATCTTAAGCTGAAACAAGAAATTTGACTTTTAAATGTCCAGACATTGGCTATTTTCCCTATGACTCAGGGGGAGATAAATAACCTTGGGTAAGGCAGTTTGCCTTGGTCAAGGGCAATTTAGATGCACAATGCAATTGTGAGCCTTTAAAAGCTAAAATGGGCCGGCGCCGCGGCTCACTAGGCTAATCCTCCGCCTAGCGGCGCCGGCACACCGGGTTCTAGTCCCGGTCGGGGCGCCGGATTCTGTCCCGGTTGCCCTCTTCCAGGCCAGCCCTCTGCTGTGGCCCGGGAGTGCAGTGGAGGATGGCCCAAGTGCTTGGGCCCTGCACCCCATGGGAGACCAGGAGAAGCACCTGGCTCCTGCCTTTGGATCAGCGCAGTGCACCGGCAGCAGCGCGTCGGCCGCGGAGGCCATTGGAGGGTGAACCAACAGCAAAGGAAGACCTTTCTCTCTGTCTCTCTCTCCCTGTCCACTCTGCCTGTCAAAAATAAAAAATCAATAAAGAAAGAAATAACTTGAAGGCAGAAAATCTACCAGTAAAAGTACAAAGGAAATCCAAAGTGAAAAATAGTAATATTATGGTATACATCAATATGATTTTCTTTTTTTGTTTTTTGTTATTATAAAACAATATTTATTCTATAACATTTTATCATAATGAATTGCATTTCTCTGGAAAAAACAAACTTTATAAACATTTTAATAATCAGAGATTAGATACAAACATTTTTAAGTTGTTTTAAATATGAACAAAGAGTAGCAACTGAGAAGTGGTTCATGCATGACTGGTCATCTACTGGAAGTTATTCAAATTCAGGACAATTTTTATGCTACAGCAGAAAAGAGGATAAGGAAACAGTTTAATAAGGAATTGCTTGTATCAGAAAGCAATGAAGACTGTTTGTGTTTTGCTTATTTTTATAAGTCATAGATCTGTGGGGAACCAGACTAGAAGTTTTGGGATAAGATAGTTTGAAGAAAAAGTGAACGAACTTACGGGAGTGGGCACAAGCACTATCAACCAGAATTCTTACCAGGGTATTAACTCCTACATCAAGAGAGAAAATGTCCTTATCCTTCTTTTTCCAGCATCTTCAGGATTCATCCCAATGTGTTCTCTTGCAAACCTGCTGGCACATATGCTGCAGGTTCTTTGGCATGGCTTCTATTCTCTTTAGCAGACCAGCAGCTTCCAGCCTGACTGTCGCTGAGTTTGACTCTTGTTGTCAGACTCTGGGATTTGACTCTGGTAGCCAAAAGGGGAATTTGAGCTAGATTCTGATAAGAGCACACTCTTATGAGCACTTGGCTCATTTGAGGCCTTTGCATGATCTTAAAACAAGGAGAGATTACCAATTTCTTAGAGAAGAAATGGACCACTTTTACAGGACCACTTCTAGGGGACACTGAGAACTCAAGTTCTGATGGGAACCTATCCTGAGGTCTTCATCCTAAATATCTGGATCTCACTGCTTCCTGTTAGTTCCCTTAGCTTGACAGAGAACCTCTGCTAGAGGTAATAATTCAACCTTCTCTCATGCCTTGTGACTCCACTGATGAACCCTGAGCCTGGTGTTCCACTCCAACATCTGGCTGCAGAAGGTTGTTTCCTGGAAATGTTATGAGGAAACAGTCTGACTTTGCATTTTTGCCCTGAACTAGTGAATAATCCCTCTATGCCTTTCACTGTTTCTTTAGTGATTCAACATGTTCAGGTAGGTCAACTAATTTCATAAGTATTATAGGTACCATTTCTCTTATACCAGGAATGTAACACCTGATGTGTCCCAGTCCATATGTCTGCCACCTTAGTTCATCCCTGGTGAAAGTTGTAATGTTTTCACTTCATTTGCATGCCAAGTATTAGCAACATTGCACTTACCACAAATGATGATGTCCTCAACACCAACCTTACCAGAGAATGATTCATCTCCAAAATTCCACTTCAGGATCAGTCCAGTTCCACCAGTTTGCATCAACTTCCTCAGAAACGGAGACAGAGGGTTGCACGCAGGTTGGCAGGGAAGTGCTCCAGCAAGATAGATCTGTCAAAAAGTGAAGAAGACAGGAGTGGCAGGAAGACGGAAGGACAAGCCAATCAGCCGTGCAGTTTTGAGACCTGACAAACTTATGATCATTTCTTGAACCAGGCTGGCTCTTCGGATTTATCTTAAGCTGAAACAAGAAATTTGACTTTTGAATGTCCAGACATTGGCTATTTTCCCCATGACTCAGGGGGAGATAAATAACCTTGGGTAAGGCAGTTTGCCTTGGTCAAGGGCAATTTAGATGCACAATGCAATTGTGAGCCTTTAAAAGCTAAAATGCAGGGTAGCTGGGGAATATGTGTCTTGGCCATAGGGAGGGGACTCTAAAAGGAGCATTCACAGAATGCTCCCCTTTCCATGATTCCTACCTCCTTGATACTCAGATACAGAGTAGCACATAAGCTTTGGTTTCAAGATCTATTTTTTAAGAAAACAGGCAAAAGAGTTGTAGCAAAGGTTAGGCTGCACCTGTCATCTGACTCTTATCTCTCCAAATGCTATCATCTACACAGTGCTCTGAGTTGCTGGCATTAAGACTCTGCAAACCTGTCTTCCCAGATTGATATGCCAGCTTCTTTGGCCATTTATCTTTGCCCCATTGCATCCATTTAGAAGTCTGGTAGCATCCAGGTCACACTCCCTCCACAGAGGACATTTCTACACAGAGCCCCTCCTCAAGGCTTTGTGGTTCAATACCTCCACTTTTTAAAAAAATTTCCTCAGCTTTAAGAAATGGAAGTTGTTTCTTGCAGTTGTTATTTACAGGTAATCTTTGAGTTTCTCTTGTGTTTTCTCAGCTTTTCAATTCTTCTATAACAATCTCCTACATTCATTTCCTCCATCAAAACATGGTTTCTATTTTCTTAAAAGATTCTGCCTAAAATGGTCACTTGCCAAAAGAAAGGAAGGTAGCAAGGCATCTTTGTGTTGGAACAGAGCAATGACAATGTGTAATTGCTCCTTTGGTGAGCTAGTAGAAGAAAAAAGGATGTGAAAATAATTTGTAGCACTGAACTACAAACTATCTACAAATTTCCAGTAGCACCATTTGTGCAATTGTATTACTTCTTCTGGCAGCCATGTGGTGGGAGGCGCAAAGGCAAATATTTGAACTGATTGAAGGTTTGTTGAGTGGCAGGGTGTCAGAAGGGCAAAGGGCAAGGTTATTGAGGATACCACCAGTACAGAGTTTTAAATCAGAAATCATCTCTAACAAGGTCCAGCATGCAGTAGCACCTTTTTTCCCAGGGAAATTTCACTGCAAAAGCCATATAAATAAAACTTGATAACAAAGTCATTTTATATCGATGCTTAGAAATGGTAACACAGTTCTTTCATTTTTGTCTCCATTTCAATGATGTCATGGTAAGTATTAGCATATGATCAGATATTTCATCAAATCTTTGCTAAGCAAAACTAGTTCATTGCCATGGAGTCATCACTTGGATGCTGTTTAGGTTACATTTAGCTAATAAAGAAATAAATAGCTGAACTCTGCTTTGCCTTTTATATCCCATTCTCTTTGCCAAATATTCAAGGCTCAGGGAGGGTCACTTCAGCACAAATTGTTGCAAATTTCCAGAATAAGTGCTGATTCTGTAATCTCTTGTTGTGTAATAAGACTCTGGAGAACTACCTTTCAGAGTTAAGACCGCCTCCCTGGGCAGAAACTGCCATTTGCTATTGCAAAACATGGCTGAAGACAACTCATAATTTTGAGGTCCATAATTAAGGAAGCTGTGAAGACTGACCTTCCTGAAAAAGGTGATAGACCCAAATATCTGCCCTTCTCTATACTTCAATTCCTTTAAGAAAGCTGAGTCACTTTCTCAGGTAGGAAAATCTCTCTCTAGAACACAGCCCAGCTGTTGTTCCTCTAGTGCACCCACTGCCTCCTGAAGAGCTACCCTCTTCTCCAACCCAGCTCAGCTTGTTTCCTCCTTTGGCATCCTTTTACCAAATAGTCCTCAGATGGAATTAGAGATGTTTCTGAAAGTTGTTCACAATCTTGCTCTAATTAACTGCTCTACAGCAGTGAGGAGGGGAGTGTCTTATCTTTTATTATCCTGAGAAAGCATGCCTCATTGTTGGCAACAAACAAATTCTTTTAATCATTTAGAGACATTCTTGTTTGGCTTGGCATTCCTGGTTGGAATACAACAAACTATATTTAAAAAAACTTCTTCTTGGATTGGGATCGTCCTTACTCCCTGAAGATCCCCGCCAACTCCAGAGTATTTCAGGCCACTGAACGTTTTTGCTGGAACAGAGAAAGGTAGGGAAACAAGAAGGAGGAATAGAGAATGGAAAAATCTTCTTGTCCCCAAACCATGGGCAATTTGAAGAATGGCAGAATGACACATGCTGTGAAAGAAATTTCCTAGGTGAATGAAACAGGGGACTGGATTTGTGAAGGAAATTGTACCTGGATGAATAATTAACCTGGTTATTTGTGCTGTTCATAACCATGTAACAATCTACTCTAAAACGCAGCGACCCAAAACAGCTGCCATCTATTTGTTCATGATTCTGCAATCTGAGGTGGAACACAGCTCGGTGCTTTGTGGCTTTCATCTGGGCAGTGTCTCTCAGTTTCTCTCATGTCTGCAGTTGTCTGGTACATTGATTGAGGCTGCAAAGACAAACTAACTCGTGGTGCTTCTTTTGTCGGCGATTTTCCAACTCTAAATATTAAACCTTCTTATAGCTGTGCCTTGTCCTCTTCCCCTTGTTTCCTAGTTCCACTTAGGTGAACCATCTCAGGTGGGAGTTTCTTTCTCCTATATGCTCCCGAATCACTTGTGTGTTGCCCCATCCTCCAAAGCACAGCTTCACTGTTACTGCATTTTAACCTCTCTGTGTATTCATTCCCCCACCATCCTTCCCTTGCTTTGACCCTCAACCCAAAACTCAGAGAGCAGATGTCAGTTGCTTAAGAGCAGAGCCCTCGTTTCCATGGTTTGATTCCTAATGTCTGGCACAGAGCCTGGAACAGAATGAGTGGCTAACATGTACCTGTTGAGGAAGTACTGCAGGACTAAATAACAAAATCATGAATTGAAAGTAAAAATAAAAAGTACATTCCACCTCAATAGAATTCCCACAAATAAAGAACAGCAGTCAACCAAAAAGATTTAAAGTCAAGGGGTTTAAATAGTGAGTCATTACAATGAGGTAACGGCTGTATTTGATAAAAATCCATAGTTTCACAAGCACATTTGACTAAAGTAGGTTTTCTCAAGAAAAATAGAAAAAAATCATTTAATAAAGAGATATGAAGCAATACTAGAGTACATTTTTTCACCATTTCTGAGTATATGAAACACCTAACAAAGATTACTTTAGGACAAAAAATTTTTTTTGCTCAACTAAGTTTATTTTAACCACTTATGTGATCACAAACTAGTCTCTGATTCTTATTCTCTATACATCACAAGATTTATACAGCAAAGGCTGGGAAAAATATAACTGATAAAATAAAAGAAAATAAGTAGTCATTGTCCAATCTCTCAGGTGGGTTTATTCTAAATTCGTAATGGTCTCATAGAACTCCAAATTTTGAACTTGAAGCACTTTCTCCTGGAGACATCTTTACCCACCTGGGTAACCTCTATTCTTTCTTCAAAATTCAACTAACTTGTGTTTGGCATTTAGTCTAGCAGTTAAGGCACTTGCATCACACATCAAAGAATCTAGGTTTGATTCCTGGCTCTAGCTCTTGATTCCAACTTCCTGCTAATGGAGAACCTGGAAGGAAGCAATGATGGTTCAAGTAATTGGGTCCCTGCACCAACATAGGAGACATGGATTGAGTTCTGGCTCCCAGCTTTAGCCCCATTTGGGGGCCACAGAGTACATTTGAGGAGTGAACTGGTGGATGAGATCAATGTCAGATAATTGCATAAACTCATACTCCACTTTTAACCACTACACTATATGGTTCCAACATCACTAAGCCATTTCAGCAAGTAAATCTGCCCTTGAGTCTGGTTGTAGCAAGTATTTTTGAAAAGGTTAATATTCTTATTTTATTGTTTTCTGTGATACATATGTATTAAAACATTGTGTAAGGGTGGCTTTCTACTCCTCTTTTTTTCTCTCTACATCCTCTCTTCTTGGGTTCATAGTACTGGATTTTTGGTGAGATGGAGAAAAGAGAGATAGTGTCAGAGTAAATAATGCATCATAAGTATGTTTTAAGATATGATCACTGTTACTGAGGGCAAGTTTCATCATATATATTTTCAAGTTGAAGGAATTTCAGGTGTTGAGACCTCCATTAGCACTGCAGAAGAACTGAAGAACCTGAACTTACTCCAACCCCCAATCCAGTCATCCTACTCTGTGGAGAGAAAAATCAGGAGAAGCTGTTTGGGAAGCAGAGGGTTGCTGAAGGTAAAAAGAAAGTGAAAGGAGTGATAGGTATGGGACAAAGATGAACAGGAAGGGATGTAAGAAAGAGGGATGCTATTCTTTCTACTCTAGGTGGAGATACTGATCAATACTACCTGTTGATTTCCTTTATAAGTTTAGCACCCTTGTTCAAAACTTAAGAAAAACCACTGAGAATTAGAGCATATTATTCCAAAGCATTGGAAAAGGAAAAAGAAACAAAGAGCACTTAAAATAAAAAAAAACACTTTAAAAATCACAAGAAAGCATACAAGAGAAATGATAAAAACATGATTGCAAAAATATATATCCAAGTGACTCAGCAATCATGACAAATTCTCCTAGATTGCATTCATATACAGGATGAGTGACCCTTATCTGAATATCTTGGAACCAAAGTATTCTGGATTTTGGAATTTTTCACATTTTAGAATATTTGCATATACCCAAATCTGAGTATGAAATTTCCAATAACACCCCTTTTCAGCAAGAAACAGCCAGAGTGATCACCACCAGTCACCCTAATAGAAGTTAGGGTCCATTCTTCATGAGTGGAGGATGTGAGGAGTGAAGTGTGTTAATAGGCAGTCTGATTCTTCTCAGATCTAGAAAAAATGATGCTGAAATTCATATGGAGGCACAAGAGGCCTCAAATAGCTAAAGCAATCTTGAACAACAAAAACAAGGCTGGAGGCATCACAATACCAGATTTCAGCACATACTACAGGGCGATTGTAATCAAAACAGCATGGTACTGGTACAGAAACAGATGGATAGACCAATGGAACAGAATTGAAACACCAGGAACCATCCCAAACATCTACAGCCAACTTATATTTGATCAAGGATCTAAAACCAATTCCTGGAGCAAGGACAGTCTATTCAATAAATGGTGCTGGGAAAACTGGATTTCCACGTGCAGAAGCATGAAGCAAGACCCCTACCTTACACCTTACACAAAAATCCACTCAACAGGGATTAAAGACCTAAATCTATGACCCGACACCATCAAATTATTAGAGAACATTGGAGAAACCCTTCAAGATATTGGCACAGGCAAAGAGTTTCTGAAAAAGACCCGGGAGGCGCAGGCAGTCAAAGCCAAAATCAACTATTGGGATTGCATCAAATTGAGAAGTTTCAGTACTGCAAAAGAAACAGACAGGAAAGTGAAGAGACAACCGACAGAATGGGAAAAAATATTTGCAAACTATGCAACAGATAAAGGGTTAATAACCAGAATCTACAAAGAGATCAAGAAACTCCACGACAACAAAACAAACAACCCACTGAAGAGATGGGTCAAGGACCTCAATAGACATTTTTCAAAAGAGGAAATCCAAATGGCCAACAGACACATGAAAAAATGTTCAAGATCACTAGCCATCAGGGAAATGCAAATCAAAACCACAATGAGGTTTCACCTCACCCCGGATAGAATGGCTCACATACAGAAATCTACCAACAACAGATGCTGAAGAGGATGTGGGGAAAAAGGGACACTAACCCACCAATATTGGTGGGAATGCAAACTGGTCAAGCCACTATGGAAGTCAGCCTGGAGATTCCTCAGAAACCTGAATATAACCCTACCATTCAATCCAGCCTTACCACTCCTTGGAATTTACCCAAAGGAAACTAAATTGGCAAACAAAAAAGCGGTCTCACCTTAATGTTTATGGCAGCTCAATTCACAATAGCTAAGACCTGGAACCAACCCAAATGCCCATCAACAGTAGACTGGATAAAGAAATTATGGGACATGTACTCTTTAGAATACTATACAGCAGTAAAAAACAATGAAATCTGGTCATTTGCAACAAAATGAAGGAATCTGGAACACATCATGCTGAGTGAAATAAGCCAGTCCCAAAGGGACAAATATCATATGTTCTCCCTGATCGGCGACAACTGACTGAACACCGAAAGGAAATCTGTTGAAGTGAAATGGACACTATGAGAAACGGTGACTTGATCAGCCATAGCCCTGACTGTTGATGAACAACTTAATGTGTTATCCCTCTTAGTATTTTTTCTTTGTCTGTTCTACTTAATACTATTGGTTTAATTCTGTAATTAATATACAGTTATTCTTAAGTGTTGAAATTTAACTGAAAAGTGATCCCTGTTAAATATAATAGTGGGAATAAGAGAGGGAAGAGATGTACAATTTGGGACATGCTCAAGCTGACTTGCCCCAAATGGTAGAGTTAGAAACATACCAGGGGATTCCAATTCAATCCCATCAAGGTGGCATGTACCAATGCCATCTCACTAGTCCAAGTGATCAATTTCAGTTCACAATTGATCATAATGAAAGGACTAAGAGTCAAAGGGATCACATAAACAAGACTAGTGTCTGCTAATACTAACTGATATAATAAAAAAAGGGAGAGAACGATCCAACATGGGAAGCGAGATACACAGCAGACTCATAGAATGGCAGATGTCCTAAACAGCACTCTGGCCTCAGAATCAGCCCGAAAGGCATTCGGATCTGGCTGAAAAGCCCATGAGAGTATTTCAGGCATGGAAAGCCAAGACACTCTGGCAAAAAAAAAAAAAAAAAAAAAAAAAAAAAAAAAAAAAAAAAAAAAAAACACAACCAAACAAAAAAAACAAAAAAAACCAAAAACAACCCCTAAATGAAAGATCTCTGTGAGTGAGATCTCAGTGGAAAGAACAGGTCTTCAAAGAAGGAGGTACCTTTCTCTGAAGGGAGGAGACAACTTCCACTTTGACTATGACCTTGTCTAAATAAGATAAGAGTTGGAGAACTCAAAAGGCTTCCATAGCCTTGGAAACTCATGACTGGAGCATGGGGAGATTACTGATGCCATAAACAGGAGTGTCAATTTGTACAGTCAACAACAGGAGTCACTGTGCACTTACTCCTCATGTAGGATCTCTGTCCTTAATGTGCTGTACATTGTGATTTAATACTATAACTAGTACTCAAACAGTATTTTTCACTTTGTTTCTATGTGGGTGCAAACTGTTGAAATCTTTACTTAATGTATACTAAAAGGATCTTCTGTATATAAAGAGAAGTGAAAATGAATCTTGATATGAATGGAAGGGGAGAGAGAGCGGGTAAGGGGAGGGTTGCGGGTGGGAGGGAAGTCACTGGGGGAGGGGAAAGCCATTGTAATCCATAAGCTGTACTTTGGAAATTTATATTCATTAAATAAAAAAAATTAGGCAGTCTGGAAATTGAGGATGGAAAGTGTTCCCCTCAAAAGTTATCCTTAGTAAGGTCAGAGTGTCTGCCTTCAAACTCCCCGGGAGCTTCCAATCCAATCATAAGAATAGCAAGGGAGTGGCGACTCTACCCTTCTGGGCTCCCAGTTTACTATAAAACAAATTACGTATCCCATCCTTGTGGTACCTGTTTTGTTTTATCATGAGCAATCCAGACATGATAAAGGATTGCAAATCGGGTCTTTTGATGAGTTTTGTTCTCGCCTTGTAATTGAATGTCAATATGATTGTCAAATTTTTTTTCAAAATTGTGCCTAAAAAATCCTAGTGCCACAGCCCCCTATAGGTTTTTTCCTCTCTTCCAGGGCTGAGGCTGTGGCCCAGTGGGTTAATGCCCTGGCCTGAAGCACTGGCATCCCATATGGGCGCCGGTTCTAGTCCCAGTTGCTCCTCTTCCAATCCAGCTCTCTGCTGTGCCCAGGGATAGCAGTGGAAGATGGCCCAAGTCCTTGGGCCCCTGCACCCATGTGGGAGACACAGAAGAAACTCTTGGCTCCTGCTTTCAGATCGGCGCACCTATGGCCGTTGTGGCCATCTGGGGAGTGAACCAGCGGATGGAAGACCTCTCTCTCTCTGTCTCTACCACTCTCTGTTACTCTTTCAAAGAAATGAAATATTTAAAAAAAAAAAAAAAAGCCCCTTCCATGCCGTTCTGGCTGGAGGTCTTTGACTCTAATAAATCTTGTTTTTAAATCTCAAAAAAATTGTTTTATATACAGATTATACATATACCCTAAGGATAATGTTATATAATATTTTCAATAATTTTATACATGAAACAAAATTTTATAGTTCAAATTTTCCATTTATAGCACTTTGCATTAAACAAAGAAAGCTTCCAATTTTGGAGCATTTTTTGATTAAAGATGTTCAACCTGTAACAACAGGCAAAGATACTCACACTCAGGAAACATAACCATGTAGTCTTTTTCTGAGATTCAAGTACAATGAACCAACACAGGAAGGCTAAAATTAGAGGAAGGCAGACATATATTCAAAGCAAATGCTACAAAAGGATGACAGATATAGTGACATTAGTATGAGATAAAATAGAATTCAGGATAAAAATTATTGAAAGGCAGAATGTTGGCTATTTCCTATTAATAAAAATGTAAAATCCATGGAAATATTATATGGTCATGCATATTTATGCTCCTCATAGCTTACCTTTGAAATAAAAATCATATAGAAATATAAGAGATATTAACAGTTCCATAACCACACTAAGAAATTTTAGCACATGTATCTTAAAAATTCAATTAACAAATAAACAGAAAATGTGTGATGCATAATTAAGTTACCTGATCTATAAGTTATTGTAACACTGCCCAACAGACATTCTACACTTTCTTCAAGTATGTGAAACATTCACAAATTTACCACTTTCCAAGCAGAACTCAAACAATTTATTAAAATCCAACACAATAAAATTCAATTAAAATTGAAAGTAGGGGCCGGTGCTGTGGCTCAGTGGGTTAACACCCTAGCCTGAAGCACTGGCAACTGATATGGGTGCCAGTTCGAGACCCAGCAGCTCCACTTCTGATCCAGCTCTCTGCCATGGCCTGGGAAAGCAGTAGAAGATAGCCCAGGTGCTTGGGCCCCTGCACCCATGTGGGAGACCCAGAAGAAGCTCCTGGCTCCTGGCTCCTGGCTTCGGATCGGCACAGCTCCAGCCGTCACGGCCCATTGGGGAGTGAACCACCAGATGGAAGACCCCTCCCCTCTGCCTCTCCTCTCTCTGTATAACTCTGACTTTCAAATAAATTAATTTTTGAAAAATTAATTAACATCAGTAGGTCAGCAAACCAATGGTAACCAAAAAGACCATCAGCAGTTCCAAAGCATAAACAAGAAAACCAAAGCCTTCCAAATAACTTTTGAATAAAATAATGAATCCAGTGTAAGAAAACAACTATTTAGAAGAGATCCTAGCAGCCTTCTATGTCTAAGTGTGGGATAGATGTCCAGACAAGTGCAAGACTCTTTCTAGGAAATAAAAAAAGAGGAAAAGATAGGGCAGATCAATATCGGTTGTGCATGCCTGCTACATGACCAAACTAATACTCAGGAGAAAAATACATTCATTAAATTTTTCATAAAACATGAATTAGTTTCCAACACTAGAAACTAAGCAACAACAAAATAATCCCCCCCAAAATGGGAGATAATAAAAAAGAAATATCGAAATTTACAATAACAAGTCTGTTAGAATTACCAATAGAACAGACATATGATTGTCCAAAGACTTACATGATATACAAAATAAAGGTCAGCAAAATTGGTCAAGAAAGAAAAAGAGACCAAAACAAACATAAGGAACCTAAGAATAAGAAGTGGAAGTTAACTACAGACATGTACATATACACAGAGGACTTTTTATTTAAAAAATAATCTGCCCAAGTTAATATCAATAAACTTGAAAATGTAGTAGTAATTAATTTAGGTGTAAAGGGGAATAGTTAAATAAGACATAATCTGTTTACGTTTTGGCAGCAGGACCTAAAGGAAGACTTAAAGAATAGATGCAATACTAGCAGTCTCCAAAGGGAGGTGCTAAATGACCTGCACAGATGCTGGGAGAAAGTTTTCTTTTTCCTTTTTTCTTAATTTTAACAATATATTTTATTTAATCCAATATATCTAAAATGTTAACATTTCAACATAAATAATATAATGTAGTTATACTAAGATAGCCTACTTTTTTAAGGGGTGTCTTCAAAATCTGGTATGGGTTTTACAATTCCAGCACACGACAAATTAATCTAGTCACATTTCAAGTGCTCAGTAGCTACACATGGATGATAACTATTGTATTAGCACAGCTCCATAACAAGCTATGCCCACTCTGTCACAACACTTACCTCTCAGGCTTGTCATTCTGGTTTAGTAACCCCTCTCTCCTTACACTGGAGGCCCCTGGAAGGCAGAAACACTTAACCACTGGTATATGCTTTGCCTACAGCATAGGATTCCAGTGCATATATGCCTGTTGCGTGCATTATGTTAGAGGGTAAGTATGCCAACCTGATTCACTTTGTAGTTGTCTACATCTCCAATGTCCTCAGAAAAACTGGGACTCATGTCCACTTCTCTCCAGGAAAAAGCACCATTGGCAACTTCTCTAGTTAATGTTAATAATTATTCCTTTGGGTCATTTACCATTTGTCATTATGCTGTTTGACACAAAACTTCTGTAAGATCAGTAGAATATTTTTTATTCTCTCTCATTTAAAGATCAAAAACCAAGGGGCCCAGTACTGTGGCCAGAACAGAAATCTCATATGGGCTGTGGTTCAAGTGCTGCCTGCTCTTGAACCCATCCAGCTTCCTAACAATGGGCCTGAGAGGTCAGAAGAGGATGACCCAAGTCCTTGGGCCCCTGCACCCAGGTGAGAGACTGGCAGAAGTTCCTGGCATCTTGCTTCAGCTTGGCCATTTGGGAAGTAAACCAGCAGAATGAAGATTCTCACTCTCTCTGTGTCTCTCTGTCTCCATCTCTGTAACTCTGCTTTCCAAATAATGGGTTCCAATAGTCTCTTACTGGAGTATTTTGGACCCCCTATATACAGAATCATGCTATTTGCAAATAGGGCTAGTTTTACTTCCTCCTTCCCAATTTGCATTCCTTTTATCTCTTTTCTTGTCTAATGTCTCCAGATAAAACTTCCAGGACTATATTGCATAGCAGTGGTGAGAGTAGGCATCCGTGTCTGGTTCTGGCTTAGTGGGAATGCTTCCAATTTTTCCCCCATTCAATAAGATTCTGTCTATGAGTTTGTCATAATTTGTCTTGATTGTGTTGAGGAATTTTCCTTTTATACCCAATTTGCTTAAGGTTTTCATCATGAAAAGATGTATTTTACCAAATGCTTTATCTGTACATATTGAAATAATGATATGGTTTTGATGCTAATTGGATGTATCACAGTTATTGATTTGTGAATGTTGAACCATCCCTGCATACCAGGAATAAATTCCCTTAGTCTGGGTGAATGATCTTTCTGATGTGTTGTTGTATTTGATTAGCTAGTATTTTATTGAGGATTTTTGCATCTATGTTCATCAGGGATATCGGTGTATAGTTCTTTTTCTCTGTTGTATCCTTTTATGGTTTAGGAATTAAGGTGATGCTGGCTTCATAGAAGGAGTTTTGGAGGATTCCCTCCTTTTCAATTGTTTTGAATAGCTTGAGAACAATTGGAATTAGTTCTTTAATTATCTGGTAGAATTCAATAGTGAAGCCATCAGGTCCTGGACTTAAGACAGGCTCCTTATCTGCAGCACAAAGAAACCAGGAAAGTGCTGAGGTTGTTGGAATACAAAAAGTGTTGAATCTCTTTCAGTTTCTGTCCCTGCCCCCATGTCCCCAGCAGTGCAGGTCACACAGCGGGCTGCCACCCGTTGGAAACAAACTATAATCACAAAGTTGGTAATTTACTGCTTTTTCTATAAGAGAAAATTAAATGTTCACAGTTTCTGAAGACAAAAGTGGGAAATCTGCAGTGGGGATGTCATGCTAGAGTCATCTCAAAAGGGATTCCCTCTATATTGGCCTTCTAGAGCTGCTTTTACAACGTACTCACTGGGTGCTTTTAGAAAACAAAAGAAGTTTATTCTTTCTGGAGGCTAGAAATCTGAAATTGGGTCAGTGTTATGATGTAGTGGGTTAAGCCACTGCCTGTGACACACGCATAGAAATACGGGTGCTGGTTCGAGTCCTGGCTGTTCCACTTCTGATCCGGCCCCCTGTTAATGAACCCAGGAAAGCAGTAGACAATGATCCAATATTGTCCGCCCCGTACCCATATCAGAGACCCAGCTAAAGCTCCTGGAGCCTGGCTTCAACCTGGTCCAACCCCAGCAGTCACAGCCATTTGGGGAGTGAGCCAGCAAATGGAAGATTTCTTCCTCTTTGTGTGTCTTTCCCTCTCTCTCTCTAACTTTGCCTTTCAAATAAATAACTAAATCTTAACAAAAAATAGAAGTCTTAAATAAGCGTGTCAGCCTGGTCATGCTCCCTGATTCCCTTGATAAAATTGTTCCTTGTCTCTTACTAGCTTCTGATAATCACTACTAATGGATGCTGTGCAACTATACCATACAACCATACAGTCCTAGGGCTGCTATAAACAAAGCATTTGCCAGATACTTTGGCAGCTTAAATCATCAGATAACATATTCTCTTACAGTCCTGGAGGCTAGAAGTCTAAAATCTGTGTTTCAGCAGGGCATTGCTCCCTCTGAAGGTTCCAGCAAAAGGTCCTTCCTTGGCTCTTTTAAGCTTCTGGAGTTGCTGGCATCCCTGAGTACTTTATGGGTTGAAGTTGCATCACTCCAGTTTCTGCCTCTGTTTTCTCCCTGTGCACTCTTGTCTTCTCTTCTTATAAGGACACCACTCATATCAGATTAGGTCCACCCTAATGACTTGATCTTATATCAATTATACTTTCAAAAACCTCTTCGCAAAAAAAAAGATGGGCCATCACTGTGGCGTTACAGGTAAAGCCGCTGTCTGCAGTGCCAGCATTCCATATGGGTGCCAGTTCGAGTCCCAGCTGCTCCACTTCTGAGCTAGCTCTCTGCTCTGGCCTGGGAAAGCAGTAGAAGATGGCCCAAGTCCTTGGGCCCCTGCACCCACATGGGAGACCCAGAAGAAGTTCCTGGCTCTTGGCTTCAGATCGGTGCAGCTCTGGCCATTGCAGCCATCTGGGGAGTGAACCAGCAGATGCAAGATATTTCTCTCTCTCTCTCTCTCTCTCTTTCTCTCTCTCTCCCTCCCTCCCTCCCGCCTCTGCCTCTGTCTCTCCTTCTCTCTCTGTGTAACTCTGCCTTTCAAATAAATAAATATTTTTAAAAAGTCACATTCATAAGCACCAGGAGATAGGACTTCATCAACTCTTTGGAAGGGACACATTTCAACCCCTGACACTATCCAAGAGAGCATCTACTGGGGCAAGAAAACTTAATGGACACAGATTTGAGATACAAATGCACAGGAGATAATGTACATAGCTAAAAGAAAGGCTCTGCCTTTGTCCATGTAGATGCCCCATGTAAACCTGTGTGACATTTGGACTTCCCACAAAGCTCTCTCATGGCAAAGAGTTTGATTTAAACAATTGCCTCAATCATAGGCAATAAGAGGCAAATAATTGCTGTGTGTTGCAACTGTGATAAAGGAAAATACTTCTAAGAATCAGTGGGAAAAGTAAGGGGCCATGAATGAGTAAAAACTAGACCCTGGAGCCAGCACTGTGGCGTAGCAGGTAAAGCTGCCACCAGCACTGCTGGCATCACATATGGACACCGGTTCCAGTCCCAGTGGCTCTACTTCTGGTCCAGCTCTCTGCTATGGCCTGGGAAAGCAGTAGAAGATGGCCCAAGTCCTTGGGCCCCTGCACCTGCATGGGACACCTGGAAGAAGCTCCTGGCTCCTGGCTTAAATCGGTGCAGCTCTGACCATTGCAGCCAACTGGGGAGTGAACCAGAGGATGGAAGACCTCTCTGTCTCTCTCTCTCTCTCTCTCTCTCTGCCTCTCCTTCTCACTCTGTGTAACTCTGACTTTCAAATAAATAAAGAAATCTTTAAAAAAAATAAAAACCAAAAAACTAGACACACAGAATAGGTTTACTTGGGAGCATGTCAAAATGAAACCTTGATTGATTATAAACCATAAATCCTACTTTTCATTACTCTGGCATCATATACTATTTAACCAAATTACCTCGAGATAAAGGTGAAATCCTGCAAAGATTTATAATCCTACAAGAAATTACAAATTTTATCAAAGATTGGCTCAGTTATGATTTTTTTAAAAAATATGAATTAAGAACAAATTAACATTTAAAAACTGAAAGAACTAAGATTCTAATGGTAATTATATATATATATATATATATAGAGAGAGAGAGAGAGAGAGAGAGAGAGAGAGGGAGGGAGAGAGAGCACATGCATGCGAGAGAGAGATTGACCAAATGTGTGACCTTGTAATCCACAGGCAGCATATTGTGACACTTAAATCTCAGCCAAGATTATATAGCCTTTGATTTTGCAACCAGTAAAACACCTAGTCGAGAGCCTTCCAATAATCCACTCAGATATTCAGTCAGCATATTCGTCTCTCACAGAGCCCAAACAGCTTCAAATCTTCTACTGAGATGTTTATAAAAACAAACATAACCCATGTTAAGATGGCTAGATAGGAAGATTAAAGGCTTCTAACCTAAAAGACTTTGACAACGAAGTTTTATGTCTAGAAAGAAACCACAGAAGTTCAGCATTCAATGACATGCAAATCAATCTGGATCAGAAAAAAGGAAAATAGTTTGATGTCCACCACAGAGTAACTATGTAAAAAATCATTTCTCTATCATGTACTATACACTGATTATAAATCATAAGTAGTTGAAATCAGTTTAAAACACAGGAATTCAAACTCTCACAACTGAGTTGAGACATTCTGCCAGAATTCATAAATGTTCTCACTCTTCTAAATTACAGGAATATTCCTACAGGAATACCAAACATTAATTCTTTGCTCTAGGTGGGGCCAGGTTGGAAGACTGGAATCGTATGAATATAGGCACGTGGCACCAAGATCTTTCCTAGAAGTGCTCTTGTTTCCTAGTGGGTGTATTTCCTTGTAGCCCAGGACCCATCAATGATTCAGAAACTGTGGTTTCAAAATGTTTAATACGTAAGGATGATAACAACATGAGTCAGATGAAGGGGGAAAGCTGTGAGGGAATGGAAACACTTTGGGAAAGTAAATCAGAAAATTGTGGACATATTTAGTCAGTGAATAAGAGAGTATAATGGAGTGCACAGCCCTGGTCATTAACATTTTCTTCTCATCTGGCAAATGCAGATTACTAATCTCAGAGGATTTGTGCAATGAATCACAGTGAAAATCATCATGAATTTTACTTTGCATTATTCTCTTAACATAAACTCTCAAAATATACCAAAAATTGTGATGGGTACAAATTGGAAAGAAGATAGGTAGCAAGTAAATGGATAGCTAGGGAGAGAAAGAGAACAAGACTCCTGACTCTCAAAGAATTCCCAGTTTAGGAAAAGTATCAGAGAGCTAAACATTTTCTACTTACTAAAGATCCAAGGCCATAACTAAGTATTCAGGGCCAGAACATGGATTCTGAAACTCTCTCAGGGAATTCATGTGCCCACGCCATTGAATTGGATTGGTCTTGAAGTATTTATAGTGCTCAGTATTAATTTTTTCCTCTGAAGCACAAAATAATATTAAGCTTTTAAGTCCCTTAGGGATAATTTATTACAAGTTAGTAATGTGAATTTAAAATACTGCCTCATTTTGTTCACCTCTAAAGTTGTGGGATATGGGAAAAAACACATTTTTTATGAGCGGTGTTTGGCATAGTTAAAATGACAAATATCTGAGCAAATGCATTTAACTCTCTCGTGTATGTGTGTAAGATCCTAGATTACTAAACATCATGAGTAATATCTACCTTATTAAAGTCAGTGCACAGAAAACTTTTCTATCCTTAAATTAGGAAATCGCCAAAACTAAGCCATTTATAGCAATAACTATGTCTTTATTCAGTATCATGTATTCTATAGCACTCAATGCAATAAAGTGTTTATAGTGAGTACTTAACAAATATTGGTTAATTAAGTGATAAAAGTTCAATACCATGAGATCATATAACAATGAAAGTGACATTTTGTACAGTGCCAGATTGCCAGTTTCCTAGTTTTCCTTTCCTTTATTCATTTGTTCCTTTGTTAATATATTAATTCACTTAACTCTCGGAGTGCCTATTACATGCAGAATGCTATGTTTGCTACTCAGTGGGAAAGGAAAAAAGACAAATCATACAGGGGTTTTGTCCTCACTTCACAGTATAATAATCAATCTGTAGCATTTTCATAAATACTTCAAAATACAGGAATGTCTCAATGACACGTGAAATGCACAAATTTCTGCTTGCCAGTATGGTAGCTAGGAACTCTGCACAGCCGCTGAGCACCTGAAATTTGATTTCTTAAAATTCACAGTAAGTTTAAAATACACATTGGATTAATATATAAAAATAGTCCAATGATAACTTTTATATTGATTACACATTGAAACATTTTGAATAAATGCTTAAATAAAAGATTCCTTCATTTAATTGAATAAAGTATTTGAACTACTCAAACTTGTTTTTAACATTTTAATATGGCTACTAGAAAATGTAAAATTATATAATGCTTAACATTTTACTTCTTCTTTTTAACAATGACATTTCTTTTTAAATTGTTGTTTATTTGCGAGGTAGAGAGAGTTCACATCTGCTGGTTCACTCCCCAAATGTCCAAAATGGCCAAAGCCAGAACAGAGAGCTCAGTCCAGGTCTCCCACGTGGGTGGCAGGAACTCAGTCACCTGACCCATCCCTGCTTCCTCCCAGGGGCCTCATTACCAGGAAGCAAAATTAGGAGTTGGAGTTCAGCATTGAATTCAGGCACTCTGCATGAGACAGAGCATCCTAACTGCTGTCTTAATCACTAAACCAAATGCCTGCCCTTGTTTACATTACATTTCTACTGGACAGTGCTAATATGTGTAAGAGGTCATGGATGTTTAGAGATTTTAGAAATTGCTTCCAGCCTTGAGGGGAAGGGAGCAGAGGATTAAAAGAGGATTAAAGAAGGAGATAGTGTGGTCGGTGCTGTGGCGTAGCAGGTAAAGCCACTGCCTGCAGTGCTAGCATCCCATATGGGTGCCGGTTCAAGACCCAGCTGCTCTACTTCCTACCCAGCTCTCTGCTATGGCCTGGGAAAGCAGTAGAAGATGGCCCAAGTCCTTTGAACCCCTGCACCTGCATGGGAGATCCTGAAGAAGTTCCTGGCTCTTGGCTTCGGATCGGCACAGCTCCAGCCATTGTGGCCAGTTGGGAAGTGAACCAGCGGGTGAAAGACCTCTCTCTCTCTCGCTCACTCTTGCTCTCGCTCTCTCTGCCTCTGCTTCTCTCTGTGTAACTCTTTCAAATAAATAAATCCTTACAAAGAAAAATAAAGAAGCATATAGCATTTGTGCTGAGCCACTTTCTAAGCTTAGACATGTGCAAAGAGCATGTGAAGGTTCCAGGAGAAACAAAACCATGACCACTCCACTCACTTGGGAGTTACCCAAGTAAGAGGTGCCAGGTTGATTTCAATGCACTCCCACCCCCTTTTGCTTTATTGCTATGTGTTCCCATCTTCAATGCACGCTTGTTAGGCCACATTTTCACATTATATTTTTATATTAGCACTAGAGTCTCCAAAGTATAGAGTATTCCCTCTATTTTAAGGTTGTTTAAACAAAAGCTCAGAGATTATTGATAAAATCCTCAGGTCACAATCCTAGTAAGTGGTAGATGCACAATTACAACACATTTATGAGTAATTTTTCTTAGGCTCTTTTTAGTATATCACATAGGATCCTGCTCTCTAAAACAGTCTTGTTAGCAATCCAGTATCCCAGGAGTCCTCAAGGTGAAATCCACCTGGGGATGTTGTGACATCATGAGACAGAGCCATCCCATGTAATGGCACGAACTGCCCTAGGACAATCATATTTTCTAGTCCCCAGGTTAGTGGCCCCTGCCCAGCATACAATATGGTACTGTTTCCCAGAGATCAGAAGGCAATACCTCTGTGTCTGATCCACTCTATGCTAGACAATCCTGACAATTTACTGTGGTTTCATGCCCCAGCTATTTTTATATTACCATTAGCCCTGATGATTGCATAGGCTGCGAGTTTTGTGGTAATGATATATTCCAGACCTATGTGTGGGTTCTGATTTCGTGGACTAGCAGGGGAGTTATCAGACATTATATGATTCTACACATGTTTCTGCTGACTCAGAAATGGATGTAAAGTGTAGAATGGCATGCTGGGACATAGCAGAGTTTTAAAACTTCCTTCAGGGAGTCTTTGTTCCTAAATCAATGACTGGATGTTCCGTGTTCACGTGCAAGTGTGTACTTGAGTACGTGTGTACTAAGTGCACTGCTTTGGGTGATAGAGTAAATAATTTGGAAATCACTGTGGGATAATCCCATGTAATTACTAATGTGATATTAAAATAGTGCTGATTTCATAATGCTCTTTATTTGACTTAGCATTTTCATATCATTATGCTTTTAAAAAATAAAATAAAGCCCTGTGAAATTTATAGCCACATCTGGCTTCCTTCCTTTTATCTGAGAAGCACATAATATTGCAATTTTCATTTACTTGATTTGTCCAGGAGGCTAAACATGTAACAGAACCTCAGCAGACCTAAGACACTTTCTCTCTTTTTTTTTAACTTTTATTTAATGAATATAAATTTCCAAAGTACAGCTTATGGATTACAATGGCTTCCCCCTCCATAACGTCCCTCCCACCCGCAACCCTCCCCTTTCCCACACCCTCTCCCCTTCCATTCACATCAAGATTCATTTTCGATTCTCTTTATACACAGAAGATCAGTTTAGCATACGTTAAGTAAAGATTTCAACAGTTTGCTCCCACACAGAAACATAAAGTGAAATATACTGTTTGAGTACTAGTTATAGCATTAAATCTCAATGTACTAAGGACAGAGATCCTACATGAGGAATAAGTGCACAGTGACTCCTGTGTTGACTTTACAAATTGACACTCTTGTTTATGGCATCAGTAATCACCCTAGGCTCTTGTCATGAGCTGCCAAGGCTATGGAAGCCCCCTGAGTTCACCGACTCTGATCATATTTAGACAAGGCCATGGTCAAAGTGGAAGTTCTCTCCTCCCTTCAGAGAAAGGTACCTCCTTCTTTGATGACCCGTTCTTTCCACTGGGATCTCACTCGCGGAGATCTTTCATTTAGGTTTTTTTTTTTTTTCCCCAGAGTGCTAAGACACTTTCTTAGAGTAAATATGAAGCTACTACAAAAATTTCATGGGAAAATAGAATTAAAAGGCATTCATTTAGGTACAAAAATTATTGAAATCTATGCCCAGTTTTTCATAAAATGTATTTCCATGAATTTTTAAGACCTCTGGCATATGACAGAGATTTATTAATTGTATAGTACAATAGTTATTATTGCATAGTAAAATAACAATTGTTTTAATTATAAGGATAGCTTGTGTTTAATGAGAACTTACCAAGTACTAAGCACTATAAGAGGCACTACACAGGCTCCACAAAATAACCTTATATTCTCTCTCTCTCTACCTCCCTCCGCCTCTCTCTGCCTTTCAAATAAATAACCTTATAAAAAACTTATTGGGACTGGCACTGTGATGTAGCAGGTAAAGCCGCCACCTGCAGTGCTGGCATCACATATGGGTGCCAGTTCGAGTCCCAGCTGCTCCACTTCTGATCCAGCTCTCTGCTGTGGCCTGGGAAAGCAGTAGAAGATGGACCAAGTCCTTTGGGCCCCTGCACCCACATGGGAGACCCAGAAGAAGCTCCTGGCTCCTGGCTTCAGATCAGCACAGCTCTGGCTGTTGCGGCCATCTGGGGAGTGAACCGGCGGGTGGAAGATATCTCTCTCTCTCTCTCTCTTACTCTCTCTCCTTCTGCCTCTCTGTAACTTGGCTTTCAAATAAATAAATAAATCTTAAAAAACAACTTCAAATTAAAAAAATTGTTAAAATAACCCATGTTGTAGCTGTCACTAACAGTCATATATTACAAATAAGAATAGAGGCTTTGCAAATAGGAGTACCCATTCATAAAATTAAATCCTACAACTTCTAGAGAACACTCTTTAAATGACAATGCAAAATTTTCAAGAAAGTTAAGAGTGTATTATTAAGTTTCTTAGATGTAAGAGAAGCTAGACTTGGGGACTTAAGATGTTCTAAAGTATAATCAAAAGAATAATTCCTATTTGAGAATGAGCTATGCTCCATCCTGCACATTCATGGTTGGATTTCTGATGTAACCAGACCTTCACTTCAAAACACGGCACTGGGAACCATAACGGAGACCTCTCAGTTGAAGGCTCAGCTCTTACATCATTAAGCTAAGAAGGCCATCACTGTCCTTAAATAATGCTTGCACAAGTCTATCAGCTTCATAAGCCCCAGAACTGTGTTAAATATGAGAGACTTTTTTTTTTTTTTTTTGACAGGCAGAGTGGACAGTGAGAGAGAGAGACAGAGAGAAAGGTCTTCCTTTGCCGTTGGTTCACCCTCCAATGGCCGCTGCAGTCGCACCGCGCTGATCTGATGGCAGGAGCCAGGCTTATCCTGGTCTTCCATGGGGTGCAGGGCCCAAGTACTTGGGCCATCCTGCACTGCACTCCCAGGCCACAGCAGAGAGCTGGCCTGGAAGAGGGGCAACCAGGACAGAATCCGGCGCCCCGACCAGGACTAGAACCCGGTGTGCTGGCGCCGCAAGGTGGAGGATTAGCCTAGTGAGCCACGGCGCCGGCTTGATATGAGAGACTTTCAAAAAGTCCTGCATAATGTGCATTATGAAAAATCTAAGCATGGAATAAGTTTTGCACCAAAATAAATTTAGCCTGTAATTGTATTTTTCAACAAACTTTCTGAAACACCCTAGTGGCATCTGACTTATGTGGATAGAATGGTAAAATTTAACCAAAAGTTAGAATCTCTAAGTTAAATACACACTGTCCTGAGAGGTTCTGAATTGGTGGTCTTAGATATAACTAGTTTACAAAGAACTTTTGAATTTCAGTCATTTGTTGGAGGAAAACACAAACATGCAACTCACAATCTCTGAAGCCTATCTTGTGACAGATTTGCAGGCCCATTGGGTAGCAGGTTTGGGCACATACCTAGGTTTACCTAGATCATATTTCTATCATAACAGCTCATGACCATGTTTTCTCAGATATAAGACTGGGAAATGCAACCACTCAGCCAACAGCCAAGTCTGCTACACAGATGTGACCAAAAATGGGCAGAGCAGTGTTAATTCTGCAATTCTGCTGTCCTCCTCACATGCAAAACTGTTCCTTTCTAAAAAAAAAAAAAAAAAAAAAAAAAATTCTGAGTCCATTGGTCATAATCCTTGCCAAGGTTCTCTCAGTACAAACAGCTCTCAAACTCAGTTATACAAAATTTGAAACACCCCTGTTTACCTTCAATAAACGTCCTCTCAAGAGCCCATTGATAACATATAAGAGCTAAGTTCTTTGTTCCTTCTTTTCTCTTTTCTAAATTGCTTCATATACATGAGTCCTATTGTGTCACTTCTCTGATATTAACTCTGGAAATTGTTAATGGATAATTTACCAGCTTATAAAGTAAATAAATTCCATTTTCTGGTGGCTTGTATCAAGAATCAGTGGACTACTGTTCATTCCTAAGAGTGACTTTATATTTAGACTGGAATAAGTATTGGTCTCTAGGGTTCTGCCAAAGCATTCCGCTTGGACTCCAGGCAATGGAAAAGGGGAGATAACAGAGATCTTTCGCCTCAATTTCCTGACACTTCTGGCTCCAGTGTGGAGAGGTCTATATAAATAGGTCTGAATTCTCAAAGGATCTTCACCACTGCCATGTTTCCAATCCCCTTTCAGACATTTTTATGTCATGATTTGGCCTCACACATTACTGAATCCAATCACATCAGATGAAATACTCTTTTCCATCCAGTTTCCACTAGATCTTTCTTATATATATATTTTTATGATAGGTATCCTCAAAAAGCACTACTAATTGATTTCTCCAAGATTTTTTTTTCTTACAGGTCACAGATTTTCTTCCCTAAACAGGGTCCTTGCTTTAATCTTCATATTGACTACACAATGAAGGTTGACTGCATATTATGAAATCAAGCAGCTATTGATAAAATCAAAATGCTCTGAACATGACTAACCATCACACATCCTTCAGTGATTTCAGATTTCAAGTAACAGTACCAAAATAATTACCTAGAGTTTCGTTTATTTATTAATTCATTAAAACTTTTTCTTAGAATATAAGTGCATCCCATTGCTTATTCGGTCTTCTAGAAACAGCTAAACATCAAAGTATAATACAAGATTTTTCTTCTAGAAAGATACATAAAATTAAAAATGATGTGTAAGTAAACAAAAACAGTGAAGTATTATAGGTATTATAACTGATCTTCAGACATGGGAGATCCTAAAGAAGAGAACAGTCAAAATATTTTTAAGAAAGGAGCAAAGATATTATACAAATGCAATTGAAAGCAAAATGTGGGACTGCAGTTGTGGTGTAACGGGTTCAGCTGCTGCCTGCAACACCAGCATCCCATATGGGCAGCAATTCAAGTCCTGGTTGCTCCACTTCTGATCCAGGTCCCTGCTAATGCCCCTGGGAAGGCAGTGGAAGATGGCGCATGTGCTTTGAGCCCCTGCCATCCGTGTGCAAGACCAGAAGAAGCTCCAGGATCCTAGCTTCGGTCTGGCCCATCCCTAACTGTTGTGGCCATTTGGGGAGTTAACCAGCAGATGGAAGATCTCTCTCTCTCTCTCTCTCTCTCTCTCCCTGAAACTCTGACTTTCAAATAAATAAAATAAACCTTTGAAAAGAACGAAAAGTGAAACACAAAGAATCACCTATTCATATCTCCTGTGATTAGGGCAGAATAAGAAGTTGATGTAGCCCAATATTAGGCAAAAAAATGTGACCTCAAAAGTTTTGTCAGTCCTTTGTGTAAGCAAAAGAAAAAAGTTAGAAGAGCATTTGCTGTTTATTCATAATATTAATCTAATTTCTTGTGCACAGGTAATGATGAAGTGTGCTGTGCTTGATTATGTAAAGGGCTGTGGGCAAAGAATATTGAAATTTTTCTTCATTTTCATAAAAAATTGAACTTCTCTTTCTTCAGAATTGTAGTTTGACCAAAGAAATGAGTGACTCTGTGTGTGTGTGTGTGTGTACACGTGCACATGTGTGTGTATGTTTTCTTTCTTTTTTAAAAGATTTATTTATTTACTTGAAAGGAAGTGTAACAAAGAGGCAGAGGCAGAGAGAGGTATTTCACCCGCTGGTTCACTCCCCAAATGGCAGCAATGGCCGGAGCTGGGCCAATCCAAAGCCAGGAGCCAGGAGCTTCTTCCCAGTCTCCCACATGGGTGCAGGGGTCCAAAGACTAGCCCATCTTTCACTGCTTTCCCAGGACATAGCAGAGGGCTCGGTCAGAAGTGGAGCAGCCAGGACTTGAACCAGAGACTATCTGGGATGCTGGCACTGCAGGCGGCGGCTTTACCTGCTACGCCACGGCGACGGCCCCCCATGGGTATGTTTTCAATCTAGATTACCAATAGGACATTAGAGGGAATCAAGAAGCATGGAGGAAAAGAACATATCTTTATCATACACCAGCTGAGAGGCCCTGAGGTGTTCATGGACTAGGACATGGGATTCTCACAAATGGAATGGAGGCTGTGTTGCCTAAAACTCCAGGGTTGCTTTTCACAATATAACAAAGTGATGAAAGAAAACAACTGTCAACCTAGAATTCTGGATCCAATGCAAATATTTTTAATATGAAGATATTTGAGACAAACAAAAGCAGAGATAACACATTACCAACAGACATGCACTACAGAAATTTCAGAGTGAAAATGATAGCAGATGGAATAAAGGGCACAGGCAGAGTAAATATCTAGAAATACAAAGGATTGCTTTGACTCTTTAAAATATAAGTAACTATTTAAAACAAAAATGACAGTAACGTGTTTTGTGTCCTATAACATATATGAGCGGTCTTCAAAATATTCAGGGATACTGGAATTAAAAGAAAATGCAGATTGCCATTAACTTTTTGAAGATATCTATATCTTATAATACACCAAAAAGAATGGGAGGTGAAAATGAACAAATAATGTTATAAGTTCTTATATAAATATAAATTGGTATAATATTGTTTGAAGTTAAACTGTGATGTTAGATATGTGTATTACAAACCTTATTATAACTGCCAAAAATATGATATAGAGTTATTACCAACAAACCAATAGAGGAAACAAAATCATACACAATACTGAATTCAAAAGGAGGCAAGAAAAGGGAAAAAGGAAGATAAAAATGGTATAGGAAAAATATAAAACAGATAGCAAGAGGGTGAACAGATAAAATGACTACAATCACATTAGATGTAAAAGGTCCAAACACCCAAATTAAGTGGCAGAGATCATCAGATCAGATAAGAACCCAATATCTTAGTATTTCTCTAAGGAGGAGACAGGAGAGCTGCAGCCAACAGGCCTAAAGCTGTGAGAGGATGCAGAATTGAAATAGGCAGTTCTTGTTTGGTTGCTGTATTTCATTATGATTCGTTTTATAGGAGAGACTTGAGCGTATTTCTGGTTTGTGGAGGAAACAAGATGCAGAGAGGCAAGTTAAAATACTGTTTAAGGTGATTTTCAGGTAAATTACAAGCTTGAAAAGGTGGGAAAATATATTCTGTACAAATACTGAACAAAGGAAAGCTGCAGTGGTTACACATCAATATGCTGAGAGCGGAGGGCC
Organism: Oryctolagus cuniculus; assembly: GCF_964237555.1. NCBI lineage: Eukaryota > Metazoa > Chordata > Mammalia > Lagomorpha > Leporidae > Oryctolagus > Oryctolagus cuniculus. Next base: position 74,089,431 of record NC_091445.1, read on the forward strand.
ACAGGAGCAAAGGAGAAAGTGCAATGTGGAGAAGGGAAACTGCAGAACAAGAACTGTGATGAGGAGCAAGAAAGATGCACAATGATCAAGGGACGAAAGGGACATCATACTCATCAATATATGTATCTAAGACCTGCGCTTGAAGACACACGAGGCAAAAACACCAAGAACTTAAATGGAAATACAGATAAATCTACAAGGTTTGTCAGAGATTTTAACACACCCTCGCTTGATTATTGATAAAGCAAGTAGACAAAAAGTCATTTCCAATACAACTGAACTGGAATAAGATAGAACGTTCAAGAGTGTGGGCTTTTCTCATAAGATAGTTGTGCAAAACAGATCATTTGAATGAGACAGTAACAGGTTTGGTTATGAGATGACAGCCAACACCTTAGGGCCTTTTAGTGTGTGATAGATATATCCATCTCCCATAATTCTTCTTAAATCCCTCTAGTTTTCTTTCTGTTGGTAACTCTGGAAACATGCACACACACACACACACATTTCCTATGGTAAATAATACTTCTCAGAGGCAGTGTAACCCCTAACCATGACAAGCCATATTACACAACTCACAGCAGTGCGTTTCCCACAGTCTGGGTTTCAGTTTAGCATAACACCACAAAGGCTTCAGCAAAAAGCCTCAAGGTGGACCTTGGGCTTCCAGGATAAGGGTAAAAGGTCTCATCCCCTTGCCTTGTGTTTGAACAGGTCTGAAGTGCTGTCCAAACACTGGAGCCCTGCTGAGGATCTGGTATGTCTTCTGCTGTTCCTAAGACCACTCCCAAATAAACTTCCTCCCAAAAATATATCCTACTTACTGTCTGTTTCTTGTGGATTCCCTCCTGAGATACAGGGAAATGCGAGATACATGAGAGAAAATATTAAACACACCAATGTTTAGGAGGTGAGAAGAAGAAAGAGGGAAGAAAATATACTAAAAAGGGAAGGTCACGGTGGTAAAGAAGAACGTATGACATGGAAAGGAGATTTTAAGAATGATACCCAACTGGGCATTAGACATCCACAAACTGCATTTAGAAGGAATGGGGCATGCACTGTGGTGCAGCGAGCTAAGCAGCTGCTTGGGACATCTGCATCCCATATTGGAGTGCCAGCTTGAATCTTGGCTGCTCTGCTTCCACCCAGCTGTCTGTTAATATGCCCAAGATGCAGCACATGGCCGCTCAAGAATTTGAGTTCCTGCCACCCAAGTCGGAGGCTCAGATGAGTTCCTAATGCCTCCTTTCAGTCTGGCCCCACCCAGGCTGTTGTGGCTACTTAGGAAGTGAACCACTAAATGGAAGATCTCTTTCTCCCTCCCTCTTTTGTGTGTCACTCTGCCTTTCAAATAAATAAATAAATCTTTAAAAAAAAAAAACACTTTTTATGAAAGAGGGATTAAGCCTGGATTTTTGGATTTTAGCATATAGATGAGATAGAACACTATGACCAATTAAAATTAGGATGAATTCTAGTCAATGATGCGCATGCTGAAACGCTTAGCAGTAAACTATATTAATGTTTGCAACTCATTTGGAATTACAATCAAAAGATTGGTTAGCAACATAGATAAAAATGTAAAATATTAATCATAGACTCTAGGTATATGGGCATTCACTATACAGTTCTTCCAATTTTCTGTACAGTTAAAAGTTTTGATAATAAAACTTGAGAAAAAGTGCAGGGATCCACTGAAATTGACCTTGACTAGTCACTGGTGCTATTTGCACAGCAGTTCTAGAGGGGAAGTGTGGGTAAGACAGGGAGTGCCGTAGATTTAAGAAGTAGGAACAAACAATGGAAAGTTCTGATATTTTTTCCAAGAGTTTGAGTGCTGAGGGAGAGACATGAGAGCTGTCAGCTAACAGGCTGAAAGCTGTGAGAGGATGCAAAGCTGAAAGAAGCGGCTTTTGTTTGTTTGCTATATTTCATTATGATTCTTTTTATATGAGAGACTTGAGCTTGTTTCTGGTTTGTGGAGAAAAAAAAGTAGAGAAGCAAGTTAAATATTTTTTAACATGATCTCTCATTTCCTAAACCTTAGCTCAGAGCCTTGTCTGAGGACAATACCTGGTCATTGCAAGGGCAATGTGTCATGGCTGACACTTTTATAACAAGTTAGAAACAGAAATGCATAACAAATTACTTTAATCAATGTTTCACCTGACCAAAATTAAAAAAAAAAAACTAAAGACCCATGGGAAATTGTGTCCTTATCCTTAGGTTAGGCAAAGGACAGACAGTAGATGTAGAAATGCAATTGGACATAAGGACATAATGGTCGTGAACTGAGAGCAGGACTGGGTTCAGATTCTTTCAGCCACTCTGTGCAGGATTCCTGCCTTCTACTATGGGCCAGGACACCTGACACAGTGAGGATCTTCAGAGGAAAAGGGAGAAAGCTGGAGACTGCCATTGGGTTTCCTGAGTTGCTTTGGGGAGAGAAGACCTAGTTTCTATGAGCCTGTTGACAAAGAGGAAGTCTAGTTTTAAGATGTGCTTTGGGGGAATATGAAGGAAAGAGAAAGGAGGGCAGTGGAAGATCAGAGAGAGTTTTTGCTTCTGAAGCTTTCGCGATCCCCTCAGTTCAGCGTATGCAGCATGGCAGAGCACTATACTTCCGAGTGTCAAGTTCTGAGCCCCAAATGTAATGACTTTTATTATTAAGAAAAGGACACAAATATCCCGAAGTTGGGTCTGGCTGTAAAATCAGGAGCAATAATGTCCACCCTCCAATTCATAGCAATGCTGAAGATAGACAGAGAGAGAGAGAGAAATGGATAGGACTTTCTATAAACCTTTGAGTCCTCCAGTCTTGCAGGCAGAATTTCAAATCCTGTGATTTAGGCAAGATAGCGTCTAAGCCCCAGTTTTCTCAACTACTAAGTGGGAGCAATAACAATACCTCCTTCACAGAGCTGTTATGAAGATTCAACAACAGGATGCATGTGCAGTACTTAATCAGCTCTGGCACATACGTAGTTCTCCGTAAACAGAGACAATTACATAGAAGTTTATAAACTCAGTGTTCCTATTGTCTAACACGAAACCAGGAAGGGACTTCGCGAAGATGCATGCGAATGGCGTGATGGAATACTTGGCACTGGAAAATGAGGTACCAAATTGAAAACTGCAGGTGCCCAGACACTATTCTTCTTCTCAGACATAATTAACTTGGGCTGGGTTGTGGCTCTGCCAAGAAAAATGACTGCAAGTTTCTCCCTGTCTGTTCATCCTGAAGGTGTCAACTAAAGCATTACCTGCCCAGACTAGTACCCAGCGGCGGAGACAGGACACCCTGAAGGCAAAAGTATCCTTGTAACCTCCTTCAGCCTCACAACCAACCGTGCTGTGGATCTTTGTTTGGAAGAAGCACCGCGTTCCCGAACCATTCTCCTCCAGCTGCAGCAGCGTCACAGCCGACCAGAGCCCTTCAAAGCAGCCTCCACTTCACAGGCAGTTTAAACCAGGCCCCCAAATCAGACATGCTTTTACAGCCATGAAGTAGCAAGAAAAGACTTTTATTCCCCAAGACTCCCAGAATATGAACTCCAGATGAGATCAAAGGTAGCTCTTTGGGTGGGAATTGCAAATATGAGACTGGCATCTTCAGCATTATACTGTTAATACTCCAGGAGCAACGAAAATCCACGTGTAAAAACAAACATTCCCATTCAAATCAAAGACCCTAAGTGTCCCCCTTTCTCTAATAGCCCACTGATGCTTTTATTCCTTTCATCCCACCCCTAAACTTTGCAGAATCGTGGGGGAAATGTAAAAGACTAGATGTGCCCATTTTAGCAACACTCAAGAAGACAAAAAAAATTGTTGTGAATATTGGTTATGATTTAGTGATATGGATGGCCGAAAGTGTACGCCTCTCCCCCAAGACGGGGGTGGGGGTGGGGAACAGCTTTACAGAAGCCAGGATTTGAGGGTTTTTTTTTTTTTTATGTGTTTGCTGTTGTTTTTGCTTTGTTTGGTTTTCCCTTTACAGTGGGTAAAGGGAGAGGAGACTAAGCCAGAGTGGGAAAGAAGTGAAATATAATCTACAAACCTTGGCTTACACAAAAAAGGGCCCAGTGGCTTAAAGAAACCTGACGTCTTCCCCAGTTCCTGGGGAGATTTTACACATATTTCTTCTGACTTAGGTCAAAGTATTAGAAAGACTTTCTGAAGGAGTGGAACTGATTAACTCAAGCTCTTACCCAGACTGATCCAGGACAAAGGATAATGATACAAAAGAACAGGTTGTGATGTTGAGTAAGAGAGAGGGAGAGAGGCTTATGGTTTCATGGTACCAATAAGCTCAAAGCTTTTATTTTCAGCTAAATCCTTGAAGTTCTAGTTTAGAAGTTCACCAGCTTGCTGGTTAATATTTCCCCCCAATTCTGTAAATTCTGTCTCCTAGCCCACAGCTTTTTATTTTCATCAAACTTACAAACACGTCACAAGAAAAGTTGCTTTATCCATTACGGTCTCTGAGAATGAGCTACATGCATTATAACCTTTTTCTCCTACATACTTCTTTGTGTCCTTTCTAAGAACAAAAGCAGCTTTACCTGGCCACAGAAAAATGATGTAAATAAAAAAATACAACATTGATGTAATTTGATTTTATAATTCACAGTTCATGAAGCAGTTGTGTCATTTGTCCCAGTGACATTCTTTGTGCAATTTTTTTTTCCAATCCAAAATTCAAGGCAAGATTTGGCATTTGTATTTCATTATTGCATCTCTTTAGTCTGAGCAGTCATCTTTAATTGGGGGCATCACTAGTCCTCCTCTTTTTTAGCTGGGAGTCTGACATGTCCCAGTGTAAGGAAGTTTTCCAAAGGAGATCTGATTTTGCCAAGCCGGGGTCTCTATAGTCTGTGCTCTATTGCTGGAAACTCCTGGCAGCCCTCAAAGCCCAGAATTATGACCCTCTATAGTCACTCACTGAACGAACCTCTCCTTCCTTCAAGTCATCCAACAACCATTTGTCTTCATCAGTCACGGTCTGTTATAGTCACAAAAGTGCTGACCCATGAAAAACAATCTGTTCAAAAATTAGATTGTTTTCTTTCAGCCACCATCGACACCCTTGCTGTGTAGAACACCATGTCTGCTTATCTGGCCAGAAAGGGAAGAAGAGGGGAACAAAGGCATGGTGAATGCAAGACTAAAATATTGGGAAATAAAATATTCATTCTTGAATAAAATGGAAGTTATTTCCAGATTCCAACAGCCCATGGATTCCTCATTTCTTTGTGTGTGTTAAACAGCTTAAGGGACACGGACAATCCTTGATTCTTCGTAAAGTACTAGGAACTACACACTTTCGCCTTAAATAAAAATTTATATGTAACTTTATATTTCCTGAGCCTTTTCCAATACCTTATGAATTCAAACCATGATTCTAGAAAGCGGTTAACAAGGAGTCAGTAGTAATAGCATATATGACATATAATAATTCTAAAAGGAAACTATTATTTGGGGATTTTTTTTACCTAAAAACAAAATGGTATACCATAAAGTCACAGAATTTCACACCTGGAAGAAACCATGAGATCTCAAATAGCCTAATATCCAGATTTATAAACAATGACGATTACATTCACAGAGCTCAGATGAGTTGGCCAAAAATATACTGCTAACGAATGAGAGAGACAAGACAAAAACAAATTCCCTGACAGACTCTCCAGGATCTTTGCCAGAATTGGGTGTTCAGAAGACAGGTATGGCCCATTAGAGCTATGTGAAAAACAAATTTTTGAGAATTAATACCTATTTTAGATGCACTAGAAAACAATCCAAATAATATGGAAAAAAAGAGAAATTTCTCTCTTAACAAATACCGTATGTTCTCCCTCATATGTGGAAGTTAAAAAATAGCTGATCTGAAATTTGAATAATGATTACCACAGGCTAGGAAGGGTGGGAAAAGAAGGGTAGAAGGAAGTGGGACAACCCGATCAGATAGAAGTAACAGTTTCTGCTGGTTCACAGCACAACAGGATGACTATAATTCACAATTATGCATTATATGAGGTACAAGGACCTGGAAGGAAGTAGCTGGTAAGCTCCAAAGATGGAAAAGCTGATTGCCTGGAAAGGTTGATTTGTGCGACATGTTGTATTGATTGTGTGTATGTGTTGAAGTATTTCACTGTACCCCGTAACAATGTATAAGTATTACATGTTAATCAACAACTAAAATAACTTAAAATTTTTTCAAATAAAGGAAATGACTTGAGGCAGGTGTTTGGTGTAGAGTTCAAGATAGCAATTGGGACTCCCACATCCCATTTCAGAGTGCCTCAATTCAAATGATGGCTCCACTTCTAACCCAGTGTCTTGCTAATGCACACCCTGGTAGGCAGCAGATGATGGCTCACATACTTGGGTCTCTGTCATCCAAGTGGGACATTTGGATGGAATTCCTGATTCTTGGTTTTAGCCTGGCCCAACCCAAGTTCTTACAGGCATTCAGGGATTAGATGGACAGACGGAAGGCCTCTCTTTCTCACTGTCTGTCTGTCTCTCTCTCTCTCTCTCTCTCTCCCTTTCTCCTTCCCTCCTCCCTCCCTCCCTCCCTCTCCTCTTTCTGTGTGTGTGTCATTCTACCTTTCAAATGCAAAGAAAGAGACAATTGGTACAATATCACATGAGTCAAAAACGACAACTGGGATTCTCACTTAGCCATTACTCTTTGCTACATACTTTTACCTTCCTCAGAAATGAAGATGAAGCTTTCTTCTCCGTTCTAGTAAAATCCCCCTCAACGATAACATCATTAAATTTCTATACCTGAGAGGAGAAAATCATAAACTCTGAAAAAAGTAACTTTCCCCCCAAGAGCCATAGCTTTAATAGGGGTTAATGAGTTCAAACAAAACAGTGACTAAGACTTACATAAGGGGAAAGGATGGAGTTGGGGGTATGGGAAGGAATAGACCTCTCTTTTTAGAACCCTTTACTATGTAAAATATTTACCACCCTGGGGAGTCATTGATCCTGGAAGTAATTCACACACAGTGAGTTTCCATAAGTATCTTATGCTGCCTACAGGGCCCATTGGCTAGAAGCCAACTGGGAAATTTTCAAGTTACTACAGAGGTTGGCAAATACTGGGAACCTGTTAGATAGTTGAATACCTATGATTCATACTTGTCTTCTCAGTATATGCAAAATCAAACCACAAATGAAGAGAAGTTTGATGTAATATTATCTGATTCTAGCTGGTATCGGTTACACTAACCAACAGCATAGAAATACAAGCCTTGTCAGGAAAAACTCCAGCGCTTGATAATTGTCTATGGAAACTTATCTTGACTAAGAAGTGTTCTTCCACATATGTGTTCCCAGAAGCAACGGGATGAATAACCTCAGGAATTTTCCTCCTAGAAACTGGGACTCAATGAGACAGGGGGAGGGAGGACTTCTCAGAGGACAAACTTTCAATTAGTCTTGCCCAGACATCACAGTGATATGTCAGATCACATCCCAGCCAAGTTCACTGATCAGACCTTTGAGGATGTTGAGTATTCTCTTTACAGGATGTGGTCTGGTGATTACATTTTAGGTCAAAGTTCAGTTCTATCCATGGTTGTGTCAACCAGCCAGTGACCTCAGGGAAATCTCTTCAGGATGCCAGTCTTCAATTTCACTTTCTACCAATTGTCATTTCTGACATGCTGGGTCAGATTCTTCCTGTCCTCCCATCTGAGATTCAGGTCAGTCTGTCACAGGGCTCTAGGATCGACCACATCATCTTTGCCAAGACACTCCTCCCTTGGCCTGTCCCAGCCCTGTTTCACCCCTCCAGCGAAGGTAACACCTAGTTATAAACTAAGTGTCAAACTATTGCCTGTCTGAAAGGAAGATGCCTTTGCTTGTTGGGACACACCTTTTTCAGGCACCCTGAGGCCCAACAGCCAGGTGGAAGAATCATTACCACTAAGTTCTTGGTGGTCCAATCAACTAGACTCATGTGTAAGGCATCCTTAAGACAACATACACACCTACCAAGGGATGAATAGACTGTACTTGCTAACAAAGTTTCAAGAAGGATTTCAGCCCTAACAGAAAGGTATTATATAAAAGAAAGTCCTAGGATTATTAATATCAATCTACTTCATGCAACTTTGGAGACAAAGATTTGCTACATAAAGGTCCTCCAACCAAAGTCCAACAGGCAGAGAGTAATATCCTGCTGCGTAATTAATCTTCTGTTCAGACTGATGCTATTGATCCAGATGACATGAAGATGCTAAGTAAGACTTGTTGGGCAGAAAGGAATGTTTATACCATGCAGGAAAATTCCCAAGAAATGATGAGTGCAGACGGCAATGAAATTAGAACTATAACGAGAACTGAGTCCTTCCAAAAAGGCTATGCATGTATACATGTCTACTCTTCTGTTGAACGAATATTTGCTGTATACTTCTTATGTACCCAACACTATGCTAAGCACTGAATATCAAGATAAACAAGACGTGGTTGCTGCCCAAGAAGAGTTCACACCCTTGTGCCTTGTTGTTTACACTTTATTAAGTATCAGAATCACCTAGTCACTTAATAAAATTAGAGATTCCATGAGCAACACCCGAGCTCACTGGACTAAAGGCCCAAGAATGTGCAACATTTAGGGTGAACAAGTGCCTCTTACGATTTCATGACTAGCCAAGCTCAGAGAAACACTGGCCTATTGAAACAATTAAATGTTTAATGAATATGAGAACAATTTTCTCCTTGTTTATAAATAACAATCTAAGTAATTTCTCAGTAAAATGAAGATCACTCAACTAATCTCCCACATTCAGTGGCTGAAGGCCCAACTCAGTCTTATTTGTGGTCATAAGAGTGTACAGAGAACAGAATCAATAAAGAGTTGTTAACAGAAAGAAAAATTGGCCTTCAAATGATCTCATTTTTAAAAAATGGTTCATACCCAGTTCAGAACAACAATTTCTAAGTAACACACTTTGATAAAACCTTTTGAATCTCAAGCATATTCTCTGGTGACCTTAAATCTTTTTGCAAAAAAATTAAGGCTCGAGACTCCTCCACTTCTGATCCAGCTCCCTGCTAATGCACCTGGGAAAGCAGTAGAAGATGGCCCAAGTGCTTGGGCCCCTACACCCATGTGGGAGACCTGATAGAAGCTTCTAGCTCCTGGCTTCAGACCAGACCAGCCCCAGCCATTGCGGCCATTTGGGGAGTGAACCAGCAGATGCAAGATATATATATCTCTCTCTGTGTCTCTCCCTCTCTCTCTATAAACTCTGCCTTTCAAATAAATAAATAAATAAATCTTTTTTTTTTAAAAAGGGGTATAAGTCAATACATATTAGAACAATAACAACCACTAAAAAGAAAATCACAATACTTTCTTCTACCGTCCAGAAAGACATTTTATTTAATGATTTTTTTAAGAGATGGAGGATTTTATATTCTCCTTATGCAGGTAGTAAACAAACCTCTCTAAATGGCCAAATAAGAGATGCAATTCTTGCTATCCATTTTTTTCCCTTAAGCTTTAAGCCTTAATTCTTTCCAGAATTAGGCAGATATCTTTGCCAGTAATTTTTAAAAAATATTTCCTGATGACTTCTTATTTCCTTCAAAATATCATAATTATATTACAAGGAAATGGTAAGGAAAGGATCCAAACTTTGTTCAGGAGAAAAATTGATAATCTGGCACAGTTAATGATACAATACAAGAAACATACTTTGTTTACATGGAACTTGGGGGAGGGGAAGAGCTGTTCAAAGTGCATAGCAGGTCTTTAATGATTTTCTATTTGAAGTCTTTGCAATATTCAAAAAGTAAATTATTTCTCGATTCCTAGTTGGTGAAAGGTTTAATTGGTGAAATTCTTAACAAACATATAAGGCAAAAATAAAGCTCTGAAAGTGATGTTAGCCAGGATCTATTCTTACATTTATTGCTGAAGCAATCCATTCATCATTCCTGAGAAATGGGGTAACATCATTTCTTCTTTCTTAGGGCAATTAAAAAGCAGCCTTTTCAGGAGCCAAGACAGAGCTGTCTCATGAATTTCAGGTTTTTTTATTCCCCAAGTCCCTTGTTGTTACAATTTTAAGGGAAAAAAATGTGTTCAAGGTCACTAAGTGTTCATGGCAAAACAAGAATATGTGTGAAAGGAATGAGTGACAATTCCACCCAGTTCAGCTTCTGCTCCTAGTACCGCTCTCCTCACGCAGGATTCAGTAGAAATGAAATTCAACTGAGTCTGAATCAAGTGAGAAATAGAACTGTCAGGTCCCTTTAAGCATTTTTGCTTGGAGCATCCACCAACTGAAAAAGCGTTTTGCTTACTTGGATCAGCAAGGTTACTTTTTTACTGATTTCACAATGTTCCTCCTCAGGCACTAAACTTGTTTTTGGATATTGTCCAGAATCGTGTCTCAGGAGAACAGCTAGCTGCCAATGAATAACCAAAAAAACTTATATATATTGGGGGAAAAGAAATAAGTATATTTCCATACTCCTTGTTTATTTGTGTGCTTATTTATCTTTTGTGTAAGAATTAGGGACAACAAGGGATGCCCTGTAGACAAGAAAGAACTTCGCAAAGTCTTGAAGTTTGGCAGTGAGGACCTTATTATCAGATGATGTCCATTTCAGCGGCACACCCAGATTTAACCCCACTCCTCGCTGCAGAAACTTTAAATGATCAGCCTTTGCTGATAAACTTTATGATTATCATTATCTCTAACCTAGGGGGAGAATATAAATTTCAGGAAAGAAAAGAAAATGTGTCAATCTATATACTGAAGTCAGAAAACAAGAGTTTGAAAACCCTAGCATAACATGGTTTAGGATAGTCTTCATTTAAACTTTCCTGAAGAATATTCCATTATTGCTGCCTTGGACTTTGAGGTTATTTTATTAATACAGGAAAGCTGTTCTTAGAGGTTTCCTATCTTTTAAAAATGTTATAATTTTGTCCATTGGACACCACTTTGTATTTATGCTTTACCCATACTAATTATTACTCATGATAAATATTGCCAACCGAAACCAAACATCTCTTTGTGAACATACCCTGGTGCATGTTTTAATGCCAAACACTAGCAATGCACAAACTAAGAACTGAGGCTCCTCTCAGTGCTGTATCCTCTTTAATAGTAAACTCCAACCTTTTCAACATCTACCTGCCCCAGATGCTTGCCTCGTTTCTCCTCTTACTTTACCTTACACACATGTCCCATGGTAATTTCTTCTATACTCACATAATCTTAGTGTATATTGGTAACTTGAAATTATTTTCTCTGCCCAGACCATTACTTCACAATACCAGGTGGCCACTACTAAACTCTTTCTTCTCAGTTAACTACAGGGTCCCAAACCCTCTTCCCTCCATTTCCAGTCCTTGATATGTTGCCGTGAATTACTAGCTTGATGTCATTCTCTCACTCATCACCATTACCAGCCCAATCTCTACCCACATCCCATCAGTCACAATGCCCCATTATTCCATAACTTCAACATTTCTCTAATTTATCCACATTCTTTGGTTTTGCTGCCACTATTCTCTTCCAGACATTTATCATCTCTTTCCTGGATGATTGCAATAGGCTCCAGTTATCCTCATCCCCACTTTGGTCTTATTCAACCCCCTCTACTATCCCCCCTGCATTGCTTCCACAGTTTTACAGAAACTAAAAATCTGATCATGTGACTCTATACTCACTAGAATTCATGATTGAATACCCTACAGTCTTTTCAGATTTGTCTCCTGCTACTCACCATCCTAAATCATAGGATGAAACTGCTTATAATGGAGGACATATACAACGCAGTTTTAGGTCTTTGTCTCTAAATTAGCTTATATAGCCTTTCTATTTGGTGGTGAGCATCTACATGTCACTGACACTACAAAGTCATGGGTACCCTTTGGGATATTTCTCATGTTGTTAGATAATGTTAAACATTCCCTCCTTAGTATTCTACTATATGGAGCATTTGAAAAAAGATCCTTGTATTGTTCAATAATTTAGTCAAAAATATTGTTGGATGCCTACTAAGTACCAGACTACACTGGTACAGGTACTGGTACATAGTAGGCAGGTACTGTACTATACTGGTTCAGGTATTATACTGCCATTGACTAGATGCCAGATATAAAAGTGAACAAAACAGACAGGATGCTTGCCCTGCAGAAGCTTAGATCCCAGTGAGGAAGACAGATAGGTAAACATTACAGTTAGTGGCTCTGCCTTTCATTTGTTTATATGTCTAACTTGATCATCATGTTTCTTTCATTACATTGATAATTTTTTGAATGTAGAAACTAAGGCTCTTATACCTTCCTACTCCTGGTCACACTATACCAGGAATATTAAATACTCAAAGATTTATTAATTGAATGAGTAGATGAAGGCTGAATCTATGTCCTGTTGTTATAATCATAATGCTCTTATAGAAAAAAATGGACCCCAATATAGCATTTACTATAATTTCAGTGACAGAGAACGTCCATCTTAGTTTGTTTAATCTTGGAATAATCCTACTTATTTGACATTTTTGCTCATATTGAACTGAAATCTGTTTTCTCATGTCTTCAATCTTGGTTCTAATCCTATCCCTTGAGAACACAATGGATGACAATAGTCCCTCATTCATTCAAATGATAACTTACAAGTATGTAAAGATAATTATCATATTCCTTCTGCTTCCTTCTCCATCCATAATTTTCCTGGTGCTTTTAATAATTTCTTGCTCTAAGATTTTAAGTTTCTTTCTCCCTGGCATGTACTGTGTTTGGTTTCTGGCATTTTAACCTCTCCATTAATGAACACAGAGTACTTTGAAGAATCTGTTAAAGATCTCTCTAAAGACTGTAAAGCATTTGGAAATCACTCAGTAAAGGGACTTGGAAGTAGGAGGTAGGGAGCACTTTCAAACACCAGGCATGGGTTATATTGCTACAAATTTGTCCTGAGAAGCTAGGTGAACCAATAGTTCTGGAAGTAAGCATCAACCATTGGGAGATATATTGTTCAAAAAGAATATCTCACAAACACAGCTGTGATGTTCTTTTGTAAAAAGATTTATTTATATACCTATCTATTTATTTGAAAGGCAGAGAGAGAGAGAGAGGGAGAGAGAGAGAGACTGAGAATCTTCTGTCCACAGGTTCACACGCAAAAACACTCAGTGGTCTGGGATGGACCAGGCCAAAGCCAGAAGTCCAGGACCCCTTCTAGATTTCTCATGTGAGTGGTAGGGATCCAAGTACTTAGACCATCACCTAGTGTCTTCCCAGCACGTTAGCAGGAAACTGAGTTGAAAGTGTAGAATAGCTGGTATTCCCATTCCCAATATGGGATGACAACATCCCATGCAGCAGCTTAACCTGTTACACCAAAACCCTAGCCCCACTGTGATGTTCTTGAGGGTAGTGTCTGCATGTGAACTTGGCTTGATCTTCAGGTCATTCCATGTGACTAGCAAATGTGGCATTTATTCATCTGGAAGGATAGAGATGAAGTAGCCCATGCAAATCTCAACTTCTCTCAAAGTGACCTTTTATAGGTGGGTTAAAAACTGAAGGTCTTAACTTGAGAAGATTGATAACGGTGGCAAGTGAATCAGAAAACATCTCAAATTATCTGAATTTGAAGAGAGCAAACTTGTTCAAAGTACCAAGATTGCTAAAGATGGACTCAGGATCCAAAGAGAGTACTTATAATTACCAGTCTGTGTATACCTACAGATAGTGCAACTGTGGCAGCCACATTGATGAGTTCTGCCAAGATTGAACCCAAAATTGTAGACAGGGCCACAGATATTAAATATCATTAATATCTGAACACATCAACAGCATAGAAGATGTGCCGATTTGCTTCATGATTTTATACCTTTGAATATACTACCACCTTGGTTTGGAATGTTCTTCTACTTTATTTTAGATGGATTCAGTTCATTCTTCAGAAAACAGTCAACATACAACCACCGAGGTAATAGGACTGGGAAGACTAGATGCAATACAGAATGTTCAAATCCAGAAAAGGGAAAACTAGTTCCAGGCGTGCCCTTGAGGCTGTGCAAGGTTAAACCTTGGAAAGCCAAAATTGTTACCAACTTTACCAAGGGCAAGCACATGGCCAGAAAAAGGAGAAAAATCCATAAACAGAAGAGCAAGAGACATGTAGTGAGCAGGGGTGAAACAGTAAATGAAAAGCAATAGTGTCGGAGAACTCAGAGGGCTTCCATAGCCTTGGAAACTCATGACTGGAGCATAGGGAGATTACTGATGCCATAAACAGGAGTGTAAATTTGTAAAGTCAACAACAGGAGTCACTGTGCACTTACTCTTCATGTAGAATCTCTGTCCTTAATGTGCTGTACATTGAGATTTAATGCTGTAACGAGTATTCAAACAGTATATTTCACTTTGTGTTTCTATGGGGGTGCAAACTGTTGAAATCTTTACTTAATGTATACTAAACTGATCTTCTGTAAAAAAAAAAAAGAAGAAATTAGCAATTCCCAACTTGACTCTAGCTGGGATTAAACATGACAATAGGTCTGATCTGATTTCATCATCATTTAAAAAATCATCTATTATTTTTCACTTTATGTTTCTGTGTGGGAGCAAACTGCTGAAATCTTTACTTAATGTATGCTAAACTTATCTTCTGTATATAAAGAGAATCGAAAATGAATCTTGATGTGAATGGAAGGGGAGAGGGAGTGGGAAAGGGGAGGGTTGCGGGTGGGAGGGACGTTATGGGGGGGAAGCCATTGTAATCCATAAGCTGTACTTTGGAAATTTATATTCATTAAATAAAAGTTTTAAAAGGGGAAAAAAAAGAAAAGAAAAGCAATAGTAAGATGTGGCTGGCACTGTGGCACAGTAGATTAAGCCTCTGTCTGTGGCGTCAGCATCCTATAAGGGCACTGGTTCTAGTCCCGGCTGCTCCATTTTGGCCATTTAGGGGGTGAACCAGTAGATGGAAGACCTTTCACTCTGTCTCTCCTTCTCATTGTCAGTAACTCTACATTGCAAATAAATAAATAAAATCTTAAAAAAAAGCAATAGAAAGAAAAACAGGCAGGTGCAAGATGGCTACCTCCAAAAGGGTTGAAAACCTTATGCTTATTTTTACTGGGTATGGGCTTCATGTCTAGCCATCTGTAGAGGTACCACATCAAGACAATTCCATACAATTCACATCTTTATCATCTATCCCTCACAGTGGGAGAGTAAAAAAGAAACAATAAGAATCCCTTTTTATCTTTGTCTCTGTAATACCAAAGGAAAGAAACACAATTTCCCCAAGTTCAGTCATGTTAAATCACACTGATTTTGAGTGGGTTAGTATCAATCAATTATAACATGAAGGGGTCCCTAAAAGATACATATTCTTACTTTCTTGTATAATAGAGATGATATGACTGATCTTCTGCCACTTTTGACCTCACATTAGTTGTCTTTACAGCCCATCTGGTAATCTGCCACAATCTGTCTTGTGTTAACTTTTAACTTGTTATTTAACTCTTTATGCATTCTAATTCCTAAAACTAACTGGAATCCCCCTATGAGTGATGTCTCCATGTGAGCTTAGCTATCTGCACAGTCATTCCAAGTGACCACAAAATTTGGAGGCAAAAATTTAAAAAGCAGAACACGATTAAAGGTTTTTAATGGTATGAATTCAGTTTCAGAAAATCTCAAAAATATTATGTTGTATTTGTTTCCTCTAGAATTAGTTGTTTTATGAATGACAAAAATGTAAGAGTTTGATTGTTCTCACAGTTTAATCGAGGACCAAGTGTTCCAAAAGCTTTTCATGCACATTTTCCAAAAACTTAATTACTAGGAAACTGGTATTTGAAAATAAGTCTGTGACAATGTTCTATTGCTGATGATATGACAAATGTGAGTGTGTTTCTAAGTGTCTTGTGATTATCCTGTGAGATAATTTTTACTTTAATTTCATCAGTACTACAAATTAATTTTATGAGAAACCTCATCACTCAGTCTCCAGTATCTTTTTTATGTTCTACACAGTGAGCCAGTTACCAAAACTAAATCAAAAGTACACATAAGTCAGTAATTAATGACTAGTTTTCTTATTTGTAGGCACACAATTTTAACAAGAAACAAAACCTCCAGTGATACATTCATGGTTCTGTCCTTGAGCAGACCTCCTTCCGTCATTTCTAGCCCTAATATTCTATCAGCAACAGACTTTCTGAATGGTAATTTCAAAGTCTTTCAATAATTTTCCCAGGAATTTTATCCTCTCTGTGTTGTCAGCTTCATTTCGGAAATATAGGAAGTGAGTTAATAACAAAGAAGCAGCTCATTTGGATCAACTTGGGAGGCCATCTGGGCAGGTGTGGTCAGAGAGCAGAAGGCATATCCTATACATTCTTTTTAGCATTCACATCATGACTCAGTTCAGGTATTCATTTAATAGTCAAGTTCATGTTCAGTAAACACAGCCAAATTTCAACCAGTTTAGACTTCTCACCTTTGGCAGTGCTTGACAAATTTAGCTGACTGTTTTTTTTACAAAACCCCAAACAAGTAAGTTTTTACTGGATTCTAGTTCCATTGGATAATCTCCTTTTGTTTACACAATCAACACCTGATACAAGCAAATAAAAAAAAAAAAAGCAAACTACATATTAGCTAAAAAGAACTTTGACTTGTCTACATAAGCCAAGTCATTTCAAAAACCCTCCTTACCCCCATTCTTGGCTTTAATTCATTTTTGGTTCTGTACACAACTAGATAGAAAAACGAAAGAGAAAAATCAGGGAGAAAATGACATTGTAGAGTTAGACTCTTTAAGTCCAACTAGAAAATGGTTCACAGAAAGACCGGGCCATCAAAGAAGGTGGTACCTTTCTCTGAAGGGAGGAAGGAACCTCCACTGTGATATGGCCTTGACTAAACAAGTTCAGAGCTGATGAACTCAAGGGGCTTCCATAGCCTCGACAGCTCATGGTAAGAGCCTCAGGTGATTACTGACATTATAAATAAGAGTGTCAATTGTTAAATCAACAACAGGAGTCACTGTGCACATGCTCCCCATGTAGGATCTCTGTCCTTAAGGTGTTTTACTATGAGAGTTAACAATAACACTACTAGTCGAACAGTATTCTATATCTTGTGAGATTGTGTGGGTGCAGTCTGTTGAAATCTTTGCTTAGTATATACTATGTTGATCTTCTGTGTATAAAGATAATTGAAAATGAAACTTGATGAAGAGTGGGATGGGGAGAGGGAGTGGCAGATGGGAGGGCTGCGGGAGGGAGGGAGGTTGCGGGGGGGAGCCACAACAATGCAAAAGTTGCACTTTGTAAATTCACATTTATTAAATAAAAAGAAAATGGTTCACAGATATATTTCATATGCTCTTTTGACAGGATATCCAGACTAATGTTCATGAAGGAATGTACCCTTCATTTCCCAAGACAGCTCTGGAAGTCCCCAGGAAATCCACAGCATAGTATCCCACAAAAGATTGTGACAATTTCTAGCCACTTTTTGGCTCAGTGATGATTAAAAACTCTTTGCCCCCAGAAATATTTCTTCAATATAATTGAGCAAAAAATTCAAAGCAAAACATTGAGTTGCTATTTCCTGCCTATCCAGGACTTTCATCAAATTGCTAACAAAATACTGCACAATTCGTTGCTACAAAAAGTGTAGCAAGAAATCTAAAGAGGGCTACATTTCACAAGTTGATTTGCTCACAAAAGAGAGAGAGAGAGAGATGAGAAAAATAGATCACTTATTGTTGAATGATTTTTAAAAACTCACAATCCTATATTGGCAACATATATCTGTGTATATAGAAAAATAGATGTCAGACTATAAAGCAATACCTTAAAAATTAATTATCCTGGAATAGTGACATTATGAGTAATTCATGCTTTCCTCCCTACATGTTTCTGCATTATCTGTAACGGCATACATAACTGTTTTCTGCTTATAAATATAATAATTTCTAAAAACCCAAATGTGTACATATTTACTTATTCACAAATAATGTTATTTTCATCTTTCAAAGAAGAAAATGAAAAAAATTTTAGCTGAAATAATTGTACACTCCTGTGGCAATTTGTTCTATCTCAATAAGAATTTCACCTCAAATGAGTTCCATTTTAAATTAGAGAGTTCTATTAACTCATGAGATTTATTCATCAAAATGTGTCTATCTATTTCCCCATCATTCTGTCAGCACAGCACACGCTGAATAAAACTCATACAAAGGTCAACCACGCAACATTCGCATTATCTTTCTACAACCGAAAGGTACACTATTGGCCAAATCTTAAGCTATTACTCGATCCCAAAAAAGGAGATGAGTCACAAGTCACTTTTAAGAAATACAATAGGAATTCTCTTTCTGGTCATGAATGCTGAAAGGGAAATGTTTTACTTGTCCTGACAACTCTAGCAAGCTTAGCCCAAAAATATGAGTAGGACACTGAGCCAAAAGCTTTTTTAAGGCTAGACAGATACCAGCAGCATTAATAAAGGACTAGAAAGACATCTATTGCGGCACTCTTGGAGTTTACAATGTGATCATTGTTTTATGAGAAGAGAAAGTGTCTTGGATGCTATGAC
Organism: Oryctolagus cuniculus; assembly: GCF_964237555.1. Taxonomy (NCBI): domain Eukaryota; kingdom Metazoa; phylum Chordata; class Mammalia; order Lagomorpha; family Leporidae; genus Oryctolagus; species Oryctolagus cuniculus. The sequence goes on from NC_091445.1 coordinate 74,108,044, forward strand.
GATTTCATGTTTCCTAGGTGTTGTAAAAACTAGAAAGTGAGCAGGGTAGAGAATAGGATGAAGAAAAGGCTCAGGGGCTGAATGCCTTGGCAGCGAAGCATTTGTGAGAAATTTGGATCTCTTGAGTCAGGATTTTATTTTGGTGTCAATGAAGATGTAGGTCGGCAGTGGGAAAGGTGGTTATGGGGGTCATGTGGTGCTCTTTTTCTGTGGATACCCCCGATGGACAAGTTGACCTACCAGTGATGAGAAGGCTGAAAGTAATGTTGGTGTTTTCAAATGCAGAAATAACGTGCCAAAATCTCTCCCTATCCTGGGAAACATGTCCCCTCTTCTCAGCTAAATGAATGCCAATTCAAGCTCAGCTTCACTAACTTCACTAATGGAACCAAACAGCTTCAAGGTCCAAAATGATGGGTGTTCTTTATCAAGACGGTAACCAGTGATTATATGTCACTCTCCAACACCCCATCTCTGCCCAACACTGGAGGAGGAGCAGTCAGACGAAGGGAGCCTGAGAAGCAGCCAGCCTCTCCCAGCAGAGCCTGGAGCTCTGAGCCTCGCTCCATTCCCCTGCAGTCGCTTCTCATGACCCTGCTATCACGTGCAGGATAGAGATAGATCCCGGCTCTGGCCATAATCTTGGGTACACTGTCCAATGTCCACATGAACTGAATTCAACTTTCAAGCCAGGATTCTAGATCAGAAAGACATATACAGCAAATTTCTAATTTATTTCTGATCTCTCCCATCACCCAGGATCATATCAATGATAGAGAACAATTAGCAGGCTACTCCCAGAAGAGCGTCCTGGCAATGTGTGGGACATATGTTTCGTATGTTTAAAAAGAGCTGCAATGGTGGAGAAATCCAGAAAGCAGCTGGGAAAGTCCCTGACAAGACACGCTTCTTTTTAGCCTGTACACCAGGTGTCACACACAGGGCCCAGCATCATCTTTCACGGCCCAGTACAAACTTGTACCATGGGACCTAGGCCAAGCATGATTCCTTTGGGCTTGCCCAGTTCGAACTTGAAAGATGTATCCCCCCCCCAACATAGACTCTACCCCCAATCAACATACCCACAGCAATGTACACATACACACACAGGCCATCTCAGCCCATCCCACATCTAATCTCATTAAACATAAGGGAAGCATTTTATTTTTCATTCTAAAACTGCATTCTGTACTGCAGGCTATTTTACAGCTTTTGCAACACGGTCCCTGAGAGGAGCATCATGCATGCAGTTGATACTATTGATGCCTTTCTGTTGTTATAGAGTCAGGAGGTTAACATTTTTGAGGAAAAGTGTGTTAGCTTCCACTTTTCTCCAGAAGTAAAGAGTGTGGGTAGAATAGGCTTTGAACCTGAACTCCTGCGATTAAAAAAAAAAAAAAAAAAAAAAGGGTGCAGAGAGTGAAATTATATTTGTTTAAGAAAGAGTACTAGTTTTCTTGTACTAAAACTGATATTGCTTGACAATTGTAATAATCACAGTTCAACCATTGAACTAATTATATGGTATCTGACAGCAGCATTTTGCTTTTATGTTCTACATTGTCTGAATTAAAAAAGAAACTGGAAGATTGAGAGAAACTCTTTTGCTTCTTGTGAAATGTACAGAGGCCTTCCTGTTCCTTGTTGTTGTGGAGACCTGGTTCAGTGGACATTGTGCCATGCAAATCCTTTCAGCACCAAGGCACTCACTCCCCACCAGCTGCTGCGAAGGTGAGCAGTTGCAGCTTATGCCCAAGTCCTTCTCCAGGCATTGCCCTCGGCTGGATGAAAGTGCCACAGTAGCCTGCATCCCAAGACTCACCAATGAGAAGGTGAGAAGGCCTAGGCCCTGGCCTCAATTGGAAAAAGACTGAAGGGCCATGCCAGGCCTAGAACTCCCCATAATATCATTCAAAAGTCCTATCCCAGTTGCACTGCAACTCTGAGCTCCAGCTTCCTCCACCTCTCACGGGTACTCCTGGGATCACACTCAGATGCACCCGTAAGCCGACCTCTTTCTTAGAGTTTCCCCCTGGGGAACCAAACCCACACTGGTTCCCCATGTTGTGCCGAGAAGCAAATTTAAAATGAAATTGTGAACTGAATCTCTCACTGACTGATTGGCGATGATGACCAGTGGTAAGTGACACACTGTCGGTCTTTAGCATGCAATTGGAATTATGAAAGGACCACCTATATAATCTGCAGGATTCAGTGTGAAATTAAAATACGGGGCCCTTTGTTTAAAAAAAAATAAGAAATAAGCACTTCCAAAGGCTCCAAAACATAAAATTGTTTCCTTCTTATGCATTTTTGAGTTTGCTATTTAGTCCTGTTGTTGTAATTTTTAATTATTAGAATGAGTGTTTCTATTATACCACAAAAATCCATTTTAAATGCAGACATAAGATTATTGAACTTATATGTAGAGTCACTGTATCAAGGTCTGAATGTGTCCCTCCAAAATTTGTACGTTGAACTCTTAACCCATAAAGAGACAGTATTAAGAGACGGCAGCTTTGAGTGATTAGGTCACGAAAGCAGTTTCATGAGTGGGAGAAGTGCTCTTATAAAAGAGACCAAAAGAAACTTTTCACCCCTTCTCCTATATGATGACATAGAGACAAGGTGTTGGCTGTGAACCAGAAAGTGAGCCCTTAGCAGACCCTGAATCTGAAGGTACCTTGATCTTGGACTTCTTGGGCTCCAGAACTATGATAATGAAGTCTCTGTTATTTATAAGCTACTTAGTCTATGGGATTTTGTTGGGGTGAGTGGCACAGGTGAGATAAAGAGAAAAGGCAAGAAACCAACGCTACTGAAAACAGCTCAGTCTGCAGCCATTCCATCCTGAACACACCCAATCTCAGGCGAAAGCAGCGCAGTGGAGAACAAGAGGAGCCTTATGAGCCCAGGAAGAGATATTTAATCTGATCACTGATAAGCCACCCCACAGCTTCTGATCTCATTGTGACAGCTTGTCCATTACTGTGACCTGCTGTAGAAATGGAAATCAGACCATGCTCACAGAACATCTTTGATGTCTTGAAGATTAAACGCTTACTCAGTGTTAATGTACATTAACTCTCCAAAGGGTAAGGCAGGCACACACCTACCCACACATGCACACACACAAAGTGATAATATAGTATCACAGGTATTTACATTGAAGTCATGAGTTAAAGGAAGAGGATATTTGCTCTTATTTCTTGGTAAAGTGGTAAAAGAAGCTGCATACAATGGCCATAGGAAGAGACTCAGATTTCCAATTGGGCTTGGGATCAGCTGTGAGACATTCCAAGTATTAAAAAAAAAAAAATTCAAAGGAAGCTCTGGTACTAGAAACACATGAGGCACAGAGAGGAAAACTACAGAATGGAATTCGTCCACTGCCTAGGAATCTGGAAAAACACCTTGGCATGATTGCAGATACACCTGAAGCTTCTGGGGCAACAAATGGGAAATCACAACTCTATCAACAAGAACCAACTTGATATTTTCAAGGCTTGTTTTCTTTTTTTTTTTTTTCTTCCTACAACTCAGACAGGTTTTTTTAAGCCTTAGCAGAATGGCTAGACTAGGTAATCCACATAAGCAGCTGCTGCAATGTGATCTTTTTCTAGCATTTTAATGTAGAGCTGTGAACTTTTCTGGCTTTGGGGTATGTTGGGAGCATTTGGAGTAAATTTTCTTGATTTAAAGGTTATTATTGATAGGACTCTTTCTGATCTGCCTCAGATTTGATCTGCCCAGAGCTCACACTGAAAGCAATCACCCATGGTACCAAACTATGCCAGAAATGAAAAATGTCTAATGTACAAGTGATGTTTATTTTTTCTTAACTAATTTATTTATTTATTTTTTTGACAGGCAGAGTGGACAGTGAGAGAGAGAGACAGAGAGAAAGGTCTTCCTTTGCTGTTGGTTCACCCTCCAATGGCCGCCACGGCTGGCGCGCTGCGGCCGGCGCACCGCACCGATCCGATGGCAGGAGCCAGGAGCCAGGTGCTTTTCCTGGTCTCCCATGGGGTGCAGGGCCCAAGCACCTGGGCCATCCTCCACTGCACTCCCTGGCCACAGCAGAGAGCTGGCCTGGAAGAGGGGCAACCGGGACAGAATCCGGTGCCCTGACCGGGACTAGAACCCGGTGTGCTGGTGCCGCAAGGCGGAGGATTAGCCTAGTGAGCTGCGGTGCCGGCCAAGTGATGTTTAAACATGAATCCTATGTACTTTTAAAAAGTGTTTATTTCCTTACTTTCACTTTGCTTAAATATAAGACCATTCTATTTGCTACATCTCAGGTTATAATATATTTACTCATGTTCTCTTTTGTAAAAAAATTATTTATTTTGAAAGTCAGAGTAACAGAGAGAGACAGAGAGAGAAAAAAGATCTTCCAGTCACTGGTTCATGCTCCAGATGACCACAATGGCCACTTCTGGGCCTGAACAAAGTCAGGAGCCAGGAGCTCCAGTGGAGTCTCCTATGTGGGTAGCAGAGCCTAAACACCTGGGGCATCTTCTGCTGTTTCCCCAGACCATTCGCAGGGAGTTGAATAGGAAGTGGAGCAGCCAGGACAAGAACCAGTGTGAGCATGGGATGCCAGCGTCACAGACAGTAGTGTTGCCTGCTCTGCCAGAACACCAGCTCCTCACATTCTGTCTTTTAATGCCATGGAGTATAAGTCTGAATAGGTGGTTGTCAGTGGACTGGGTTGTAGAATGTCATTTGTTAAACTTTGACAGTCACCTACCTGGGTTCCAACCACAGCTCTATCAGCTATTAACTGTATGAGCTCGGGCAAATGACTTCATCTCTACATCTCAACAGCATCCTGTGTGACAACTGGACTATCACTGTTTCTAATAAAGCTGCTACCTCAATGAAAAGAAAACATGCATGGAGAGAGATTAATACAGGACACTTGGTAGTCATTCAGAAAATGTTTATCTCTGGTCTTGAAATTAAAATGACCATTAACACCAACCTTTGAGACCAGCTTTGTAAGAATGCATACATTAAATATTATTGTAAAAGAAGGGAGGGAAATAATTTGAGCTGAAGCTTTTAATACATGCTTTTTAAAAATAATGGTGTGAAATTTTGGCCCTATAGCAAATGTGACTTGGAATGACAAAAAGGGACAGGCTTTTCACTTTGATAAGGACTGAGATCCTCCAAAAAGTAGTGATGATTTTTTTTCTAAGTATGAATAGAACAAGGTTGACCATCCTCCCCTGTATTTCACTGAGATCTATGGACATGGATTTTTAAATGAGAACTATGAATATGGGAACAGCTTTTGGTTTAGCACACTTGTTGTAAAACACTTCTTTTTCCTTTGGTTGGGGAGTGGCTGAAGATGGGTAGGATGCCTGGGAGGCATAAGGGACCCTAGTTACTGCAAGCTACTTCAGGAATACAAAAATATTAAGAACAATTTTTTAAATCAACAATTCCACAAAAATTTGCATGGCTTAAGGCACACTGGGCTAAGAGTACTTATGAAGCCCTTGATCAAGTCTCATTGGTTTGTATAGTGAGTAGTGCAATGGACTACCCAGATCTCCTCAAGCCTAGATCTTCCTCCTCAAGACCAGCTCGCTCATCTTTTTAGCCATCAGGAATTTTGACTGTTAGTAGCCCAGAGGTAAGTCCCACCTCTGAGAACTGCCCCCAGCCAAAGATGGCTGCCTCAATCGACTTTATGTCGCTCTCCCTGAACAACCTGAATCCAGTGCTTACTCAAAGTCAAGTACCCTTTCCGGAAAAGTGCTCCTGACTCCAGAGCTCTGCTTGTCTGAGGCCTTTATTGTCACTGTATTACAGTTTATCTCCTCTCATTTCCCAATCCTGCTTTCTCCACTCCCTTATGAATAATGTTCCTGAGAACAGTAAATCTACTGCATGCATTTCTTTCTCATAGTCAGTTTCCAGGGAGTCTAGTCTTACAGAGATTCCTACTAATCTTTGCTATCTGAGCCCCTGCGTCATGCTCTCTGCAGGTTGACACATTTCCTATCCAAGGATCAACTCTGTTCCACCTGAGGATGAAGACTAGTTCACACTCCTTGATTCCCAGAACATACTCCTGTTTCCCAGTGACGTTTCTTCCTGAGTAGCTTCTTCGCACCTGAACATGGAGAGAGGGAGGAGAATGGACTTGCCAACATCTGGATCAGCTCCAAAAGAAAACTTACTGAGTTTCTCTGTATGAAGTACCCTGTGCACACTTTACAATCTCTACTTTTGCTTTGCCTCTGGCTTTCTACACCAAACAGACACACCCACATCCAGACCAAGCACACACAGAAGTGGCTGAGCAGGCCTTGAGGCTGTTTGCAGCCATCTTCCTGGAACATTATCCACATTAGTTTCCAAACACCCTTCTCTGGCCCCAATCCCAACTATTGCTCTTGCCATTAATGGAAGCCAGCCTCTGGCCCCTGGGTTTGCACTGGATGGACCCTCTAAGTACTCGCAAATACACCAGATCCCAGTCAATACAGTGTTGTGAGCCTTGGAACAAGTGTATTTGTGACTAGCTGTTGAGAATGCCTAATGAGTAGGATGCATTGGTAGGCATCATCGCAAAAAGTCACATTATACATCTGTCCTGCCCAGAGTTCTCAACCAAGACCTTCCACAAGTAGAGACAGATCAGCAGCTCCTCCCAGGCATGTAAATCTTGGCTTTTCCCAAAGTTGATTACTTAGACAACTTGCCATCTCTAGTCTTTTAAAATTCATAAATGGATTCTGATCAGCCCTGGTCTTCAGGTACTCTACTCATCCCCCAGGTCAACTCAGTCAAGGGGAAAAGCAAGAAGAATATTCTTTAAATGTGCTGCACCAAGGGTCGTTCTCATACTCTGATTTTAGGTATGCGTCCATAGGTGCCACTCAAATGTAGAGCAGATACTCGACTTTCCCTACCTGTAATTATGCAGAATTTATCACAACTCTTTGGGAGATGCCACTCCTTATTAAAGTGAAGGGCCTTACATCTTTCACAAACTCCTCGAGGTCACCTGATAGAAATTTGTCTCCCACATCAAAATACTTGCTGCAAATGAATAGGCAAGTTCAAATTCAGTTTCTATATAGCCTGTCCTCATTATATATAAGTATTCATTATTCAGAAGTTTAAGTGGGTAACATTTGGGTGATTATTGCCCAACTTTTTTTTCTTTCTCTGGGCAACGTAAGGTGCTCTTTCCAGATACACAATAGAAAGCAAACCTTATTGTAAAATCCTTCTAAATGAGAAAAGGAGAAAGTTACTGTTTGGCGATTAATTCCAACACAGAAACAATGACTGAAAGGTATTATTTTGGGGCCTGTGTTGTGGCTTAGCATGTGAGACAACTACCTGCAACGATGGCAACCCACGTGGGCACTGGTTCAAGTGCAACTGCTCCACTTCCAATCCGGATCCCTGTTTATGCACCTCAGAAAGCAGCAGAAAATGGCCCAAGTGCTTGGGTCCCTGCACCCACATGGGAGACCCAGAAGAAACTCCTGGCTCCTAGCTTCAGTCTGGCCCAGCCCTAACCATTGTGACCACTTGGGGAATGAACCAGCAGATTATCTCTCTCTCCCTGTCTCTCCCTCTCACTCTCTCTCTCTCTGTCTCTGACTCTGCCTTTCAAATAAATAAAATAAATCTTTAAAAAATATATTATCTTGAAATGCCAACTAATTTTTTTCTTGCTTTATTTGAACTGAACCTGAGTAGACTGGTTCTTCTCACATGATAACTATTGCTTATATTGAGAACTTAACATACATCAGCCATTTGCCTACATCTCATTTGTTCCTCATAATAAGAAATAAAATAGTAGCCACTATTATCCCCATTTTATAATAATCTGAAGAAACCTAGGCATAAAACATTTAAGCAACTTTTCCCCAAATCAGCCCCTTAGAACATATACCCCAAATTTTTGTTAAGAAAATATGGCTTTGAAATGTGTTCTGATGGGGTCAGAGTTGTGGCACAGCAGGTTAAGATGCCATCTGCAACACTATCACCCTATATGATCACTGATTCAGGTCCCAGCTGATTTGCTTCTGATCCAGCTTCTTGCTAATGTGCATGGGAGGGGGAGTGAAATATACCTAAGTACTTGGGCCCCTGTCACCCACATGGGAGACACAGATGGAGTTCCTGGCTCCTGGCTTCACCCTAGCTGACCCCAACCATTGGGGTCACTCAGGGAATGAACCAACAGATAGAAGACTTTTTTCTGTCTGACTCTCCCTGTCTCTCCATCTCCCTGCCTTTCAAGTAAAATAAATCTTTAAAAAAAAAATCTGTCTTTTTACAAATACTTTTCTCAGGGACTATAAAATCTTATACAGACAACTTGGTGGAAATAGGACCAAAGAGGGGTCTGATCTCAGGATCACAGAGCATAATAAAAGATACTTTGTAGAAATTTGCATTTAGTTCGTGCTCAGTAAATGTTTGCTAACTGCAAATGTATCTTAAAAGTTTGAGGGCAAAGTCCCTGGGTTCCTGTTTGCTAGTAATTAAAAATATTTCTTAGTGAAGTTATTTAACTCTCTCAGCCTAATTTTACTCATTTTCAAAAGTCATCTGAAAAATCTGGGTAATAACCCCTACTCACAACAATAGCCACTATATCAGGTAAGAAGCTTTTGCTGCAGTGAAATATCCAACCATCAATAACAAAATAATAAAGATATCTGATGCACTCACATACTAAGAATCCTGGAAGTGGCATTTCCAGATTAACTCAGAGGCTCAGCCAGGTTCTTCCAATCTACATTTCTGCTGCTCTGATTGTTGTCCTTAGACTTGTCACCTCTTGGTAATGAGATGACTGTCTGAGCTCTAGATATCGTGTCCTCACACAATAACATCTAAATTGGGAAGAGGAAGAAAGAGGGTTCAAAGACAAGACGCTTCTTCCTCTAGGGCTTTCTTGGAAAATCCAAGCAGATTTGATTTTACATGTAATTAGCAAGGACTGGATCCCATGAGCACTGTTGACAAGTCATCGGCAAAGAGGAGTGGAATTGTCAAAATGGATTTAGGCCTCACGTGAGGTATGGAGCTAATTTTGTCCCACTGAAGGGATTAACAGGTAAGGCTCAGACAGAAGAAGCGGCAGGCAAATCTGAGGGCCAATGCTGGCCCACAGGACTCTAACGCTGCACTAGTATTTATATTTTCTCAGAAGTTAGAGATGCCTACTTTAGAAATCTTTTTAAGTACATGCAAATGTCAAAATAAAGTTTTGCCTAAGACTTTGAATATGATAAACACTGTATTTTAAAGGAAGGTGTAAAACTACACAAAGGGGGCTGGCGTTGTGGTGTGGCGGGTAAAGTTGCCACCTGCGGTGCCAGAATCCCATATGGGTGCTGGTTTAAGCCCCAGCTGCTCCACTTCTGATCCAGCTTTCTGCTATGACCTGGGAAAGCAGCAGAGGATGGCCCAAGTCCTTGGGCCCCTATGTGAGAGACCCGGAAGAAGCTCCTGGCTCCTGGCTTCAGATCGGCACAGCCCCAGCCGTTGCAGCCATCTGGGGAGTGAATTAGCAGATGGAAGACCTCTCTCTTTCTCTTTCTCTCTCCCTCTCTCTCCTTCTGCCTCTCTGTATCTCTACCTTTTAATTAAATAAATAAATAAATAAATAAAAATTAAAAAAAAAACTGATGCAAGGATGATTCCTTTAAAAAAAAAACTACACAAAGAATTTATGAAGGAGTCATCCATAAATTAATTAACTGACTCTTAAATGTTTGCTCACATGGATGGTGTGCAACGATAGGGGAATCAGAAATTAGGAGAGTGATTATAAAGAGAATTTCTCTGGAACTAGCAGTTTTATGTGTCTTTGTGTCCCTCATTTTGCTTGTTCTCAAACCCAGGGTGAGGAAGTTTCTTCAGTGGGCACACTCAGAGCTCAATACATCTCTTCTGCCATTACTCAGACACAGTGAGCTGGTGTTTGACTTAAATCGGAAAAACTCTAGAGAGCTGATGTGGTAGACTATAAAATATGACCACAAACTCCTCTCCTCATGGAATTCAAGTTCTTTTGCACTGTGACTTTGTCACTTCCTCCATCAAAATGTGGACTCTACTTCCCCATTTCTTGAATCTGAGCCAACCTTTGCACTTACTTTCACCAACTTCAATACCCTGTTTTTAAAAAACACAAACAAGGGGCCGGCGCCGTGGCTCAATAGGCTAATCCTCCACCTTGCGGCGCCGGCACACCGGGTTCTAGTCCCGGTCGGGGCGCCGGATTCTGTCCCGGTTGCCCCTCTTCCAGGCCAGCTCTCTGCTATGGCCAGGGAGTGCAGTGGAGGATGGCCCAGGTGCTTGGGCCCTGCACCCCATGGGAGACCAGGAAAAGCACCTGGATCCTGGTTCCTGCCAACGGATCAGCGCGGTGCGCCGGCTGCAGCGGCGGCCATTGGAGGGTGAACCAACGGCAAAGGAAGACCTTTCTCTCTCTGTCTCTCTCTCTCACTGTCCACTCTGCCTGTCAAAAAAAAAAAAAAAAAAAAAAAAAAAAAAAAAAAACACAAACAAGGACAGGCAACAAATCAAGCCATTGATGCATTAGTATGAATTAAACATAAAGACACAACTGGAAGAGCTGAAATAACTATCAGAGGTGCAGGCGACAGGGGAGGGAATGTGGAGTGGTGACCAAAGTCCACTGAAGACAAAGCCTAATCCACACTTTTGCCTGGGTACTCTCTCTACTTAAGTCAGTCATTTTCAATTTTTCACATTCACAAGAATGACCTCAGGAGCTTAGAAAAATGCAGAGCTTGGTGACCAAGCTTCGTGATTCTATTTCATTGGTTGGTTTTGAAGACTAAGGATCTGAATTTGAACAAGTCTCAAAGGTGATTCTGAGACAGTAGGTCCGTAGATCACATTCTAGACATACTACCTTAATATAAATGCATAGGAGTTGAATATCAAAGCTGGTCACAAAGTTCTGATACAGATTTCCTCAAACAATGCATTCTTACAGTCAATGAGATCACATGGGAACAATGTCTAAGCGCCTAGAAAGAAGCACATTATCTATTGTGCTGCCTTAGTGCTAAGTTGATTTGTATATGTATCATGGAGTTGGAAGAAAATTGGAGATAACTGGAAAGTTATCCCATTGGAAGTACACAACTATAATAAGATAAATTGGTGGTTGGAATTTTGAAAATGTAAAGCCCAAGAGTAAGAAAGAAGTTTTGGGGGTGGGTGTTTTGGTGCAGCAGGTTTAACTACCACTTGCAACTCTGGCATCTCATATAAGACTGCTGCTTCGAGTCCCAACTCCTCCACTTCTGATCCAGCTTCCTGCTAATGCAATCTGAAAGAGAGTGAACGATGACCCCTGCCACCTACATGAGAGATCCAGATGGAGCTCCTAGATCCTGAATTTGACCTGGCCCAGCTCTGGCTGGTACAGGCATGTGGGAGTGGGTGTGGCAGATATTCCAGCATGTGTAAGATATTCATTCATTCTCTCTCCCCCTCTCTCCCTCTCTCTCCTCCTCTCTCTCCTCTTCTTTCTCTCTCTGCCTTTCAAGTAAAAGAAAATAAATTTATGCAGGAAAAAAAAAAGAAAGGTGGTTATGCTATATCAGTTTAAAAGATTTCTTATTGTCCCGAAGTTCAAAAGTGAAAATGTCACTTTATGGGAATAATTCATGAACCTCATTTTCATAATATTTGATCCCTTCATGCCTTCAACTAGCACTAAGTAATCCTTGTTATAGAGAACATATTAAGATATTTCAACTTACAAAGGTTACACCTCCAATTTTCCAGCTTTGTGATGGTTCAAAAATGACATTTATCTGATAGAAACTTTATTTTAAATTTTGAATTTAAATTTGTCTTTTTCTAACTGGTTATGGGCAGCAATTACTCCCTGGAGACGCTGGGCAGTGGCGGTGAGCCACAGTTCCCCATCAGCCCTGCGATCCCAACCAAGCCCTGTAATCACAAACAGAACTCTACAGTGCACTGTGTTGCTGAGCTATGCTATTCCGTAGGCAAGGTGCATTAAATGCACTTTTGATATAGATATTTTCAAGTTACAATGGGGTTTTGGACATTTCCCGAGGTAGGTCAAGGAGAATCTACAGGTTTCTGGCAATATGAAGAGTTACTAGAACTTTCCCAGGTTTCTACTTCCAGGAAGGCAAGCTTTAAGTAAGCCATCCAGGAAGACAACTAGCTTTCCAGCTCTTAAAAGCTTTCCAAGACTTCCTATGGAAAGCTCTGGATGTTATTGTTCTAGGATCTGATACACAGTAACATGGATAACATAATTAAAATCCAGGAAATGTGCAAAGGCAGCAGAAAGAGCCACAGGCTACTTTCCATCATTCTCCAGAATGATGAACCTGTTACAATGGGCCAACGCAGGTCAGCTGCTCAGAAGCACCTCTGACACCCGTATGCAGACAGAGCCACAGTTTAGCAGGAGTTACATGAATTTTCTAAAACGTGAACACATTTTGCCATACATCTTGGGGAATGTTTTCAGAAAACTGAAATCTGAGGCTTTTATAACAGATTGGTTCACATCTCAGAAAGTGGAAAAGAAAGGAAGTCATTTTGTAAACTAGCATGAGAAGAAAAAACAGCATATAAATCTCTCTAGGCAGAGAAATTGTTGGTCCTAGGAATTTAAATTCATAGACTAAAAATCTGTCAGCCTTTTCCAGATTCTTTCACAACATCATGCCTCCTCCGCCGTTCAAGCACTAATTGATTCATTTTCTGTTTTATTGGATTTAAAGTCACTTTAGGCACTATTTTTAACTGTTTGCTCTGAGTTCCTCCTCCCCCATGTGCTTCAAGGGCACACGTTAAATTATACATTCTCTCACATGGCTCATTATCTGACATTTATTCTGTCATTCTGCAGCTGCTTCCTGACGTTCCTGCCTCAGCTTTGTTTAGTGCCAAAGAGCTGTTTTTTCTAACACTTCAAAAACACATGGCATTTTTTATGGGCCAAGTATCTTCACTTCTGTCAAATAAAAAATTGATTCATAAGGAAAACATTTTAACTATGTAGGTGTTTTGAAAGAAAATAAAGTAGCTCATTACAAAAATAAGTATGTCTAAGGAGGGAATAAGAGGGTTGCCTGAAAATGGAACGTAAATATCTTTGCTTCGAAGAGTATTTGGTTCTGCCTAGATTCCCCCTTTACCTTTACATTAGCTTGTTTTTATCTTCCTCGTGATTGTGTTTTAGAGCATTCTCCTTTGTAAGATTCTGGACACCACACAAAAAGAGCAAATGACTTTGACCCCCCTGCTCTCTTTTAAAGTAGTGTGGAAAATGTTAGGATGACCCAAGTGAGATTTGGAGTTCCATACAATAGCAAAATGTGGGTATCTTTCCAACATCTCCTGAAAAGTTACAAGCAATTAGACTTCAAGGTAAGAAATGACTTGGTTTGACAATGCTGTTTAGCCTCAAGGGCTATTTTCTAAACTTTGTTACCATCTCTCTCTCTCTCTCTCTCTCTTCAGAGAATTTACAGAAAGGTGTATTATGGAAACACTATGCTTTTCAAAAGCTTTTGCACACGGTGGGCCTTTGGTGCAGTGGTTAATTTACCACTTGGGACACCTGAATCTCATATCAGACAAGTGCCTCCTTTGAGTGCTGGCTGTACCTCTTCTGATCCCGCTTCCTGGTAATGGGCACCCTGGGAGGCAGGAGATGATGGCTCAAGTATTTGGGTCCCTGCTATCCACTCCATGTGGAAGATGTGGACTGAGTTGCAGGTGCCTGCCTTCAGACTGGCTCAGTCCTGCAAGCATTTGGGGAGTGGACCAGTGGATGGCTGGTCTCTCTCTGCCCATCTGTCTCTCTGTGACTCTCTGCCTTTAAAAAGGAAACAAAATTAATAAATTAGAATTTAAAAACAAATTTTTGCACCAAAGTAAACTTATGTTTAGTTCCATTTTCCACAAACTTTTTGAATCCTCCTCATACTTAATGTTGACAGTGATTTAGCCATTGCACAAGTCTTCTCACAAAGTAGGGTAGAAAGGAGGAAAATGACATTCTATCCAGAGACAGCTCTGAGACACAGTGGCAGTCCAGATGGCCCTTGCAGTAAGTCCACCAGGAGCTTCTGCCAGACTCTGCCACTGGCTCACCTGCCCTGCTTCCCTTTCATTCACTGGCTTTTCCCTGTGACACTTCCTTTAGAAGTCACTTGCATAGGAGTCTCTAGGGCACAGTTCTTTCTGTCATTAATTCTTTTTCCTGACCTTCCCATCATGACTATCGAACCATATATAAAGAGTTGACATAAATTAATTCAATAATGGAAATTTTTATTTCCAGTGTGTCTCATAAAGAACAGATGCAAACCCAATTCCAAATGAAAAAAACTCATTTTTTTACTTCTTTGCCTCTCCTACTCCTCCTCTTTCTCCTCTTTTTTTTTGTTTTTGTTTGTTTGTTTGTTTTGTTTTTTTCTCAAGATTTATTTATTTTGAAAGGCAGAGTTACAGAGAGAGAGAAAGGTCTTCCATCTACTGGTTCACTCCCCAAATGGCCCAAATGGCCAGGGAGAAGCCAGGAGCCTGAAATTCCAGGCTTGGGGTCTCCCATGTGTGTGCAGGGACCCAAGGACTTGGGCCATCTTCCACTGCTTTCCCAGGCCATTGGCAGGGTGCTGGATCGGAAGTGGAGCAGCCAGGACTCAGCCCCTGCCCTAAACGGGGTGCCGGCACCGTGGGTGGGCCTGACGCCAGCTCCTCCTCATTTCTTTTCAGTGAAAGGATAATCCACCCCCAGTTTTTTTCCCTTTTTTAATTTAATGTTTCCTGGTCAGAAGGAGGATATAAGAAGAGAAACGAACTTTCTTCTTTTGTAGATTAGATTCTGAAATGGAGGATCTCACAGACTGTAAAACATAATTACTCCAAAATTTTCACGCTGTGACGGCCATAACTGCAGATGAGATGAATGGCATCACACACAGAGGTTATTTCCAGGAGTAACTCCTGTATCGCTGTAACACGGAGCACTAGAGGCGTGTGTCGGAACCAAGCCGACGCAGGCAGAGCGAGTCAGCTCCTCCGTGTCGGCGCCTGGGGTTCCAGCACGGGATGGGGGTGCTGAGAGGCAGACACACAGCGAACGCTGCCTTCTAAGTATCCGCTGGAGCTAGCAGAGTCCCAGGGAGCCTAGAATATTCTACCACCCCAGAGCCACAAGGACAGGGCGCAGGGGCCAAGGTGCACAGTTAGACTGACCCAGGGGGCAAGCAGGGCAGGAGAGGGGACAGCAGCCAGGAGCTCCCTCTGGAGCCAGGAAGGGCAGGGCTCCCAAAGCAAAGGCCTGGTCACTCTCAGGGACACAGGAGCTCCTGGTGACCAGAATTGGGCAGAACCTAGCGACAAGGTCTGATTGCCGTGGGTTAGGACCTGCAAGGCAGGTACATCAGCCGCTGAGACAGCCGGGCGAGAAGAGGCAGCGTCCCACGGGGGAGCATTCTGCTCTTAGAGGTGGGGCCGTGCGCAGGGCAGGCGAGCTGCCCGACACTACCCTGGCCAGGCGACCGTGGTGACACCGACAGCCACCAGGCCTTTGTGTGCCACCTTCCAAGAGCCACAGCCCCAGCCCTACCCTGAGGACCGTCCAGGCACCAGTGCTGCCAAGTGCCAGGGTCATCCAAAGCACAGAAAGGCGCTGGAGCCTCAGGTCACGGCGACAGCTGAAGGGACCTCGTATCCTCAGGGGACCTTGGGAGAGAGCCAGGCAGTAGCGGGGGCCCATGGGCTCCCCTCACCACGTCTCCGTGCACCAGAAGTGCTGGAAGGTTCAAGGCCTGCTAGCAAAGGCTGGGAAGTGTGGCAGGGCCCCTGGAGCATCTCTAGGTCCACAACCACATTTCAAAGAACCTGGTCACACTGGCAGGAGCCAGCTCGTCACCTGAGGATGGACGGACGGCCTGTGCTCCAGGTAATGAAAGCGGAGGCGGCGGCTGGGCAGGGCCTGGACCCGAGCCCCAGCTCCACTCCCAGTGCAGCCCCTGGGAGGCAGTGGGTGTTGGATCCGGGGCTGGGGGCTGTTGTGGTCATCTGGGGAGCGAGCTGGCAGACAGAAGCTCACCCCACTAAGTGAATGAATGACGGATGGATGGACAGACGGATGGACGATGGAAAGTAAATGTTTTTCTGAGATTGAGAGGGGGAAGTTTCTCTTGAGAAGTCACTGCAGCCAGTAAGCGCAGCCACAGCTGATGCGGGCGGTCCCCCTGCCGTCCCGGGTGAAGGCGGCAGTGACCAGTCCTCAGCAGTTGCTGACTCCCCTGGGAGTCCAGCCCACGGGGAAGGGTGGGCTGACAGTGCCCGACCCACCTGGACACGGGCATCGCGAGGTCCCCGAGGTGGGGTGTGCCCGGCTCCACCCAGTGCAGGCCCCAGTCACGGGGCCAGGATGCACTGAGCAAAACCCTAGGTGTGCGAATGACCTGGCCAGGAGGGGGTGAGGGAGAGGCGGGGACCTGTGGGTTAAAAAGGTTCAGAACATCAGGCAGATGGCCCTGCTCACGACTCTGCTGTAAACAATGGGAAACTTGGCCACGAGGAGCTGAAAGCTAGGGGGGCCGGAGGCTCTTCTGTTGGTGTTGCGATGCTGTTGTGTCCCCTGGGTATTTATTCAGAGACAAGGACTCTGGTCCTCTGGTCTGGTTCACTCCAAAAATACCCACAACACCTGGGACTGGCCCAGGCACTCCATCCAGGTCTCCCACAAGGGTGGCAGGGGCCCAATGACTTGGGCTGTCTCCTGCTGCCTCCCGTGGTGTGCACAGGGAGCAGAGGCAGGACTTAAACCCAAATACTCCTAATAGGGGACACAGGTGTCCCGAGCAGCTTAACCCACAGCACCACACACCTGCCCAATAGACCATTCTTTGAGCACCCGAGAATCCCCTTATCAGCCACTGCTCCAGCCCCTGGCATCTGGCTTCAGAGTGAGGGCACGATGTGGAAGCTGGGGACCAAATCCCCACACAGTTACGAGGTCACCTGTGGTTTCCATTAGGGTTCACTCTGTGGCTGACAGCTGCCCACAGTTGTCAGCACCGTGCGGAGCTGAGTCCTTGCCAACAGCTCTCTGAGCTCCACCTCTTGCTCCTCTCCCCATGGCCATCAGTTTGCCCTTTCTGGATTCCTTGTTGCTGGCATCACATGGTCGGAACCTCTGCAGGTTGGCTCCAGTCACTTACTGATACCCACGGAGCTTCCTCCCTGCCCTCTGTGGCTGCGTGTCTTTGTAGCATGGAGTAATTGTTCTGTGTGGGCCAGTGTGTCACACATCCATTTCTCTGCGTGGGCCAGTGTGTCATGTGTGCACTGCTCTGCATGTGCGAGCCAGTGTCACATGTCCATTGCTGCGTGTGGGCCAGTGTGTCACGTGTGCATTGCTATGTGTGGGCGAGCCAGTGTCCACGCAGCCACGTCTGCAGCACTGTTTGTGGAGCACGTGTCCTGGCAGGGGCTGCTGCTGTCCGCTTGTGGGGGTGGGGTAACCGAGGCACGCTGTTGCCGGGCGCTTCGCTTTGGAGGAATCGCCCACTGCCCTCGGGCCTGGCTGCGCCGTGCTCCGTCCCGACCCGAGGGCCACGTCCTACCCTGACCGTTCTCCTAGGGGCTCTGTGATCCGCTGGGGCTCATTTTCATGAAGGGTTTCAGGCCCATGTCCGCACTCATTTCTCTGGTGGGTGGGTGGCCACTTGTCCACCCCACCTGCTGGAACACTGCCCCTCCTCGCTGGTGCTGCCCCCGCTCCTCTGTCAGGCATCTGGGACTGTGCGGGCTCTGCTCCCGGGTCTGCACTTCCACCAGCGAGCACGGGGAGTGCTGAGGGCCGGCAGCCTCGGCGGTGGCTCCGACCGTGTTGGCCACTGGGGGTCTTTGCCCCTCTCCGTGAACAAGGAGCAGCTTTTGTCCGCTTTCAGAGGCCACCCGTGAGGAAGCAGCAGACGTGAGAACAGACGCAAGGACCCAGCTTGCTCGCTGCGACAGGCGCGAGCGAGACCTCGGGGCAGACCGCTGGTGTCCCGGGCGCTGGGCTGCACCCCCGCCCCAGTGCACTGCAGGTCGCTGTGGCAACACTGGCGTTCGTGGCAGTGTGGTCTGTGCTGTCCAGCATGGGACAGGCGACACCTTGCCCCCAGCCTTGGAAAGTGTGGGAGAACACATGCCGGCTTTGCGTGCCGTGGACCTGTCGCTGGCATTTTGTTCCGTTCACGCTCACTGGTGTCACCATTGCTCTCCCTCTCCACCCGCCCTGGGGCCCCATGCACGGGCTAACATGATGCTGGTGGGGCCTGCAGCTGTCACATGTGCCTGCACACTAGGTGTTGGGGGCAGAAACCCAGTGTGGGCAGTGATCTGCAGTTACTTTGCCCTGTGTTAACTGGCACCATCCCCAGGACAGCCAGGACCGGGGTGAGGGGTACCCCTTCCGGGTCCTGCACCTTCCTGCCTGGGCGTGAGTCTGTCCTGTCTTCCACTCAGGCCCGGGCAGCCCCGCACAGGTGCCAGGTCCCGCAGGTGGAGTCTTCAGCATCTTCCATGACGCATCTCCTGTCTCCCGAAAGTCCTCGAGTCGGATAAGTGCGCCCCCCTTCCCGCCAGCCCCGCGCTCCCCGGCCAGGGCCGCGGGAGGGCACGCGCAGAAGGCTGGGCCAGGTCATGGGGATGGCGGGCAGGGCACGGCACGGAGCCAGGCCCTCAGCCAGGCCCTCAGCGCCCGCCCTCAGCACCAACTCCGTTCCCGGCTGCCGCCGCCTTTCTCCTCTTTCTTCTTCTTTCACTTCTACTCCATACACACACACACACACACACACACACACACACACACACACGTATCACAACAAAAAGTGCTCCAGAGGAAGAATTCTGACACTGATGCAGAACAGAAACTCCACAGAGAAGCTCCTTTGCTTGCTGCATCAGCACAAATGTCAATCAAAGTCTCGTTTCCTCTAAACAACCCTCTTTCCCAAGAACCCCCAAGGGATGCAGGCCAAATCCTTCCTAGGTGCTCTCATTGTCATGCATAAACATGAGTGAGTCTGACTAGAGTCACTTACAATGCGACATTTTCTCCCTTGTCGCATCTTCCCAGATGACAATCCCAAAGGTGGCTGCTTTCTTAGTGTGAGGTGAAGGGCAGCAAAAATATCAGCCTAGACCAAATCAGTGCCTCTTCCTGCAAAGATCTGCCAGCTGTCTGAACTTCTCAGTAGTGTGGTCATCGCTCTGGGCAAAGCAGAGACTTCAGAGAACTACAAGGATATATATGAATATCCCAGAGAAAATCACTGCTTAGCTCATTTAGCAGCTCTTAACTTGTTAGCAAGAATTTATGTCTTGGAGCATAAGACAATTTAAAGGGGCCAGTATTGCAGCACAGCAGGTTAAGCCACTGCCTTTGACACCTGTGTCTCATATGAATGCCAGTTTGAGTGCTGGCTGCTCCACTTTTGATCCAGCTCCCTGGTGATGTGCCTGGGAAAGCAGCAGAGCATGGCCCAAGTTCTTGGGCCCCTGGCACCAATCTGGGAGACCCAGGTGGAGCTCCAGGCTCCTGGCTTCAGCCTATACCATCCCTGGCCATTGTAGACATTTGGGGAGTGAACCAGAGGATGGAAGACCTATCTCTCCCTCTTTCTCCCTCTCTCTCTCCCTCTCTCTCCCTCTCTCTCTCCCTCCCTCTCCCTCTCCCTCTCTCCCCCCTCTCTCCCCCTCTCTTTTTCCCTCCCTCTCCCTCTCTCCCCCCTCTCTCCCCCTCTCTCTTTCTCTCTCTCCCCCTCTCTCCCCCTCTCTCCCCCTCTCTCTTTCCCTCCTTCTCCCTCTCTCCCCCCTCTCTCCCCCTCTCTCTTTCCCTCTCTCCCCCTCTCTCTTTCCCTCTCTCTCCCTCCCTCTCTCCCTCCCTCTCTTTCTCCCTCTCTCTCCCTTCCTCTCCCTCCCTCTCTCTCCCTCCCTTTCTCTCCCTCTCTCCCTCCCTCTCCCTCTCTCTCTGTAGCTCTCCTCTCTCTTTGCCTCCTCTTGATTTCCCTTCTTGTATTTTATATTCCTCTATTCATAAAATACCCTTATGTTGTGCCTTGAAATGCAGGTGATGTCACTATAAGGTATAAATTTAAGAGTACTTGTTCAATTGTTGGTTTTTTACCTGCTCCTAAAATCTGCACCTATTCATAGCTTTGACAAATACCATGTGAGTCCTCTTGTGTGCCAGGAACTGTGTTGGGGCTTATGAGACAGTACTCAACACGGGAAAGGGCTGTGCATAGATGCAAATGGGCACAGTGCAAATTATAGCACCAGAGACACAGACCTCGCAAGCGCCCTCCTCTCTTTCCCAAGGGAGCTTGGTGGATTTTACAGGAGGTGAAGTCTTCTCCTGAGAGAGAGGTTCTGAAGCCTGACCTGGAGCATGTAGAGTGACTGGCACACCTGCTCCCGGATGTAATTCCTAAGTCAGACCTGGCTCCTGGGAGCCTCATTAAAGGTTCAAGAATTCCAGCTTTATGCCTCTGGGTTTAAGAGGTATTAAACGAGTAGCTTTTGGAAGTCAAACAAGAGAATTCTGAAATACAGAAAGGAGTCAGGCCAAAGAGGAAGACAGGAGAATACTAAACTGAAGCCTGTTAAATTTTAATCATCTTTCTACAGTGTTTATAATTGTTGATCTTGTATGGAATCTAATAGTTCTAATGAAAAACGTGTTAGGCTTTGGGTCCAAGGATATCATCATTCTAAGTACATAAGTGCCTAGGACAATATGATCCTCTCCATGGTGCTGCTCTGCCCTCTGATCCATGATGTATTACTTACTTATTTATTGATTTATAAAAATGAGCTGTCAAACTTTTCCTAAGAAGTGCAAGGGCACATGAACAAAACATAGGAAATATACAACCGCACACACAAAAAATAAACCACAGAGTATAAACCAGAACCCCTAATGTCCAGGGCACTGTGCCTAGGTGAGTAGGATAAATCAAAAATACACTTTCTTGACACACCCTAAATATCAACAAACAAGAACTCTGTAAAACACAAAGAAGGAAGTTATATAATAAGGACTTATAGGAGACATAATATACATTGGCAGAACCCTGATCCAAACATGATGGATTTATTTACATTTGGCCCTACTTCAGAGAAGGGCCTGAGAGTCGCACCAGAAAGTATGAAGAGTGTGATATCTTAAACACTAGTGGGGCCAGAGGTCGCGTACTTGGCTTTCAGCATTTACTATTACTTTAAGCCAATTAAAATAATTTTTCATAGTTTGTGTAGTTCTTTATTGAGTAGGATAGAACTGGAGAAACAGAGAAGACAGAGTTTTAATTCAGAGAAAAGACAGAACTTGTCTGAACTGGGTCTTTATTGTCAACCACATCAACCAATATAGGTCAAAAGATGAGCATTTATTGTTACTAATTTTTCTCTAAGACCTAAAATTTTACAACTTCTCTAATACTGTCTGATTTTCTCTCAGTATTTAACCTCTTAATGCCAAAAATAAGTTATGTACACAAAAATATCATTCTTCACTCTCCTTTTTTAATTCCAGCTGAAACACAAGGGACTTCATGATTTCCCTAGACTTGACTCCATTTCATTCTGCTAATGATAGTCCCCTGTCTAAAAGCCCACAATCTTGTGTTAACTTTGGTCTGCCACAGACAGCCAATTCACATGGAGTAAATAAGCCAAAAAAAATCAACTTGAGCCCAGAATAATCCCATTTGACTATTGGCACAGAATAATTTACTAGATAATTCCTAAATTCTCCACTTAATTTTGGCTGTGTAGTCAGTGTTTTTGACCAAAAGCATACCAGAGTCCACAAACAGTGATTGAAGACTCCAAATTTCTTGCAATCTGATGGGCTATGAAGGTACAGAGTGAGGGTTGTAACCTAAAAGATTAAGGTAGTCTTGGTAACCTACATATTATGTTGAATAGAACTTTGAATATGCTACTGTTTTCATATCACTAAGGAGATATATCTAGAAAGTGAGTGTATCTTGGGATGGTTTATCTTCCTGTTGTTTCCCAGTTCTTCTGACAGTCCTTTAGACTCACTGCACTTGCAGAAAATCTCAGCATTGTCTGTCATTAATCTATAAAATGCATGCCTGTGGGTACTTTCTCCTGCTCAGCTCTTAGAGAACAGAGCCACTGAAGTCTACAACACTGCCAGGAATGGCCATACAGTACCATACACATGCTATCCAGCTAAGGCCCTCATATCCATTCCACAGATGAGGGAGTAAAGGAGCTTTACCCACTGCTCCTTCTCTGCCTCAAAGGGGAAAGCCAATCCTAGTTAATAGCTTTTAAATTAATTCACGAGTTGACTGTAGTATGGTAGACATTCATTACCCTCAAAGGAGGAAAACAGTCCAAGTGCCATCTGGGTGGACTGGCTGTCAGAGGGTCATGCATACATGCTTCCATTGCTGTTATAACTTTCCCAATGCCTGTTCTATTGCTTGTTGCCATGCCTATTCTGTAAAGTCCACACTTATTTGTTAGCCAAAGAGTAAGAAGCTATCCAAATTGCCCAAATGGCAATAAGAAACAGGAAAAATACTCTACCTACTCAAGTCCCATTTGCTAATCTCCAGCAGTGCTGAATCCAGATAGAAAACAGAAAGCAAGAGAGCTTGGATGAGACAATCCATAAAGAAGTCAAGTTCTTGGAGAACATGGCTTGGAACAATCGAGTAAAGAATGAATTTGGAGAGGGAAATGAAGAGTAATGAGCATTCCATTGAATAAGGCCCTTTCTGGGGGATCAAAATTCTCTGAGTCAGAAAAGAAAACCATATCCAATGTAAGGGTCTCGGGAGCTGGGGACAGGGCCAGAATAAATCTCACCATGTGAAAGAGTAAAACAAGCCATAGATAAAAATCACAACCATAAAGGATGCCAAAACTGGAGAAAGCAAGATGAGCAGATAAATCTAAGAATAGCGGATGAGTCAAAACTGGGAGACAAGTCAAGGATCAAGGAACAGTCTGGAATAGGGCAAAGTCAGAAGGAAAATGACGTAGCTGACTTCTGCCTAAAGGGCTGATATATCTATGGCTTGTCTGATATCAAGAGATAGCAGAGGGAAAAGCAAAGATTACTGTGAAACTAAGAACAAAGTACCCAGCACAGAAAAAAGCTAGATGAAGAGCCAAAAATGAAGATGCCCTCAAGCAGAAGGCATTGAGGCATAGTGGGGTAAGCTGCCACTTGGGATTCCATCCATGAGTCCTAGTTTGAGTCCCAGCTACTCCACTTCTAATCCAGCTTCCTGCTAATGCACCTGGGAAACAGTAGACGATGGAACAAGCACTTGTGTCCCTGATACCCACATGGAAGGCCAGATGGAGTTCCTGCACCTTGGCTTCAGTCTGACCCAGCTTTGGCTCTTGTGGCCATTTGGGGAATAAACAAGCAGATGGAAGATTGATTTCTCTTCCCCCCGCCCCCGCTTTCTCTCTCTCTTTCTCTCTCTCTCCCTCTCTCTCTCCCCTCCCTCCTTCTCTCTTTCTCTCTTTCTCTCTCTCCATTCCCTCTTTCTCTGTCACTCTACCTTTCATATAAATTCTTTTTCTAAAAAAAGATGCCGTAAGTTGGGTAACATGCTTCATTCAGTGATCAGTCAGAAGACACAAAAATAAAGTATGAAAGGTTATGGAATGGACAATATAGTATTGATGTGGTATGAGTTAACTTTCTCTTTTAAATGCATTATACCAGCAATTTTTTAAAGTACACTAAAAAAAATCAAGCAACCTGAGAGATTCTTTTAATCTACCAAGAAACTGTTCTGATAATTCATGGGATTCAAAAAAAATGTTTTTGGGGGCAGCACTGTAGCATATTATGCTAAGCCTCTCCCTGTAGCGCTGGCATCCCATATGGGCTCTGGTTCTTGTTTCGGCTGCTCCTCTTCCAATCCAGCTCTCCAATATGGCCTGGGTAAGCAGTAAAAGATGGCCCAAGTGCTTGGGCCCCTACACCTGTGTGGGAAACACAGAAGAAACTCCTGGATCCTGGTTTTGGATCAGCTCAGCTCCAGTCATTGCAGCCATCTGGGGAGTGAACCAATGAATAGAAGGGCTTTCTTTCCGTCTCTCCCTCTCTCTGTAACTCTCTCAAATAAATAAATAATCTTTAAAAATTACAAAACCATTTTTAAAATGTGTTTTTAGTTGTGTTCATGTTCTCTTCCAATAAATATCATTTTGCATTATTAAAACATAATTGATGGGGCCAGCACTGTGGCATAGCAGGTAAAGCTGCCAACATCCCATAGGGTCACTGATTCGAGTCCCAGCTCTCTGATATGGCCTGGGAAATTGGTATAAGATGGCCCGAGTCCTTGGGCCCCTACACAGGAGACCTGGAAGAAGCTCCTGGCTCCTGGCTTCAACTGTCTCAGTTCCAGTTGTTATAGCCATTTAGGAATGAACCAGCAGATGGAAGACCTCCTCTCTCTTTCTCTGTCTCTGTCTCTACCTCTGTCTCTCTGTAGCTCTGCCTTTCAAATAAATAAATAATTTTAAAAAAACATAATTGGGGAGTGTCTCTGAACAAAGAGTAAACATTATACATAGAAGCAAATTAGGAAAACAATTTCCTTTGTGACTGATAGAGCTAGGTACCAAGATGAGCCATATTCTTCCATATTTTCATGTTTACTGTCATGGAAACTAAATCCCTTGTTGTGAAGTGCCAGCTGTTGATTGGATGCAGAGCAGGAGGAGGCTGGGAAGAATAAAGGGAGAGAAAATATGGAGGATAAAGGTCAGTATGGAACATGGGAACAAAACCATTCCTCTGGGTCAAACAAGAATAAAGCCAGAAGTTTTCATTAGTAGAGGAATCACTGGAGGAGTCTGGTAGGAAGCAGTGGTATAGACAGTGAAAAAGGATGGATGTGTAGCTACTCAGTAATGGTAGTCCAAGATGGAATTCCAGTGAGCAGTACAAGTTGTCCACAGAAGAGGTTTTATCTGCTAATCCCATCATTTCTCAGGTCAGCTTGTTCCCAGCTTAATCTTACTAGTCCCATGGACAGTCACCTGTGTTTGCCACTGTTTCACTACTTTAACAGCTAGGAGGCTATGACTCACCTCTGAAATGTAAAGTGCTGAGGGAGTGAGGGTTCAGCCTAGCAGTTAACATACCCACATCCCATTTTGGTGTGCCTCGGTTCTGGCTCCTGACTCCAGGTCAGGCCAGTGCAAACTCTAGGAGGCAGCAGTAATGATTCAATAGTTGGGTCCTTACCACTTGTGTGGAGACCTCAATATAGTTCCCAACTCCAGCTTCAGCCCTGTCCAACCCCAGAGGTTGCCAACATTTGGGGAGGGAACCAGCAAATGGGAGTGCTCGTTCTCTCCCTCTCTTCCTCTTTCTTTTCCTCTTTTCCTCTCTCCTTCTTTCAAATAAATTCTTAAATAACCTTTGTTCAAATAAAGTGCTATTGGTTGGTATAGGGCAGTGGTTATGGTAGTGCAAAGAAAAATGAGTATGAAAAACACGGCCAACTATGATAACATACAGTGATATATCAGAACATGAACAGACCTGAATTCCAACAATAAATAACTAATAACATCTGTTCAATGCATTCTGATCCCAAACAGATCAGAAAAACAGATAACCAAATACCATCCCTTAACCTGTATCCCTTTCAGTTTCTTCTTTTTCTTATTTAATGAGATCATTTTATGCCAGACTGCTCTGAGACCATCAGCTGCTTTTACTCCCACACTTGAACATAAGCATGGTATAAGTTTACAAAAGAAAATGCCATTAGTGATCATTCTAAGTGGAACCTGAGTAATAATGGATTTTGTTACAAAATTGTTACCTTCACTGGGTTTTATATACATGTATATTATACATACAAATACGATAATGGAATGAATAGTTCCATAAAAAGATATGTAACGAAAAAGGAGATAAAGCCATTATATAAAAAACACTGGCTTTAGGATTTATTTTTATTCACTAAAATTGGGTACTTCACATCTGAAGAGAAAGACTGACATTTTTACAGAAGCTGTGTGTCAAAACAAACCCTATACTAACAAAAACATGAGAGAAAATTTTCTGGGAGAAAAAACAGTTAAATACCTCCTCCATATTTCTTGACCCAACATGTGGCTCAGAACACAAATGATAAGTGCTCTGAGAATAAACTAATGTGAAAGTATAGAAGAAAAATTCCAACTATTTTCCAGTTCTTCCTTTGGGAATGATTAGGAGTCACTGTGGTACAGAGAGGCTGGACTCATCCCAGCACCATACTGTGAAGAGCAGTGCAAACTCAGAGCCAAGATGGGGCACCAGGTGACCCTGGGAAGGTCAGCAGCTTTTGTTTATCCAGGTATCCGTGTAGCCAAAATGATATAAACCAACAATGCATCTCTTTGTCCTGGAAATTAAACCGGAAATCTCAACACTGTGTTTTTAGTGTTTCTTGGCTTTCACTCTGTTAGAAATCCTGCCACATTGCAGTATTTTCGTTCTTGTCCTGAATGAAATCAGAAAGCAGAGAGGCACTTGAGAATTCTGTTTTTAAATAAAAGTAAACATTTCCAAGTGAGTTTGGGTCTCTGTTTAGTATTTTTGAAGCCAAATTACTGAATCTAAATGCTCCACAGATGTCATATTTCCTCATGGCACAAGTTTATTGAACCAAGATCAGATTAATACAATAAGAATGTTAATATGTGTCAGTAAGGTGTTTAATAGGCATGTCATTTATATTTTTCAATGTTTGTTCAATAATTATATAAACTATATCTTGGTGCTTTTGTTTTCCATGACTGCTCAGAACCTATGTACCTGGGCACCCTGGGCAATTATTCTGCCATATTCTTTATCATTCGTCTGCAAGCTGTATAGAGAGCAACCCCAGATCCTTCTGAACCAACTTTATCACTTAGAAAATGAACCATTCAATAGGAAGTTGGCAATTTTCTAAAACATATTGATCCTTTCAAGTGCGAAAGACCCAATTAATTATAAGAGACTACTTTTGGAATAGAAGATGATAGCTCTTGGATCTATTTTCCTTTGGATTCTTTACCTTATATTTGTCATTGGATCTGATCTGACTTCTAACAGTAACGTCACTACAAAAGGATTGTGTGTCACTCTGTCACCTGGCTCACACTGTTGAGAAGTTGCTTCCAGTTCAGCTGACAATCAAGGGAGGGGCTCTGTCTCACAAAGGGAAATGGAGGATCATTAAACTTTGAAACAATCACCTACATGACCTTAGGTATAGTTTGAAATTTTCTTTGGTCTTATTTTTCTCTTCTATACTTCTTTAAACATTAAATACTTGGAGACTAATTTAGTTATCACAATGGAATTTGACATTTAGAACCCTGATCACTGTTGCAAGAATTAACACTTTCAGTATTAGATTCTGCTCTGCAGTGGCTCAAGAGAAACTACATGCCCACAGTGTATGACTATTTTCCCACTTTTCTTTTTGCATTAGGCTTTTTCACTGAAGACAATCGAAGCTCCTCCATTCAAAACCCATCTTGTGTATTCAGGAAAAGACTTGGAGCGCTACATGTATGACTTCAGTAATGCTATCACCACCAAAACTGTCTTGTTCCCAGAGCCACTTCCCCAGTTACCACTCCACAGAACTGGGATGTCTTAAGATCTCCCAAAAGCTGATAGTAAGCAAAATTAATCTTTCAACAACTTGTTGCTGAAACAGAAAGAAATTAACAAATTATGCCTGGAAAGCTATCAGTTACTGATTCTTTCATGTGTCTTGGGCTCCTCACTCCAGCCTATGGAAATTTCAAATGTATTACGTATGTTTCACCTCTGTTGGAGTAAAGCAGTAGTATGTCTTCACTAACAGAAATCATGAACTCCTTCTCAGTTCATGTACACAGCTACACAATATGTACTGCTTCGTTTTGTCTAAAGAACTGGGGAAGTACTAAAGTTACTATAACTGAAATCTAAAAACTGTTGGGTGTTGTGGTTCAAAAGGTGGATTTGGTGGTGTGTGGACTAAGAAGGAGTTCATGGTTTTGTTAGGAAACAGAAATAAAACATGTCAGAGATATGGCCTTAAAATGGAACCAGCTTCGTGCTAAAATTGAGTGATAACCCAGTGACATACAAGAGAATTTGGTTAAGGCTTTGACATTGAAAACATTTTTATTAAAAAAAAAAAAGTATAGTCCTCTCTCCAAAACAACTCATAACACCATATTAGTCGGTCAAAAGGTTGGGCAGACTTCCTGGCAAAACTCAACAAGGGAACACTAATTGAAGTAATTCAATGACAAGCCATGTATGCTAGTTTCAGAATGCAAGAAGAATAAACATGAGCTATGACTAAACAATGTAAACTTAGGCAGAAGTATTTAGTTTCATTGTAGTAGAAGATTTCCGGATGTTAATTCAACTCAATGTATCTGCTGAAACTGATTAGAGGATGGTGGGTAGTTATAGTGGAAGAATCCTGAATTCCACAGCACTGACTGTAGTATGTCAATTCTGTTTCTGTGGAACCAAACTGCTTTTATCTGTCTAATTTCTTTCCTATTACTTTTGACTCTTGATGACAAATATGCAAGGAATGGTGCCAAAATCCAGTTGGCACTTCATTATCTGAACTTGTTCCATGATGCCTAAGTTTTAAAATATTTGATTTGTTATAGTAAAAAATAAAATTGTGATTAAAACTCATGGGAATGTTAGGATAACATGAAGACTGGTAAACTGAGAGCTAAAAATATCACTATCAGGATCATATTTCTGCTGATGCTACTAACCCAATGAATGTTAGAACAGCTGTCAAATCTTTCTTAAAACTTCTTGTAATGATTAAGCAAAATCAATACTATTTACTTGCAAGTTTGCTCATCTAACAGCTATTAAACATGAAAACTAAAGATATTTCCAAGTCTCAAGTGCTATTATACAGTTGCATATAACTAGTAAAAGGGATAAGAGGTATGAGTGCTTTAATATATTAATCTAAAGACAGTATATATATTTATATATTTCAAAATTTTCAATTAATCAATGACCTACATACACAGATGACCAAAAAAAGAATTACACACACACAAAAAAAATCCAAATACACATAAACAATCTCATCCTCTAATAACCAACTCTTTTTTTTTTTTTTTTTGACAGGCAGAGTGGACAGTGAGAGAGAGAGAGAGACAGAGAGAAAGGTCTTCCTTTGCCGTTGGTTCACCCTTCAATGGCCGCTGCGGCCGGCGCGCTGCGGCCAGCGCGCTGCGGCCAGCTCACCGCGCTGATCCGATGGCAGGAGCCAGGAGCCAGGTGCTTTTCCTGTCTCCCATGGGGTGCAGGGCCCAAGCACTTGGGCCATCCTCCACTACACTCCCGGGCCACAGCAGAGAGCTGGCCTGGAAGAGGGGCAACCGGGACAGAATCCAGCACCCCGACCGGGACTAGAACCCCGGGTGCCGGCGCCACTAGGCGGAGGATTAGCCTAGTGAGCCGCGACGCCGGCCAACCAACTCTTCATATGGTCTTGTTCCCCCTCTATTCTCAACCCTACAGTTAGTAGGTCCAAAACCTGATTTGAGAGCAGGGAGAGAGAGAAAGAAAGAGAGAGAGAGAGAGAGAAATCACATATCATCCACAGATCATTTGAAAGCCCTTTTCCTTTTTAAAAAAATATTTTTATTACATAAAACTTTAAATGCATACAAAAGTAGACAGAATTGATAGTGAACTTCCACATATCCATGACCCAGTTTTTTTAAATTAGATTTTTGTATTAATTGACAAATAATAATTGTATATATTTATGGGGTAAAATGTAATGTTTTGATAAATGCATACATTTTAATGATCAAATTAGGATAGTTAGCTTCCATTGCTTTGTATATTCAAGATTTCTTTGTAGTGTGAACATTCAAAGTCTTTCTTCTAGCTATTTAGAAAAATACAGTATGTTATTGTTAACTATTATTACCCTACTGTGCAATAGAACGCCAAAAGGATTATTTTTACAATAAGAAAACAAAGTACTTTTTAATTCAATAAAAGTAAAATTTTCTGAAATTTAATTTATATTTTTGAGAAACTTAATTAAATTTGAAGAAGAACCCAAGAATGGTACGTCTTTTTGT